>NC_080855.1:622736-1245473 GCF_030435755.1 Ochotona princeps
CAACTACTATTGAAAGAAACTGCTCTGGCAACACATATGTCTGAAGATGGATATGACACCTAGGGAACTCAGTGTGTTGGGAATGGCAAGTATTGAAGCAGCAGGACAGGTCTTTCAGTGCCACAACAACTCCATCTGCCTCATTTGCTTCACACACCATCAGCTGTCCTAGCACATCTCCCGCAAACCCTGTTTTGTCACTTCCTGTCCAATGCCCCTTGAGCCCAGGTTTATGGAATCAAGCAGATTGAGCACAAACACACACACACACACACACAAAAAAAAAAAAAAACCACATAGATTCTCACTCAAGAAGCTCAAAACTCCGCAGCCAGAGAAAAGCTCAGTGCCCAAACCATTTCCACCTACCATGGAAATCAACTGCTCTGGCAGCGCATATGTCTACAAGTGGAAGGGACACTTAGGGAAATCAGTGTGTTGCTGAATGGCCACTGCCAGAAGAAGCACCACAGATCTTCCAGTGCCAAAACAACTCCACATGGCTCATTCACTTCACATAGCATTAGCTCACCTAGCACATCTCTCGCAAACCCTGATTGGTCACTTCCTGTCCAATACAATTGAACCCGGGCAAATGAATCAAGCAGGTTAAGCACCCACACAAAACAAACATGTAATCCTGACCTAAGGCACTCAAAACTCAAGAGCCAGAGGCAAGTTCAGTCCCCAAGCCATTTCTAGCAACCATGGAAACCAACTGCTCTGGCAGCACATATGTCGGAAAGTGGATGAGATACCTAGGAAACGTAGTGTGTTGTTGAATGGCAACTGCAAAACAGCAGCACAGGTCTTCAGTGCCAAAACAACTCCACCTGGCTCATTCACTTCACATACCTTCAGCTCTCCTAGCAGATCTCCTCAAACGCTGTATGGTCACTTCCTTACCAATGTCCATTGATCCCTGGTTGTTGGAATCAATCAGGTTGACCACCCACACAAAAGAAACATGTACATGCTCTCAAGGCGTTCAAATCTGCACAGCCAGAGATACGTTCAGTGCGCAAAACATTTCCAGATACCATGGTAACCAACTGCTCTGGCAGCACATATGTCTGAAAGTGGATAGGACACCTAGGGAACTCTTGTGTTGGTGAATGGCCACAGCCAGAAGCAGCATCAGAGATCTTCCAGTGCAAAAAAACTCCACCTGGCTCATTCACTTCAGTTACAATCTCTGGCAAACCTTATTTGGTCATTTCATGGTCAATCCTCAATGAGCCCAGGTTGACAGAATGAAACAGGTTGAGCACCCACACAAAACAAATTTGTAGATCCTCACTCAAGTCACTAACTGAATCCACAGCCAGAGACAAGTTCAGTGCACAAGCCATTTCCAGCTATCATGGAAACCAACTGATCTGGCAGCACATATGTCTGAAAGAGGATGGGACACCTAAAGAACTCAGTGTGCTGGGCCTGGCGGCGTGGCCTAGAGGCTAAAGTCCTCGCCTTGAAAGCCCTGGGATCCCATATGGGCGCCGGTTCTAATCCCGGCAGCTCCACTTCCCATCCAGCTCCCTGCTTATGGCCTGGGAAAGCAGTTGAGGACGGCCCAATGCATTGGGACACTGCACAGGCGTGGGAGACGCGGAAGAGGTTCCAGGTTCCCGGCATCGGATCGGCGCGCATCGGCCCGTTGCGGCTCACTTGGGGAGTGAATCATTGGATGGAAGATCTTCCTCTCTGTCTCTCCTCTGTGTATATCTGGCTGTAATAAAATGAATAAATCTTTAAAAAAAAAAAAAAGAACTCAGTGTGCTGCTGAATGGCAACTGCCCAAAGCAACAGCACAGGTCTTGCAGTGCCAAAACAACTATACCTGGCTCAATCACTTCACATACCATCAGCTGTCCTAGCACATCTCCAACAAAACCTGCTTGGTCACTTCTTGTCCAATACCCATTGAGCTCAGGCTGAATGAATCAAGCAGATTGACCACCCAACAAAAACAAACATATAATCCTCACATAAGGCACTCAAAAACTCCACAGCCAGTGACAAGCACAGCACACAACCCATTTCCAGCTGCCATGGAAACCAACTGCTTTGGCAGCACATATGTCTGAAAGTGGATGGGACACCGAGGGAAATCAGTGTGTTGGAGAATGGCAACTGCAAAGCAACAGGACAGGTCTTCCTTTGCGAAACAGCTCCACCTGGCTCATTCAATTAACACACCGTCAGCAATCCCAGCACATTTCCTGAGAACCCTGTTGGTCACTTCCTGTTCAGACAACATCGAGTACTGCTTCTTGGAATCAAGCATGTTAAGCACCCACACAAAACAAATATATAGATCCTCAGTTAAGACTCTAAATGAATACACAAGGAATGAGATTTTCAGCGCCCAAGCCATTTCCAGCTACCATGGAAACCAACTGCTCTGGCAGCACATATACTGAAAGTGGTTGGGAAACCTAGGGAACTCAGTGTGTTGTTGAATGGCAAGTACCTGAAGCAGCAGCACAGTTGTTGCACTGGCAAAACAACTCACCAGGCTCATTCACTTCACATACCTTCAGCTCTCCTAGCAGATCTCCCCTCAAACCCTGTTTGGTCACTTCCTATCCAATGCCCATTGAGCCCAGTTTCTTGGAATCAATCAGGCTGAGTACGCACACAAAACTAACATGTACATGCTCAATCAAGGCCCTCAAATCTGCACAGCCAGAGACACATTCAATGCGCAAAACATTTTCAGCTACCATGGTAACCAACTGCACTGGCAACACATATGTCTACAAGAGGATGGAACACCTAGGGAACTCAGTGTGTAGGTGAATGGCAACTGCCCGAAACAGCAGCACAGGTCTTCCCATGCCAAAAAAACTCCACCTCGCTCATTCACTACACATACCATCAGCGCTCCAAATACATCTCCTAAAAACCCTGTTTGGTCACTTCCTTATAAATGCCCATTGAACACTGCTTGATGGAATCAAGTAGGTAGAGCACCCACACAAAACAGACGGAGATCCTCACTCAAGGCACTCAGAACTACACAGCGAGAAACAGCTTCAGCTCCAAAGCCATTTCCAGCTACCGCGGAAACCTACTGCGGTGGCAGCACAAATTTCTGAAAGTGGATGGGACACCTAGGGAACTCAGTGTGTTGGTGAATGGCAACTGTCTGAAGCAGCATCACAGGTCCTGCAGTGCTAAAACAACTACACTTGGCTCTTTCACTTCACATACCATCAGCTTTCCTAGCACATCTCCCGCAAATCCTGTTTGCTCACTTCTTTGTCAATGCCCATTGAGCCCAGGTTAATGGAGTCAAGAAGGTTGAGCACCCAAACAAAACAAACATGTAGATTCTCACTCAAGGCACTAAATGAATCCACAACCAGAGACAAGTTTAGTGCCTGAGCCATTTCCAGCTACCATGGAAACCAACTGCTCTGGCGGCACATATGTCTGAAAGTGGATTGGACACCTAGGGAACTCAGTGTGCTGGTGAATGGCAACTATTCAAGCAGCAGCACAGTTCTTGCAGTGCTAAAACACCTCCATTGCTCATTGACTTCACATACCATCAGCTGTCCTAGCAATCTCCTGCAAACCCTGTTTGGTCACATCCTGTAAAATGCCCATTGAGTCCAGGTTGATGGAAGCAAGCAGGTTGAGCCACCACACAAACATGTAGATCCTCACTCAATCCGTTCAAAAAACCACAGCAAGAGACAAGTACAGCACACAAGCCATTTCCAGCTACCATGGAAACGTACTGCTCTGCCAGCACATATGTCTGCAAGTGGATGGGACACCTGAGAACTCACTGTGTTGGTGTATGTCAACTGTTGAAGCAGCACAGTTCTTGCAGTGCTAAAATACTCCACCTGGCTAATTCACTTCACAGAGCATGAGCTGTCTTAGCACATGTCCGACAAACCTGTTTGTTCACTTCATGTCCAAAGCATTTTGAGCCAAGGTTAATAGAATCAAATACGTTGAGCCACCACACAAACAAACATGTAGATCCTCACTCAATGCACAAAAAACACCACATGCCCATTGAGCCCAGGTTGATAGAATCAAGCAGGTTGAGCACCCAAACAAAACAAATAAGTAGATCCTCACTCAAGGCGCTCAAAACTCCAAGGTCAGAGAAAAGTGCAGCGTCCAAGACATTTCCAGCAACCATGGAAAGCAACTGCTCTGGCAGCACATATGTCTGAAAGTGGATGGGACACCGAGGGAACTCACTGTGATGGTGAAAGGTAAGTGCCCGAAGCTGCAGCACAGGTCTTGCAGTGCCAAAATAACTCCAACTGGCTCATTCACTAGACATACCATCACCTGTCCTAGCAGGTTGAGCACCCACACAAAACAAAAATTTAGATCCTCACTCAAGGTTCTGAACAATCCAAAGCCAGAGACAAATCAGCACACAACCCATTTCCAGCTACCATGGAAACCCAAATTTGGGCAGCACATATGAATGAAAGTGGATGGCATACCAAGGGAACTCAATGTGCTGGTGAAATGTAAGTGCCCGAAGCAGCAGCACAGGTCTTGCGGTGCAATAATAATTCCACCTGGATCATTCACTTCACATACCATCAGCTGTCCTAGCACGTCTCCCGCAAACCATGTTTGGTCACTTCCATGTCCAATTCCCATTGAGCAAAGGTTGATGGAATCAAGCAGGTTCAACACCCATACAAAACAAACATGTACATCCTCACTTTAGGCGTTCATAGCTTCACAGCCAGAGACAAGTACAGCACCCAAGCCATGTCCAGCTACCATGGAAACCAACTGCTCCGGAAGCACATATGTCTGAAAGTAGATGGGATGTCTAGGGAACTCAGTGTGTCGGTGAACGGCAACTATTGAAGCAGCAGCACAAATTTTCCAGTGCCAAACCTGTTTGGTTACTTCTTGTTCAATGCCCATTGAGCACTGCTTGATAGAATCAAGCAGGTTGAGCACCCACACAAAACAAATATGTAGATCTTCACTCAAGGCACTCAAAAAGTCCACAGCCAGAGACAGGTTCAGCTCACAAGCCATTTCAAGCAACCATGGAAACCAACACTTCTGGCAGCACATATGTCTGAAAGTGGATGGGACACCTAGGGAACTCAGTGTGCTGGTGAAAGATAAGTGCCCAAAGCAGCAGCACAGGTCTTTCAGTGCCAAAACAAATCCACCTGCCTCATTCACTTCACATACCATCAGGTCTCCTAGCACATCTTGCGCAAACTCTGTTTGGTCACTTCCTGTCCAATGCTAATTGAGCCCAGATTGAAGGAATGATTCCTGTTGAACAGCCACACAAAACTAAAATTTAGATCCTCACTCGAGGAGCTAAACAATCAACATCCAGAAACAAGTTCAGCACAGAAACCATTTCTAGCTACCATGGAAACCAACTGCTCTGGCAGCACATATGTCTGAAAGTAGATGGGACACATAGCAAACACAGTTTGGTGCTGAATGGTAACTATTGAAGCAGCAGCACAGGTCTTTCAGTGCTAAAATAACCCCACCTGGCTCATTCACTTCACATACCATCAGCTGTCCTAACACGTCTCCCGCAAACCCTGTTTGGTCACTTCCTGTCAAATACCAATTGAGCCCTGGTTGAAGGAATGAGTCAGGTTGAGCACACACAAAACAAATATGTAGATTGTCACTCAATGCGCTAAATGAATCCGCAAGCAGAGAGATGTTCAGCGCCCAAGCCATTTCCACCTACCATGGAAACCAACTGCTCTGCCAACACATATGTCTGCAAGTGGATGGGACACCTAGGGAACTCAGTGTTTTCATGAATGGCAAGTGCCTGAAGCAGCGGAACAGCTATTCCAGTGCCAAAACAACTCCACCTGGCTCATTCACTTCATATACCATCAGCTGTCCTAGGACATCTCCAAAATCTCTGTTTGGTCACTTCTTCTCCAATGCCCATTGAGCCCAGGATGATGTATTCAAGCAGGTTGAGAATCCACACAAAATAAAGATGTAGACCCTCACACAAGGCACTAAATGAATCCATATCCATGGACAAAAATGAGTCCACATTCAGAGACAAGTTCAGCACCCAAGCCATTTCCTGCTACCATGGAAACCAACTGCTCTGGCAGCACATATGTCTGAAAGTGGATGGGACACCTAGGGAACTCGGTGTGTTGGTGAATGGCAACTGCCCGATGCAGCAACACAGGTCTTGCAGTGCCAAAACAACTCCACCTGGCTCATTCACTTCACATAGCATCACCTGCCCTAGCACATCTCCCGCAAAATTGGTTTGGTCACTTACTGTCCAATGCTCATTGAGCCCAGGTTGATAGAATCAAGCAGGTTGAGCACCCACAAAAACAAACATGTGGATTCTCACCCTAGGTGCCAAAAATGGGGGAATCAGGAGTAATCCTAACAACCTCTTTTTTTTAATTATTTATTATTTAACTTCAGTAATTACCTTGTATTATGTGACACAGTTACATAGATACTTGGGTTCTCCCTACCCCTCCCCAAACCCTCCCACCATGGTGGATTCCTCCACCTTGTTGCATAACCACAGCTCAAGTTCAGTTGAGATTTCCCCATTGCAAGCGTATACCAAACAGAGAGTCCAGCATCTTATTGTCCCGTCAAGTTCAACGGCTTCTTAGGTATACCCTCTCTGGTCTGATGACAGAGCCAGCAGAGTATCATCCCAGTCAATTGAAAGCTCCAACATACCATCAGCAAAAATTTGCATCATTATGGAATTAATTGACATAGTAATGAGTAACCAATATGTTAAAAGTAAATGCGGGTTCCCAGCCACCTTCTGTGACCACCTCACCTACACTTCAATTTTAGTTTATACACAACATATAACATTCACAACATAACATGTTATACATAACATCATATCATCTTAAATTAAGGCAAACATGTGGTATTTAACCTTTTGGGATTGGCTCATTTCCCTTAGCATTATGGTTTCCAGTTTGGCCCATTTGGCCACAAAGAACTGCATTTTGTTTTTTTTAATAGCTGAGTAGTATTCCATGGAGTAGATGAACCATAGCTTTCTTATCCAATCCTCTGTTGATGGGCATTTTGGTTGTTTCCATGTTTTTGCAATTACTGATTGTGCTGCTATGAACATAGGAGTGCATGTTGGTTTCTCATAGAACAAGTGTTCTGGATATATTCCTAGGAGTGCTATTGCTGGATCATACAGCATGTCGATTATCAGTTGTTTGAATATTCTCCATACTGATTTCCATAGAGGCTGTACCAGCCTGCAGCCCCACCAGCAGTGGAGTAGGGTTCCCTTTTCCCCGCAAGCTCGCCAACAAGTGTCGTTGGTGCTTTTATTCATGTGGGCCAGTCTTACTGGCGTTAGGTGGTACCTCATTGATGTTTTAATTTGGATTTCCCTTATTGCCAGGGAACTTGAGCATTTTTTCATATGTTTATTTGCCATTTGGGTTTGTTCCTTTGTGAAGTGTCTGCCCATTTCCCGTGCCCATTTCTTGAGTGGGTTGTTTGTTTTGACATTTTGGTTGTTTTGTAGCTCTTTGTATATTCTGGAGATCAGCCCTCTATCACCTATGTCGTGTGCGAAGATCTTCTCCCATTCTGTGGGTTGCCTTTTTACTTTGTTGATTGTTTCTCTAGCTGTACAGAAGCTTCTTAGTTTGATGAGGTCCCAATTGTTTATTTTGGTCTTGATTTCTACTGCATCTGGAGTCTTTTTTAGGAAGTGAGGGCCTACCCCTAAGTGTTCCAGTGTGTTTCCAACATTTCTTCCAAAAGTTTGAAGGTTTCTGGATGTAGGTTTACAGGAGGTTATGCGCATAGATCAGGGAGGGCTCCCCTGAGTGGAGCAGGCAGACAGAAAGAGACTTTTATCCCACACCTGAAGACTCCTAGATCCTCACCAAGGACTATCTGTATGAGACCCGAGGACAACATCCTTATTGCCCAGGAGACCACTGGGACATGGAGTGCCTTCGGAGACCAAGAACTCTGAGGTCACACACCCACATTTGGATCTACCACATGGGATGGAGGAAGCCCAAATCCAGCCTTGCAGGATCCAAGGTCACTGGAATAACAATCAGGATCCCTGAGCGGTCCACAGAAACAGAAGAACAGTAAACTTCCTTCGGGACTAGGGAGAGGAGCTTTCTCTGGTCCTTGTCTGCTTCCAGTTTTGGTCTCCATCCCCTCTTGTAATAACCATCAGGAACGCTCCAGAAACCCCTCAAAACAAACAAACAAACAAAACTAGAATAGATAGACAGAGAACAACAAGGAAAGCTTAGAAACAGGCAGGAAACGGTCAGTGGGGATGCACTTATAAATCACTGGGTGGGACAAAAAGATTAATTACTCCAAACTGGGGTATGGAAGATTTGTCTGCACACTCCTCCTAAACATGCTCACCTAAACAGTTGACATATATCCTGTTAGAATTATAGAGTTAGACCACCTGAAAAACAGCCAGGTTCAACGAAAACATGCTTCAATGCTATAAACTGCTAACGGCTAAAATTCAAATAGGCATGAGAAAGTTGAATAGCAATCTATGGCCATTTTAAAGTGTATAGAACACGGTTGAGTATAATCCAAAATTGAAATGTCTATGAAGAAGTCACAAGTTGTGGTTGAGAACCTGCATTTTCCTAGTAACATATTAGTTAATCAAAACCATGTCAATTAATGTCACAATGTTATGAATGGTTGGAAATATTATGTTGGGGCTTTTGATTGATTGGGATGATACTCTGCCGTCACTACATTCAGACCAGAGATGGTCTCACCAACAAAACATTGAACTTACCAAGACAATAAGTTGCTGGATTTTATGCTTGGTAAAAACCTCCAATGAAAGGATGGCAACTGAATTTGAATTATGAAATTTAGCAAGATGGAGCAATTCTCCATGGGGGGGGGATGATGTGGGCAGGGGCGGGGGGAATCCCAGTGCATAAAAAATATATCACATAATGCAACGTAATTAATCTTAACAAATGAAATGCAATAAAAACATATTTTTTTTACAAAGGCGCCAAAAACTCCACAGCCAGAGTCAAGCTCAGCGCCCAAGCCATTTCCAGCTGCCATGGAAACCAACTGCTCTGGCAGCACATATGTCTGAGAGTGGATGGGACACCTAGAGAACTCATTGTGTTGATGAATGGCAAGTGTCCAAAGCAGCAACATAGGTCTGGCAGTGCCAAAATAACTCCACCTGGCTCATTCACCACACATACCATCACCTGTCCTAGCAGGTTGAGCACCCACAGAAAACAAATAATTAATCCTCACTCAAGGCGCAAAAAACTCCACAGCCAGAGACAAGTTCAGCGCCCAAGCCATTTGCAGCTACCATGGAAACCACCTGCTCTGGCAACACATATGTCCAAAAGTGGATGGGACACCTAAGGAACTCAGTGTGCTGGTGAAAGGTAAGTGCCCGAAGCTTCAGCACAGGTCTTGCAGTGCCAAAACAACTCCACGTAGCTCATTCACTTCACATACCATCAGCTGTCCTAACACATCTCCCGCCAACCCTGATTGCTTACTTTTTCTCCAATGCCCATTGAGCCCAGATTGATAGAATCAAGCAGGTTGACACCCACACAAAACAAAGATGTAGAACCTCACACAAGGCACTAAATGAATCCACAGCCAGAGACAAGTACATTCCCCAAGCCATTTGCAGCTACCATGGAAAGCAACTGCTCTGGCAGCACATATGTCTGAAAGCGGATGGGACACCTAGGGCACTCAGGGTATTGGTGAATGTCAACTATTGAAGCAGTAACACAGTTCCTCCAGTGCCAGAACAACTCCACCTTGCGCATACATTTCACATACCATCAGCTATCCTAGCACATCTCCCAGCAAACCCTGTTGGGTGACTTCCTGGCCAATGAACTTTGAGCCCAGCGGATGGAATCAAGCAGGTTTACCACCCAACGAAAACAAACTGACGAACCTAACTCAAGGGAATAAATGAATCCACAGCCATAGACAAGTTTATTGCCCAAGCCATTTGTAGCTACCATGGAAAAAAAACTGCTCTGGCAAAACATAATATCTGAAAGTGGATCGGACACATAGGGAATACAGAGTGTTGCGGAATGTCAAGTGTAGAACAACCAGGTGCACAGGTCTTGCAGCGCCAAAAGAACTCCACCTGGCTCATTCACTTCACATACCATCAGCTGATATAGCACATCTCCCGCAAACCCTGATTGGTCACTTTCTGTCCAATGCCATTTGAGGCCAGGCTGATGGAATCAACCAGTTTGACCACCAGTACAAAACAAATATGTAGATTCTCAATCAAGCCACCCAAAATTCCAAAGCCACAGACAAGTTCAGCGCCGAAGCCATTTCCACCTACCATAGAAACCAACTGTTCTGGCAGCACATATGTGTGAAAGTGGATGGGCCACCTAGGGAACTCAGCGTGTTGCTGAATGGCAAGTGCCCGAAGCAGCAGCAGTTCTTGCAGTGCTAAAACAACTCCACCAAGCTCATTCACTTCACATAGCATCAGCTTTCCTAGCACATCTCCCACAAACCCTGTTTGGTCACTTCCTGTCCAATGCCCGTTGAGTCCATGTTGATGGAATCAAGCAGGTTGAGCAACCTCAAAAAAAAAAAAAAAAAAGATGTAGAACCACACTCAAGGCAAAAAATGTATCCACAGCCAGAGACAAGTTCAGCACACAAGCCATTTCCAGCTACCATGGAAACCAACTGCTCTGGCAGCACATATGTCTCAAATTGGATGAGGCACCTGGGGAACTCTGTGTGCTGGTGAATAGCAAGTGGCTGAAGCAGCAGCACAGGTCTTGCAGCCAATACAACTCCACCTGGCTTATTCAAATCACATAGCATCAGCTGTCCTAGCACATCTCCAGCAAACCCTGTTTGGTGACTTCCTGGCCAATGCCATTTGAGCCCAGGCTCATGGAATCAAGCTGGTTGACCACCCACTGAAAACAAAATGCAGAACATCACTCAAGGGAATAAATGAATCCATAGCAAGAGACAATTTCAGTACCAATGAAATTTCTAGCTGCCGTGGAATCCAACTTCTCTTTCATCACATATGTCTGAAAGTGGAAGGGACACCTAGGAAACTCAGTGTGTTTTTAAATATTAACTGTTGAAGAAGCAGCAACACAGATCTTCAGGGCCAAAACAACTCCACCTGGCTCATTCACGTCACATGTCAATAGCTGTGCTACCACATCACCCGCACACTCTGTTTCGTCACTTTCTGTCCAATGCCTATTGAGCCCTGGTTGATAGAATCAAGCAGGTCGTGCACCCACACAAAACAAACATGTAGAACCTCACTCAAGGAACTAAAAGAATCGACATCCAGAGACAAGTTCAGCACCCAAGCCCTTTCCAGCTACCGTGGAATACAACTTTTCTCTCAGCACATGTCTGAAAGTGAATGGGACACCTAGGGAACTCAGTGTGTTGGTGAATGCCAAGTGCTTGAAGCAGCAGTGCAGGTCCTTGAGTACCAAAACAACTTCCAGTGGCTCATTCACTTCACATACCATCAACTGTTATAGCACATCTTCCACAAACCCTGTTTGGTCACTTCATGGTCTAATGCCCATTGAGCCCAGGTTTACGGAATCAAGCAGGTTGAGCATACACACAAAAAAATCATGTAGATCCTCACTCAAGACACTAAATGAATTCACATCGAGAGACAAGTTCAGTGTACTAGCCATTTCCACTTACCATGGAAAACAACTGCTCTGGCAGCACATATGTCTGAAAGTGGAGGGGACAACAATGAAGCTAAGAGTGTTGCTGAATGGCAACTATTGAAGCAGCAGCACAGGTCTTGCAGTGTTAAAACAACTCACCTGGCTCATTCACTTCACATTCAAACAGCTGCCCTGGCACTTCTCCCACAAACACTGGTCACTTCCTGTCCAATTCTCATTGAGCAAAGGTTGATGGATTCAAGCAGGTTGAGCAACCACACAAAACAAACATGTAGATCCTCACTCAATGCACTAATCTATCCACATCCAGAGACAAGTCCAGCGGCTAAGCCATTTACAGCTACCATTGAAACAAACTGCTCTGGCAGCACATATGTCTGCAAGTGGATGGGACACCTGGGAAACTCAGTGTGCTGCTGAATAAAAACTATTGAAGCAGCAGCACAAGTCTTGAAGTGCCAAAAAAACTCCACCTGGATCATTCACTTCACAAACAATCAGCTGTCCTAGCACGACTCCTGCAAACCCTGATTCATCACTTCCTATCCAATGCCAATTGAGCCCAGGTTGATGGAATCAAGCAGGTTGAGCACCCACAGAAAAAAATCATGTAGATCCTCACTCAAGGCATTAATGAATTCACAGCAAGAGACAAGTTCAATGCCCAAGCCATTTCCAGCTCAGATGGAAATCAACTGCTCTAGCAACACATATGTCTGCAAGTGGATGGGACACTTATGGAACTCCGTGTGTTCATGAACTGCTAGTGCAGGAAGCAGCAGCACAGGTATTGCAGTGCCACAACAACTTCATCTGGCTCATTCACTTCACATAGTATCAGCTGTCCTAACATATCTCCCGCGAAGCCTTTTTGGTCACTTCCTTTCCAATGCCCATTAAGCCAAGCTTGATGGAATCAAGCAGGTTGAGCACCCACACAAAACAAACATGTACATCCTCACTCAATGCTCTAAAAACTCACCAGCCAGAGACAAGTTCAGTGCACAAGCCACTTGCAGCCACCATGGAAACCAACTGTTCTGGCAGCACATATGGCTGAAAGTGGATGGGACACCTAGGGAACTCAGTGTGTTGGTGAATGGCAACTATTGAAGCAGCAGGATATGTCTTACAGTGCCAAAACAACTCCAGCTGACTCATTCGCTTCACATACCATCAGCTATCTTAGCATATCTCCCAAAAATCCTGTTTGGTCTCTTCCTGTCCAATGCCCATTGAGACCAGTTTCATGGAATCAAGCATGTTGAGCACCCACACAAAACAAAGATGTAGAGCCTCACTCAAGGCGATAAACAATCCACAACCAGAGACAAGGTCAGTGTCTAACCCATTTCCAGCTACCATGGAAACCAACTCTTCTGGAAGCACGTATGTCTGAAAGTAGATGGGACACCTAGGGAACTCAGTGTGTTGCTGAATGGCAAGTGCCCGAAGCAGCAGCACAGGTCTTGCAGTGCCAAAACAACTCCACCTGGCTCATTCACTTCACATACCATCAGCTGTCCTAGCACGACTCCTGCAAACCCTGATTCATCACTTCCTATCCAATGCCAATTGAGCCCAGGTTGATGGAATCAAGCAGGTTGAGCACCCAAACAAAACAAATATTTAAATCCTCACTCAAGGCAGTAAATGAATCCACAGCAAGAGACAAGTTCAATTCCCAAGCCATTTCCCGTTACCATGAAAACAAACTGCTCTGGCAGCACATATATCTGAAAATGGATTGGACACCTAGGGAACGCAGTGTGTTGCTGAACTGCAAGTGCCCGGAGCATCAGCACAGGTCTTGCAGTGCCAAAACAACTCCACCTGGCTCATTCACTTCACATACGATCAGCTGTCTTTGCACATCTCCCGCGAAGCCTGTTTTGTGTTCTTCATGGTCCAATGGTCATTGAGCCCAGGATGATGGAATCAAGCACATTGAGTACCCACACAAAACAAACATGTAGATACTCACTCAATCGCTCAAAATTCCAGTCAGAGTCAAGCTCAGCGCCCAAGCCAATTCCAGCTACCATGGAAACCAACTGCTCTGGCAGCACATATGTCTGCAAGTGGTTGGGAAACCTAGGGAACTCATTGTGTTGGTGAATGGCAAGTGCCCAAAGCAGCACCACAGGTCTTGCAGTTCCAAAACAACTCTACATAGCTCTTTCACTTCACATATCATCAGTTGGTATAGCACATCTCACGCAAACCCTGTTTTGTCACTTCTTACATAAACAAAATTGTGCCCAGGTTGATGGAATCAAGCAGGTGGCACACCCATACAAAATACACATGTAGATCCTCACTCAAGGCGCTAAACAATCCACAGCCAGAGACAAGTTCAGCACACAAGCCATTTTCAGCTACCATGGAATCCAACTGCTCTGGCAGCACGTATGTCTGAAAGTGGATGGGACACCTAGCAAACACAGTGTGTTGCTGAACTGCAACTGTACGAAGCAGTGGCACAGCTATTCCAGTGCCAAATCAACTCCACCGGGCTCATTCACTTCACATACCATCAGCTGTCCTAGCACATCTCCTGCCAAACCTGTTTGGTTACTTTCTGTCCAATGCCCATTGAGCCCAGGTTGATGGAACCAAGCACGTTGAGAACCCACACAAAAAAAACATGTACATCTTCACTCAAGGCACTAAATGAATCCATAGCCAGAAACAATTTCAGTGCCCAAGGCATTTGGAGCTACCATGGAAACCAACTGCTGTGGCAGCACATATGTCTGCAAGTGGATGGGACATCTAGGGAACTCAGTTTGTTGCTGAATGGCAAGTGCCCGAAGCAGCAGTACAGGTCTTTCAGTGCCAAAACAACTCCACCTGGCTCCTTCGTTTTACATACCATCTGCTGTCCTAGCACGTCTCCCCCAAATTCTGTTTGGTTATTTTCTGTCCAATGCCTATTGAGCCCAGATTGATGGAATCAAGCAGGTTGAGCACCCACACAAAATAAACGTGCATATCCTCAGTCAAGGCACTTAATGAATCCATACCCAGAGACAAGTTCAGCCCCCTAGCCATTTGCAGCTACCATGGAAACCAACTGCTCTGGCAGCACATATGTCTGAAAATGAATGGGACACTTAGGGAACTCAGTGTCTTGGTGAATGTCAACTGTTGAAGCAGCAGCAGCTCGGGTCTTGCAGTGCCAAAACAACTCCACCTGGCTCATTAACTTCACATAGCATCACCTGCCCTAGCACGTCTCCCGCAAACCCTGTTTGGTCACTTCCTGTCCAATGCCCATTGAGCCCAGGATGATGGAATCAAGCAGGTTGAGCACCCACAAAAAACAAACATATAAATCCTCACTCAAGGTGCTGAAAACTTCACAGCTAGAAACCTTGCTGGCCTAAGGATGGCTCGTTGCCTCCCAGGGCTAGGGGCAGCCCTGGGAAAGTGGCCCAGCCAAGCCGGACCCGAGAACACGGACCCACCATGCCAAGACCACCGCCGCAAGGCAGTGAGGGGTCCCTGACTATTTCCCAGGCCCAAGTGCTACTGCCTCCCTCCAGGTAAGCCCGCCATGAGGGAATCTCCGGCCCCGGGCTAGAGGGCTAGCTCTGCCCCTTGGCCATAAGCTAGAGTTGGGATGAGAGGGGGAGGGACCGGAACCTCTCTGGCCTGGGGATGGCTGGCTGCCCCCATGGCTAGGGGCAACCCTGCGGGAGCATTCCAGCCAGGCCGTACCCAAGAACGTGGACCCAGCATGCCAAGACCACCGCCGCATGGCAGTGAGGGGTCCCTGGCTATTTCCTAGGCCCAAGTGCTACCACCTCCCTCCTGGTAAGCCCGCCATGAGGGAATCTCATGACCTGGGCTAGAGGGCTAGCTCTGCCCCTTGGCCATAAGCTAGAGTTGGGATGAGAGTGGGAGGGACCGGAACCTTGCTGGCCTGGGGATGGCTGGCTGCCCTGAGGGCTAGGGGCAGCCCTGGGGGAGCGGCCCAGCCAGGCCGTACCCGAGAACGTGGACCCAGCATGCCAAGACCACCGCCGCAAGGCAGTGAGGGGGTCCCTGGCTTTGGGCGGCCAGTGCACCAAATGGTGCCAGGCTCTGCCTGCTGGCCACCCGGCGTCAAGCTATGGAGTTTTTACGATCAGAAAAATTGCCCAGGGACACTCTAGAATACGCCAACCTTTGTGTAGGTCAGACATGAATTTCTGGTGATTCCCAGCAATTGTAAACATAAACACTAGGGCAAGAGTGGGACTGAGACATGAAAGTTTGAATGGGAGTACCCATAAGAACTATTAGAACCAGATTGAGTTACCAACCAAACCAAGACCCAGAAGCTCGAGTGGCCTAGTAGGGAAATAGTGGGCATCTTCCTCCTAGGTAACTACCCCCTGATGAACACGAAACCAAGATAGGGGTGGGATTGCTAAACAGAAACACATATGCCAGTATTTATCTGGGCTGGGTAGGGGGCTGGTCAGGTCGAGTTGGGCTTCAAAATACATCAATAATTTCCAGAGTTTAATGAGAGGCGGGGCAGACTGAACAAGACTGCAGTAATGTTTTTATGTCAGTCTGATTGCTCCCAAATAATCTCTTTCCACTAGTAGCATTCACCACGTGCTCATGAAGCAGACGATGGCATCATTTTTCCCAAAAGACTTCTGTGTTTCCTTTTAATTAAACATGTGTTGATTACTCAGAGGCACATTATTTTATCAGGGTGCTATACTCTGTTGTTGATGTTGTTGTTGTTGTTGTGATTGATGTGGCTGTTATGAACTGATGTTATTCCAGAAAACAGTAATATTATTTCAACCCCAAACAGCCTGTATCTCATGCAATAAGACATTGTGAAGTAACCAATGAACCAACAATCGATATGAGTCAGATTGCTTATGATCTACATTAAGAAATGTAAAACCTAATAAACTTGTAAGGCCTCATGATAATTGGAGATGGGGAGGGAGAGCAGAGAAATCTTACACCACCCCAGTAGGTGTGAGGAAGATGGGGGAAGGATAACCCAGCAGGATCATAACTGGTAACTCATAGACAGCAGACTCGAGTCAGCATTAGACAATAGCAAAACTACATAGACATGTGGGGGGAATCAGGAGCAATCCTAACAATCTCTTAACAGGAGGTCATATGCATAGACCAGGGGGCAGCCCAGAGTGGAGCAGGGGGACAGGAGGAGGCTTGTATCCCAACCCTGAAGACTCCCGGAGCCTTACCAAGGAATTTCTGTACGACCACCAAGGACTACATCCCTACTGCCAAAGAGACCATGGGGGAAAAGGAGTGCCTTCGGAGGCCAAGAACTCTGAGGTCACCCATCCCGATTTGGACCTACAATGTGGGATGGAAGAAGCTCAATTCCTGCCTTGCAGGATCCAGGGTCATTAGAACGACAACCAGGATCCCTGAGTAGTCCGCAGAAACAGAAGAACAGTAAACTTCCTTCGGAACTAGGGAGAGGAGCTTTCTCTGGCCCTTGCCTACTTCCAACTTTGGGTCCCCACCCTCTTTTGTAAGGACCATCAGGTTTGCTCCAGAAACCCCTCATAACAAAAAAGCATATGAACAAACTAGAATAGATAGACAGAGAACAACTAGGAATGCTTAGAAACAGACAGGAAGCGGCCAGCCGGAATGCACTTATAACTCACTAGGTGGGACACAAAGATCCGTTACTCCTCTCTGGGGTGTTGAGGGTTTCTCTGCACACCCCGCCCAAAAACGCTCACCTAAACTGTTGACATTGATCCTGTTAAAGTTACAGAGTTAGACTACCAGAAAAACAACCAGGTTTAGCAAAATCATGCTTCAATGCTATCAAATGCTAAATACTAACACTGAAATACACAAGAGAGGGCTGAATAGCAATCTATAGCCATTTTAAGGTATATGGAACATGGCTGAATATAAACCAAAATTGAAATGTCTATGAGGAAGTCACAGGTTTTGGTCGAGGACTTGCATTTCCCTAGTAACATATTGGTTAATCAATACCACGTCAATTAATGCCATAATGTTGTAAATGGTTGTAAATATTATGTTGGGTTTTTTACTTGATTGGGATGATGCTCTGCTGGTTCTACCTTAAGACCAGAGATGGTCTCACCAAGAAGCCATTGAACTTACCAGGAAAATAAGATGCTGGACTTTATGATTGGTCAAAACCTCCAATGAAAGAATCTCAACTGAATGTGAACTATGGAAATGCAAAAAGGTGAAGCAATCCGCCGAGGGGGGGGGAGGGTTCACTGAGGGTCGGGGGGAATTCGAGTGCATAAAAAAATGTATCACATAATGAAATGAAATTAATAAATAAATAAATTTAAAAAAAACTTCACAGCCAAAGACAAGTTCAGGGCCCTAGCCATTTGCAGCTACCATGCAAACCAACTGCAAACCCTGTTTGGTCACTTCATGTTACAGTGCCCTTTGAGCCCAGCTTGATGGAATCAAGCAGGTTGAGCACCGAAACAAAACAAATATGTAGATCCACACTCAAGGCAGTAAATGAATCCACAGCTAGAGACAAGTTCAGTGCCCAAGACATTTGCAGCTACCATGGAAACCAACTGCTCTAGCAGCACATTTGTCTGAAAGTGGATGGGACACCTAGGGAACTCAGTGCGTTGCTGAGTGGCAACTGCTGGAAGCAGCAGCACAGCTCTTGTAGCTCATACGCTACACATATCATCAGCTGTCGAAGCACATCTCCCGAGAAATCCTGTTTGGTCACTTCCTAACCTTTGCCCATTGAGTCCAGGTTGATGATATCAAGCAGGTTGAACACCCAAAGGAAACATATGTAGATTCTCAATCAAGGCACTAAATGAATCCATAGCCAGAGAGATGTTCATCGTCAAAGCCATTTCCATCTGCCATGGAAACCAAATGCTCTGGCAGCTCATATGTCTGCAAGTGGATGGGACACCTAGAGAACTCAGTATGCTGGTGAACGGCAAGTGCCCTAAGCAGCAGAAGAGGTCTTGCAGTGCTAAAACAACTCCAACTGGCTAATTCACTTCACATAGCATCAGCTGTCCTAGCACATCTCCCGCAAACCCTGTTTGGTCACTTCCTGGCCAATGCCCATTGAGCCAAGCTTGATGGAAATAAGCAGGTTGAGTACCTACACAAAACAAACATATAGAATCTCACTCAAGGCAGTAAATGAATCCACAGCAAGAGACAAGTACAGTGCCCAAGCCATTTCCAGCTATCATGGAAACCAATTGCTCTGGCAGCACATATGTGTGAAAGTGGATGGGACACCTATGGAACTCAGTATGTTGGTAACCGGCAAGTGCCGAAGCAGCAGCACAAGTCTTGCAGTGCTAAAACAACTCCACCTGGCTCATTCACTTCACATACCATCAGCTGTTCTAGCACATCTCCTGCAAACCATGTTTGGTCACTTCCTGTCCAATGTCCATTGAGCCCCGATTGCAGCAAACTTGCAGGCTGAGCACCCACACAAAACAAATATGTAGATCTTCATTAAGGCGGTAAATGAATCCACAGCCAGAGAAATATTCAGTGCCCAAGCCATTTACCGATACCAAAGAAACTATCTGCTCTGGCAGCACATATGTCTGAAAGTGAATGGGACACCTAGGGAACTCAGTGTTTTGATTGTTGGAAAGTACTGAAGCAGCAGCAGCAAAAGTATTGTAGTTCCAATACAACTCCACCAGGCTCATTCACGTCACATACCATCAGCTGTTCTAGCACATCTCCAGCAAACCCTGTTTCGTCACATCCAGTCCAATGCACATTGAGCCCAGCTTGATAGAATCAAGCAGGTTGAGCAACCACACAAAACAAACATGTAGATCCTCACTCAAGGCGCTCAGAACTGCACAGCCAGAGACAAGTTCAGCTCCCAAGCCATTTGCAGCTACCATGGAAACCAACTGCTCTGGCAGCACATACGTCTGAAAGTGGATGGGACACCTATGGAACTCAGTGTCTTGGTGAATGGCAACAGTTGAAACAGCAGCACAGGTCTTGCAGTACCAAAACAACTCCACCTGGTTCATTCACTTCACATAGCATCAGCTGACCTAGTACATCTCTCGCAAACCCTGTTTTTGCACTTCCTGTCCAATGCCCATTGAGCCAGGTTTGTAGCAATCTTGAAGGTTCAGCACACACAGAAAATAAATATGTAGACATCACTCAAGGCAGTAAAGGAATCCACAGACAAAGACTAATTCAGTGCAAGTACCTAAAGCAGCAGCACAGGTCGTGCAGTGCCAAAATAACTCCAACTGGCTCATTCACTTCACATAGCATCAGCTGTCCTAGCACATCTTACCCAACCCCTGTATATCCACTTCCTAGTCAATGCTCATTCAGCCTACTTGGTAGAATCAAGCAGTTTCACCAACCACACAAACCAAACATATAGATCCTCACTCAAGGCGCTAAAAACTCCACCGTCAGAGACAAGTTCAGCACCCAGGCCATTTCCAGCTGCCATGGAAACCAAATGCTCTGGCAGCTCATATGTCTGAAAGTGGATGGGACACCTAGGGAATTCAGTGTGTTGCTGAACGTCAAGTGCCCGAAGCAGCAGCACAGGTCTTGCAGTACTAAAGCAACTGCACCTGGCTCATTCACTTCACATACCATCAGCTGTCCTAGCACATGTCCCGCACACTCTGTTTGGTCAATTCATGCTCAAATGCCTATTGAGTCCAGGTTGATGGAATGAAAAGTGTTGAGCATACACACAAAACAAACATATAGATCCTCACTCAAGGCAGTAAATTAATCCACAGCCAGAGTCAAGTTCAGCAACCAAGATCTTTCGAGCTGCCGTGGAAGCAACAGTTCTTTCATCACATTTCTGCAAGTCCAAGGGACAAGTAGGTAACTCAGTATGCTGGCGAATGTCAACTGTTAATGAAGCAGCAGCACAAGTTTTTAGTGCCAAAACAACTCCACCTGGCTCATTCACTTCACATAGCATCAGCTATCCTATCACAACTGCCTCAAACCCTGCTTAGGTACTTCCTGTCCAATACCCATTCAGTCCAGGTTGATGGAATGAAGCAGGTTGACCACCCACACACACACCCAAAAAAAGGTAGATACTCACTCAAGGAGCAAAAAACTCTACAGCCAGAGACAAGTTCAGCGCCCAAGCCATTTCCAGCTACCATGGAAGCCAACTGATCTGGCAGCACAACAGTTCTGGCTCATTAACTTCACATAGCATCAGCTATCCTAGCACAACACACTCAAACCCTGTTTGGTCACTTCATCTTCAATGCCAATTGAGCCCAGTTTGATGGATTCAAGGAAGTTAAGAATCCATACAAATTAAATAAGCAGATCCTCACTCAATGCGCCAAAAACGCAACAGAGACAAGTACAGTGCCCAAGCCGTTTCCTGCTAGCATGAAACCAACTGGTCTGGCAGCACATATATCAGTAAGTGGATGGGACACCTAGGGAACACAGTGTGTTGGTGAATGGCAACAGTTGAAGCAGCAGCACAGGTCGTGTGGTGCCAAAACGACTCCACCTGGCTCATTCACTTCACATACCATCAGCTATCCTAGCACATCTCCCGCATACACTGTTAGGTAACTTCATGATCCAATGCAATTGAGCCCAGGTTGCTGGAATCAAGCAGGGTGAGCACCGAAACAAAACAAATAGGTAGATATTCACTCAATGCAGTAAATGAATCCACAGCGTGATACAATCTCAGCGCCCAAGCCATTTCCAGCTACCATGAAACCAACGGCTCTGGCATCACATTTGTCTGATTGTGGATGGGACACCTAGGGAACTCAGTGTGTTGGTGAATTTCAACTATTGAAGCAGCAGCACAGGTCTTGCCGTGCCAATACAACTACACCTGGCTCATTCACTTCACATACCGTCAGCTATCCAGGCACATCTCCTGCAAACCTTGTTTGGTCACTTCATGGTCAAATGCTCATTGAGCCCAGGTTGATGGAATCAAGCAGGTTGAGCACCCACTTAAAACAAACATGTCGATCCTCACTCAAGGCGCTAAAAACTCCAGGCCAGAGACAATTCAGCACACAAGCCATTTCCAGCTGCAGTGTACACCAACTGCTCTGCATTACATTTGTCTGAAAGTGGATGGGACACCTAGGGAACTCAGTGTGTTGGTGAATTTCAACTATTGAAGCAGCAGCACAGGTCTTGCAGTGCCAACACAACCACACCTGGCTCATTCACTTCACATACCGTCAGCTATCCAGGCACATCTCCCGCAAACCCTGTTTGGTCACTTCATGGTCCAAAGCCTATTGAGCCCAGGTTGATGGAATCAAGCAGGTTGAGCACCCACTCAAAACAAACATTCGATCCTCACTCAAGGCGCTAAAAACTCCAGGCCAGAGACAATTCAGCACACAAGCCATTTCCAGCTGCAGTGTACACCAATAGCTCGGGCATCACATATGTCTGAAAGTGGATGGGACACCTAGGGAACTCAGTGTGTTGGTAAATGGCAACTGCCCAAAGCAGCAGCACAGGTCCTCCAGTGCCATAAAATCTCCACCTGGCTCATTCACTTCACATACCATCAGCTGTGCTGGCACATCTCCCACAAACTCTGTTTGGTCACTTCATGGTCAAATGCCTATTGAGCCCTGGTTCATGGAATCAAGCAGATTGAGTACCCACACAAAACAATAATGTAGAACCTCACTCAAGGAGCTAAGAGAATTCACCTCCAGAGAGATGTTCATCATCAAAGCCATTTGCAACTACCATGGAAACCAACTGCTCTGGCAGCACATATGTCTGCAAGTGGATGGGACACCTAGGGAACTCAGTGTGATGCTGAATGGCAACTATTGAAGCAGTAGCACAGGTATTGCAGTGCCAAATCAACTCCACCTGGCTCATTCACGTCACATGCCATCAGCTGTGCTAACATGTCTCTCTCAAATCCTTTTTGGTCATATCATGGTCCAATGCCCATTGAGCCCAGGTTGATGGAATCAAGCAGGTTGAGCACCCAAACTAAACACACATGTAGATCCTCACTCAAGGCGCTAAATGAATCCACAGCCAAACTCAAGTTCAGCACACAAGATGTTACCAACTGCCATGGAAAGCAACTATTCTTTCAGCATATATGTCTGAATGTGAATGGGACACCTAGAGAACACAGTATGCTGGGGAATGTCAACTATTAAAGAAGCAGCAGCAAAAGTCTTTTAGTGCTAAAACAACTCCACCTTGCTCATTCACTTCACATACCATCCGATGCCCTAGCACATCTCCCGCAAACCCTGTTAGTCACTTCCTATCCAACGCCCATTGAGCGCAGCTTGATGGAATCAAACAGGTTGAGCACCCAAACAAAACAAACCTGCACACCCTCTTTCAGGGTGCTCAAAACTCTAGATCCAGAGACAAGTTCATTGCCCAAGCCATTTCCACCTACCATGGAAACCAACTGCTCTAGCAGCACTTATGTGTGAAAGTGGATGAGACACGTAGGAAACTCAGGGTGCTGGTGAATGGCAAGTACCGAAGCAGCAGCACAGGTCCTCCAGTGCCAAAACAACTCCCAGTGGCACATTCACTTCATATGCCATCAACTGTCCTACCACATCTCCTGCAAACCCTGTTTGGTCACTTCCTGTCCAATGCCCATTGAGCTCATGTTGATGGAATCAAGCAGGTTGAGCATTCACTCAAAACAAACATGTAGATCCTCACTCAAAGCAGTAAATTAATCCAAACCCAAAGACAAGTTCTGTGCCCAAGCCATTTCCAGCTATCATGGAAACAAATTGCTCTGGCAGCACATATGGCTGAAAGTGGATGGGACACCTATGGAACTCAGTGTCTTGGTGAATGGCAACAGTTGAAGCAGCAGCACAGGTCTTGCAGTACTAAAGCAACTGCACCTGGCTCATTCACTTCACATACCATCAGCTGACCTAGCACATCCTCCAAAAAACCCTATTTGGTCACTTCCTGCCCAATGCCCATTGAGCCCAGTTTGTAGCAATCTTCCAGGTTCAGCACACACAGAAAACAAACATGTAGATCCTCACTCAAGGTGCTAAATGAATTCACAGCCAGATACAAGTTCAGTGTCCAAGTCATTTTTATCTACCATGGAAACCAACTGCTCTGGCAGCACATATGTCTGAAAGTTGATGGGACACCTAGGTAACTCAGTGTGTTGGTGAATGGCAAGTACCTGAAGCAGCAGCACAGGTCCTCCAGTGCCAAAACAACTCTCAGTGGCACATTCACTTCATATGCCATCAACTGTCCTACCACATCTCCTGCAAACCCTGTTTGGTCACTTCTGGGCCAATGCCCATTGAGCCAACGTTGATGAAATCAAGCAGGTTGATCAACCCCCAAAAAACAAACATGTAGATCCTCACTCAAGGCGCTAAAATCTCCAAAGCCACAGTCAGTTTCAGCGCCCAAGCCACTTGCAGCTACCATGGAAACCAACTGCTCTGGTAGCATATATGTCTGAAGGTGGATGGGACACCTAGCCAACACAGTGTGCTGCTCAATGGCAACTATTAAAGCAGCAGCACAGGTCGTGCAGTGCCAAAATAACTCCAACTGGCTCATTCACTTCACATAGCATCAGCTGTCATAGCATATCTCCCCCAATCCCTGTATGGCCACTTGCTATCCAATGCTCATTGAGCCTACTTGATAAAATCAAGAAGTTTCACCAATCACACAAACCAAACATATAGATCCTCACTCAGGGCGCTAAAAACTCCACCGTCAGAGACAAGTTCAGCACCCAGGCCATTTCCAGCTGCCATGGAAACCAAATGCTCTGGCAGCTCATATGTCTGAAAGTGGATAGGACACCTAGGGAACTCAGTGTGTTGCTGAACGTCAAGTGCCCGAAGCAGCAGCACAGGTCTTCCAGTGCCAAAACAACTCTACCTGGCTCATTCACTTCACATACCATCAGCTGTCCTAGCACATGTCCCGCACACTCTGTTTGGTCAATTCATGCTCAAATGCCTATTGAGTCCAGGTTGATGGAATGAAAAGTGTTGAGCATACACACAAAACAAACATATAGATCCTCACTCAAGGCAGTAAATTAATCCACAGCCAGAGTCAAGTTCAGCAACCAAGATCTTTCGAGCTGCCGTGGAAGCAACAATTCTTTCATTACATTTCTGCAAATTTATGGGACAAGTAGGGAACTCAGTATGCTGGTGAATGTCAACTGTTAATGAAGCAGCAGCACAAGTTTTTAGTGCCAAAACAACTCCACCTGGCTCATTCACTTCACATAGCATCAGCTGTCCTATCACATCTGCCACAAAACGTGTTTGGTCACTTTCTGTGCAATGCCCATTCAGTCCAGGTTGATGGAATGATGTAGGTTGACCACCCACACACACACCCAAAAAAAGGTAGATACTCACTCAAGGAGCAAAAAACTCCACAGCCAGAGACAAGTTCAGCGCCCAAGCCATTTCCAGCTACCATGGAAACCAACTGATCTGGCAGCACATATGTCTGAAAATGGATGGGACACTTAGGGAACTCAGTGTGTTGGTGAATGGCAAGTACTGAAGCAGCAGCAGTAATTCCAGTGACAGCACAACAGTTCTGGCTCATTAACTTCACATAGCATCAGCTATCCTAGCACAACACACTCAAACCTTGTTTGGTCACTTCCTGTTCAATGCCCATTGAGCTCCGCTTGATGGATTCAAGGAAGTTAAGAATCCACATAAATTAAACAAGCAGATACTTACTCAATGCGCCAAAAACACCACAAACAGAGACAAGAACAGCGCCCAAGCCATTTCCTGCTAGCATGGAAACAAACTGCTCGGCAGCACATATGTCTGAAAGTGGATGGGACACCTAGGGAACACAGTGTGTTGGTGAATGGCAACTGTTGAAGCAGCAGCACAGGTCGTGTGGTGCCAAAACGACTCCACCTGGCTCATTCACTTCACATACCATCAGCTATCCTAGCACATCTCCCGCAAACCCTGTTTGGTCACTTCATGGTCAAAAGCCTATTGAGCCCAAGTTGATGGAATCAAGCAGGTTGACCACCCACTCAAAACAAACATGGAGATCCTCACTCAAGGCACTAAAACCTCCGTAGCCAGAGACAATTCAGCACCGAAACCAGTTCACCTGCAGTAAACCAACTGCACTGGCATCGCATTTGTCTGAAGTGGATGGGACACCTAGGCAACTCAGTGTGTTGGTGAATGGCATCTGCCCGAAGCAGCAGCACAGGTCCACCTTTGAAAAAATCTCCACCTGGCTCATTCACTTCACATACCATCAGCTGTTCTAGCACAACATCCGCAAACCCTGTTTGGTCACTTCATGGTCAAATCCTCATTGAGCCCAGGTTGATGGAATTAAACAGGTTGAGTACCCACACAAATCAAAGATGTAGAACCTCACTCAAGGTACTAAATGAATCCAAATCCACAGAGATGTTCAGCGCCCAAGCCATTTCCAGCTACCATGGAAACCAACTGTTCTGGCAGCACATATATCTGAAAGTGAATGGGAAACCTAGGGAACTCAGTGTGTTGGTGAATGGCAACTGCCCGAAGCAGTAGCACAGGTCTTGCAGTGCCAAAACAACTCCACCAAGCTCATTCAAGTCACGTGTCATCAGCTGTGCTAACATGTCTCTCGCAAATCCTGTTTGGTCACATCATGGGCCAATGCCCATTGAGCCCTTGTTGATGGAATCAAGCAGGTTGAGCACCCACACAAAACAAACGTGTAGATTCTCACTCAAGGAGCTCAGTTCTCCACAGCCAGACTCAGGTTCAGCGCCCAAGCCATTTGCAGCTACCATGGAAACCAACTGCTCTAGTAGCACGTACATCTGAAATTGGATGGGACACCTAGAGAACTCAGTGTTTTCGTCAAGAGCAACTGCCTGAAGCAGCAGCACAGGTATTGCAGTGCCCAAACAACTCCACCTTCACCTAGTGCTGATTCAATTGTTTTTCATTGTTTTGTTTAAGGGTAGTGAAAGAGATCAAGTCAGCTCAGCCAAACTAAAAACAGAGGGTTTTTACAAGAAACATCCTTTATCTTTATAAACTGTTTTCTTTCCTTAAACATAAGGGCCAATATAAGATTGAGATTTTAAGCCATTTTGATTGGGTTCACATTTGTTTCCCTTTAGAAGATGCCCCATATACTTTTGCTTTCTGTGGTGAGAAACTAAAATGCGTCATATCATATGCTGTAACAGTTTGAGGTGCATGGTAAACAAACTCTTTGTACCTCCATCATTGCCATCAGTTGCACGATATTATCAAGCCATTTCTTTAGAAAATCAGCACTTATACTAGGGCAAACTTCAGGACAAAAGTGGGCACATAACGGGATATTTGCAAACATAGTGGGCTCAAGTGTACCATTGCATACTTTAGCTGTGTGTCATAGCCTTACATCGCTAAAGATGTGTTTATCATAACATGATTGATCAATTTGAAGTGCCTTTCCAGTTACAGGAATCACTTCACATTAGCAGAAAAACGACACCCTCAGGAGAATTCTATGAAACATCAGAGAGCTAATTGAGTACCGTACAATAGAATGAGGCAGAAATGAGGTGAACAGAGACATTCCGCCAGGCCTTGCCCTGCTGCCAGAAAAGCCTTGTAGCTTTGCTAATTGAGGAGCGGTGCTCATCAAAAACCCATGACATCCGACCCAACTGCATGGATCCAAAGAGTGAATACCAAGTGCGCAAAGCAGAAGCACAGGTCTTCCAGCGCCAAAACAACTCCACCTGGCTCATGCACTTCACATACCGTCAACTGTCCTATCAGATCTCCTGCAAATTCTGTTTGATCACTTCCTGTCCAAACAATATTGAGCCCAGGTTGAAGGAATCAGGCAAGTTGAGCACCAAAAAAAAAAAAAAAAAACCATGTAGATCATCAGTCAAAGGGCTAAAAATACACCCCAGCCAGAGGTTAGTTCTGCACCCAACCCATTTCCAGCTACCATGGAAACCAACAGCTCTGGCTGCACATATGTCTGCAAGAGGATGAGACACCTAGGGAACTCAGGGTGTTGGTGAATGGCAATAGCCTGAAACAGCAGTTAGGTCTCCAGAGCCAAAACTGCTACACTTGGCTCATGCACTTCACATACCATCAACTGTCCTAGCAGATGTCACGCAAACCCTGTTTGGTCAATTCATGCCCAAACAACATTACGCACTGAATGATGGAATCAAGCCGGTTGAGAACTCACACAAAACAACATATAGATCTTTAGAGAAAGCACTAAAAACTGCAGAATCAGACACTAGTTCAGCACCCAAGCCATTTCCAGCTACCATGGAAATTAACTGCTCTGGCAGCACATATGTCTGAAAGTGGATGGGACACCTAGGGAACTCAGTGTGTTGGTGAATGGCAGCTATTGAAGCAACAGCACAGGTCTTGCAGTGCCAAAACAACATTTCGGCTTCATTAACTTCACATAGGATCAGCTGTCATAGCAGATCTCACGAAAAACCGGTTTGGTCACTTCCTGTCCAATGCCCATTGAGCACAGTTGGAAGGTTTCAGGCAGGTTGAGTACCCACACAAAACAAAATGTAGATCGTCACTCAAGGCACTAAAAATTCCAGAACAGAGGCTAGTTTTGCAACCAAGCCATTTCCACCTACCATGGAAACCAACAGCTCTGGCAGCACATATTTCTGCAAGAGGATGGGACAACTAGGGAAATCAGTGTGTTGGTGAATGGCAACTGCCCAAAGTAGCAGCACAGGTCTTGCAGTGCAAAAACATCTCCACCTGGCTCATTCACTTCACATACCATCAGCTGTCCTAACAGACATCTCCCACACAACCTGTTGGGTCACTTTATGGCCAAACAACATGAAGCACTGATTGATGGAATCAAGCAGGTTGAGCACCCACACAAAACAAACAAGTAGATCCTCAGTCACGGCACTAAAAGAATCCACAGCCAGAGAGAAGTCCTGCTCCCAAGCTTTCCCAGCAACCATGGAAACCAACTGCTCTGGCAGCACATATGTCTCAAATTGGATGAGGCACCTAGGGAACTCAGTGTGTTGGTGAATGACAACTGCAGGAAGCAGCAGCACAGGTCTTGCAGTGCCAAAGCAACTCCACCTGGCTCATTAACTTCACATACCATCAGCTGTCCTAGCACATCTCCTGCAAACCCTGTTTGGTCACTTCCTGTCCAATGCCCTTTGAGCCCAGGTTGAAGGATTCAAGCCGGTTGACCACATACACACACACTAAAAAACGTAGATCCTCACTCAAGTTGCAAAAACTCCAAAGCCAGACACAAGATCTTCACCCAAGCCATTTCCAGCTACCATGGCTACCAACTGCTCTGGCATCATATATGTGTGCAAGAGGATGGGACACCTAAGGAACACAGTGTGTTTCTGAATGGCAACTATTGAAGCAGCAGCACAGGTCTTGCAGTGCCAAAGCAACACCACCTGTCTCATTCACTTCACATACCATCAGCTGCCCTAGCACATCTCCTGAAAAATGGTTTCACCACTTCCTGTCCAATGCTCATTGAGCCCAGATTGATGTAATGAAGCACGTTGGGCATCCACACAAAACAAACATGTAGATCTTAAGTCAAGGCACTAAAAATTCCACAGCCAGAGACAACTAAGTGCCCAAGCCATTTCCAGCTCAGATGGTAACCAACTGCTCTGGCAGCATATATGTCTGAAAGTGGATGGGACACTTAGGGAACTCAGTGTGTTGGTGAATGGCAACTGTCCGAAGCAGCAGCACAGGTCGTCCAGTGTCAAAACCACCCCACCTGGCTCATTCACTTCACATACCATCAGCTGTCCTACAAGATCTTCCGCAAACCCTGTTTGTTTGCTTCCTGTCCAAACAATATTGAGCACAGGTTGATGAAATCAGGCAGGTTGAGAACCCACACAAAGCAAACATATAGATCCTCACTCAAGGCACTAAAAATACACCCCAGCCAGGGACAAGTTCTGCACCCAAGCCATTTCCAGCTACCTTGGAAACCAACTGCTCTCAGCACTTCTGAAAGTGACTGGGACATCTAGGGAACTTAGTGGGATGGTGAATGGCAATTGCCCGTAGCAGCAGCTAGATCTCCAGTGCCAAAACAACTCCACCTGGCCCATTCACTTCACATACCATCAGCTGTCCTAGCACATCTCCCACAAACCCTGTTTGGTCATTTCCTGTCCAAACAACATTATTCCTGATTGATGGTATCAAGCCTGTTCAGCACCCACACAAAACAATCATATTGATTGTTAGAGAAAGCAATAAAAATTGCAGAATCAGACACTTGTTCAGCGCCGAAGCCATTTCCAGCTACGCTGGAAACCAACTGCTCTGGAAGCACATATGTCTGCAAGAGGATGGGACACCTAGGGATCTCAGTGTGTTGGTGAATGGCAAGTGCTGAAGTAGCAGCACAGGTCTTGCAGTAACAAAACAACTTCACCTGGCTCATTCACTTCACATACCATCAACTGTCCTAGCAGATGTCACGCAAACCCTGTTTGGTAACATCATGTCCAAACATCATTATTCCTGATTAATGGTATCTAGTCTGTTCAGCAGCAACACGGAAAAACCTATTGATCCTTAGAGAAAGCACTAAAAACTGCAGAATCAGACAGTTGTTCAGCGCCGAAGCCATTTCCAGCTACCATGGAAACCAACTGCTCTGGCAGCACATATGTCTGCAAGAGGATGGGACACCTAGGGAACTCTGCGTTTTGGTGAATGGCAACTGCCCAAAGCAGCAGCACAGGTTTTGCAGTGCCAAAGCTACTGCACCTGGCTCATTCACTTCACATACCATCAGCTGTCCTAGCAGATCTCCCACAAACCCTGTGTGTTCACTTCGTATCCAAACAACATTAAGCCCTGATTAATGGAATGAGTCAGGTTGAGCACCCACACAAAAGAAACATGTAGATCTTCCCTCAAGGCGCTGAAACAATCCACTGCCTGAGAGAAGTTCAGCTCCTATGTCCTTTGTTGCTACCATGGAAACCAACTGCTCTGGCAGCACATATGTCTGAAAGTGGATGGGGCTCTTGGGCTGAGGAACTGATTTACATTCCTTAAGCTGAGCATTCAGGAATTGGGCCTGTGTTGGTAGCAGCTGTCCTTTGCACTCATTGGTGCCCTATTGTCCTGTTAATGGGCTTGGGCTAAAGAGAATATAATGTGGTAATAAAGAGGCTTGAGGAGCCTGCCCCCACCACCATCATGGTGTCCTGTGTTGGTGCCTGACCCCGGTCCTTTGCTGTGCCTACTTACTGGCTCAGCTGGGTGCAAGAAATGGCGCCGTAACGTGGGGCACTGCGCAAAGTACATCCGAGTGATCCCTGGACCTACAAATGTAAGTTTAGAATCTAGGAATTTTGCAGGGACATAACTGATTTAATCCCCAGATCCTCTGCCTGTGCTAGGGCACGAGGGACAATCTGAGGGACCTCTGGAACTCTGGAGGTGCATAATTAATCTCATCCCCATACCTTCTAGCCATTCATGGGCACGAGAGACAATCTGAGGGACTGCGGAAATCCAGAGGCAAATTTAGGATTTAACTCTAAAGGGGCATAATTTATTTCATCCCCAGACTTTCTCCCTGTCCAGGGGCATGAGGGACAATCTGAGGGACCACGGAAATCTAGAGGCAAGTTTTTATATTTTTGCAGGGGCATAAGTAAAATTTATCATGGGGCAAGAACTCTCTAAAATGCAGGTAATTAAGGGAATCTGAGATCTGCTTCAGTCACAAGGCATCGACACTACGCTTAAGTCCTTGCAGAGTTTTTTTGAAACTGTCTGCGACATATTCCCATTTTTTGCTCTCATTGTAGTCATCCTTTTTCTCTGGCGCTTGCTAAATATTGCTTTGTCAACCTGTCAAGCAGTAGTGGAAGCCCGCTGTAAAAAATTGTCCGTTAGAGGTAGGAGATAGCTGCAAACCAGGGTAAATAAGGAGAAGGAACCCCAGACAAGACAAAGTCTGGAGAAAGTGCGCAAAAAAGATTCGCAGTCCTCTTCTGAGGAGTCTGAGGAGGAAAAGGATGGCAGAGAGTTTGCCGAGGATCCTCCACCTGTAGAGTGTGTGCCACGCAAAAGTCCCTCTTGGACAGGCACAGAGCCCTCTCTGCACCGCCTGAGCCATTGGCGCCATCATATCTGAGCACAGTTGTAAAAGGTTTACAAGAGCAACTTCAGCGCCTCTCCCTTCAGTTGAGGCAGGAACAGAGTGGATGCACTGTTGGGGCTTGCACTGGACCCCCGCTTTCAACTTCTCTCTCAGCTGTGGAAAGTGCGGTACAGCAAGCACAGGAGCAGGGAGACCCTGTGGTAGCTACCCTTGCTAGGCACTTTGCCTTCCCGGTAGTTGAGGTAGAGAATCAGCAGGGGCAGAGAATTATACAGCACCTGGCGCTGTCCTTTAATGACATAAAGAGTCTGAGGGACGCTGTTGCCATGCATGGCCCATCGGCCCCCTTACTGTTTCCATGATTGAAGCCTTGGCACCTAACAATTTGACTCCGGCTGATTGGAAACAGCTCTGTAAGGCACCTATGGATGGGGGCAATTTTCTAATGTGGAAATCTGAGTTCTTTGAGCTTTGCCTTGACACAGCACAGCAAAATGCTCAGGCAGGCTTTCCTGAGAGAAATCATGATATGTTGACAGGAGAGGGGAATTTTGCTAATGTACAGGATCAGATTAATTATGACCCAGGAGTTTATGCACAGACCGCTGCTGCTGCTGCAGTGAGGGCCTGGAAGTCTTTATCACCTAAGGACTCACTACATGTACATCTCTCTAAAATTGTCCAAGGCCCGGATGAGCCTTACCAGGCATTTGTAGATCACCTACTGGTAACTGCAGATAGGGTATTTGGTGATGCAGACCAAGCCATGCCTTTCATAAAGCAACTAGCATATGAAAATGCCAACAAATGGTGCCAGAAAGCAATTAGTCCTTGGAAGCATAAGCCCCTTTACACGTATCTTAAACTTTGTAAGGACATTGGGGAAGGACAGATAATGGGTGCAGCCATTGCAGAGGCAATGTGGCACGGTTGTGGCACAACCGTGGGCTCGGGAGCTCGCCCAAAACAAGGATATTTTAAATGTGGCCAGCTAGGGCATATCTGTCAGAATTGCCCACTCCAAGGTTATACACAGGCTCCTGTTAATATGGACAGGCAGTCCCCAGGAGTTTGCCCTCGATGCCAATGTGGGAAATATTGGGCCAATGAATGCAGGTCCAAGATAGACATCTCCAGGCTGCCATCTGTCCCGGGAAACGGGAGCAGGGGCCAGCCCTGGGCCCCACAAGCACCAATGTATGGGGCAGTGATTCAGTTTGTTCCTCAGGGACAAAGGCCATTTATGACCTTCCCCTAGGGAGCCCAGGCAGTGGAGAATGGGACCTCCTTACCACTTCCTACATCGTATTGACACTCCAAATGGGGGTACAGGCTATTCCCACAAGAATGTATGGGCCACTACCCCCTGACACTGTAGGGCTTCTGTTGGGACGAGGCAGAACAGCCTTGAAAGGAGTTCATATTACCCCAGAAGTGATTGATGCAGAATATACAGGGGAAATTAAAGTTTTACCCAGTGTTCATGCTGGAGTTGCAGTTTTGCCCCAGGGGGCACGGATAGCACAGTTAGTGTTGCTCCCCATGGTGAAGTCAGATAATGCTTGCAGGGCTGAACAGAAGAAAGCAGGGTTTGGTTCCACTGGTGAAGTCTCTGATTATTGGGTCGCTGATATGGCAGGCCACCCTACTTTGGAGTTGCATATAGAAGGAAAGAAATCTACTGGGCTTCTAGACACTGGTGCCGACACCACTCTTATTTCACAGAATTATTGGCCCCCAGGTTGGCCTGTTACACCCACCATGACAACTTTGCAAGAATTGGGGATTACCCAAAGCCCCCTAGTTAGCTCCAGGCCTCTAGCCTGGAGGGATAAGGCAGGAAATAGTGACCATGTTACTCCCGATGTAGTACCAGGTCTGCCAATTAATCTATGGGGGAGGGATGTTTTGCAACAGATGGGGGCAGTATTAGTATCTGGCCAGGAATTAGCTATGCAGCAGATGGAAAGGTACGGCTACATTCCTGGAAAAGGTATAGGGAAAAACCTGCAAGGAATTACTCAACCAATCTCCGTGGAACATAAGAAGGATAAGAAAGGGCTAGGGCATTTTCCCTAGGGGCCATTGTGATGGCGGCTGTGGTTACTCCACAGAAGATTACATGGAAAAGTTCTCAACCCATTTGGATTGACCAATGTCCCATTTCTGCAGAAAAAATAGCCGTCGTTAAGGAAATAGTTAAAGAACAGCTAGCTGCTGGACATATTGTCCCTTCCACTTCACCATGGAATACACCTATTTTCGTGATTACAACCATTATCCCAAGGACCCCATTGTACAGTTTTTTATTTTGCATCCTGTTGTTTTTAACCTCTCTTCAACCATTGCCAGAAGCTCTAACTGTTTTCACTGATGGGCTGTCAAATGGTCAGAAAGCTTTTGTAATAGATGGCCAGGTTCCACCATCCCCAAGTCTTTTGTCTCTGCAAAGCTTGTAGAATTGGTGGCTGTTCTTGCCGTCTTTCAAACATTTTTGATGCAGCCCTTTAATTTGTATTCTGATAGTGGATATGTTGCCCATTCCCTTCCTGTGCTGGAGACTGCGGGCCAAATTTCTTCCCACTCTACAGCAACATCTCTATTTGCTAAAATTCAGGCCTATATTTGGGCCTGCAAAGATAAATTCTTTGTGACTCATATTTGAGCCCGTACAGGTTTACCTGGGCCCTTGACATCAGGAAATGTGACTGCAGATTCAGCCACCAAATTGGTGGCCTCAGCTCTTGAAGAAGCTCAAAAGGCACATGCTAGATTTCACTTGAATTGTAACACACTTTGTTTGTGCTTTAGTCTGACTAAGGAACAAGCCAGAACCATCGTGAAGCAATGCTCAGTGTGCCCTCAGTTTTTGCTTGTTCCCCATTATGGTGTAAATCCCTGAGGACTGTTACCCAATCATGTCTGGCAAATGGAAGTGACACACGTCCCTGAGTTTGGGACACTAAAGTATGTGCATGTCACTATTGATACTTGTTCTGGATTTATTTTAGCTACTCCTCAAACAGGAGAACAAGTCAGACACACTCTAGCCCATTGCTATGCATGTTTTTCCATCTTGGGAACTCCCAAAGTTATCAAAACTGATAATGGTCCTTGCTGTACTAGCCGTAAGTTTTGTGATTTTGCTGCCTCCCACCATATACAACTAATTACAAGTATTCCTTATAATCCTCAAGTACAAGGTATTGTGGAACGTGCCAACTGTACTATTAAGGATTACCTTATTAGAACAAAAAAGGGGGAATATAGTACACCCCGAGATTATTTGAATCTTGTATTATTTATCTTAAATTTCCTAACATTGGATGCTGAAGGATGGTCTGCTGCAGATCGTCATTGGAATCCGTCTCAGAAGCAGAAGGGTTATGTAATGTGGAAGGATCCTTTGAGTGGTAAGTGGCAAGGTCCAGATCCCGTCCTCATTTGGGGGCAAGGATCAGTTTGTGTTTTCCCAGAAAATGAAAATGGTCTGAGGTGGATTCCTGACAGGCTTGTCTGGCAAGCACCTGCTGCGGAGCCTTGTGAAAGCTCAAGTACTGGTCAAGGAGATGGCATTTGAATCAGAAGATTGATGGGACAAACAAGTATATGAAGCCTTTATATATTACATGAGTATATCAGTATTTTGTCACTGTTATGCAGCGTGTACCCTGACTGATGGTCAAAGCCGGAGTTTATCAGTGGCTTCGGACTTTGTTCTCTGAGGGCCATGTTGGACGGGGGAGGAAGTATTGAGCCTTTCTAAATACCCATGCATGCTTTGATTTGGAACTCCTTTTGTTTTGTTTATATTCCAGTCAGATATACAATAGGCAGCCATTCGGTTGTTCTCGTGCTAATATTATACAATCTACTGTGATTTCCATGGGGAAAATACCCACCTTTTCTATGTGGCAGGTTTGTGGGGTATGGACATACACTGGCGTGTGCCCCGGTTTCCCTTCTCTGGGAATATATTCTGTGAGGAGTTAGACTGGGTAGTAGGCAGTTAGGGTTTTCTTGGTTCCCCAAGTCAATTTTTTCTCAAATATATAGGGATATTTTCCCCACCTTGTCTTGGATTCACTAGAGTGCGTCTCTCCTAAGACAAGTGCATATCTTATCAGGTACTTACTTCCCCAACAGACTAGGGTGACATTTATATATCTATTCCCCACCTGAAGCCTCCAGCCATTGTCAAGGGGGAGGGCTTCAGACTGGCCTCTTTATCATTAGAAAGGGACCAAGGAAGTTGGCCAGTGACACCTTTCTGGCCTTTTGTCCCAAGGCCAGGTACCATGGATACCAGGAATTTTCTGTTTTTGGAGAAACATCTTTGAGAGGAAACTTTAAAAGATGCTCTTCCCACCATTAATATGGGTTTTTCTCCCTTCCTTTTCCTCCTGCCACTATGGCAGAGGATCTTGAGGCCCCCTCCCATCACTAGGATGAGAGTCTACTTTCTCAACATTTTCTAATAAATCTTGCTTTAATACTAAACTGTGTCCACACAAAAATTATTTCCTGCGAGACAAATATTGAGGTTGCTGCCGTACTCAGGGTCAAAAACCCTACAACACAAGCATTTCCTATGGAATTTATTAGTTTCATCTTTCCTCTGAACTTGAGAACTCGCTCTTGTGAGTGAACCTTAGCTCATTGAATTTGAAGCTTGTGTTTGTTTGTGTTATCCCTATGTTTCTCTCTTAAGTACAGAAAATGACTCTGAAGTGAATGACACCAAGTTCCAGTGCACCCTGACAGCATGTTGGAATGGCAATTGCGATTCTGCTGTTATCCTGCAACTATCCTGAATCCTGCCTGTGTTTATGGGGACTGACGGAGAGGCCTATGTTGGCCTGATAAAGAATAAAAGAGACTTTGGCATAACGGCAACCATCATAGCCAGTACATCAACAGCCACCACCACCAGCTACCGTGGTGACAGTGAACAAGGTCTCAGAAAAGACTGCCAGAGTTATGGAACAACAGGACTTTACTGATGAACATGAGCGGGTGGGCATGCTTACACGTGACTGCGGGTTGATTTGTTGGAAAAGAAATAGCAGATGCTGTTAGATTTGGTCTAGTCCTCCTGTACCCCATCGTATGCCTTTCTGTTGTATTGTATGCATTTCTGTTTTATCATCTGTGCAAGTGCAAAATGTTTTCCCTAGCCTGGGAACTGCTGTCTGCTCATCGCTACTGAGCTAAAGTTACTCCTAAGGTCATGGCCTCTTGTCTTCCATTGTGCCTTTTATGTATGTTTCACCTGTGAAGTGCTTTATTTTCCCAAGCCCGGGAACTGCTGTTTGCTCATTGCTACTGAGCTGATATCACTCCTAGCCATGGAACAGGGTTGCCAGCCTCCCCAAGTATGGTTTGAGCAGCTGCAGCAGACAACACATTGAATGGCAGCCAGTGACGGGTAAGATGGACCAGGCACTGACCAACCTAAGACAGGGGTTCAGTCATGCTATGGAGAGTCCCAGTGATGGGTAAGGCTGATAACCTGAGAGTCCACAACCTAAGACAGGTGCATTCAAGTCTGCTTTAATACAAAAGAGGGGATCTGTTGTGGGCTAAGGAGTTGATTTACATTCCTTAAGCTGAGCACTCAGGAATTGGGTCTGCCGTGGTAGCACCTGGCTTTACACTCATTGGCATCCTATTGTCCTGTTAATGGGCTTGGGGGAAAGAGAACATAATATGGTAATAAAGAGGCTTGAGGAGCCTGCCCCCACCACCATCATGGTGTCCTGTGTCGGTGCCTGACCCCGGTCCTTTGCCGTGCTTACTATACCATCTCAGCTGGCCGTGACATGGGACACCTAGGGAACACAGTGTGTGGGTGAATGGCAACTGCCTGAAGCAACAGCACAGGTCTTGCAGTGCCAAAACAACACTTCTGGTTCACTAACTTCACATATCATCAGCTGTCCTAGCACATCTCCCAAATATCCTGTTTGGTCACTTCCTCTCCAATGACATTTGAGCCTAATTTGATGGAATCAAGCAAGTTGAGCACCCACAAAATATAAACATGTAGATCTGTCCCTACCTGCAGGACACGACGCTCAAACCCTGAGGGTGGACTGGGAATGCTGGGCTGGTAGCCCTGGGCTGCTGGCCAAGAAACACATGGTCACTCTTACTTGGTGGAAGAAAAGTGCCTCTCTCTTTTTTACTCCTCATATATATACCTTCTTTAGGTGAAGGGGAGAAAGGGAAAGGTTTCCTGGGAGTAATTATCTTCACTGAAGCAGGGAAGGAACTAATTAGCTATATTGAAACAGGGAACAAATTATTTGAACAGGAATAAGGGTGGAGGTTCTATTCTGCTTGCTCTACAGAGGATGTTTTGGCCTAATATCCTGCTTTCTGTAGCCCTGCTTGCAGCCTTTTGCAATGCTAGAGGCTGTCAGGTAGTCCAAGTCTAAGGCCCATAAGTCTATGGTTCCTAACAAACAGTTCCCCCTTCTATTTTTCTATGATACTTTAAGGGTATGGCTCAGTGACTGTGCCTGTCTTAGGTCATCTGACCTCCTGTCAGGTCCTTACCCATCATGGGAATCTTAGGCAGATGGCGAAGCCTAACTCCTGTCTTAGTTTGGTACCTGACTGGGTCAAGGTTGCCCATCTTTGACTACCATCCCCGGCTACTGTATAGGTGAGAGCCAGAATTGAGGGTCTTCCAAAGGCTTGTCTTATGGCCATAATCTGAGCCCGTGCTTGCTGTTTTTGCTGCTTTAAGCTGAAGGCACAGCAAAAGGAGGCCTATGCATAAGAGTCATCCTAGCAGCAACCCCCACTCAGTTCCTGAACAAATGAAACCCCTGGGCTATACTAACTGCAAGAGAATTCCAGGAAATAGGAGCAACATAGGTAGCATAAATGACAAAGATGTGATGTCAAAGCATGCTGGTCAAGCCTTCAAAGTGTGCATTCCAGGAACCATTCAACCTGTAAGAGAGCTCACGAGAGAGATTAGCAAGTGTAGAGACACATTCCAACTTTACCAAGGTGACACATACTGCATTGAACCAGAGTAATAAATCAACTCTTTGGTTTGGCATTAGTATTCCTGAAAAGGCTTCAGGAGGACTCTAGTTGTGGGTCCCAATGGCAGTGGAAGTTGGATCACTCTCATTATTCCTCAGCAAATCTCCGTTTTTCTGGGTGGTGGGTTCCATAGGAGTAGAAGTAGTGAGCCTTGGAGAATGGTGTTTAACCAGCACTGGGGCTGTCTTCATCCTGTGGGAAAACACAAACACTTCCTCTTCCCCAAATAAGAACAGGGTCGAGCCCTTGCCATTGTCCACTCAAAAGATTTTTTCCAACCAGGAGGAATAAGACAGGAAGAGTTCTATCTGTTTAGCAAAGAATCGATACTTAACTTTAGAGCTTTTACTTTGGGAATGTGTGATCTGCCTTTTCTGTTTATGGGATGTGGCCCTGGCAGGTGTCCTGCCAAACCAATGCACCACAGGACAGGGTGACGTGGAGGACAGCAGTACAGACTCTTAACACCTCAGACACTGAAAAGCATAAAGCACCTTCATGCTCTCACGAGCTGATTTCCCCCATCCTTTGGCAATAATCAATCAGTGTCAGTTCATGTCACAACTAACATCTCCAAACTTTTGGACTATAATTTGAATACTAAAATATCCAAGTTACAAATCGAAGAACCCCAGGTCCTAAAGCACAAACACCACCCTCCCCCACCAAAACCTCTCAGTAGAACAAGCTGAAAACTTTGCTAAGTATGCATTGAAAAAATGGCTAAGGGTGGACATTTGTGACATGCTTAGTGGGGCCTGCCTTCCCTCAACCCCCACCATTTGTCAAATAGCAGTTTTTAGAACTGGCTTTTATTCTCTTCTTCTTGGGCATGGGTACGACTTTGCAGAAGAGAGTCAAAGGTAAACAAATCTTCTCATTAACCCAAAGATGGCTCAGTTTTCATTAATGTAACTGTAGCAAATGAAAAGCTTTGAGTGTTTGCATTTGAGGGGCGTTCTGCAGGTCTTGTCAGAAGCCCTCATCCAACTTCAGATTTCCAGACTTAGACCTTCAGAATCCTGACTTTGAGACAGGAACCAGGGTGTAGAGGAAGTAGAGTTGTGAGGCATAAACTGCCTGCACTGATCAGGATAGTATACAATACCACACTCACGTCTAACAGTGTTGACGCACACAACACTAACACACAGCTCCTCACAGGTATCTTTACAACGCAACCACTAAGTATTCTCCTTCAGTTTAGAGACTTCTCGGGTGATAAGACCACTCACAAATCACCTAGACATGTTAAAGTCTCTTATGCTTTGGTAGTTTACTTTTCACTATATCAGGTTTAGCAATGGCTTAACAATGTGAAAATGGAAATAATGCTTTTCTCTCAACTAATTGATACACAGAGTTTCATTATGTGTCTACTCAACAACTACTGAGAGACACTGAGAAAATACGCTATATTTTTCTACTCTGTTATTGAATGACCACACTAATAGATGTCAAGTATTATTACAAGCAAAAGTTTTGAGTGTCTTAGTACTGACGTCTGCCTGGATAACCACTCACAATCAGGCCATTCTTAATGTAGTCATCCACTGAACTCACTAGGAAGGTTCTGCTACTTTCTTAATTTTCTATTCTGACTTCATATGTGGCATGCAAATCTAGTCTTATAGGTTACTACCGGCAAATATAAGAAAAAGAGACATCAAGCAATGTTGCTACCTAGTTATAGATGCATGTCTTAGGAAGCAGCCATTGAATATGCCACAAATTCTAAAATCACATACTTGCCATAATCAAGTTTATGTCTTTTGTGTTGCAACCTAATGTCCTTTCTTACCGTTTCAATGTAATGTCAAAATTTTAATGTGTTATCTTAACTTTCAAAGTTTCTATATTCATAAAGATAAATACACGTGACCTGGCTTGCTAAAGCTGTTTATAATTAGCATGGACATCCCAACAGTATAATCCTTGATTAAAAATTGTTAAAGCATTACTGATAGGGGTTGCTCTAACTGTTCTTGAAAAAGTGACAGAATGAACCTTGAGAAAGGAAAGAATAGGAAAAGGGGGATAATGTGTATCGAACTTGGCCTGGCAGGACAGGAGTAAAACAGCCCAGTCCAGATCACCACACATCAACCACTATTGATTTTCCGAAGAATAGGGAGTAACTATAATGTGGGGGTAGAGTACCATTATGTTTTAATAATTTCATAATTCTTTCATAAAGCTTGCCTCTGGATTTCTGGGATCCCTCATTATCCCTCGTGCCCTAGGACAGGGAGAAGGTCTGGGGATGAAATGAACTATGCCCATCCAAAGATCCAGGGGTCCCTCAGATTGTCCCTCGTGCCCAGAAAAGGGAAAGGGTCTGGAGATGAAATCAACTATGCCCTTCCAGAGTTCCAGGGATCTCTCAGATTGTCCCTCGTGCCCTAGGACAGGCAGAAGGTCTGGATATGAAATCACTTATGCCCCTGCAAAATTTTTCTTAGAAATGTCTGAGTCAATTGTCGACTCACCTTATTTGCCTCGCACCCCAAACGCTTCAGGTGAAGTCCAGACCGCGAGGTCCCTCAGTAGCTTCAGGGTATCAGGGTCTCTGTACAGGCCACCAATTTGTCCCGACCTACAGAACACGATGCTCAAACCCTGAAGGTGGACTGGGAATGCTGGGCTGGTAGCCCCGGGCTGCTGGCCAAGAAACAAACGGTCATTTGTACTTGGTGGAAGAAAAGTGCCTCTCTCTTTTTCACTCCTCATATGTGTACCTTTTTCTCTAGGGAAGGGGGAGAAAGGGAGGGGTTTCCTGGGAGTAATTATCTTCACTGAAGCAGGGAAGGAACTAATCAGTTATATTGAAACAGGGGAGGAACAAATTATTTGAACAGGAATAAGGGTGGAGGTTCTATTCTGCTTGCTCTACAGAGGATGTTTTGGCCTAATATCCTGCTTGCTGTAACCCTACTTGCAGCCTTTTGCATTGCAAGAGGCTGTCAGGTAGTCCAAGTCTAAAGCCCATAAGTCTATGGTTCCTAACATAGATCCTCACACAAGGCGCTAAAAACTCCAGAGCCAGAGACAGGTTCAGCGGCCAGCCATTTCCAGCTACCATGGAAACCAACCACTCTGGCAGCACATATGTCTGAACATGGATGGGACACCTGGGGAACTCGGTGTGCTGGTGAATGGCAAGTGCCCGAAGCAATAGCACAGGTCTTCCAGTGCCAACACAATTCCACCTACTTATTCACATCACATACCATCGGCTGTCCTAGCACATCTCCCGCAAACCCTATTTGGTCTCTTCATGGTCCAATGCCCATTGAGCCCAGCTTGATGGAATCAAGGAAGTTAAGAATCCACACAAATTAGAAAGCCAGCCAGGAAAAGCCACTGTTCCTGCTAGGACAGGAGGTGAACTGAGTTGGGTTAGCTCAAGGACCCCCTGGCATGCGCAAAACCTGCCATTGGGAGGGGTTCTGATGGAGGAGCCTGGGCAACTCCTCTGGCAGGACACAGTCCCTGCAGGTAAGCTCAAGAAGCATGATAGGAAACAGTCCAGAATAGGCCATGGAAAGTTTCCCACTGGCACACATTCAGCATGGGTCAGGAGCAGACCAGGCTGAATCAGTCCATATCACCCACTGGCAAATCCGATCACCAGATCAGAGTGTGGAATGAGCCGGGTTTGGTCGCGACAAAACCAGTACACATTATGGAATGCCAGGGCGTGGTTGCCTGTACTGGATATGAATGCAGCACCCAACCAGCACATGTGAGATCCATGAAGGAAGGGAGGGGCAGAACTGGTGGGGGGATTAAGGGGCTGGTTCCCTCGCCGGACAGCTACTCCCACCGGAGAGCGTGGGCTGGGATAGAGACAGACTAGACAATGCAAGGCTACAACACCTGTGCGCTACATGTGGAATAGATCAGGGAAAAGCCAGGCTGGGCTGATTATTCCTGCTGGTGTAAGCATAAATTAGAGTGGGTGAGGGATGTTTGGGCATAGCAGCAGAAGCTGGCACTGGGGACTAATTCTGCCAAGTCAAATCACAGAACCACCTAAAGAGTGCATAAACCGGGACAGAGAGACCTGGGAGGGAAAAAGTGGGTTCCCCCTTCTTGGGTCACTATTCCCGTGGGAGGGCATGAAAACTAGGACGGGGGCTGGGATGGCTAGATATAGAGGCAATCGACAACACCCATGAGGGCTGGATGGTTGAGTTGATTAGATAGAACTAAGCTTTAATACCCATTGACAAGTGGCAGAGCCAAATGGGATGGGGGACAGACTGGTCTTCTGCTACACATACTGGCAAACCAGGGTAGGGGGCGGGCCTGGTGTGGGTTATCGTGGGTCAACCCAAGTAGGCTGCAGCTCCCACTGCTTAGTGTGAGGGCCGAGTATGTGCTGGGCAGAACCAGACTGGACTGCAACAACCATTGGTTCCAGTGCAACTCAGGACTGAAAACAGAACCAACCCAGCAATTGCAACCACCAGCTGATCGGGGTGATGGACTGTACCAGGCCCTGTGCTTTCTAGAACATACAAGAATCTAGTCTGGGAATACCTCAAAGTTTCTTTGGAGATCTCCCCAATCGAACTGCTGGACTCAGAACTCTAATCAAGAAAAGACAGAAGACAAAGCAGATCAATCATTCATCTCAGCTATATGTTGGCAGCGAAAAATGGGGCAAACGGAGACTTTATGATGGACCATATCAATCAGTGGACGACCTCATCGAGCGAAACTGGCAGCGATTCATAACTGGAGAACTATTAACACCACTCGAGCACATATCTCAGAGCATGCCCCACATCCGGGACTCGGGGTGGGCGGGAAACCGGGTGGGGCTTCTCCCTCAATATCCCCCTTTACCTCAGATACAAGATGGAAACAATATGGACATAATAGTATTACGCACTTCCCTATCCCCCTGAACCTTTTTTTTTTCTTTTTCTTTCTTTAACTGTAATTAACTATGTAAACATTGTCAACAATACAATAAAATAGATTATAAAAAAAAAAGAATCCACACAAATTAAACATGCAGATCCTCACTGAAGGCGCTAAAAGAATCCAAGCAGGAGATGTTCAGTGCGCACGCCATTTCCATTGCTTGATCGAATCAAGAAGGTTGAGCACCAACAACAATAAAGATGTAGGTCCTCACTCAGCACTATAAAATCCGGAGCCACGGAGAACTTCTGCACTCAAAACATTTCCAGCTATCACGGAAACCACCTACTCTGGCAGCACATATGTCTGAAAAAGGATGGACACTTAGGGAACTCAGTGTGTTGGTGAATGGCAACTGCCCGAAGCAGCACCACAGGTCTTGCAGTGCCAAAACAAATCCACCTGGCAAATTAACTTCACATACCATCAGCTGTCCTAGCAGATCTCCTGCAAACCTTGTTAGGACACTAAAAGTCCAAAAAACATTGAGTTCAGGTTATTGAAAAGAAGCAGGATGAGCATCCACACACACACAAAAAACATGTAGATCGTCACTCAAGGCACAAAAAACTCCAGACCAGAGTCAATTACAGCGCCCAAGCCATTTCCAACTACCATGGAAACCAACTGCTCTGGCAGCACATATGTCTGAAAGTGGTTGGGACAAGCAGAGAACTCAGTGTGTTGGTGAATGTAAACTGTTGGAGAAGCATTAGCACAGGTCTTGCAGTGCCAAAACAACTCCACCTGGCTCATTCACTTCACATAGCATCAGCTGTCATGGCACATCTCCTGCAAACCCTGTTTGGTCACTTCATGGTCTAAACAATATTGAGCTTAGGTGGTTGGATCCAAGAAGGTTCAGTACCCACAGGGAAAAAAAAAAAAAAGATATAGGTCCTTACTCAAGGTGCTAAAAACTAAACAGCCAGAGACTAATTCAGCGCCCAAGCCATTTCCAGCTACCATGGAAATCCACTGCTCTGGCAGCACATATGTCTGAAAGTGGATGGGACACCTAGGGAATTCAGTGTGTTGGTGAAGGCAACTGCACGAAGCAGCAGCACAGGTCTTGCAGTACCAAAACAACACTTCTGATTCAGTAACTTCACATATCATCTGCTGTCCAAGTAGATTCCTGCAAACCCTGTTTGTTCACATCCTGTCCCATGCCAATTGAGCCCAGGTTGATGAAATCAAGCATGTTGAGCACCCACACAAAACAAACAATTATATCGTCACTTAAGGCGCTGAAAACTCCACAACCAGAGACAAGTTCAGTGTCCACGCAATTTCCAGCTGCCATGGAAACCAACTGCTATGGCAGCACATATGTCTGAACATGGATGGGACACCTAGGGAACTCAGTGTGTTGGTGAATGGCAACTGCTGAAGCAGCAGCACTTGTCTTCCAGTGCCAAAACAACTCCACCTGGCTTATTCACTTCACATAACATCAGCTGTCCAAGGATATCTCCCGCAAACCTTCTTTGGTCTCTTCATGGTCCAATGCCCATTGAGCCCAGCTTGATGGAATCAAGGAAGTTATGAATCCACACAAATTAAACAAGCAGATCCTCACTCAAGGCGCTAAAAGAATCCAAGCAGGAGATGTTCAGTCCCCCCGTCATTTCCAGCTAAAATGGAAACCAACTGCTCTGGCAGCACATATGCCTGAACGTGGATGGGACACTTATGGGACTCAGTGTGTTGGTGAATGGCAACAGCCTGAAGCAGCAGCACAGGTCTTGCAGTCTCAAAACTTCTCCACCTGGCTCATTCACTTCACATATCATCAGCTGTCCTAGCATATCTCCCGCAAACCCTGTTTGTGTTGTAGGCTGAGGAGTTGATTTACATTCCTTAATCTGAGCACTCAGGAATCGGGTCTGTGACGGTAACACCTGGCCTTTCCAGAATCTTTGGTGTCCTATTGTCCTGTTAACAGTGTTTGGGGGAAAGAGCATAAATTAGGGTAATAAACAGGCCAGGGAGATGGCTCAAACGACCGTCATGGTCTCCCTGTGTCAGTGCTTTTCCCTCGACATTCGCCATGCCTACTATAACAGCTCAGCTGGCCGCGACAAATTTGGCCACTTCCTGTCCAAATAACATTGAGCCCAGGTTAATGGAATCAAGAAGCTTGAGCACCAACAACAATAAAGATGTAGATCCTCACTCAGCACTATAAAATCCGGAGCCACGGAGAACTTCTGCGCTTGAAACATTTCCAGCTACCCCGGAAACCTACTGCTCTGGCAGTACATATGTCTGAAACTTGATGGGACACTTAGGGAACTCAGTGTGTTGGTGAATGGCAACTGCCAGAAGCAGCAGCACAGGTCTTCCAGTGCCAAAACAACTCCACCTGGCTCATTCACTTCACATACCATCAACTGTCATAGCAAATCTCCCACAAACCCTGTTTGGTCACTTCCTGTCCAATGGCAATTGAGCCCAGGTTGATGGAATCAAGTAGGTTGAGTACCCACACAAACAAACATGCAGATCCTCACTCAAGGTGCTAAAAACTCCACAGCCAGACAAGTTCTGCACCCAAGCCATTTCCAGCTACTGTGGAAACCCACTGCTCTGGCAGCACATATGTCTGAACATGGATGGGACACCTAGGGAACTCAGTTTTTTGGTGAATGACAACTGCCTGAATCAGCAGTACAGGGCTTGCAGTGCCAAAACAACTCCACCTGGCTCATTCACTTCACAAACCATCAGCTGTCCTAGCACATCTCCCGCAAACCCTGCTTGGTCTCTTACTGTCCAATGCCAATTGAGCCCAGTTTGATGAAATCAAACAGGTTGAAGCCCAACACAAAACAAAGATGTAGATCCTCAGTAGAGGCGATGAAAACTCAGCAGCTGGAGACATTTTTTGCTCCCTAGTCATTTTCAGTTACCATGAAAGCACTGGCTTCAGTACCACATATGCCTCAAATTGTATGTGAAACATACGGAATTATGGTGCTGGTGAGTTTCAACTTATGAAAGGGTCAGCACAGGCCTTCTAATGCGCCAACTACTCCACCTGACTCATTCACTTCACACACCGTTAGTTTTTCTGACAGATCTCCCGGAAACCGCATTTGTTCGCTTCTCATAAACTACCCATAGAGCCCAGGATGATGAAATCAAGCATGTTTAGCTCCCACACAAAAAAAGGATGCAGAGCCTCACTCCAGGAGCTCAGTAGTCCACTTTCAGAGACACGTTCAGTGCCCAAGCTGTTTCAATGCCATGGACAACAACTGTTCTCATACCACATATGCCTCAAAGTGTATGTGATACCTAGGGAACTCACAACGCTGGTGATTGGCAACTTCCGAAAGGTGCAGCACAGGCACTTCTAGTGCCCAAACTACTCCACCTGATTCATTCATTTTACATACCATCTTTCTTTTCTGGCATAGCTCATGGAAACAATGTTTGATCGCTTCTCGTCCAATGCCCAGTGAGCCCAGGATGATGAAATCAAGCATGTTGATCACCCACACAAAAGAAGGATGCAGAGCCTCACTCCAGGTGCTAAAAACTCCACATCTGGATACGAAGTCAGCGCCCAAGCCATTTTCAGCTACCATTGAAAACAACAGCTCTGCCAGCACATATGCCTCAAAGTGTATTTGATAGCTTGGAAATAAAGGCTGTTGTTGAATGACAGCTTCCGAAAGGGGCAGTGCAGATCTTCCCATACCCAAACTACACCACTTGTCTCATTCACTTCACATACCATCAGCTTTTCTGGCAGATCTCCTGGAAACCGTGTTTGGACCTTCTACTCCAATGCCCATTGAAACATGATGACGAAATCAAGCATGTTGCGCAGCCATACAGAACTAGGATGGACATATTCATTCCAGGTTCTCAGAACTCCACATCCAGAGACAAGTTCAGCGCCCAAGCTATTTTCAGCTATCAGTGAAAACAACGGCTCTGCCAACACATTTTTCTTTTTTGTTGGCAACGCCCACGTCTCCACGTACCCCGAGCCGAGCGGAGGGACTAGGGTTACAAAAAGGACAACGCAGTGAGACAACACAAGACAACACGCAGTACACCGAGTGCCGATTGATGATAGATTGATCTTTATTGAAACTGCAGGCTTTCTTTTATACTCTGCCTAGCTCCTCCCAGTGTTTATCCAATCCTCTAGTGGCCACTCTAAATCCCTTGAGTTCCTCCCAGTGTTTATCCAATCCCTTGGCAGATAACTTGACAAATAGGAAGCAGGAACTTGCGGTTAAGCCAGTGTCTAGATGTATCAGGCCAAAATTGCTCATCCTGTTACCCTCAGAGAAACAAGCTAAGCTGTGGAGTTAATCCTTGGGAGACTGGGGCCTGCATGTCCCCCTTTTTTTGTTTTTTTAATGGACGCCTGTCTTAGGTTGTCCAACAGTCAGTTGACGCCTTACCCGTCATGGGGAGCCCCACCTGGGGAATCCCTGTCTTATGTTGGTCATCAGCGCTGCCAGATCTTACCCATCTCTAGCTGCCCATCAACCATGTTCAACCATTTTCCACAGCTAAAGCCATCTTGATTTGTCAAATAATGACCTGCTCCCAGGCTTGTTGCCTGCATAGGTGGCAAAGAAGAGTAAACAGTACTGCAATCATGGCTACAACAATCAGCCCAATGGCCAAGATTCCGCTTTGTTCCTAAAACATCCCTGCTGCCAGTTAAATGCCATTTCACAGGGGTAACACATATATGATGGTAAACCGGGGAGCAGCTGGAGATCTGCGTTTCCCATGGGCAGGATACCAGGAAGTTGCGCCACTGCTGTCAGGGTCTCCTATCCTGCAAGAACATCATTAGGAGTGGGATCATGCTGAGTTGGAGCCAAGGAGATTTGCCATGTAAGTCTCTCGGGAACCCATCTAGGTGTTTCTTCATCTTGGGGAAAAACACAAAATGGAGCCTCGCCCCCACGTTAGTACTGGATCTGGTCCCCGCCATTTATTTGTGGCCAGATGTTTCCATTTTACTTGGCCTTTATTCTCATTAGCAGGGCGAAGCCAATGGCGCTCTGCAGGAGCTACATCATTAGTGACAGTTAAAAAATTTAGCACATAGATGGCAGATGCCAGTAAGGAATGGGGTGAGCTGCAATGCTCAGCCACATCCCCCTTCTTTACTTTTTCTAGATAAACTTTAAGGGTGCGGTTGGCACGGTCAACAATGGCTTGACCCTGAGGATTATAAGGGATGCCTGTTTTGTGAGTTATATTAAAATCTTGGCAGAACTTCTCAAAACCCTGGCTAACATAGGCCGGTCCATTATCAGTCTTAATTTGTTTGGGGAACCCATATAGGCAAAGGCCTGTAAACAATGGGCTTTAACATCTTTTAATTTCTCTCCTGAATGAACGGAGGCATATATTACATGGGAATAGGTATCAACTGAAACATGCACATATTATAGTTTTCCAAAGGAAGGTACGTGGGTAACATCCATTTGCCACACATGATTGGGCAATAACCCTCTGGGATTAACTCCTAGGGATGGGACAGAACAATATTGAGCACAGACTTCACAATTGGTGACAATCTGGGTGGCTTGTTCTCTAGTCACCTTAGCATGTAATCTCAGGGAAGCTGCATTAAGATGGAACCTTTTATGAAGGCGCACTGCCTGTCAGGGATATGTGCAACACCTGAGTCAACGAATCTGCCCATGCATTACCCTCGCTTAGGGAGCCAGGCAAGGAGGTATGCGCTCTTATATGCCCAATAAATAAGGGATAAGTGCACTGCCAAATCTGCTGCTGTAATTGTAAAAGAAGCAAATAAACTGAGGAAGTCGGGGCTATATAGGCTGTGGTTTCTAAAGGTAAAATAACATGAGCCACATAACAGCTATCTGTGTATAAATTCAGGGGCTCATCATGATAAATTTGAAGGGCAAAAAGAACAGCGGCTATTTCGGCGGCTTGAGCTGATTTGTGAGAGATGGAAACAGCCCATTCTTCATGTCCAGAAACTATAGCAGCCTTGCCTTTAGCCGACCCATCAGTAAAAACCACACGGGCTCCTAATATGGGTTGTTGTCTAATTATTTTTGGAAAAACAACTGGATGTCTTTTAAAAAACTGTACTGAGGGATGGGAAGGATAATGATTAATTAACTGAGAAGAAATCATAGCACAAAAGACAGACCAATCATCAATATTATTCTGCAACCATACCACCTGTTGGGAATCATAGGGGATGGAGATGAAATCAGGATATTTTCCAAAAATTTGCAGGCTGATCTTACATGCCTTATACAACAGAGATACAACAGCAGTGGGATAGGATTGCACAATTTGTCCGGTGGATGCTGGGGAGTGGACCCAATATATAAGTCCAGTCTGCCAAAACACTGCTGTAGGCGCATGATTGGAAGGAAAGACCAACAACCGCATTGGTGCCTTATAATCCACATAACTAACATGAGCATTATGAATGGCCTGCTGGACTAATTGCAGACATTCCCTGCCTTCTTTGGACAGTTGTCTGGGTGAGGAAGGATCTGGATCACCTTTAAGAATATCAAAAAGGGGCTCAAGTTGTCCAGTGGAAATATGCAAAATTGGTTGGATCCAATTAATATCACCCAACAAACTCTGCAGATCATTCAAAGTCTTCACATCACTTAATCTGATGGTCAAATTCTGAGAGATGACACCAGTTGGTAAAAGTTGATGGCCTAAATACTGATAAGGAAAATCTGGCTGAATTTTATTCAGGGCAACAATCAACCCGGCTGTGGCTAAAGCCTGATAAATACATTGTGCTGCTGAGGACAGAATGGAACGGGTTTCAGCCGCGATCAAAAGATCATCCATATAATGGATTAAATAAATATTTGGAAATTGTGATCTAATTCCTTTTAAGGCCTTATCCACATATATCTGACAAATGGTAGGGCTGTTCATCATCCCTTGTGGGAGCACGACCCAATGGAAACGTTGGGAAGGGGCTTTTAAATTGATGGACGGTAAGGTAAAGGCAAAACGTGGAGCATCTTCCGGGTGCAAGGGAATGGAGAAAAAGCAGTCTTTTAAATCCAACACAAGCATATGCCAATCTTTTGGTATTCCCACAGGAGATGGCAAACCAGGTTGAGTGGCCCCCATAGGGGCCATGACGGCATTTACTGCATGTAAATCTTGTAAAAGCCTCCATTTATTATTTTTCTTTTTAACAACAAAAATTGGGGTGTTCCAAGGAGAGGTGGATGGAACAATATGTCCAGCCTCAAGCTGTTCCTTTACCAATTCAATTGCAGCCTCTAATTTTTCACTTGAAAGGGGCCATTGTTCAACCCAAACTGGTTCATCTGTTTTCCATGTTAATTTAATGGGATCCACTAACTGACGAGGCTGTTCTACAATGGCCCCTGCGAAAAATGTCCTAACCCTGTCACAGACTGGTTGGGAGTCACCTTGAAGATGTCTGCCCAAACCTTTTCCAGGAAAGTATCACTGTCTATTAAGCATATTTGGCACAGGCTGAGAGGTCAATACAACATTCATGGCACTCAACAAATATCATCCCCACAGATTGATAGGAATATGTGGTAAGACATATGGCTGGAAAACTCCTGAATGCCCCTCTTAATCCTTCCACCTTAACAACCTGGCGCTTTTCTGTGGCTGAGAAGTTCCTATCCCTTGGAGAACGGTTGGGGTGGCCTCTAATGGCCAGGAACTTGGCCACTGTGCCTGGGATATAACTGTACTGTCAGCCCCGGTATCAAGTAAACCTGTGAATTTTCTCCCTTCTATCTCTAACTGTAAGGTGGGTCGGGTTTGCATGTCGGAGACCCAACATGCCAAGGGGCCAGAATCTCCAAATCCTCCTTGTCTATCTCTCTTAAGAATGGGGTTGTCAGTTGGAACCTTGGGGATCAAGATCAGCTGGGCAAATCTAGCTCCCGTTGGAATGATTATAGTGCCTTTGGCTGATTCTGCCATGACTTCTATTTTTGCGGGGGTAACCTCATCTATCACTCCTGGGAGTACTCTGATTCCATGCATAGTAGCACTACTTCTTCCTAGGATCAGGCCCAAGGTATTCTTAGGCAAGGGGCCCCTGACTCCTGTTTTTATCCATTGGGGTCCCAGGAGGGGGTCAATACCTCTCCAGAGGTGGCACAGAGGTCCAGTCCTGCGCTACCTGGTGTTGCTCTGAGGAGGGTTAAAATGTCGGTGTTCCTCACCATGGAAGAGGGACTCTGGAAGGAGTCTGCGCTGTTCCAGAAGTTACAGGTGTCTGCTGGACTCCGTACACCTGATGTTGGGGGGCCCGGAGCGGGCCCCTGACCCCGTTTCCCAATAGGGGAATGCCTTGGGCATCATATCTGGACCTACAATCACTGCTCCAATGATAGCCTTTACGGCATCTTGGACAAAGATCTGGGGACTGCAAGGATTGCGGGGTTGATCTTCTTTGTCGCGGAATTTTGGGGCACTATTTTTTAAAATGTCCAGGCTGTCCACATCTGAAACAGGTTTTGGGAGGCGCCCTAGGGTGGGGCTGAGGGTGTTGAACAGCGGCTGCTATCACTTGCCCAAGGGCATGGGTGGAGTCAATATGTCTGCAAATTTTGAGATAATCATGCAGGGACTTATCTCTGTGGGACCTGAGAGTATCCTGGCAATATTTATTAGCATTCTCAAAGGCTATATGCTTAATTACTGGCATTGCTGGTTCCACATTACCAAAGATCTTAGTAGCAACCTGCATAATACGGTCCACAAATTCTTGAAAAGGTTCTGTAGGGCCTTGCAAGACCTTGGAAAGCTGGTCTCCTGTATTAGCATTAGGTAAGGACTTCCAGGCTCCAAGGGCTGCATTTGCTATCTGTGCATAAACTCCTAAGTCATAATTAACTTGTTGTTGGATGCCCTCAAAAGGTCCAGTGCCAGTAAGCATTTCAAGGCTTCGATCTGCATGTCCCCCAGCCGCATTCTGCTCAGCAAAAAATCTGCACCTATCTTGAAAGTCCCCTCTCCATAGGAGAAAGTCGCCACCATCGAGAGCAGAGCGGCACAATTGCATCCAATCACTAGGAGTAAGATTCAAACTTGAAAAGGATTCTATGAGTGCAAGAGTAAAGGGTGCCTGGGCACCATAACCTTTAACAGCCTGCTTTACATTTTTGAGGTCTTTAAATTGAAGGGGCTGATGCTCCCAGCGAGGGGGAGCTCCTCGAACTGGGACCTCTATTACAGGGAAGCATCGAACCCCACCCACTGGCTGATCAGTGAGGCCGTCACTCCATGGCCGCATGGGATAATTATTGGGTGAATGGCCCGTGGCTTCCTCCTCAGGAGGAGCAGTAGGGGTCACAAAATTAGGGACATATGGTGGTGGTCTGGAACTGGACAGTTTGCCAGAGGAACATGCACCTATTCCTGCTTTCTTTAACTTTCTTTTAATGGCCCTAATTTCCCGCTTTAAGAAAACCTTCTCTTTATCCTTAATTTTCCGCTTTAAGAAAACCTCCTCATCTCGTTTGTCCTCACTCTCTTCCGAGGAAGAGACCTCGTTCTCATCTGAAGAAGAGGCTTCACTCTCCTCTAAAGAAGAGACCTCACTCTCTTCTAAAGAAGAGGTGTCACTCGGGGTGTCCTCACTCGAGGCCGCCTCATTCCAGGCTTCCAAGGACCGTAGAACTTCCCACCCCTGGATTTCTTCAAAAGTAGTCTGTACTTCTCTTAACTGTCTCTCAACTTTCACTTTATCAGTAAATAATGAATCACGGACTAAGCGCCACAAAGAAAAGTTAACAATAGGGAAATTATCTGGGTCTTTTTGTAAACAGGATTGTAAATTGGCCTTAACCTGTTCCCAATTGGGAATACTCAAGTTGCCTGAAACAATAAACCAAGGACTACTAGATTGAATGGCTTTAACAAAATTTCTAATCAGTTTAAATTTAACTGGCATCCCCAGTTGATGCAGAAGTTCTTCAAGCTCGGTGGCCAATTTATCCTGGGAGAAGGCAGAACCCATTTTATCGTCCTTTTCGCCAGCTAAATTAAACACCAAAACCTAACTATACTTCAAAATAAATCTAAAACCTGACTATACTTCTAAATAAATCGAAAACTTACAAAATAAATCCAAAACCTAGTTATATTTCAAAATAAGTCTAAAACCTAACTATATTTCAAAATAAAACTAAAACCTGACTATATTTCAAAATGAAACTCCCTCTCCTACCAGTTTAGGAGAGACTTACAATACGTCCCACTTACCTGAGTCAGCTGGCCAGGCTCCTGGGACGACCCTTTGTCGTATCCTCTCTTTCTCAAACTCGGTGGGAACTCCAGATGTTGGCAACGCCCGCGTCTCCACGTACCCCGAGCCGAGCGGAGGGCTAGGGTTACAAAAAGGACAACGCAGACAACACAAGACAACACGCAGTACACCGAATGCCAATCGATGATAGATTGATCTTTATTGAAACTCCAGGCTTTCTTTTATACTCTGCCTCGCTCCTCCCAGTGTTTATCCAATCCCAGTAGTGGCCACCCTAAATCCCTTGAGTTCCTCCCAGTGTTTATTAAATCCTCTAGTGGCAACCCTAAATCCCTTGAGTTCCTCCCAGTGTTTATCCCATCCCTTGGCAGATAACAAATAGGAAGCAAGAACTTGCGGTTAAGCCAGTGGCTAGATGTATCAGGCCAAAATTGCTCATCCTGTTACCCTCTGAGAAACAAGCTAAGCTGTGGAGTTAATCCTTGGGAGACCGGGGCCTGCACTTTTTTTAAATTAATTTATTATTTTAATTCATTAATTACATTGTATTATGTAACACAGTTTCATAGGTACTTGGATTCTCCCCACCCCTCTTCAAAAAGTGCATGTGCTACCTTGGAAACTGAGGCTGTTGGTGAATGCAGCTTCCTAAAGGGCAGAACAGGCCTTCCAGTGCCCAAACTACTCCACAAGGCTCTATAATTCACATAACACCACCACATCTAGCAGATCTCATGGAAACAATGTTTGGTCGTGTTTCGTCCAATACCCATTGAGCCCATAATGATGAAATCATGCATGTTGAGCACCCTCTCAAAAAAAGGTTGGAGATCCTCACTGCAGGGGCTCAGAACTTCACATCCAGACACAAGATCAGCGCAGTAGCCATTTTCAACTACCATTGCAAGCCACAGCTCTGGTAGCACATATGCCTCAAAGTGTATTTGCTATCTAGGGAACTATGGCTATTGCTGAATGGCAACTTCCCAAAGTGTTGGAAAATAACTTCCAGTGAACAAAATACTCCGCTTGACTCATTCACTTGGCATACCATCTGCCTTTCTTGCAAACCTCCAGGAATCCATGTTTGGTCACTTCTCATCCAGTGCCCATTGAGCCCAGGATGATGAAATCAAGCATGTTGAGCACCCACACAAAACAAGGATGGAGATCTTCACTGCAAGCACTCAGAACTCCACATCCAGGGACAAGTTCAGTGCCAAAGCCATTTTCAGCTACCGTTGCGAACAATGGCTCTGGCAGAACATATGCCTCAAAGTGTATGTGCTACCTAGGAAACTGACGATGTTGTTGATTCGGTGCTAACAAAAGGGGAAGCTCAGCTCTTCCAGTGAGCCCAAACTACTCCCTTGACTCATTCAGTTCACATACCATCAGCTTTTCTGGAAGACCTATGGAAACCCTGTTTGTTCGCTTCCTGTTCAATGCCCATTGAGCCCAGGATGATCAAATCAAGCATGTTGAGCACCCACACAAAACAAGGATGCAGATCCTCACTGCAGGGGCTCAGTACTGCAAATCCAGAGAAAAATTCAGTGTCCAAGCCTTTTTCAGCTAGCATTGCAAAGAATGGCTCTGGCGCACATATTCATCAAAGTGTATGTGATACCAAGGGAAATGAAGGTGTTGGTGATTTTCTATTTACGAAAGGGGCAGCTCAGGCATTCCAGTGCCCAAACTACTCCAGTGGAATGATAAAATTCACATTGCATCAGCTTTTCTGTCAGATCTCCTGAAAACCCTGATAGGTCAATCTCATCCAATGCCCATTGAGCCCAGGAAGATGAAATCAAGAATATTGAGCACCCACACAAAACAACGATGTAGATCCTCACTCCAGACGCTCAGAATTTCACATTCAGATACAAGTTCAGCACTGAAACCATTTTCAGCTACCGTTGAAAACAATATTTTTGGCATGATGTGTGCCTGAAGATGAATATGACACCTAGGGAACCCAGGGTGTTGGTGAATGGTAACCTCCGAGAGGGTCAAAAGAGGCCTTCCAGTGCCCAAACTACTCCACTTGTCTCACTCACTTCACATACCAACAGCGTTTCTGGCAGATCTCCTGGAAACCCTGGTAAGTTGCTTCTTTCCAATGCCCATTGAGCCCAGGATGATGAGCCCAAGCATGTTGAGCAACCACACAAAACAAGGATGGAGATCCTCACTCCAAGCGCTCAGAACTCCACATCCAGAGAAGTTCAATGCCTAAGCCATTTTCAGCTACCATTGCAAGCCACGGCTCTGGTAGCACATATGCCTCAAAGTGTATGTGATCCCTAGAGAACTCACGATGTTGATGAATGGCAACTTCTGAAATGGGCATCAAAGGCCCTGCAGTACCCAAGCTACTCCACGTGATTCCTTAAATGCACATACCATCAGCTTTTCTGGCAGATCTCATGGAAACCGTGTTTGGTCACTTCTTGTCCAATGCAAATTGAGCCCAGGTTGTTGAAATGTATATTTCCTTAGTCAGTCACCAAAAGGGAAATTTTAACAAATTTAAAGTTTGGAACAAGACTAGAGCTTACTGAAGCTAGATAGATAATTGACAAAGTCACCAATTAAACAAAGGCTATCTAAAGTTCAATGCTTCAATTTCTTCTTTTTTTTCAATGCTTCAATTTCTTAACAGCTTTCAAAATTGGAGGTATTTTCATTTTTAGGTATTTACTAGCATTGCTATGTATGCACTTCAAAAACTTTTTTTGAACACAGATATCAATTCTAACGTCAGCATGTATTAGGTATTAATGATAAAGACTTAAATAATGTTGTAATTGTATCTTCAAAATTATAGCCAATTATATCTAAAGCTTACAAGATTCATTCCGATTTGCCGGGGTCCTGGTTTGATGGCCTCCTTTTGGGGTGGGAAGGTTGTCCTAGGACCCTGAGAAGTGGATCGGGAACGCCTCTGAGTGCGCCATGCCATGGGCTGGAGTGGGGGAGGAGCTAGCAGGATCCAGGCGGGGGCCCAAGCAGCTTGGCCCCGGGCCGCCATGCGGCCCGGGTGCGCGGGTTCCTGCCACGATTCCAGCCTAACACAGCCAAGCTTTCCACCACGTATGTGCTTACATGGGGTGCGAGGCTCTCTGGCGGCCAGTGCGCCATTTGGCACCAGGCTTCGCCTGCTGGCCGCCCGGCCAGGAAGTTCTGGAATTTGGTTTCTCTGATATGCTGCATGAGACGCTCCGTGCTGAACCCACAGTACTCTGAGAATATGTATTAGTCCTTAAACTTTTCAAAGGCATTTAATCTTCCTCTGAAGAACCTGTAGTCACTTTATAGTGCCGATCGCCAACATCAGCTCACTTAAAAGGCAAAATTCCGAGCTTGTCCAGCAGGATGCCCCATTACCTGATAGGATGAGGGATCAGCAGAGGGGTCACAGAAGGCAGGACTATGACATTGACTGGCATTCAAGAACCACACTCGGGGCTAGAATGTGTGAGGCATGCTTGGACCAATCCCCTGAAACTCTGACCCCATTGGACGGTTTAGAAGGGCTGGTGGAGTCTATGCAGGAGGCATGACAGTCTATAGGGCGTGTTGGGCTGACCAGAGCAACCTCTGGCATACTTAACACTGGCTGGCAACAGACCTGGTTGGAGAGCGTGGGGGAGGCCTTGGCTGCGTGGAGCCTACCACTAAGGGGCACAGGAACTGGAGGGAGGCTGAGTTCTGGTCGGGTCACAGTTGTAATCCCTTGGCACAAATATCAATTCGGATTTGACGCACCATGCCGGATTAGACCACAGCACAGTTTGGTGCTCCGGAGGACCAGGATAGATGTTGGACGGGCGCAGCTAGGCCTCAACCCCATCTGAGCCATATATAAGATATACGTGGGTATGGACGAGCCGTGGCTGGGCTGAAACTCTCAACAGCAGGAACCAGAATGGATTGAAGAGCGGAGCTGGCCGAAGGACCTGCTGGAATGCGTGAAGCCCGACACCAGGAAGGAGTCAGAGGGAGGAACCTGAACAGTTCCTCTGACAGGACACTGACTCTACAAATAAACGCAGGAAGCATGGAGGTAAATAACCCAGAAGAGGCTTTGGAATGTGACCCACTGGAATACACATGGCTCGGGTTGGGGCAGACCAGGCTGAGTCGGTTCACGTCATCCACTGGCAAGCCCAAGTGCTGAAACTGTGTGGGGGCCTGGCCGGGTTTGGTTGCGATTAAAAAAAAAAAAAACAGTACAAAACACAAAATGCCAAGGTGAAATGGCCTGTGCTAGTAGGGAATGCAACACCCGACCAGCACTCCTCCCACTGGTTTAGGTGAGGGACGAGAGTGTGATGGGCAGAGCTGGGGAGAGATGCGATACTCATTGGTTCCAATAGAGGTCGGGGTTCAGAAGAGAACCAACCCAGGGGTTACAACCATCAGCTGATCGGAGTGATGGACGGTGGCGAGCACTGTGCTTACTAGTAGTACATGTAGGAGCCTGGACTGGGAATGCCTCAAAGTTTTTTTTCAGGGGGATTCCCCTGAACAAAATGGAGGAATCAAAGCATTAACCAAAAAAAGATGGAAAATGGAGTAGATGAATCAACCATCTCAGCTTTATGCTTCCAGCGGAAAACTGGACAAGGGGAAACCCTAAGATGGACTATGTCAATCAGTGGATTCTGCACCAGCCTCATCATACCTGGACTGTTGCTGATGATATGTTGGAGCTTCTAATTGATCGAGGTGACGCTCTGCTGGCTCTGCCTACAAACCTGAGAGGGCCTCCCTAAGAGGCCGTTGAACTTGAACTGGACAAGTGGGAAGCTGGATTCTGTATGGTGTAAACTTTTAATTAGGGAATCTCAACGGAACTTGAGCTGTGGTTATGCATCAAGGTGAAGGAATTCATGATGGGGGAAGGGTTTGGGGTGAAGGGGGGGATCCCAGTACCTATGAAATTGTGTCATGTAATGCAGTGTAATTGATGAATAAAAGAATATTAAAAAAAAATCCTCCTCAAAACCAGGAAAGAGAAGTATTTTTTTTTAATTTATTTTATTGTTTTGTTGTTGACAATGTTTACATAGTTAATTACGGTTAAAAAAAAAAGAAGGTTCGGGGGTATAGGGAAGTGGGTAATACTATTGTGTCCATATTGTTTCCATCATGTATCCGAGGTAAAGGGGAATATTGAGGGAGAAGCCTCACCTGGTTTTCCGCCCACCCCAAGTCCTGGAAGTGGGGCATGCACTGAGATATTTGCTCAAGTGGTTTTAATAATTCTCCAGTTATGAATCGCTGCCAGTTTTGCTCAATGAGGTCGTCCACTGATTGATATGGTCCATCAAAAAGTCTCCGTTCACCCCATATTTTGCTGCCAACAATATACAGCTGAGATAAATGATTGACCTGTTCTGTCTTCTGTCTTTTCTTGGTTAGAGTTCTGAGCCCAGCAGCTGATGGTTTGTGAAGTGAATGAGCCAGGTGGAGTTGTTTTGGCACTGCAAGCCCTGTACTGCTGATTCAGGCAGTTGTCATTCACCAAAAAACTGAGTTCCCTAGGTGTCCATCCATGTTCAGACATATGTGCTGCCAGAGCAGTGGGTTTCCACAGTAGCTGGAAATGGCTTGGGTGCAGAACTTGTCTGGCTGTGGAGTTTTTAGCACCTTGAGTGAGGATCTGCATGTTTGTTTGTGTGGGTACTCAACCTACTTGATTCCATCAACCTGGGCTCAATTGCCATTGGACAGGAAGTGACCAAACAGGGTTTGTGGGAGATTTGCTATGACAGTTGATGGTATGTGAAGTGAATGAGCCAGGTGGAGTTGTTTTGGCACTGGAAGACCTGTGCTGCTGCTTCTGGCAGTTGCCATTCACCAACACACTGAGTTCCCTAAGTGTCCCATCAAGTTTCAGACATGTACTGCCAGAGCAGTAGGTTTCCGGGGTAGCTGGAAATGTTTCAAGCGCAGAAGTTCTCCGTGGCTCCGGATTTTATAGTGCTGAGTGAGGATCTACATCTTTATTGTTGTTGGTGCTCAAGCTTCTTGATTCCACTAACCTGGGCTCAATGTTATTTGGACAGGAAGTGGCCAAATTTGTCGCGGCCAGCTGAGCTGTTATAATAGGCATGGCGAATGTCGAGGGAAAAGCACTGACACAGGGAGACCATGACGGTCGTTTGAGCCATCTCCCTGGCCTGTTTATTACCCTAATTTATGCTCTTTCCCCCAAACACTGTTAACAGGACAATAGGACACCAAAGATTCTGGAAAGGCCAGGTGTTACCGTCACAGACCCGATTCCTGAGTGCTCAGATTAAGGAATGTAAATCAACTCCTCAGCCTACAACACAAACAGGGTTTGCGGGAGATATGCTAGGACAGCTGATGATATGTGAAGTGAATGAGCCAGGTGGAGAAGTTTTGAGACTGCAAGACCTGTGCTGCTGCTTCAGGCTGTTGCCATTCACCAACACACTGAGTCCCATAAGTGTCCCATCCACGTTCAGGCATATGTGCTGCCAGAGCAGTTGGTTTCCATTTTAGCTGGAAATGACGGGGGGACTGAACATCTCCTGCTTGGATTCTTTTAGCGCCTTGAGTGAGGATCTGCTTGTTTAATTTGTGTGGATTCATAACTTCCTTGATTCCATCAAGCTGGGCTCAATGGGCATTGGACCATGAAGAGACCAAAGAAGGTTTGCGGGAGATATCCTTGGACAGCTGATGTTATGTGAAGTGAATAAGCTAGGTGGAGTTGTTTTGGCACTGGAAGACAAGTGCTGCTGCTTCAGCAGTTGCCATTCACCAACACACTGAGTTCCCTAGGTGTCCCATCCATGTTCAGACATATGTGCTGCCATAGCAGTTGGTTTCCATGGCAGCTGGAAATTGCGTGGACACTGAACTTGTCTCTGGTTGTGGAGTTTTCAGCGCCTTAAGTGACGATATAATTGTTTGTTTTGTGTGGGTGCTCAACATGCTTGATTTCATCAACCTGGGCTCAATTGGCATGGGACAGGATGTGAACAAACAGGGTTTGCAGGAATCTACTTGGACAGCAGATGATATGTGAAGTTACTGAATCAGAAGTGTTGTTTTGGCACTGCAAGACCTGTGCTGCTGCTTCGTGCAGTTGCCTTCACCAACACACTGAATTCCCTAGGTGTCCCATCCACTTTCAGACATATGTGCTGCCAGAGCAGTGGATTTCCATGGTAGCTGGAAATGGCTTGGGCGCTGAATTAGTCTCTGGCTGTTTAGTTTTTAGCACCTTGAGTAAGGACCTATATCTTTTTTTTTTTTTCCCTGTGGGTACTGAACCTTCTTGGATCCAACCACCTAGCTCAATATTGTTTAGACCATGAAGTGACCAAACAGGGTTTGCAGGAGATGTGCCATGACAGCTGATGCTATGTGAAGTGAATGAGCCAGGTGGAGTTGTTTTGGCACTGCAAGACCTGTGCTAATGCTTCTCCAACAGTTTACATTCACCAACACACTGAGTTCTCTGCTTGTCCCAACCACTTTCAGACATATGTGCTGCCAGAGCAGTTGGTTTCCATGGTAGTTGGAAATGGCTTGGGCGCTGTAATTGACTCTGGTCTGGAGTTTTTTGTGCCTTGAGTGACGATCTACATGTTTTTTGTGTGTGTGTGGATGCTCATCCTGCTTCTTTTCAATAACCTGAACTCAATGTTTTTTGGACTTTTAGTGTCCTAACAAGGTTTGCAGGAGATCTGCTAGGACAGCTGATGGTATGTGAAGTTAATTTGCCAGGTGGATTTGTTTTGGCACTGCAAGACCTGTGGTGCTGCTTCGGGCAGTTGCCATTCACCAACACACTGAGTTCCCTAAGTGTCCATCCTTTTTCAGACATATGTGCTGCCAGAGTAGGTGGTTTCCATGATAGCTGGAAATGTTTTGAGTGCAGAAGTTCTCCGTGGCTCTGGATTTTATAGTGCTGAGTGAGGATCTACATCTTTATTGTTGTTGGTGCTCAACCTTCTTGATTCGATCAAGCAATGGAAATGGCGTGCGCACTGAACATCTCCTGCTTGGATTCTTTTAGCGCCTTCAGTGAGGATCTGCATGTTTAATTTGTGTGGAATCTTTTTTTTTTTATAATCTATTTTATTGTGTTGTTGTTGACAATGTTTACATAGTTAATTACAGTTAAAGAAAGAAAAAGAAAAAAAAAGGTTCAGGGGGATAGGGAAGTGGGTAATACTATTATGTCCATATTGTTTCCATCTTGTATCTGAGGTAAAGGGGGATATTGAGGGAGAAGCCCCACCCGGTTTCCCGCCCACCCCGAGTCCCGGATGTGGGGCATGCTCTGAGATATTTGCTCGAGTGGTGTTAATAGTTCTCCAGTTATGAATCGCTGCCAGTTTCGCTCGATGAGGTCGTCCACTGATTGATATGGTCCATCATAAAGTCTCCGTTTGCCCCATTTTTCGCTGCCAACATATAGCTGAGATGAATGATTGATCTGCTTTGTCTTCTGTCTTTTCTTGATTAGAGTTCTGAGTCCAGCAGTTCGATTGGGGAGATCTCCAAAGAAACTTTGAGGTATTCCCAGACTAGATTCTTGTATGTTCTAGAAAGCACAGGGCCTGGCACAGTCCATCACCCCGATCAGCTGGTGGTTGCAATTGCTGGGTTGGTTCTGTTTTCAGTCCTGAGTTGCACTGGAACCAATGGTTGTTGCAGTCCAGTCTGGTTCTGCCCAGCACATACTCGGCACTTACATCAGCTAGTGGGAGCTGCAACCTAGTTGGGCAACCCAAAATAACCCCCACCAGGCCAGCCCCCTACTCTGGTTTGCCAGTATGTGTAACAGTAGACCAGGCTGTCCCCTATCCAATTTGGCTCTTGTACTTGTCAATGGGTATTAAAGCTTAGTTCCATCTAACCCAATCAACCATCCAGCCCTCACGGATGTCTAGCCACCCCAGCCCCCATCCTAGTTGTCATGCCTTCCCATGGGAGTAGTGATCCAAGAAGGGGGAGCCCACTTTTTCCCTCCCAGGTCTCTCTCAATCCAGGTTTATGCATTGTTTGGGTGGTTCTGTGGTTTGACTTGACAGAATTAGTCCCCAGTGCCAGCTGATTCTGCGGCTAAGCCCAAACAACCCTCACCCACTCTAATTTATATTTGCACCAGCAGGAATAATCAGCCCAGCCTGGCTTTTTCCTGATCTAGTCCACATGCAGCGCACAAATGTGGCCGCCTTGCTTAGTCGGGTCTGTCCCCATCCCAGCCCACGCTCTCCAGTGGGAGTGGCTGTCCAGCGAGGGAACCAGCCCCTTAATCCCCTTGCCAGCTCTGCCCCTCCCTTCCTTGATCTCACATGTGCTGGTTGGGTGCTGCAGTCAAATCCAGTACAGGCAACCATGCCCTGGTATTCCATAATGTGTACTGGTATTTGTTGCGACCAAACCCGGCTCAACCCACACTCTGTTCTGGTGATCGGATTTGCCAGTGGATGACATGAAGTGATTCAACCTGGTCTGCCCCTGACCCATGCCGAATGTGTGCCGGTGGGAAACTTTCCATGGCTTATTGTGGGCTGTTTCCTATCATGCTTCTTGCGCTTACCTGCAGGGACTGTGTCCTGCCAGAGGAGTTGCCCAGGCTCCTCCATCAGAACCTCTCCCAATGCCAGATTTTGCGCATACCAGGGGGTCCTTAAGCCAACCCTACTCAGTTCACCTCATGGCCTAGCAGGAACAGTGGCTTTTCCTGGCTGGCTTTCACCCCATTCTGGTTCTTGTTGTTGGATGTTTCAGCCCAGCCATGGCTCATCCATACCCACATACAGCTCACACATGACTTAGTAGGGGGTTGAGACCCAGCCTAATCAGTCCCACATCCATCCTGGTTCTCCAGGACACCAGATGGTATTGGGGTCTGAACTGGCCTGGGGCATCTAATCCCAGCTCACACTACTTCCTTGGGTGACTACGACTGTTTCCTAGATAGAACGCAGCCCCCATTCCAGCACACGCACCCCTTGGTGGGAACCTCAACCCAGTTAGGGTGTCCCCTAATTTTCACAATTGGTCCTGTTCCTGTCCGTAGATCATGTGCCTGCCCGTGGTTGCTCTGAGCACCAGTAGGTGCAAGAGCATGGCTCAGTATGACCTGTGCTCCATGCTGGGTTCTAATTTTGCTTGTAGGTTAAGGTTTGCTTAGTCCTGCCCAGTACATTCCGTTCCATTACCAATTTCACAGCTCAGCATTGTTAAGTGATTAGAAGTTCTTCAAAGGAAGAGTTACTGGCATTGGGAATCTTTAGGATTGATTCAGATCCCAGAAACAGTGGAGTCAGCCTGGCGCTACCTAAGCAACGATTCAGTCAACCAATACCCCAGAGCTCCCTGGTTGGGCGGCCAGCAGGCACAGCCTGGCGCCAAATGGTGCACTGGCCACCCAGGCCCAGCTCACCATGAGCACATGGTGGCTGGGATCGGGATCCGAGCTAGCTGGCTTCTGAAGTTTAAACCCGCAGGCCCAAAATTGTGCCCCACCCCAATCCTGTCCACTGCCTGATGAGGGATGTGGGTGGGCCCTGGACCCACCCAGCCCCGGAGACTCCCCCCCATCGGTGTACTCACCCGAAAGGTGGTAATGCAACAAGTTGGAGAAATCCACTATGTGGGGAGGGTTTGTGGAAGGGTAGGGAAATCCTAGTACCTATAAAGCTCTGTCACATAATTCAATGTAATTCTTAATAATAATACTAATTAAATACTGAAAAAAAAAAAGAAAAGAAAACAAAGACTCTGGGAGCACATATGCCTCCAAGTATATGTGATACCTAAGGAATTCTGTCTTTTGCTGAATGGCAACTTTTGAAAGGTGGAGCACAACTTTTAATCACTTCTTGTCCAATGCCCATTGAGCCCAGGATGATGAAATCAAACATGTGGAGCACCCAAACTAAACAAGGATGGACATCCTCACTGCAGGCGTTCACAACTCCACATTCAGAGACAAGTTCAGCACACAAGCCATTTTCAGCTACCATTGAAAATAACGGCTCTGGCAGAATATATGCCTCAATGTATATGTGATAACTAGTACACTCAGGGTGTTGATGAATGGCACATTCCAAAATGAGCAGAACTGGTCGTTCTGTGCCCAAAGTACTCTACATCACTCATTAGATTCACATGCCATTAGCTCATCTGGCACATCTCCCAGAAATTCTCTTAGGCCGCTGCTCGTGCAATACCCATTGAGCCCAGGATGATGAAATCAAGCATGTTGAGCACCCACACAAAACAAGGATGGAGATCCTCACTCCAGCGCTTAGACATCCCCATTCAGAGATAAGTTCAGCACCAAGCCATTTTCAGCTACCACTGAAAACAACAGCTCAGAGGGACTCGCAAGATGGCTGACATAGTAGGATGGATGTGAGAGAGCTCAGAGAGAGAGAGATAGAATGTGAGAAAAGCATAAGTGGAGTAGCATGAGCGTGAAGTTCCCTGGACAGTGTGGAGCCAAAAAAATCCACACAACTCAGAAGAGCAATCAGGAAAAAACAAAACAAAATAAAATAAAAGGTAGGGAAGACGGCGTCCTGCTCCAGACCTGCTGAATCACGTTTAAGTGCAGACGCCAGGACCCGCAGCTGTGGGAGACGCAACTGCAGGAGCGGTAGGAGCCGCAGGAGCCGCAGGAGCCGCAGGAGCTGCCAGGAGTGCCAGGAGCCTCTGGGAGCCGTCAGGAGGTGCCAGGAACCGCAGCCAGACGATAAGAAAGGTTGGAGAGATCACCATTGACGAAGGTCCTCACCAGCAGCAGAAGAAGGCTGCAAGAGCCTGAGGTTTGGGTGGGCTGGGTGGGGGCAACAGTGGGTTGGAGGCTCCCGGAGTTCACCCGCCAGGGGCATGCACAGAGCCCAAACATCCTTGGTACTCATTTGCCCATCCCTCCCCCTGCAGATTCCAGCGTCTGGGGACACAGGGCAAGTTCCTTGAAACTGCTGAAACTGTGTCTTGGAGGTGACGCACAGTGTTCCTGTGAGCTGAGGAGACAAGGAGAAGGCACGCTGGCACACAGCTAGGCTGTACTGACCCACGTCCGTGTGTGCCCCTGGGCTGTGCGGACACGTGCACGCCTCTGGGCTGGGTGGACACGTGCAAGCGCTGGGGTGGGCGGTCCCACGCTGCTGTGGTGGGCTGACCCGTGCAGGAGGTGCTTCCAGAGAACACCTGGAACACTCCACGACCTACACTCCAGTGATTGGGAGACGCACCAGGAGAGCACTGCGGATCCGTGTTCAGGAGGCATTGCCAGAGAGCACCCGAAACCTCCACGCCTTGCAGTCACTGACACTGGGTACACACCGAGAAAGTATCTAGAATCCACTGTGCCCTGTGAACCCATGCACAGGGGGTGCACCCAGAGAGTGCCTTCATTCCCCCATGCCCTGTGGTCGCATACGTGTAGGGGAAGAGCTGAGAGTGCGCCTTGAATCCGCTGGGCCTTGGAAATGGCGCCCTGAGGTCCAGTGCAGTGGAGATGCACCAAAAGTGCCTTGAAAACTCAAGCACCTTGCTACTGTATGCCTGCAGGCTCTCATCTCTGCAGGATAGTGCTTGGAGACCCCTCAGCATGCTGGTGCCTGGGTCTCTCAAAAAGAAATGTTAACACAATGGGAAGAAATAACAGAAAAGGTAATGATCCAAATGAGAGAGCCAGCACCCCACCAATAAAGGATCAAAAGCCAATGTCTATCTCAGAGATGCAAGATGAAGATATGGAAGTACTACCAGACAAGGAATTAAAAAAAAATAATAATGTTAAAATCGGTCAGAGACAATGAGAAGAATTGGGAGGTCTTCAAGGCATTCAAGAACCACATAGTCACAGAAATACAACAAATGAAAAGTAAAATCCTTGAAATACAGCACAAAATTGAGAGCCTAACCAACAGAATAAATACAGCAGAAGAGAGGATTTCTGAAACAAAAGACACCCAAAATGAAGATACCCAGCTCATTAAACAGCTGGAGACAAGTCTGAACAAAGCTAATAAGACCATACAAGAAATGAAAGACAACATAAGAAAATCGAATATTAGAATTATTGGCCTTCCTGAAGGAGCAGAAAGAGAGTCAGGATTGCAAATAGTGCTCAGGGAAATTATACAGGAAAAAATTCCAAAACACTTGGAACATGAACCCAACCCAAATCCAGGATGGTCAGAGGACTCTCAGCAGATATGACCCAAAGCGATCTTCACCCAGATATATGATGCTCATGTTCCACACCAATGAAGACAAATAAAGAATCCTGAGACGAGTAAGAAGAAGAGAAAAGATCACATATAGGGGAAAACCAATCAGAATCACTGCTGACTTCTCTGAAGGACCTTACAAGCAAGAAGAGAATGGACAAACATCTTCCAAATCCTGAATCAGAACAACTATCAACCAAGAAAAATGTACCCAGCAAAGATCTCATTTATATTTGAGAACAAAATCAGAAACTTCCATAGCAAAGATAAATTAGAAGAATATGCCAGCAAAAACCAGCTCTGCAAAATCTCCTTAGAAATGCAATAAACCCACAAAAAAGGAGGTGAATCATAAGCAAAGATGGCACATGGGAAGGTCTCCCCACTAAAGTTTACACAAGGAGGGAGGATTACACAGATAACAACACCCACAAAGACACATACGTATGGCATGGCAAAACCGCAACCTCTTAATTTTAACTCTTAACACAAATGGCCTAGACTGACCAATCAAAAGACATAGATTAACGGAATGGATCATCAAACAGCACCCAACTATCTGTTGCCACCAAGACACACATCTAACCAGAAAAGCCTCTAAGAAATTGAAAGTGAAGGAATGGAAAAAGACATTTCATGCCAATGGATGAGAAAAAAAGGCTGGGGTAGCTATCGTAATTTCAGATGATAAAGACTTCAAGCTGACAGACATCAAAAAGCACAGGGAAGGACATTATATATTGGTAAATGGATTGATCCATCAGGAAGTAATTACAATCGTGAACACATATGCACCTAATTCCAATGCAACTAGCTACGTGAAGCAATTACTTACAGACTTAAGGGGAGCCATAGATATGCACACAATAATAGTGGGAGACCTTAACACCCCGCTAACAATAATAGACGGATCAACAAAACAAAAACTCAACAAAGAAACAACAGAGCTAATACAAACATTAGAACAACTAGACTTGGTAGACATTTATACAACTTTTTATCCTAAGGCCACAGATTAAACGTTTTTTCTCAGCAGTGCATGGCACCTTCTCCAGGATCGACCACATGAAAGGACACAAGGCAAATCTAAATAACTTCAAAAAGATAGGAATCATACCATTCAAAAAGATAGGAATCATACCATGTACCTTCTCAGACCACCATAGATTGAAACTGGAAATCAGCAATTCAAAATGCCCCAGGAAGTACAGAAACTCTTGGAGGCTAAACAATACGCTATTAAACGAACAATGGATCAGAGAAGAAATTAAAGCTGAGATCAAAAAATTTATGGAAACCAATGAAAACTCTGACCCAATATTCCAAAACTTGTGGGACACTGCCAAAGCAGTGCTACGGGGTAAACTCGTAGCAATTGGAGATCATATCAAGGCCCAAGAGAGGCGCCAAACACAGGAAGTAACCACACACCTAAAGGAATTGGAAAAACAGCAGCAGATGAGCCCCACATACATAGGAATCAAGAAATCATCAAAACAAGGGAAGAAATCAGCCAGATAGAAATCAAAAATCTATACACAAAATCAATGAATCAAAAGTTGGTTTTTTTGAGAAGATAAACAAAATAGACACCCCACAGGCCCGACTGACAAAGAAAAAACAAGAGAGAGCAAGAATTGACAGCATCAAAGATGAAAAAGGCAACATAACAACAGACATTACAACCATTAAGAACATAATTAGAAATTACTAAAAAGCACTGTACTCCAACAAATCAGAAGACAACCAAGAAATGGAAAAGTTCTTAGACTCACACCACCTGCCAAAACTTAGCCTAGAGGCAACAAATGAACTGAAAAAATCCATAACTGAAGCAGAGATTGAATCAGTGATTAAAGATCTCTCAACAAAGAAAAGCCCAGGCCCGGACGGCTTCACTCAGAATTCTACAAAACATTCCGAACAGAACTAACCCCAATCCTCTACAAACTCTTCAAAACAATTGAAAAGGAAGCAACTATTCCAAACTCATTCTATGAAGCCAACATTACCTTAATCCCAAAACCAGACAGAGAAATAACAGAGAAAGAAAACTGCAGACCTATCTCTCTGATGAACATTGATGCGAAGATTCTCAACAAAATCCTAGCCAATAGAATTCAAAAAATCTTCCGACAGATCATTCATCCGGATCAAGTAGGATTCATCCCTGGAATGCAGGGATGGTTCAACATAAGGAAATCCATCAATGTGATACACCACATCCAAAAACTGAAAAACAAGAATCACACAATAGCATCAATAGACGCAGAAAAAGCTTTCGACAAAATCCAACACCACTTCCTGCTAAAAACCCTAACCAAGGTAGGCATAGATGGAAAAATCCACAACATAATCAAAGCAACATATGAAAAACCCAACGCCAGTATCATACTGAATGGAGAAATGTTGGAAACCTTTCCACTGAGATCTGGAACAAGACAGGGATGTCTGCTTTCTCCACTGCTATTCAACATAGTCCTAGAGGTACTTGCTGAGGCCATAAGACAATAAAAAGAAATCAAAGGAATCCAAATGGGAAATGAAAAAGTCAAGCTTTCACTATATGCAGATGACATTATTATTTATGTAGAAGAGCCAAGAGACTCAATACAGAGATTGCTAGAACTTATACGAGAGTTCGGTAAAGTGGCAGGGTACAAAATTAATGAAGAAAAATCAACTGCCACAGTGTAAGCAAACAGCCCCATGATGGAAAAAGATCTAACCAGCAAGATACCATTCAAAATAACAGAGAAAAGCATGAAGTATCTGGGAAAATACATAACCAAAAATGTAGGAGACCTATTTGACAAAAACTACAACTACTTAAAAAAGAAATTGAACAAGACCTCAAAAGATGGAGTAACATCCCATGCTCCTGGATAGGTAAAATCAATATCATTAAAATGTCTATATTGCCAAAAGCAATATATACATTCAACGCAATTCCAAGCAAATTGCCCAAAACATTCTTCATGGAAGTGGAAACAGTAATCCAAAGGTTCATCTGGAAACATGAAAAACCACGAATAGCTAGAACCATCCGGAAGAACAGGAACTTTTCAGGAGGAGTCACAGTTCCAGACCTCTGGACATACTATAGGTCAGTGGTTATCAAAACAGCCTGGTACTGGCACAAAGATAGAGAGGAAGATCAATGGAGCAGAATGGAAACACCAGAAGGGAACCCACACAGATACAGTCAAATAATCTTTGACAAAAAGACAAATGAAAATCCAGGCAAATGGGAAGGTCTGTTCAATAAATGCTGTTGGAACAACTGGTTGATAGCCTGTAGAAACAAAAGTATAGACTCAAATCTCTCACCATATACTAATATCAAATCCAAATGGATAAAAGATCTAAACCAGCATCCAGAAACCTTCAAACATTTGGAAGAAAATGTTGAAATACTCTGCAAGATCTAGTGGTAGTTCCCTACTTCCTAAAAAGGACACCGAAATCAGTAGAAATCGAGACCAGAATAAACAAATGGGACCTCATCAAACTAAGAAGCTTCTGTACAGCAAGGGAAACAATCAACAAAGTAAAAAGGCAACCCACAGAATGGGAGAAGATCTTCACGCACTACGTAGGTGATAGAGGGCTAATCTCCAGAATATACAAAGAACTACAAAACAGCCAAAACACCAAAACAAACAAACCACTCAAGAAATGGGCATGGGAAATGGGCAGACACTTCACAAAGGAAGAAACCCAAATGGCAAATAAACATATGAAAAAATGCTCAAGTTCCCTGGCAATATGGGAAATCCAAATTAAAACATCAATGAGGTACCACCTGACGCCAGTAAGAGTGGCCCACATGAAATACTGCAACAACACTTGTTGGCGAGGTTGCGGGGAAAAGGGAACCCTACTCCACTGCTGGTGGGGCTGCAGGTTGGTACAGCGTCTATGGAAATTGTATGGAGAATATTCAAACAACTGATAATCGACATGCTGTTTGATCCAGCAATAGCACTCGTAGGAATATATCCAAAACACCTGTTTTAATGAGAAACCAACATGCACTCCTATGTTCATAGCAGCACAATCAGTAATTGCAAAAACATGGGAACAACCAAAATGCCCATCAACAGAGGATTGGATAAGAAAGCTATGGTTCATCAACTCCATGGAATACTACTCAGCTATTAAAAAAAAAAATGCAGTTGTTTGTGGCCAAATGGGCAAACTGGAAACCATAATGCTAAGGGAAATGAGCCAATCCCATAGGGTTAGATACCACATATTTGCCTCAATTTAAGAAGATATGATGCTATGCATAACATGTTATGTTATTGATGTTTTGTCACATGTAGTATATAAACTAAAATGGAAATGTGAATGGGATGGTCACATAATGGGGCTAAGAAATCACATTTATTTTTAACATGTTGGCTGCTCAATATTATGTCAATTAATTCCATAACGATGTAAATTTTTGCTGATGGTATGTTGGAGCTTTTAATTGATCGGGATGATACTCTGCTGGCTCTGCCCTCAGACCAGAGAGGGTCTCCCCAATAAGTAGTTGAACTTGACTGGACTATAAGATGTTGGACTCTATACTTGGCATATGCTTGCAATGGGGAAATTTCAACTGAACTTGAACTATTTTTATGCAATAAGCTGGAGGAACCCACCATGGGGTGAGGGTTTGGGGAAGTGTGGGGAGAATCCCAGTTCCTATGAAATTACAACACAATGTAATTAATGAATAAATTTAATTTAAAAAAAAAAGAAATGCAGCCAACTCCACCTTCTAAGAGAACATCATCGCCAAAGCAATTTTCAGCCTGCCATGAAAACCAAGGTTCTGGCACCAGCTCAAGCACTAAGTACACATGAGCTCTAGGGACAGAACTGAGCCTGGAAATTAAGCTTTATCTAATGGTCAGCTAGCATTGAAAACAACGGGCCTCGCAGCACATATGCCTCAAACAGTATGTGATTCATAGGAAACTAGGGCTGTTGGTGAATGTTTACTTCTGAAAGGGGCAGGATAGGCTTTCCAGGGCCCAAACTACTCCACGTGACTCATGCACTTCACATACCATCAACGTTTATGCCAGATCTCATAAAAACCACGTTTGGTTGCTTCTATTCTCATGCCCATTGAGCCCATGATGATGAAATCAGGCATGTTGAGCACCCAAACAAAACAAGGAAGGACATTCTCACTCCAGGCGCTCAGAACTCCACATCCAGAGACAAGTTCAGTGCCCAAGTCATTTTCAGCTACCATTAAAAACAACGGCTCTGGCAGCACATATGCCTCAAAGTGTATATTCTACCTACGAACTCACGATGTTGGTGATTGACATCTTCGGAAAGGGGCAGGGCAGGCTTTACATTTCCCAAACTTCTCCATTTAACTCATTCACCTCACATACAATCACCTTTTCAGGCAAGTCTCCCCGAAACCCTATTTGATTGCTTCTCATCCAATATCCATTTAGCTCAGGATGATGAAATCAAGCATGTTGATCAAACACACTAAACAAGGATGCTGAACCTCACCCCAGGTGCTCAGAACTCCACATCCAGAGACAAATTCAGCGCCCAAGCCATTTTCAGCTACCATTGAAAACAACAGCTTTCATCCGCACATTCCTCAAAGTGTATGTGATACCTAGGGAAATGAAGGTTTTGGTGAATTTCAACTTCTGAAAGAGGCAGCACAGGCCTTCCAGTACTCAAACTACAATGAGGTACCACCCAACTCCAGCAAGGATATCACACATGCAATAAACCACCAACACTTGCTGGCAAGGATGTGAGTATTAGGGAACCCTACTCCACTGCTGGTGAGACTGCAAACTTGTACAGCATCTATGGAAATCAGTTTGAAGAATACTCAATCAATTGAGAATCAGCATATCATTTGATCCAGCAAGAGCACTCCTAGGAATATATCCAAGACACCTGCTATTCGAGAAACCAACATGCACCCCTATGTTTATAGCAGCCCAGTCAATAATTGCAAAAACTTGGAAGCAACCGAAATGCCCATCAACAGAAGACTGGATAAGAAAGCTATGGTTCATATACTCCATGGAATACTACTCAGCTATTTAAAAAAATGAAATGCCATTTTTTTGTGGACAAATGGGCCCAAATGAAATCCATTATGCTAAGAGAAATTAACCCATCCGAAAAGGTTAAATACCACATGTTTGAATTAATTTGAGATGAAAAGATGTCAATCTGGAAGATAATACCTATGTATTGTAATATTATTGCAATCTCTAACAGCCTGTGTCCAATGCAACACAATAATGTGATATAATCTATAAATCAACAATTAATGTCAGACTGCTTATGATCTACATCAAAAAACTGTAAAACCTAAAACACTCTTAATACCCTATGCTCAATACCATGTCAATTAATTCCATAACGATGTTAATTGTTGCAGATGGTATATTAGTGCTTTTATTTGACCGGGATGATACTCTGCTGTCTCTGCCCTCAGACCAGAGAGGGTCTACCCAATAAGTACTTGGACTTGACTGTACTATAAGATGTTGGACTCTATGTTTGGCATATACTTGCAAAGAGGGAATTTCAACTGAACTTGAACTATGGTTATGCAACAAGGTGGAGGAACCCACCATGGGGGGAGGGTTTGGGGAGAATCCCAGATTCTATGTAATTATAACACAATGTAATTAATGAATAAATTTAATAAAAAAATACCCTATGTTTGGGCTCGGCAGCGTGGCCTAGTGGCTAATGTCCTCGCTTTGTTCCCATATGGCAGCTGGTTCTAGTCCCGGCATCTCCACTTCCTCTCTATCCCCCTCTCAGTATATCTGACTTTGTAATGTAAATAAAATAAATCTTTTAAAAAAAAATACCCTATGTTACTCCGTAATGGGGAGGGAATTCAGGGTAATCTTCCATATCCCTAAAAAGTGTGAGGAAAACGTGTAATACAGCCTATCAAGATCAAATCTGGTAACTCATGGACAACAGAATCGAGTCGGCACTAGAAAATAGTAAAGCTACAAAGGCATAAGGGGGAATTGGGAGTCATCCTGACTGCCTCTTAACAGGAGGTCATGTGCATGGAGCAGGGGTGGGGTACTCCAGAGTGGAGCAGGTGGACAGGACGAGTCACGGATCCCAACCCTGAAGTCTCCCAGTTCCTCACCCAGGACTATCAATATGAGCAACAAGGACTACATGCCAACTGCCAAGGAGACCACAGGGAATTGGAGTGCCTTCGGAGGCGAGAACTCTGAGGTCACCCACCTCGATCTGGAGCTTCTGCAGGGGATGGAAGAAGCCCAAACACTGCCATGCAGAAACCAGCGTCATCAGAACAGCAACCAGGAACCCTGAGAGGTCCTCAGAAACAGAACAGTAAATTTCCTTTGGGACTAGAGAGGGAAGCTTTCTCTGGTCCTCGCTTGGTTCCAACTTTGGGTCCCCACCCTCTCTGGCAATGACCATCAGGGTCGCTCCGGAAATGCCTCAAAACAAACAAACAAACAATCTAGAATAGACAGAGAACAACAAAAAAACCTTAGAATCAGACAGGAAATGGTCAGCGTGGATTCACATATACCTTACTAGGTGAGGCACAAAGATTAGTTACTCCTCACTAGGGTGTTGAAGATTTCTCTGCACACCCCTCCTAAAACTGTTCTGCACCTAAACTGTTGACATATGTCTTGTTAGAGTTATAAGCCAGTCTAGACTACCTTAAAAAAAACAAGCCAGGTTCAGCAAAATTATGCTTCAACGCTATAAAATGCTAAATATGATAATGAAAATAGACACGAGACAGCTGAACAGTGATCTATAGCCATTTAGAGGTGCATAGAACCCGGTTGTATATAAACTAAAATTGAAATGTCAATGAAGAAGTCGCAGGATGTGGTTAAGAACTTGCATTTTTTTTAACATATTGGTTACTCAATACTATGTCAATTACCGGCATAACGTTAAAAACTGTTGATGATGTTATGTCGGGGCTATTAATTGATTGGGATGATAATCTACCGGCTCTACCTTCAGACCAGAGATGGTCTCCCCACCAAACTGTTGAACTGATCTGGACAATAAGATGCTGGACTCTATGATTGATATATGCTTGCAATGAAAGAACCTCAACTGAACTTCAACTGTGGAAATGCAGCAAGAAGGAGAAATCCACCATGTGGGGAGGGTTTGGGGAGGGGTGGGGGAATCTCAGCACCTATAAAGTTCTGTCACACAATGCAATGTAATTCATAATAATAATAATAATAATAATAATAATAATAATAATGGAATACTGACCAAAAAAAAAAAAAGAAAAGAAAACAACGGCTCTCAGTGCATATGCCTCAAATTGTATGTGATACCTAGGGAACTCAGTTAGTTGGTTGAATGGCAATTTCCGAAAGGGGCAGCACAGCTCTTACAGTGCCTAAACGACTCAGCTTCACTCATTCACTTCTCATATACCATCACATTCTGTGGCAGTCCTCCCAAAAAATTGGTTTTCTCTTACAGCTTCTGAACACCCTGTTTTGTCGAATCTCATTAAATGCCCATTGAGCCCAGGATGATGAAATCAAGCATGTTGAGCACCCACACAGAACAAGGATGCAGTTTCTCACTCCAGGCGCAAAGAAATCCACATCCAGAGACAAGTTCAATGCCCAGGCCATTTTCTGTTACCATTAAAAACAACAGCTCTGGCAGCACATATGCTTCAAAGTGTATGTGATACCTGGAGAACTCAGGCTGTTGTTGAATGTCTACCTGTGAAGCGGGCATCTCATGCTTTACAGAGCCCTAACTACTCCACTTGACTCATTAGCTTAACTTTGCGCTTGAATCTAATTACAAATAAGGCTCTAACAGCACATATGTCTCAAAGTGTATTTGATTCCTAGGAAACGTAGGCTGTTGCTGAATGTCAACTTCCAAAACGAGCAGCTCAGGCCTTCCAATGCTCAAACTACTCCACTTGTTAAATCCAGTTCACGTAGTATCAGGTTTTCCACAGATCTAACAGAGAGACTCTTTCGTCGATTGTTGTCCATTGCCCATTGCTCCCAGAATGATGACTGAACACATGTTGAGCATCCACACAAAACAAGGATGGAGAACCTCAGTCCAGCTGCCCAGAACTCCACATCCAGAGACAAGTTCAGCTCAAAAGCCATTTTCAGCTACCATTGAAAGCAATGGCTCTGCCAGCACATATGCCTCAAACTGTATGTGATAGCTAGTGTACTCAGGCTCTTGGTGAATTTAAACTTCAACACGGGGCAGCACTGCCCAAACTACAACACTTGATTCATTCACTTCACATGCCATTAGCTATTCTGGCATATTTCCCTGACTATGTTAGGTCAATTCACGTCCAATGCCCTTTGAGCTCAGAATGATGACAGAAAGCATGTTAAGCACCCACACCATACTAGTTGTAGATCCTCACTCCATCGTGCAGAACTCCACAAGCAGAGATAAGTCAGCGCACAAGGCATTTTCAGCTACCATTGATAGTAACGGCTCTGCCAGCACATATGCCTCAAAGTGTCTGTTATACCAACGATACTCAGGCTGTTTGAGAATGCAAGTTCGGAAAGGGGCAGCACAAGCCTTAGAGTGCCCAAACTACTCCACTTGACTCACTCAGTTCAAATTCCATGAGCTTTTCTGGCAGATCTAGAAAACCTTTTTGGTCGGTTCTCGTCCCATGCTCATTGAGCCCAGGATGATGAAATCAACATGTTGAGCACCAAGACAAAACAAGGATAGAGATCCTCACTCCAGGCGGTCAAAACTCCACACCAGAGACAGGTTCAGTTCCCAAGCCATTTTCTGCTACGATTGAAAACAAAGGCTTTGGTAGCACATATTCCTCAAAGTGTATGTGATACCTAGGGAATTCAGGTTGTTGGTGAATGGCAACCTCCGAAAGAGGCACCACAAGCTTTCCACAGTCCAAACTACTCCACGTTATGAATTCACTTCATAGTAGTGGAGAAAGTGGACATCCCTGTCTTGTTCCAGATCTCAGTGAGAAGGGTTCCAGCTTTTCTCCATTCAGTATGATGCTGGCGTTGGGTTTTTCATATATGGCTTTAATTATGTTGTGGATTTTTCCATCTATGCCTACCTTGGTTAGGGTTTTTAGTAGGAAGTGATGTTGGATTTTGTCGAAAGCTTTTTCTGCATCTATTGATACTATCATGTGATTCTTGTTTTTCAGTTTTTGGATGTGGTGTATCACATTTATAGATTTTCGATGTTGAACCATCCCTGCATTCCAGGGATGAATCCTACTTGATCTGGATGAATGATCTGTCTGATGTGTTTCACTACTATTCAACATAGTCCTAGAGGTACTCGCTGAGGCCATAAGACAAGAAAAAGAAATCAGAGGAATCCAAATGGGAAACGAAGAAGTCAAGCTCTCACTCTACGCAGATGATATGATTCTTTATGTAGAAGAGCCAAGAGACTCAATACAGAGACTGGTAGAACTTGTACGAGAGTTTGGTAGAGTGGCAGGGTACAAAATTAATGAACAAAAATCAACAGCCATAGTGTATGCGAACAGCCCCAAGATGGAAAAAGACTTAACCAGCAAGATACCATTCAAAATAACAGAGAAAAGTATGAAATATCTGGGAATAAATCTAACCAAAAATGTAGAAGACTTATCTGAAGAAAACTACAAACTGCTTAAAAAAGAAATTGAACAAGACCTCAAAAGATGGAGTAACATCCCATGCTCCTGGATAGGTAAAATCAATATCATTAAAATGTCTATACTACCAAAAGCAATATATACATTCAACGCAATCCCAATCAAATTGCCCAAAACATTCTTCATGGAACTGGAAACAATGATCCAAAGGTTCATCTGGAAGCACAAAAAACCACGGATAGCTAGAACTATCCTGAAGAACAGGAAGTTAGCAGGGGGAATCACAGTTCAGGACCTCTGGACATACTATAGGGCAGTGGTTATCAAAACAGCGTGGTACTGGCACAAAGATAGGGAGGAAGATCAATGGAGCAGAATGGAAACGCCAGAAGGAAACCCACACAGATACAGCCAAATAATCTTTGACAAAAAGACAAACGACAATCCAGGCAAATGGGAAGGTCTGTTCAATAAATGCTGTTGGGACAACTGGTTGATAGCCTGCAGAAACAAAAAAATAGATCCACATCTCTCACCATACACTAAGATCAGATCTAAATGGATAACAGATCTAAACCTACATCCAGAAACCTTCAAACTTTTGGAAGAAAATGTTGGAAACACACTGGAACACTTAGGGGTAGGCCCTCACTTCCTAAAAAAGACTCCAGATGCAGTAGAAATCAAGACCAAAATAAACAATTGGGACCTCATCAAACTAAGAAGCTTCTGTACAGCTAGAGAAACAATCAACAAAGTAAAAAGGCAACCCACAGAATGGGAGAAGATCTTCGCACACGACATAGGTGATAGAGGGCTAATATCCAGAATATACAAAGAGCTACAAAACAACCCAAATGTCAAAACAAACAAGCCACTCAAGAAATGGGCACGGGAAATGGGCAGACACTTCACAAAGGAACAAAACCAAATGGCAAATAAACATATGAAAAATGCTCAAGTTCCCTGGCAATAAGGGAAATCCAAATTAAAACATCAGTGAGGTACCACCTAACGCCAGTAAGACTGGCCCACATGAATAAAAGCACCAACGACACTTGTTGGCTAGGTTGCGGGGAAAAGGGAACCCTACTCCACTGCTGGTGGGGCTGCAGGCTGGTACAGCCTCTATGGAAATCAGTATGGAGAATATTCAAACAACTGATAATCGACATGCTGTATGATCCAGCAATAGCACTCCTAGGAATATATCCAGAACACTTGTTCTATGAGAAACCAACATGCACTCCTATGTTCATAGCAGCACAATCAGTAATTGCAAAAACATGGAAACAACCAAAATGCCCATCAACAGAGGATTGGATAAGAAAGCTATGGTTCATCTACTCCATGGAATACTACTCAGCTATTAAAAAAAACAAAATGCATTTCTTTGTGGCCAAATGGGCCAAACTGGAAACCATAATGCTAAGGGAAATGAGCCAATCCCAAAAGGTTAAATACCACATGTTTGCCTTAATTTAAGATGATATGATGTTATGTATAACATGTTATGTTTTGAATGTTATATGTTGTGTATAAACTAAAATTGAAGTATAGGTGAGGTGGTCACAGAAGGTGGCTGGGAACCCGCATTTACTTTTAACATATTGGTTACTCATTACTATGTCAATTAATTCCATAATGATGTAAATTTTTGCTGATGGTATGTTGGAGCTTTCAATTGACTGGGATGATACTCTGCTGGCTCTGTCATCAGACCAGAGAGGGTATACCTAAGAAGCCGTTGAACTTGACGGGACAATAAGATGCTGGACTCTCTGTTTGGTATACGCTTGCAATGGGGAAATCTCAACTGAACTTGAGCTGTGGTTATGCAACAAGGTGGAGGAATCCACCATGGTGGGAGGGTTTGGGGAGGGGTGGGGAGAACCCAAGTATCTATGTAACTGTGTCACATAATACAATGTAATTACTGAAGTTAAATAATAAATAATTAAAAAAAATGAATTCACTTCATGTGCCATCAAATTTTCTGGAAGAGAACTTGGAAACCATGTTTGGTCACTTCTCATCCAATGCCCATGAGCCCAGGATGATGAAATCAAACATGTTGAGCACGCACACAAAACAAGGATGGAGATCCTCACTCGAGGTGCTCAGAACTCCACATCAAGACACAAGTTCAACACTGAAGCCATTTTCAGCTACCATGGAAAACATCAGCTCCGGCAGCAAAAATACCTCAATGTGTATGTGATACCTAGGTAACTCAGGGTGTTGGTGAATGACAGCTTACGAAAGGGGCAAGGCAGCTTTTCAGTGCCCAGTCTACTTAGTCTACTTCATGTGACTCATTCACTTCACATATCATCAGCCTTTCTTGCAAATCAACTGGAAACCATGGTTGGTCACTTCTCGTCCAATGCCAATTAAAACCAGGATGATGAAATCAAGCATGTTCAGGACCACAAAACAAGGATGGAGATCCTCAAACCAGGCCCTCAGAACTCTACATCCAGAAAAAAGTTCAGCACCCAAGCCATTTTCACCTACCATTGAAAACAACATATCTGGCAGCCCATAGACCTCAAAGTGTATGTGATAGAAAGGGAGCTGAAGTGTTTGTGATTGGCAACTTCTGAAAAGGTCAGAACAGGCCTTCCAGTGCCCAAACCACTCCACTTGACTCATTCATTTCACATACCATTAGCTTTTCTTGCAGCACTCCCAGAAACCTTTTTTGATCGTCTTTATCCAAGGCCCTTTAGGCCAGGATGACAAAAACAAGCATGCCTAGCACCCACACAAAACAAGGATGTAGATCCTCACTCCAGGGTCTCAGAACTTCACATGCAGAGACAGGTTCAGCGCCCAAGCCATTTTCAGCTACCATTGAAAACAACGGGTCTGGCAGCACATGTGCCTCAAAGTGTATGATATATCTAGGAAATTCAGGCTGTTGGTAATTGGTAACTTCCCAAAGGGTCAGCACAGCTATTCCAGTGCCCTAAAATTCCAATTGACTAATTCATTTCACATTGCATCAGCTTTTCTGGTAGATCTCACGGATAACCAGTTTGGTTGCTTCTTTCCAATATCCACTGAGCCAGAATGATAGAATGAAACAAGTTGAGCAACCACACAAAACTAGGATGGAGACAAAACTCCAGAAGCTCAGAACTCCACATCCAGAAACAAGTTCAGCGCCCAAGCCATTTTCACCTACCATTGAAAAGAACTGTTCTGGCAGTACATATGCCTCAATGTTTATGCGATACCTAGGGAACTCAGGCTGTTGGTGTATGGCAACTTTCGAAGGTGCAGCACAGGATTTCCAGTGCCCAAGCTGCTCCACTTGACTCATTCACTTTATATACCATTAGGTTTCCTGCAGACCCTTCAGAAAACAAGCCTGGGCACTTCAATGCACATTGAGCGCAAAATGATGAAATCAAGCATGTTTAGCACCCATGAAAAACAAGGTTGGAGATCCTCACTCCAGGCGCTCAAACGCCACATCCAGAGACAAGTTCAGTGCACAAGCTATTTTCCACTATCACTGAAAGCAATGGCTCCAGCAGGACATATGCCTCAAAAAGTATGTGATACCTAGGGAACAGAGTTTGTTTGCTAAAGCAACTTCTGAAAGGGGCAGAACAAGCCTTCCAATCAGTGCCCATGCTACTCCGCTTGACTCATTCACTTCACATACCATCAGGTTTTCTTTCAGGCCTCCTGGAAACCCTTTTTTGTTGCTTCTCATCCAATGCACATTGAGCCCATGATGATGAAATCAAGCATGTTGAGCACCCACACCAAACAATGATGAAGATCCTCACCTCAGGCCCTCAAAACTCCAGGCCCAAGGCATTTTCAGCTACCATGGAGAACAAAGTCTTGGCAGCACATATGGCTCAAAGTGTATGTGATACATTTGGAACTCAGGCTTTTGGTGAATGGCAACTTCTGAAAGTGGCAGCACAGGTCTTCCCATGCTCAAACAACTCCACCTGACTCATCCACTTCATATACCATCAGCTTTTCAGGCAGATCTGAAGGACACTCCGTTATGCCATTTCTAGTCCAATGCCCATTGAGCCAGGATGATGAAATCAAGCATGTTGAACTCCTACACAAAACAAGGTAGGAGATCCTCACTCCAGGTGCTGAGAATTCCACATCCAGAGACAAGTTCAGCGCCCAAGCCATGTTTAGCTACCAGTGAAAGGAAAGATTCTGCCAGAACATATAACTCAAAGTGTATGTGATACCTAGGGAACTCAGGCTGTTTTCGAGTGTAACTTCTGAAAGGGGCAGCACAAACCTTCCACTGCCCAAAACAATCCACTTGATGCATTCACTTCACATTCCATCAGCTTTTGTGGCAGATCTGAAGGAAAACCTGTTTGTTTGCTCTTTGTCCAATGCTGTTTGAACCCAGGAATGAAATGAAGCATTCTGAGCACCCAAACAAAACAAGGATGGATATTCTAACTGCAGGCGCTAGGAACTCCACACCCAGAGTCAGATTCAGCTGCCAAGCCAATTGCAGCTACCATTGAAAGCAACGGTTCTGGCAGCATATATGCCTCAAACATATATGATACCTAGGGAACTTAGGCTGTTGGTGAATGGCAACTTTTGAAACGGGCAGCAGAGATCTATCAGTGCCCAAACTACTCCACTTGACTCAATCACTTCACATATTATCAGCTTTTCTGGCAAATCTGAACCAAAAATTGTTTGGTTGCCCAATGCCCATGGAGCCAAGGATGATGAATTCAAGCATGTTAAGCACCCACATAAAACAAGGATGGAGACAAAACTCAGTCCAGGTGCTCAGAACTCCACATCCAAAGACAAGTTCAGCGTCCAAGCCAATTTCAGCTATGATTGAAAACAACGTGTCTGGCAGCACATATGCCTCAAAGTATCTGTGCTAACTAGGGAACTGAGGGTGCTGGCGAATTTTAATTTCGAAAAGGACAGCACAGGTTTTCCAGTGCCCAAGCTACTCCACTTGACTCATCCTCTCCACATACCATCAGATTTTATGGCGGATCTCCCGGAACCCATATTTGGTCACTTGTCATTCAATGCCCATTGATGATGAAATCAAGCATGCTGAGCACCCACAAAAACAAGGATGGAGATCTGCACTCCAGGCACTCAGAACTCATCATCCAGAGACAAGTCCAGCACACTGAAGGTTTTCAGTTTCCATTTAAACAACGGTTCTGGCAGCACATATGCTTCAAAGTGTATGTGACACCTAAGGAACTCTGGCTGTTGGTGAATGGCAACTTCAGTGAGGTCATTCACCTCACACACCTTCATGATTTTACCCAGCATGCACGAAATATGTAATACCCCTAGACCGTATTAAGTGAAATAGTGCTTATTGTGGTGTAGCTTAGACTCCGCATAAATGACAGATTTGTTCTTGGGCATAGAACGCATTGTAGTAAAACAGAGTTAAAGCGTATTCCACACAAAGAATCGCTCTGGATGCTTCTTTGAAATGCAGCCAACTCCACTTACGCAGAGAACCTCAGTGCCAAAGCAATTGTCAGCTAGTCTTGAAAACCAAGGGTCTGGGGCCTGGCGGCATGGCCTAGCGGCTAAAGTCCTCGCCTTGAATGCCCCAGGATCCCATATGGGAGCCGGTTCTAATCCTGGCAGCTCCACTTCCCATCCAGCTCCCTGCTTCTGGCCTGGGAAAGCAGTTGAGGACGGCCCAATGCATTGGGACCCTGCACCAGCGTGGGAGACCCGGAAGAGGTTCCAGGTTCCCAGCATCGGATCGGCGCGCACCGGGGCCTGTTGCAGCTCACTTGGGGAGTGAAACATCGGATGGAAGATATTCCTCTCTGTCTCTCCTCCTCTGTATATATCTGGCTGTAATAAAATGAATAAAACATTAAAAAAAAAAAGAAAAGAAAACCAAGGGTCTGGCACAAGTTCCAGCACTAAGCACATACTAGCTCTAGGGACAGAACTGAGCATGGAAATGAAGCTTATAGTAAGCAGGAATGGACAGAGTGGTTGTTGTGTGAGCAACTCCATTGAGATCACTCATGTCACACACATTGATGATTACACCCGGCTGCAAGAAAATTCAGTTTTGCCACACAGTGCATAATGGCCACAGTAGGCTTTGTAGTGAAATTGAGTTAATGAGCATTCCACACAAAGCAGTGCTGTAGATGCTCCTTTGAAATGCAGGCAACTCTATGTTCAGAGAGAACTTCAGCGTGAAAGCAATTTTCAGCTAGCCTTGAAAACCAAAAATCTGGCACCAGTTACACACATATTACAAGAAACTACAGTCACAGAACTTGGCATGGAAATGAAGCTTATACTTAGCACGAATGCGCAGAGTGGTTCTTGTTTGAGACCAACTCCACTGAGGTCACTCACCTCACACACCTTCACGATTACACCTGACTAACATGAAAACCCAGTTTTGCCACACTGTGTGTCCTGGCCATAGAACACATTTTAGTGCAATGGAGCTTATTGAGTATTCCACACAAAGCAATGCTCTAGCTGCTCCTTTGAAATTCAGGCAACTCCACATTCAGGGAAAACTTCAGCGCCAAAGCAATTATCAGTTAGCCTTGAAAACCAAGGTTCTGGCTCCAGTACCAACACGAAATACCTGTTAGCTATAGGGATGGAATCAGCATGGAAATGAAACATAAACATAAATGGAGATAGTGGTTGTTGTGTGAGAACAACTCCATTGAGGTCATTCACCTCACACACCTTCATGATTACAGCTGGCTTGCACGAAAATCCGGTTTTCTCACATTCCACGAATCGACATGGAACACATTGTAGAGAAATAGAGCTTATTGAGTATTCCACGCAAAGCAACGCTCTAGATGCTCATTTGAAATGCAGGCAACTCCACGTTCAGGGAAAACTTCAGCGCCAAAACAATTATCAGCTAACATTGAAAACAAAAGCTCTGGCACCAGCTCTAGCAATAAGTACATGTTTGTACTCAACAGGAATGGCAGAGTGGTTCTTGTGTGAGAACAATTCCATTGAGGTCACTCACCTCACACACCTTCACTATTACACCCAGCTCACACAAAAACCCAGTTTTGTCACACTGTGCGCTTTGGTCATAGAACGCATTGTAGTGCAATAGAGCTTATTGAGCATTCCACACAAAGCAATGCTCTAGCTGCTCCTTTGAAGTGCAGCCAACTCCACTTTCAGAGAGAACTTTTGCGCCAAAGCAATTTTTGCTAGCCTTGAAAACCAAGACTCTGGCACCAGCTCCAGCACTAAGCACACACTAGCAATAGGGACCAAACTAAGTATGGAAATGAAGCTTATAGTAAGCAGGAATGGACAGAGTGGTTCTTGTGTGTGAACAGAGCTGGCAGAGTCCTAAAGTAGCAAAAGATGGTGTAACTGTTGCCAAGTCAATTGACTTAAAAGATCAATATAAAAACGTTGGAGCTAAACTTGTTCAGAATGTTGCCAATAACACAAATGAAGAAGCTGGGGATGGCACCACCACAGCTACTATACTGGCTCGCTCTATTGCCAAAGAAGGCTTTGAGAAGATTAATAAAGGTGCTAATCCAGTGGCAATCAGAATAAGTGTGATGTTAGCTGTTGATGCTGTAATTTCTGAGCTTAAGAAACAGTCACAACCTGTGACGACCCCTGAAGAAATTGCTCAGGTTGCTACAATTTCTGCAAATGGAGACAAGGAGATTGGCAATATCATTTCTGATGCGATGAAGAAGGTTGGAAGAAAAGGTGTCATCACAGTAAAGGATGGAAAAACACTGAATGCTGAATTAGAAATTATTGAAGGTATGAAGTTTGACCGAGGCTATATTTCTCCAGACTTTATTAATACATTAAAAGGTAAGAAATGTGAATTCCAAGATGCCTATGTTCTGCTGAGTGAAAAGAAAATTTCTAGTGTCCAGTCCATTGTACCTGCTCTTGAAGTTGCCAATGCTCACCATAAGCCTCTGGTCATAATTGCTGAAGATGTTGTTGGAGAAGCTCTGAGTACATTGGTTTTGAATAAGTTAAAAGTTCGTCTTCAGGTTGTAGCAGTGAAAGCACCAGGTTTAGGTGACAACAGAAAAAATCAGCTTAAAGACATGGCTATTGCTACTGGTGGTGCAGTATTTGGAGAAGAAGGATTGACCTTGAATCTTCAAGATATTCAGCCTCATGACTTGGGAAAACTTGGAGAGGTCATTGTGACTAAAGATGATGTCATGCTTTTGAAGATTTATTTATTTTATTACAGTCAGATATACAGAGAGGAGGAGAGACAGAGAGGAAGATCTTCCATCCGATGATTCACTCCCCAAGTGAACCGCAACAGGCCCCGGTGCGCGCCGATCCGAAGCTGGGAACCTGGAACCTCTTCCGGGTCTCCCACGCAGGTGCAGGGTCCCATTGCATTGGGCCGTCCTCAACTGTTTTCCCAGGCCAGAAGCAGGGAGCTGGATGGGAAGTGGAGCTGCCAGGATTAGAACCGGCGCCCATATGGAATCCTGGGGCGTTCAAGGCAAGGACTTAAGCCACTAGGCCATGCCGCCGGGCCCAATGACGTCATGCTTTTGAAAGGAAAGGGTGACAAGGCTCAAATTGAATGTGACATTGAGCAGCTAGATGTCACAACTAGTGAGTATGAAAAGGAATAGCTGAATGAACGGCTGGCAAAGCTTTCCGATGGAGTTGCTGTGCTGAAGGTTGGTGGGACAAGTGATGTTGAAGTAAATGAAAAAAAAAGACAGAGTTACAGATGCTCTGAATGCTACAAGATCTTCTGTTGAAGAAGGCATTGTACTGGGAGGTGGATGTGCCCTGCTTTGGTGCATTCCAGCCTTGGACTCATTAGCTCCAGCTAATGAAGATCAAAAAATTTGTATAGACATTATTAGAAGAACACTCAAAATTCCAGCAATGACTTTTGCTAAGAATGCAGGTGTTGAAGTAGGTCCTGCTGACCGCCCTGCCCTGCTGGCCCCCAGCCAGGTCCAGAGTTCTATTTTGGTGCCATGAAGACATTTTGTAATATATATAATGTTTATGTATTTTAAAGATTTGTGCCAGGAGGGCTGCAGGAGAGGACGTCTAGCTCGGATCCCTACCCTAGCCCGCCATGTGCTCATGGCTCATGGCGGGCTGGGCTAGAAATGCCTGGGTGCGGGGCCTGCTTCCTTCCGGGGTGAGTACACCGAGGGGGGAGGCCTCCATTACTGGGTATGTCCGGGGCCCACCCACCACCCTCATTGGGCGGTGAATGGGATTGGGGAGGGGCGCAAGCTTGGGCCTGCGGGTTTAAACCTCTGGCTGCCAGAGGCTACTGGAGGGCTGCAGGAGAGGTCGTCTAGCTCTGATCCCAACCCCAGCCCGCCATGTGCTCATGGCTCATGGCGGGCTGGGCCGGGGAGCTCTGGGGTATTGATTGTCTGAATTGCTGCTTAGATAGCTCTAGGCTGACCCCACTGTTTCTGGGATCTGAGTCAATCCTAAAGATTCCCAATGCCAGTAACTCTTCCTTTGAAGAACTTCCAATCCCTTAATAATGCTGAGCTTTGAACACCTATCAAGTAAAAGATAAGCTTCGGCTTTTCTAGCAGGCTAGCACCTACTGGTGCTCAGAGCAACCAAGGGCAGGCACATGATCTACGACTAGGAACAGGCCCAATCTGGGAGGTAAGGGGACACCACAACTGAGTTGAGGTTCCCACCAAGGGGTGTATGTGCTGGAATGGGGGCTGCGTTCTATCTAGGAAACAGATGCAATCTCCCGAGGCACTAGTGTGGGCTGGGATTGGATGCACCAGGCCAGACCAGACCCCAACATCATCTGGTGTCCTGGAGAACCAGGATGGATGTGGGACTGACTAGGCTGGGTCTCACTCCCCTTCTGAGCCATGTGTGAGCTGTATGTGGGTATGGACGAGCCATGGCTGGGCTGAAACATCCAACAACAAGAACCAGAATGGGGTGAAAGCCAGCCAGGAAAAGCCACTGTTCCTGCTAGGTCATGAGGTGAACCGAGTAGGGTTGGCTTAAGGACCCCCTGGCAAGCGCAAAATCTGGCATTGGGAGGGGTTCTGATGGAGGAGCCTGGGCAACTCCTCTGGCAGGACACAGTCCCTGCAGGTAAGCGCAAGAAACATGATAGGAAACAGCCCACAATAGGCCATGGAAAGTTTCCCACTGGCATACATTCGGCATGGGTCAGGAGCAGACCAGGCTGAATCAGTTCATGTCATCCACTGGCAAATCCGATCACCAGAACAGAGTGTGGAATGGGCCGGGTTTGGTTGCGACAAAACCAGTACACATTATGGAATGCCAAGGCATGGTTGCCTGTACTGGATATGAATGCAGCACTCAACCAGCACATGTGAGATCCAGGAAGGGAGGGGCAGAGCTGGCGGGGGGATTAAGGGGCTGGTCCCCTCGCTGGACAGCTACTCCCACTGGAGAGCGTGGGCTGGGACAGAGACAGACGAGACTAAGCAAGGCTACAACACCTGTGCGCTGCATGTGGACTAGATCAGGGCCGCAGCATCAGCTGGCAGAAGCTGGCACTGGGGACTAATTCTGTCGAGTCAAATCACAGAACCACCTAAAGAGTGCATAAACCGGGACAGAGAGACCTGGGAGGGAAAAAGTGGGTTCCCCCTTCTTGGGTCACTATTCCCGTGGGAGGGCATGACAACTAGGACAGGGGCTGGGATGGCTAGATAGAGAGGCACTCAACCACATATGTGAGGGCTGGATGGTTGAGTTAGTTAGATAGAGCTAAACTTTAATACCCATTGACAAGTAACAGAGCCAAATGGGATGGGGGACAGACTGGTCTTCTGCTACACATACTGGCAAACCAGGGTAGGGGCCGAGCTTGGTGGTGGTTACTGTGGGTCGCCCCTACTAGGCTGCAGCTCCCACTGGGTAATGTAAGGGCCGAACCAGACTGGACTGCAACACCCATTGGTTCCAGTGCAACTCGGGACTGAAAACAGAACCAACCCAGCAATTGCAACCACCAGCTGATAGTGATGATGGACTGTGCCGGGCACTGCGCTTGCTAGAACATACAAGAAACTAATCTGGGAATACCTCAAAGTTTCTTTGGAGATCTCCCCAATCAAACTGCTGGACTCAGAACTCTAACCAAGAAAAGACAGAATACAGAACAGGTCAATCATTCATCTCAGCTATATGTTGGCAGAAAAATATGGGGCAAACGGAGACTTTATGATGGACCATATCAATCAGTGGACGACCTCATCGAGAGAAACTGGCAGGGATTCATAACTGGAGAACTATTAACACCACTTGAGCACATATCTCAGAGCATGCCCCACATCCGGGACTCGGGGTGGGCGGGAATCCGGGTGGGGCTTCTCCCTCAATATCCCCCTTTACCTCAGATACATGATGGAAACAATATGGACATAATAGCATTACCCACTTCCCTATCCCCCTGAACCTTTTTTTTCTTTCTTTTTTTCCCTCTTTTTCTTTTAACTGTAATTAACTATGTAAAGATTGTCAACAACAATACAATAAAATAGATTAAAAAAAGATTTGTGCCAAGAGAATATATTTAATAAAATCTGAATCACTTCTGCCACTCGCAAAAACAAAACAAAACAAACAAACAAAAAAACACACCTGTCTCCCACAAAAACCAAGTTTTGCAACACAGTACGTAATGGCCAAAGAATGAATTGTAGTGAAATAGAATTAATTTGTATTCCACAAAAAGCAACGCTCTATATGATCCTTTTAAATGCAGACAACTCCACATTCAGAGAGAACTTCTGCACCAAAGCAATTTCCAGCTAGGCTTGAAAACCAAGGCTCAGGCACCAGGTCTAGCAATAAGTACATGTTAGCACTCAACATGAATGGCAGAGTGGTTCTTGTGTGAGAACAACTCCATTGAGGTGGCTCACCTCATAGACCTTCACAATTCCAACTGCCTCGCACAAAAACTGTTTTGTCACATTTTACAAAACAGCCATAGAACACATTGTAGAGAAATAGAGCTTATTGAGTATTCCACATAAAACAATGCTCTAGCTGCTACTTTGAAATACAGCCAACTCCATGTTCAAAGAGAACTTCAGTGCCAAAGCAATTTTCAGCTAGCCCTGAAAACCAAGGCTCTGGCACCAGCTTTGACACTAAGCACATGTTAGCTATAGGAATGGAAACGGCATGGAAATGAAGTTTATACTAAGCACGAATGGACAGAGTGGTTCATGTGTGAGACCAACACCATTGAGGTCACACACCTCACACACCATCACGATTACATCCGGCTCGTATGAAAACCCAGGTTTGTCATATTTTACAAAACGGCCATAGAACACATTGTACAGAAATAGAGCTTACTGAGTATTCCACACAAAGCAACCCTCTAGATGCTCCTTTGAAATGCAGGCAACTCCAGTTAAACAGAGAACTTCCGCGCCAAAGCAATTTTCAGCAAGCCTTGAAAATCAAGACACTGGCACCATCTCCAGCACAAAGCAGATGTTAGCTCTAGGGACAGAACTGAGGATTGAAACAAAGCTTATAGTAAGCAGGAATGGAGAGAGTGGTTGTTGTGTGAGACCAACTCCATTGATCACCTCACACACATTCATGATTACCTCTGCCTCGCACGAAAATCCTTGTCACATTTTACGAAAAGGCCAAAGAACGCCTTGTAGAGAAATAGAGGTTATTGAGATCTGCCCACAAAGCAACGCTCTAGATGCTTCTTTGAAAGTCAAGCAACTCCACATTCAGAGAGAACTTCAGCGCCAAAGCCATTTTCAGCTAGCCTTGAAAACCAAAGATCTGGCACCAGCTCCAGCACTAAGTATATGATAGCACTCAACATGAATGGGAGGGTTCTTTTTGTGTGAGACCAACTCCATTGAGGTCTTAAGCACACACCTTCACAATTACATCTGACATGCACGAAAACGAAGTTATGCCACACTGTGTGTAATGCCCATAGAACAAATTGCAGTCAAATAGAGCTTATTGAGTATTCCACGCAAAGTAATGCTCTAGCTGCTCCTTTGAAATTCAGGCAACTTTATGTTCAGAGAGAATTTCAGCGCCAAAGCAATTTTCAGCTAGCCTTGAAAACCAAGGCTCTGGCACAAGCTCCAGCACTAAGCACATGTTAGCTACAGGGACGGAACTGAGCAATGAAATGAAGGCTATAGTAAGCAGGAATGAACAGAATGATTGCTGTGAGATCAACTCCATTGAGGTCACTCACCTCACGCACCTTCACGATTACACCCGACTGGCACAAAAACCCAGTTTTGTCACACCGTGCATAAAGCAATACAACGCATTATAGTAAATTAGAGCTTATTGAGATCTGCACACAAAGACATGAACTAGATGCTCCTTTGAAATGCAGCCAACTCCACGTTCAGAGAGAACTCAGTGCCAAAGCAATTTTCAGCTGACCTTGAAAACCAAGACTCTGGCACCAGCTCCAGCACTAAGTACATGTCACCTCTCAACAGGAATGTCAGAGTGCTTCTTGTGTGAGACCAACTCCATTGACATCATTCACCTCACACATCGTCACGATTACCGCCGGCTCACATGAAAACCCAGTTTTGTCACATTGCACAAAATGGCCATTGAAAGCATTGTAGTGAAATAGAGCTTATTGAGTATTCCACACAAAGCAATGCTCTAGCTGCTCCTTTCAAATTCAAGCATCTCTATGTTCACAGAAAACCTCAGCACCAAAGCAATTTTCAGCAAGCCTTGAAAACCAAGGCTCTGGCACCAGCTTCGGCACTAAGTATCCATTAGCTACAGGGATGGAATCGGCATAGAAGTGAAACTTTTACTAAACATGAATGGGCAGAGTGGTGCTTGAGTGAGAACAACTCCATTGAGTTGACTCATCTCACACACCTTCATGATTACACCCAGCTCGCACAAAAACACAGACAGAACAATGTTGTACATCCTCACTCCAGGCACTGAGAACTCCACATCAAGTGAAGTTCAGCACCCATAGCATTTTCAGCTACCATTGAAAACCACGAATCTTGTAGCACATATGCCTCAAAGTGTATGTGATTCCTAGGAATCTCAATGTGCTGCTTAATGGCAACTTCCAACTTCTTTTTTTTTTTTATGTGTGACTGTATTTTGCTAAAGACTTCTTTTTTTTTCGTTTTTTTTTTTTAATTACATTTGTGACAATCTTTACACAGTTAAGTAGGGTAAAAATGTTCAAGGCCAATAGGAAACGTGGGCAAGAGTATTATTTCCATACTGTTTCCTTCATTTTTAATGGGGGTGTTAGGTGAGAAGGCCCACTCAGTTTCCCACCTCCCTAAGTCCCAGATGTAAGGCATGATCATAGGTTCTTGCTCAAGTGGTTTTGATAGTTCACCAGTTATGAATCGCTGTCAATCTTGTCACTCCAAGTACTATGTGGTCATTGAAAAATTCCCTGGTTGACATAGTCCTTCATAGAGTCTCCGTATGCCACGTATTTCGGTGCCAATATATAGCTGATATGGTTGATTGACCTGTTCTGTCTTCTGTATTTTCTTGGTTAGGGTTCTGAGTCCAGAATTTTGATTGGGGAGATCTCCAAAGAAACTTTGTCTGAGGTGTTCTCTGACCAGATTTTTGCATGTACTAGCAAGTACAGGGCCTGGCACAGTCCATCGCCCCAATCAGCTGGTGGTTATAATCACTGGGTTGGTTCTGTTTTCAGCCCCGACTTCCACTGGAACCACTGGGAGTTGCAGTCCAGCCTGGTTCTACCCAGCACATACTCGACCCTCACATAAACCAGTATTAGCTGCAGCCCAGTTGGAGCGACCCACAATAACCCCCACCAATCCCGCCCCCTACCCTGATTTGCCAGTATGAGTGGCAGTAGTCCAGTCTTTCCCACAGCCCCTTTGGCTCTCATACATGTCAATGGGTATTAAATATTTGTTCCCTCTAACCAGCTCCACTATGCAGCCCCCACAGATGCTGTTGGGTGTTGGTCTAGCCACACAGCCCCTGTCCTAGTTTTCATGCCTTCCCATGGAAGTGGTAACCCAAGAGGGAGGAGCCACTATTTACCTCCCAGGCATCTCCCACTCTCGGATTGTGCACTCTCCAGGTAGTTCTGTGGTTTGAACTGACAGAATTAGACCCCAGTGTCAGCTCTGTCAGCTGATGCTGTGGCTAAGCCCAAACAACTCCCACACACACTAATTTTTGTTTGCACCAGTGGGATCAATCAGCCCAATCTGGCTTTTCCCTGATATAGCCCACATGAGGCCCACAGGTGTTGTAGCCCTGCTTAGTCTGCTCTGCCCAAATCTCAGACCTACTGTAAGGGGCAGAACAGGCCTTCCAGTGCTCAAAACACTCCGCTTGACACACTAGCTTAAAATACCATTGGTGTGTCTAGCAGATCTCATGAAACCCTTTTTGGTTACTTCTCATCCAATGCCCATTAAGCCCAGGATGATGAAACCAAGCATGTTGAGCACCCACAACAAACAAGGATGGAGATCCACACTCCAGGAACTCAGAAATCCACATCCAGAGACAAGTTCAGCTCCCAAGCCATTTTCTGCTACCATTGAAAACAACGGTTCTGCCAGCACATATGCCTCAAAGTGTATGTGATGCCTAGGGAATTCAGAGTGTTGGTGAAAGGCAACTGCCGAAAGAACAGCATAGGTCTTCCAGTGCCCAAACTACACCAGTTGGCTCACGCACTTCTCAAACCATCAGCTTGTCTGGCAAATCTCCCGGAAATCCTTTTTGGGGGCCTCTTGTCTAATGCCCATTGAGCCCAGAATGATGAAATCAAGCATGTTGAGAACCCACACAAAACAAGATGGAGATCCTCACTCGAGTGTTAAGAACTAAACATCCAGAGACAATTGAAAAGCCCAAGCCATTTTCATCTACCATTGAAAACCATGACTCTGCCAGCACATAACCCTCAAAGTATATGTGATACCTAGAGAACTCAGGCTGTTGATGAATGGCAACTTCTAAAAGGGCGGCATGTGATTTACAGTGCCCAAACAACTTCTTTTGACTCACAAAATACACATACCAAGAGCTTCTGTGGCAGATCTCCCAGAAACCATGTTTGGTTGCTTCTCCTCCAAAGCCCATTGAGCCCAAGATGATGAAGTCAAGCATGTTGAGCACCCACACCAAGCAAGGATGGAATTTTAACTTCAGAAAGGGACAGCACAGATCTTCCAGTGCTCAAACGACTGTACGTGACTCATTCAGTACACATAAAATCAACTTTTCTGGCAGATCTATTGGAAACCCTGTTTGATCGCATCTTGTCTAATGCCAATTGAGCCCAGGATGTTGAATTCGAGCATGTTGAGCACAAACACAAAACAAACAGTATGTGATACCTAGGGAACTCATGCTGCTGGAGAATGGCAACGTCTGAAAGGGGCAGCACAGGCCTTCCAGTGCCAAAACACTTGACTCATAAAATGCACATACCATCAGCTTTTCTAGCAGATCTCTTGAAAGGCATGTTTGGTCCCCTCTCGTCCAATGAAATTGAACCCAGGATAAATGAAGTCAAGCATGTTGAGCACCCACACAAAACAAGGATGGAGATTCTCACTCCAGGCACTCAGAACTCCACACCAGAGACAAGTTCAGCGCCCAAGGCATTTTCAGCTACCATTGAAAACAATAGCTCTGGCAGCACATATGCTTGCAAGTGTATGTGATACCAAAGGGAACTGAGGCTGTTGGTGAATTTCAACTTCCAAAAGGGGCATCACATGTCTTCCGTGCCCAAACAACCCCACCTGATTCATTCACTTCACATACCATCAGCTTTTCTGGCAGATCTCACATAAAGCATGTTTGCTTGCTACTCGTACAATGTTCACTGAGCACAGGATGATGAAATCAAGCATGTTGAGCACCCACACAAAACAAGGATGGAGAGCCTCACTCCAGGTGCTAAGAACGTCACATCCAGAGACAAGTTCAGCGACCAAGCCATTTTCAGCTACCTTTGAAAACAACGGCTCTTGCAGCACATATGCCTGAAAGTGCATATGATACCTAGGGAACACAGTGTGCTCGTGAATGGCAACTGGTGAAAGGAGCAACAGAGTCTTCCAGTGCCCAAACTACTGCACCTGACCCATTCACTTCACATACCAGGATCTTCTGTGGCAGATCTCCCGGAAACCCTGTTTTGTTGCTTCTCATCCAATGTCTTTGAGCCCATAATGATGAAATCAAGCATGTTGAATCAAGATGGCAGAATAGGGTAAAGACACATTTATACAGACAGAAAAACATTTAACCAGGATGAAGCAGAGAGGACATATGTCAGGCAATAGGAGAGGAGAGAACAACAGCAGAGGGGTACCTGGAGACTGACAGACACAGGAAAGCAGCGGACACAACTGTGTGGTGTTGCAGAGACTGATACTTCAGCACGGTGATCTGAACTCCACAGCAGCCGGAACTCCACCAGCAACCAGTCGCGGAGGGACTTTCATTGGGAGATTGGGTGGTGAATCCAGACAAAGAACTGTCCGTTCTGCTGGTCTGTTTGATTTGACCAGGAACAGAGACAGAGTAGCAGATCTCAGATGGGCAGTGTGAGAACAGAGTGGGTTTCACAGTCGAGTCAGCCCCCTAGAGCTGAATTGGGAGCCATTTTGCGTGAGGAGGAAAGGGCAAAGGAGAGGACGGAGCATGCGCTGAGCTGGGAGTGAGCTCTTTTCTGACTCAGTGAACTGCAACGACGTGGCATTCTACGGGTACCACTCAGGGCAAATCTGGGATAGCCCTCGGATCTGATGGCCAGCAGATCAAGAACTTTAGTGGTTGTACATCAGGCGCCATTTTGGGCACTGTGGCAATAGCTTTGAGACTGCAGGGGACAATAGTGAACTGCGCATGTGCTGATCTCGTGAGAACTTGCTGACGTCAGTGACTGCACTGGTCCCGCAGGAAAATAATGCTGATTGTGGCATCGTATGGGTCAAAATAGGTCCGTGTGGCACCCAGACCTAACATCCAACAGGTTCCGAAAAGATCAGCACCACCAACAACCTAATTATATAGGACACCTGGTGTCTCTCTAATCCTGGGACCTGCTCCAACCAGAAGTGGGAGAAAGGTTGCAGAGACAACAGTGCAGCCTCAGCACGGTATCACAGGAGGTGGAGAGTGGTGAACCAAGAGCTGGGGCTGTGGAGACCATGGTGGAAATCTGACATAAGAACTCAGACCTGGAACTCATTGGATTTTGTGGCACAAGTGGCTGCAGCAAAAAGTTGTGTATCAACGGCCATAAGTAAAATCTCATTGTAGACCTGTGAGTGACACAGCTTAGAAACCTACCCCAAGGAGAAGACTCTGCTAACCAGAAGTACATGATCAAGAGCAAAAGAAGACACAAAGGCACAATGAATATTACCGAAAACTCCCCTGCAAAGGAGCAAAACCCTATGCCAACCTCAGAGTTAACTGAGGAAGACATCGAAAAAATGGGGGACACAAAATCCATAAGACTGATTTTAAAGCTTCTGATCAAAAATGAGAAGTTCATGCAAGAGTTCAAAGAATTTAAGGAAGCAATAAATCAAATCAAGGCTGGTATATCAGAAATTAAGAACACAGTAGAGCAAATTAAAAGTACATTGGAGAGTCTCCAAAACAGAATGACACAAGCACAAGAAAGAATCTCAGAATTGAAAGATATTTCCTGTCACCAAGGGGAAGCAAACAAAAAGCTGGAAGCAGAGCTGGATCAGGGCAAAAAAAGTATTCAAGAATTGAAAGCCACTATTAAGAGGCCAAATATAAGTGTTATGGGAGTCCCAGAAGGTGCAGAAAGAGAAGCTGAGTTTACAAATGTATTTAATGAAATAATAAAGGAAAATTTCCCTAATCTGGAGAAAGAATTGGAAAACAAGATCCAGGAGGGGCACAGAACTCCCAACAGGCTTGATCAAAAGCGATCTTCACTGTGACACATGATAATCAAGCTCTCTTCAATTGAACATAAGGAAAAGATCCTTAAATGTGCACGTGAAAAAAATCAATTGACATATAAAGGAAAGCCAATTAAGCTCACAGATCTCTCACAGGAAACTCTACAGGCAAGAAGAGAATGGAGTGACATATTCCAGCTTCTAGAAGAAAACATTTTTCAGCCTAGAATAATATATCCAACAAAGCTTTCTTTTGTCTTTGCAAATGAAATAAAATTCTTCTGCAGCAAAGAAAAGTTAAAAGAATTTGCCTCTTCCAAACCTGCGCTACAAATTGTAGTTCATGATGTTCTCTTGACACAAAAGAGGAATAGCACCTACCAAATACAAAGACAAAAGGGAAGAACATCCCAGTAAAATGACAACAGAATACTAAACCAATGAGCAACCCATTCTTAAAATGACAGGACCAAAGTAACACCCATGTATATTAAACTCTGAATGTAAATGGCTTAAGCTCAATCAAACGTCATAGATTAGTAGACTGTATTAAAAAACAAAACCGATCTGTTTATTTTCTTCAGGAGACACATTTCAACAAAAATCAGCGGAGCATATATTGCATGGGTTTAGTTGCTCTCTGTTGGTTTCATCTCTTCAAAACACTTTCTTCTGATTAAATCATTCAATGACTCGTATATCATACAGTGGCATCATTTTCTTCATGAAGGTTCTTGATTTTCATTTGTTCAGCTACACATTGGTCATTTAGTAGCATGTTATTTAACTTCTTGGTGTTGTTAATTTAGTTTTTCTCCCAGATGTTGATTTCTTTTGTGGCTCTTCATTTAAGGAGATGTATAGTAGCTGTGTAATGGAGACTGTCATATCTAGTAACATGTGATTTAACCTCAAGGCATTGTAAATTTCTATTTTTCTTTCTATTGTTGAATCTGTATCATGATTTTTCATTTAAGGGGATGTACACTAGTGTGTAATGGAGACTGTCATATCTAGTAACATGTCATTTAACTTCATGGCATTGTAAATTTCTAATTTTCTTTCTATTGTTGAATCTGCATCATGACTTTTCATTTAAAGGGATGTACAGTAGCTGTGAAATGGAGACTGACAACCAGATGGGAGAATGCAGTGTGGTATGCATCTCTATTTCCAGACAAAGATGGACTTAATTTGAAATTGTTTACTATATCTTGACAATAGGATTCTGGACTCTCTGCCATTGTCCATGCCCGCAATGATGGACATAAGACTGAGTATGAAGAACTACATGCTAGTAATGATATACAGGAACTAAGTTGGCGGGAAGGAATTGGGGAGGGGATAAGACAATGGAACTGTACCATAAAATGATAGCAATAATAATACTAATGTAAAAAATGTGGAAAAAAAGAACCTGTCTGAGTTCATCATCCTGGGCTCAATGCACATTGGACGAGAAGCCACCAAACAGGGTTTAGGGGAGATCTGGTAACTAGCTGGAAGCATGTAAGGTGCATGGGTCAAGTGGAGTAGTTTTGGCACTGGAAGACCTGTGCTGCCCCTGTTGGAAGTTGCCATTCCCCAGCAAACTGATTTCCCTAGGTGTCACATACACTTTGAGGCATATCTGCTGCCAGAGCTGTTGTTTTCAATGGTAGCTGAAGACGGTATGGCGCTGAATTTGTCTCTGGATGTGGAGATCTGAGCGCCTGGAGTGAGGATCTATATCCTTGTTTTGTGTGGGTGCTCAACATGCTTGATTTCATTATCCTGGGCTAAATGGGCATTGACTAGAAGCGACCAAACAGGGTTTATGGGTGACTTGTAGAAATGCTGATGGTATGTGAAGCTAATGAGTCAAGTGGAGTAGTTTTGGCACTGGAATACCTATGCTGCCCTTTTTGGAAGTTGCCATTCATCACCAGTCTGGGTTTCCTAGGTATTATATACACTTTGAGGCATATGTGCTGCCAGAGCCATTGCTTTCAATGGAAGCAGAAAATGGCTTGGGAGCTGAACTTGTTTCTGGTTCTGGAGCCTTGTCTTCATCCTTTTTTTTGTGTGGGTGCTCAACATGCTTGATTTGATTCTCCTGGGCTCAAGGGCATTGAATAAGAAGAGAGCAAACCAGGATTCCGGGAGATATGCAAGAAAAGCTGATGCTATATGAGGTGAATGAGTCAAGTGGAGTGGTTTAGGTGCTGGAACACCTGTGCTACCCTTTCCAGAAGTTGCCATCCACCAACACACTAATTTCCCTCGATATCACATACATTTTCAGGCATACTTACTATTACAGCAGTTGTTTTCAGTATACCTGAAAATGGTTTGGGCACTAAATATTTCACAAAATGTGGAGTTCTAAATACATTGAGAGAGTATGTATATTATTGTTTGGTTTGGGTGCCCAATATGCTTCATTTCATCATCCTGGGCTCAATGGGCATTGGACGAGAAGAGACCAAACGGTGTTTCCGGGAGGTCTGCCAGAAATGCTGATGTTTTGTGAAATGAATGAGCCAAATGGAGTATTTCTGCAACTGGAAGGCCTATGCTGCCCTTTCAAAGATACCATTCAACAACACCCTCAGGACACTAGCTGTCACATACACTTTGAGGCATATGTGCTGCCAGAGCCATTGTTTTCAATGGTATCTGAAAACTGCTTGAGCACTGAGCCTGTCTCTGGATGTGGAATTCTGAGCACCTGGAGTGAGGATCTCCATGCTTGTTTTGTGTGTATGCTCAACATTATTGATTTCATCATCCTGGGCTCAATGGGCATTGGATGAGAAGCAACCAAACAGGGTTTCATGAGCTCTGCCTCAAAAGCTGATGGTATGTGAAGTGAATGAGTTACGTTGAGTCATTTGGGCACTTTAAGGCCTGTGCTGCCACTTTCGGAAAATGCCATTCACCAACATTGTGAGTTCCCTAGGTATCACATTCATTTGAGGCATATGTGCTTCCAGAGCTGTTGTTTTCAATGGTAGCTGAAAATAGCTTATGCACTGAACTTGTCTCTGAATGTGGAGTTCTGAGTGCCTATAGTGGAGATCTACATATTCTTTTGTGAGTGTCAACAACATGCTTGATTTCATCTACCTGGGTTCAATGGGCATTGGATGAGAAGAGACCAAACATGGTTTCTGGGAGGTCTTGCAGTAAAGTTGATTGTATGTGAAGTGAGGAGAAGCAACAAAGCAGGGTTTCGGGGAGATCTGTCAGAAAACCTGATGGTATGTGAAGTGATGAGTCAAGTGGAGTAATTTGGGCACTGGAAGACCTATGCTGCCCCTTTCGCCTGTTGCCATTCACCAACAGCCTGAGTTCCTTAAGTATCACATTCACTTTGAGCATATGTGCTGGCAGAGCCGTTGTTTTCAATGGAAGCTGAAAAGGATTTGGGAAATGAACTTGTCTCTGCATGTCGAACTCTGAGCACTGCAGTGAGTTCTGTCTCCATCATTGTACTGTGTGGGTGCTGAACATGCTTGATTTCCTCATCATCCTGAGCTTATTGAGCACTGGAGCAGAAGCGACCAAACATGGTTTCCTGGAGATCTGCCAGAAGAGCTGATGGCATGGGAGGTGAAAGAGTCAAGTGGAGTAATTTGGGCACTGAAGACTTGTGCTGCCCTTTTCTGAAGTTGCCATTCACCAACAGCCTGAGTTCCCTAGGTATCTCATACACTTTGATGCATTGGTACTGCCAGAGCCATTGTTTTCAATGGTAGCTGAAAAAGCTTGGGCGCTGAAGTTGTCTCTGGATGCGGAAATCTGAGTGCTAGAAGTAATAATATCTATCCTTCTTGTGTGTGGGTGCTCAACATGCTTGAATTCATAAACCTGGGCTCAATGAACATTGGATGAGACACGACCAATCATGGTTTCTGAGAGATCTGCCAGAAAAGCAGATGATATGTGAAGTGAATGAGTCATGTGGAGTAGTTTGGGCAGTGGAAGAACTTTGCTGCCCTTTCAGAAATTGCCATTCACCCACACCCTGAGTTCCCTAAATATCACGAACACTTTTAGGCATATGTGCTAACAGTGTCATTGGTTTCAATAGTTGCTGAAAATGCTTGGGCACTGAACGTGACTCTTCATGTGGAACTCTGAACGCTGCAGTAGGATCTCCATCCTTGTTTTCTGTGGGTGGACAACATGCTTGATATCATCATCCTGGTCTCAGTGGGCATTGGGGGAGAAGCGAGCAAACAGGGTTTCCATGAGATCTGTCAGAAAAGCTAATGATATGTGAAGTGAATGAGTCAAGTGGAGTAATTTGGGCATTTCATGGCCTGTGCTGCTCCTTTCAGAAGTTGCCATTCACCAACAGCCTGAGTTCCCTAGGTATCACATATGCTTTGAGGCATATGCACTGCAAGTGCCATTGTTTTCTTTTTTTTTTCATTTATTCATTAGAAACATTGTATTATGTGACACAGTTTCATAGGTACTGGGATTCTTCCCACCCCTCCCCACACCCTGCCCCCATAGTGGATTCCTCCACCTTGTTGCATAACCACAGTTCAAGTTGAATTGAGATTGCCTCATTGCAAGTATATACCAGACTCAGAGTCTATCATCTTATTGTCCACTCAAGTTTAATGGCTTTTTAGGGAGACCCTCTCTAGTCTGAAGGCAAAGCAAGCAAAGTATCATCCCGATCAATTAAAAGCTCCAACATACCATCAGCAAAAATTTATATCATTATGGAATTAATTGAAAAAGTATTGAGTAAACAATACGTTAAAAATATATGCTAGTTCTTAACCACATCTGGTGACCAACTCATTCACATTAAAATTTTTGTTTATACACAACATATAACATAACATACATAGCATAACATGTTTTACATAACATAATATCATCTTAAATTAAGGCAAACATGTGGTATCTAACCTTTTGGGATTGGCTCATTTCCCTTAGCAGTGTGGTTTCCAGTTTGGCCCATTGGGCCACGAAGAACTGGATTTTGTTTTTTTTTAATAACTGAGTAATATTGCATGGAGTGAATGAACCATACCTTTCTTTATTTTTTTTAAAGATTTATTCATTTTATAACAGCCAGATATACACAGAGGAGGAGAGACAGAGAGGAAGATCTTCCATCCGATGATTCACTCCCAAAGTGAACCGCAAAGGGCCGGTGCGCGGGAACCAGGAAACTCTTCCAGGTCTCCCACGTGGGTGCAGTGTCCCAATGCATTGGGCCACCCTCAACTGCTTTCCCAGGCCACAATCAGGGAGCTGGATGGGAAGTGGAACTTCCGGGATTAGAACCAGCGCCATATAGGATCCCGGGGCGTTCAAGGCGAGGACTATAAACGCTAGGCCATGCCGCCGGGCCCGGACCATACCTTTCTTATCCAATCCTCTAATGATGGGTATTTTGGTTGTTCCCATGTTTTTGCAATTACTGATTGTGCTGGTATGAACATAGGGATGCATGTTGGTTTCTCATAAAACAAGTTTTTTGGATATATTCCTAGGAGTGCTATTGCTGGATCATACGGCATGTCAATTTTCAGTTGTTTGAAAATTATCCATACGATTTCCATAGAGGCTGTACCAACCTGCAGCCCCACCAGCAGTGGAGTAGGGTTCCCTTTTCCCCGCAACCTCTCCAACAAGTGTTGCTGGTGCTTTTTTTCATGTGGACCAATCTTACTGGCATCAGGTGGTACCTCATTGATGTTTTAATTTGGATTCCCCATATTGCCAGGGAACTTGAGCATTTTTTCACATGTTTATTTGCCATTTGGGTTTGTTCCTTTGTGAAATGTCTGCCTAATTCCCGTGCCCATTTCTTGAGTGGCTTGTTTGTCTTGGCATTTTGGTTGTTTTGTAGTTCTTTGTATATTCTGGAGATTAGCCCTCTATTACCTACATAGTGCGTGAAGATCTTCTCCCATTCTGTGGGTTGCTTTTTACTTTGTTGATTGTTTCCCTTGCTGTGCAGAAGCTTCTTAGTTCGATAGGGTCCCATTTGTTTATTCTGGTCTTGATTGGTATTGCCTTTGGTGGCCTTTTTAGGAAGTCGGGACCTACCCCTAGATCTTGCAGTGTTTCCAAAACTTTGTTCCAAAAGTTTGAAGGTTTCTGGATGTAGGTTTAGATCTTTTATCCATTTAGATTTGACCTTAGTGTATGGTGACAGATGTGGGTCTATCTTTTTGTTTCTACAGACTATCAACCAGCTGTCCCAACAACATTTATTGAACAGACAGACCTTCCCATTTGCCTGGATTGTCGTTTGTCTTTTTGTCAAAGATTATTTGACTGTATCTGTGTGGGTTCCCTTCTGGTGTTTCCATTCTGCTCCATTGATCTTCCTCTCTATCTTTGTGCCAGTACCAGGCTGTTTTGATAACCACTGCCCTATAGTATGCCCAGAGGTCCGGAAGTGTGATTCCCCCTGATAAGTTCCTGTTCTTCAGGATGGTTCTAGCTACTCGTGGTTTTTTGTGTTTCCAGATGAACCTTTGAATCATTGTTTCCAGTTCCGTGAAGAATGTTTTGGGCAATTTGCTTGGAATTGTGTTGAATGTATATATTGCTTTTGGCAATATAGACATTTTAATGATATTGATTTTTCCTATCCAGGAGCATAGGATGTTACTCCATCTTTTGAGGTCTTGTTCAATTTCTTTTTTAACTAGTTTGTAGTTTTCTTCAAATAGGTCTCCTACATTTTTGGTTATGTGTTTTCCCAGATACCTCATAATTTTCTCAGTTATTTTGAATGGTATCTTGCTGGTTGGATCGTTTTCCATCTTGGTGTTATTTGTGTACACTATGGCTGTTGATTTTTGTTCATTAATTTTGTATCCTGCCACTCTACTGAACTCTCGTATGAGTTCTAGCAGTCTCTGTATTGAGCCTCTTGGCTCTTCTACATAAATAATCATGTCATCTGCATATAGTGAAAGCTTGACTTCTTCATTTCCCATTTGGATTCCCTTGATTTCTTTTTCTTGTCTTATGGCCTCAGCGAGTACCCCTAGAACTATGTTGAATAGTAGTGGAGAGAGCGGGCATCCCTGTCTTGTTCCAGATCTCAGTGGCAATGCCTGCGTCGCCTCGTACCCTGATCTGAGTGGAGTGACTAGCATTACAAAAGGATAACATAAAACAACATGTGGTGGGTCATTCTTGGAAAGGGAATGCCATTTATTTGAGGTTAGCCTGCCTATTTTATAGTCTTCATAATTCCTCCCAGTATTATCCCAATGCTCAAGCAAATCCTAAGCTCCCCTGGGGGCATCTTAAAAAGGGGGAAGTAAGAAGAGGCAACTTGTTGTCAAGCCAGGAGCTAAATGTCTTAGGCCAAGATTGCCCATCCTGTTACCCCTTAGAAACAAGCTAAGCTGTGGAATTAATGCTTGGGAGACTGGAGCCTACACCAGATCTCAGTGGGAAGGGTTCCAACTTTTCTCCATTCAGTATGATGCTGGTGTTGGGTTTTTCATATATTGCTTTGATTATGTTGTGCATTTTTCCATCTATTCCTACCTTGGTTATGGTTTTTAGCAGGAAATTGTGTTGGATTTTGTCAAAAGCTTTTTCTGCGTCTATTGATACTATCATGTGATTCTTGTTTTTCAGTTTTTGGATGTGATGTATCACATTTATAGATTTCCGGATGTTGAACCATACCTGCATTCCAGGGATGAATCCTACTTGATCCGGATGAATGATTTGTCGGATGATTTTTTGAATTCTATTGGTTAGGATTTTGTTGAGAACTGAAGCAGAGCTGCCGGTTAGGTATATCTCCAGATACTTCATAATTTTCTCTGTTATTTTGAATGGTATCTTGCTGGTTAGATCTTTTTCATCTTGGGGCTGTTTGCATACACTATGGCTGTTGATTTTTCTTCATTAATTTTGTACCCTGCCACTCTAACAAACTGTCCTATAAGATCTAGCAGTTTCTGTATTGAGCCTCTTGGCTCTTCTACATAAATAATCATGTCATCTGCGTATAGTGAAAGCTTGGTTTCTTCATTTCACATTTGGATTCCTTTGATTTCTTTTTCTTGTCTTATGGCCTCAGCAAGTACCTCTAGGACTATGTCGAATAGCAGTGGAGAAGGCAGAAATCCCTGTCTTGTTCCAGATCTCAGCAGGAAGGGTTTCAGTTTTTTCCATTCAGTATGATGCTGGCGTTCAGTTTTTTGTATATTGCTTTGATTATGTTGTGGATTTTTCCATCTATGCCTACCTTGGTTTTGGTTTTTAGCAGGAAATTGTGCTGGATTTTGTCAAAAGCTTTTTCTGTGTCTATTGATACTATTGTGTGACCTTGTTTTTCAGTTTTTGGATGTGGTGTATCACATTGATGGATTTCCTTATGCTGAACCACGCCTGAATCCAAGGATGAATCCTACTTGATCTGGATGAATGATCTGTTGGATGATTTTTTGAATTCTGTTGCTTAGGATTTTTTGAGAATCTTAGCATCAATGTTCATCAGAGTGATAGGTCTGTAGTTTTCCTTCTCTGTTGGTTCTCTGTCCGGTTTGTGGACTAAGGTATTGTTGGCTTCATAGAATGAGGTTGGAAGGCTTGCTTCTTTTTCTATTGTTTTGAAGAGTTTGTAGAGGATTGGGGTTAGTTCTGTTCAGAATGTTTTTTATGGTTCTGCAGTGAAACCATATGGGCCCGGGCTCTTCTTTGTTGGGAGATCTTTAATCACTGATTCAATCTCTACTTCAGTTATGGGTTTGTTCAGGTTATTTGTTGCCTCTGTGCTAAGTTTTGACAGGTGGTAGAAGTCTAAGAACTTTTCCATTTCTTGGTGGTCTTCTGATTTGTTGGAGTACCGTGCTTTGTAGTAATTTCTAATTATCTTAATGGTTGCATTGCCTGTTGTTATATTGCCTTTTTCATCTTTGATGCTGTCAATTCTTGTTTTCTCTTGTTTTTTCTTCATCAGTAGGGCCAGCGGGGTGTCTATTTTGTTTATCTTTTCAAAAAACCTGCTTTTTAATTCATTGATTTTGTCTTTAGTTTTTTTGTTTTCTATCTTGTTGAATTCCTCCCTTGTTTTGATGATTTCTTGTTTCCTATTGTGTGTGGGGCTCTTCTGCTGCTGTTTTTCCAATTCCTGGAGGTGTGTGTTTAGTTCCTGGATTTGGCACATCCTTGGGCCTTGACATGGGCTCCAATTGCAATGAATTTACCCCGTAGCACTGCTTTGGCCGTGTCCCACAAGTTTTGGAATGCTGTGTCAGAGTTTTCATTGGTTTCCATAAATTTTTTTATCTCAGCTTTAATTTGATCTCTGACCCATTCTTCATTTAATAGCATATTGTTCAACCTCCAAGAGTTTCTGTATTTCCTTGGGCATTTTGAGTTGCTGATTTCCAGTTTCAATCTATCGTGGTCTGAGAGGACACATGGTACGATTCCTATCTTTTTGAAGTTATTTAGATTTACTTTGTGTCCTGTCATGTGGTCAATCCTGGAGAAGGTGCCATGCACTGCTGAGAAAAAATGTTTAATCTGTGGTCTTAGGATGAAAAGTTCTATAAATGTCTACCAAGTCCAGCTGGTCTATTGCTTGTACGAGCTCTGTTGTTTCATTGTTGAGTTTTTGTTTTGTTGATTTGTCTATAGTGGTTAGCTTGGTGTTAAGATCACCCACTATTATTGTGTGTGTATCTCTTTCTCCCCTTAAGTCTGTAAGTAATTGCTTCACGTAGCTAGGCACATTGGAATTAAGTGCACATATGTTCACGATGGTAATTACTTCCTAATGGATCAATCCCTCCACCAATATATAATGTCCTTCCCTGTGCTTTCTGATGTTTGTCAGCTTGATGTCTATATCATCTGAAATTAGGACAGCTACCCCAGCCTTTTTTTCTCGACCATTGGTGTGAAATATATTTTTTCCATCCCTTCACTTTCAGTTTCTTAGAGTTTTCTGGTTAGATGTGTCTCTTGGAGGCAACAGATAGTTGGGTGCTGTTTGATGATCCATTCCGTTAATCTATGTCTTTTGATTGGTCAGGTTAGGCCATTTGTGTTAAGAGTTAAAATTAAGAGGTTGCGATTTTGCCATGCCATACGTATGTGTCTTTGTGGGTGTTGATATCTGTGTAATCATCCCTCCTTGTGTAAACTTTAGTGGGGAGACCTTCCTGTTTGCCATCTTTGCTTATGAGTGTTCTCCTTTTTTCTGGATTTAGTGCATTTCTAAGGAGATTTTGTAGAGCTGATTTTTTGCTGGCATATTCTTCTAATTTATCTTTGCTGTGGAAGTTTCTGATTTTATTCTCAAATACAAATGAGATCTTTGCTGGGTACATTATTCTTGGTTGACAGTTGTTCTGATTCAGGATTTGCAAGATGTTTGTCCATTCTCTTCTTGCTTGTAAGGTCTCTTCAGAGAAGTCAGCAGTGATCCTGATTGGTTTTCCCCGGAATGTGATCTTTTCTCTGCTTCTTACTCGTCTCAGGAGTCTTTCTTTGTCTTCGTTGGAGTGGAATTTGATCACCATTTGTCTGAGTGAAGATCACTTTGGGTCGTATCTGCTTGGAGTCCTCTGACCGTCCTGAATTTGGGCTGGGTTCATGTTAGAAGTGTTATGGAAGTTTTCCTGTATAATTTCATTGATCACTATTTGCATTCTTGATTCTCTTTCTTCTCCTTCAGGAAGGCCAAAAATCCTAATATTCAATTTTCTGAGGTTGTCTTTCATTTCCTGTATGGTCTTATTGGCTTTGTTCAGACTTGTCTCCAGCTGTTTAATGAGCTGGGTATCTTCATTTTGCGTGTCTTTTGTTTCAGAAATCCTCTCTTCTGCAGTATTTATTCTGTTGGTTAAGCTCTCAATTTTGTGCTGTATGTCAAGGATTTTGCTTTTCATTTGTTGTATTTCTGCGACTATGTTGTTCTTGAATTCCTTGAAGTCTTCACAATTCTTCTCATTGTCTCTGACAGATGTTAATATTATTTTTTTTTAATTCCTTGTCTGGTACTACTTCCATGTCTTCATCTTGCATCTCTGAGATAGATATTGGCTTTTGGTCCTTTTTTGGTGGGGTGCTGCCTCTCTCATCTGGATCATTACTTTTTCTGTTTTTTTTTTTCCCATTATGTTAGTGTTTCATTTTGACAGACCCAGGCACCAGCGTGCTGAGGGGTCTGCAAGTGCTATCCTGCAGAGATCAGAGCCTGCAGGCATGGAGTAACAGTGTGTAGGAGGTTTCAAGGCACTTTTGGTGCGTCTCCACTGCACTGGACCTTAAGGCGCCAATTCCAATTCCAATTCCCAGCAGATTCAAGGTGTGCTCTCATCTTGTCCCCTACACTTACACAACCAGAGGTCATGGGGGAATGAAGGTGCTCTGTGGGTGGGCCCCCTGTGCATGGGTTCACAGGGCATGGAGAATTCTAGATACTTTCTCGGTGTGTCCCCAGTGCCAGGGAATGCAGGGTGTGGAGGGTTTCAGACGCTCACTCTGAGCATCTCCTGCGTGTGGATCCACACAGCATGGAGCAGGAGTATTCAATGTCCCCCATGATGCGTCTCCCACGCACGGGACTGCAGGGCATGGAGTGTTGCAGGTGCTCTCTGGAAACGCCTCCTGCACTGGTCCGCCCAGCCCAGAGCTCGCATAGGTCCACCCAGCGCAGAGGAACACACGGGTCCACACATCCCAGAGGCATGCTCGGGTCACGTGGGTCAGTACAGCCCAGCTGTTTGCCGGTCCTCACAGCAAGGGGGGAGTATTCAGTGCACTTTCTCTGTGTCTTCTCAGTGCACAGGACTGATGTGAGTTACCTCCAAGACACAGTTTTGGCAGTTTCTTTTTTTTTTTTTTTTAATTTTTTTTATTAATTATTATGCATTATGTGACAGTTTCATATGCTCTGGAAATCCCCCCACCCCTCCCCACACCCCTCCCCCCTGGTGGATTCCTCCACCTTGATGCAGTATTACAGTTCAAATTCCATCAAGATTCTTTCCTTGCAAACATATACCCAGCATAGAGTCCAGCTACTCATTGTCCAGATGGGTTGAACAGTTTGTTGGGGAGACCATTTCTGGTCCAAAGTCAGAGCTGGTAGCATATCATCCCAGTCAATTAAGACTCTCACTATAACATTAACAGCAATTTGTAACAGTATGGAATTGACAAGGTTTTGCATAACCAGTATGTTAAAAAAAAACAAAATAAAACAAAACAAAACAAACAAACAAACAAAAAAAGAAGCAAGTTCTTAACCACAACCTATGATTATCTCATTGACATTTCAATTTTAGTTCATACACAGGACCAGCTGCTATATACCTTAAAATGGCTATAAGGTACCATTCAGCTGTCTCGTGTCTATTTCATTTTAGTATTTAGCCATTTGTTGTGTTGAAGTATAATTTTGCTGATCTTGGCAGATTTTAGGATAATCTAGACTGGCTTGTAACTCTAACAAGACATTTGTCAGCAGTTAAGGTGCAGAACATTTTTTTTTGGGGGGGGGGGCAGGAAAGTCCCCAACACCATGGTAAGGAGTGACTAATCTTTGTGTCCTACCCAGCGAGGCATTAGCCAATCCATGCCAGCTCTTTCCTGTCAGATTTCAAGCTCTACTTTTTGTTGTTTGTCTATTTATTTTAGGTTTTTTTAGTTTGTATGATTGTTTGCTATGAGGGGTTTTCAGAGCGATCCCAATGGTCATTGCGAGGGAGGGTGGGGGTCCAGAGGTGGAGCCAGGCTCGAACCAGAGAAAGCTCTCCTCCCTGGTCCAGAAGGATGTTTATTGTTCTTCTGTTTCTGCGGACCGCTCAGGGCTTCTGGTTGTCTTTCCGATGACGTTGGTTTCTGCACGGTAGTGTTTGGACTTCTTCCATCCCCTGCGGGAGCTCCGGTTAGGGGTGGGTGACCTCAGAGTACTCGGCCTCCGAGGGCATCCAATTCCCTGTGGCCTCCTTGGCAGTTGGGATATAGTCCTTGTTGCTCGTATTAACAGTTTGTGGTGAAGGTCTGGGAGTCTTCATGGTTGGGATCCAGGCTTTCTCCTTGCCATCTGCTCTACCCTGGAGTGCCCCCCTGCTCCACGCACATGACCTCCTGTTAAGAGGTTGTCAGGATTGCACCCGATTCCCCCCTCATGCATTGGTATAGTAGTTTTACTATTGTTTAGTGCTGCTTTGAGTCTGTTGTCTATGAATTACCAGACTTGATCATGATAGGCTATATTATACTTTTTCCTCACTCTTTTTATGGTCCTGAAAGATTTCCCTGCCCTGCACTCCCCCCCATTACAGATTAACATAACGTATTGAGGGTATAGTAGGTTTTACAGTTTTTCGATGTATATCTTAAGTAATCTGACATTAATTGTTGGTTTATAGATTATATCGCATTATCTTATTGTATTGGATACAGGTTGTTAGAGATTGCAATAATATTACAATATACACGTACTATCAGGTTGTCATCTTTTCATCTCAGATTAAGGCAAACATGTGGTATTTAACCTTTTGGGATTGGTTCATTTCTCTTAGCATGATGGATTCCAGTTTGGCCCATTTGTCCACAAAGAACTGCATTTCGTTTTTTTTAATAGCTGAGTAGTATTCCATAGAGTAGATGAACCATAGCTTCCTTATCCAGTCCTCTATTGATGGGCATTTTGGCTGCTTCCAGGTTTTTGCGATTGTAGATTGTGCTGCTATGAACATTGACGTGCATGTTGGTTTCTTGAGTAGGAGATGTTTTGGATATATCCCTAGGAGTGCTATTGCTGGATCATATGGCATGTTGATTTTCAGTTGTTTGAGTATTCGCCAAACTGATTCCCATAGAGGCTGTACCAATCTGCACTCCCACCAGCAGTGGAGAAGGGTTCCCTTTTCCCCACATCCTCTCCAACAAGTGTTGGTGGTATTACGTATGTGTGCCATCCTTACTGGAGTTAGGTGGTACCTCAAGGTTGTCTTCATTTGGATTTCCCTTATTGCCAGGGAGCTTGAGCATTTTTTCATATGCTTGTTTGCCATTTGGGTTTGTTCCTTTGTGAAATGTCTGCCCATTTCCTGTGCCCATTTCTTGAGTGGCTTGTTTGTTTTGACATTTTGGTTGTTTTGTAGTTCTTTGTATATTCTGGAAATTAGCCCTCTGTCACCTATGTCGTGCGCAAAGATCTTCTCCCATTCTGTGGGTTGCTTTATTACTTTGTTGATTGTTTCTCTAGCTGTACAGAAACTTCTTAGTTTGATGAGGTCCCATTTGTTTATTTTGGTCTTGATTTCTACTGCATTTGGAGTCTTTTTTAGGAAGTGAGGGCCTACTCCTAAGTGTTGCAGTGTGTTTCCAACATTTTCTTCCAACAGTTTCAAGGTTTCTGGATGTAGGTTTAGGTTTTTTATCCATTTAGATTTGATCTTAGTGTATGGTGAGAGATGTGGGTCTATCTTTTTGTTTCTGCAGGCTATCAACCAGTTGTCCCAACAGCATTTATTGAACAGACCTTCCCATTTGCTTGGATTGTTGTCTGTCTTTTTGTCAAAGATTAATTGACTGTATCTATGTGGATTACTGTCTGGTGATTCTATTCTGCTCCATTGATCTTCCTCTCTATCTTTGTGCCAGTACCACGCTGTTTTGATAACCACTGCCCTATAGTATGTCCAGAGGTCCTGAACTGTGATTCCCCCTGCTAACTTCCTGTTCTTAGGATGGTTCTGGCTATTCGTGGTTTTTTGTGCTTCCAGATGAACTTTTGGATCATTGTTTCCAGTTCCATGAAGAATGTTTTGGGCAGTTTGATTGGAATTGCGTTGAATGTATATATCGCCTTTGGCAATATAGACATTTTAATGATATTGATTTTACCTATCCAGGAGCATGGGATGTTACTCCATCTTTTGAGGTCTTCTTCAATTTCTTTTTTAAGTGGTTTGTAGTTTTCCTCAAATAGGTCTCCTACATTTTTGGTTAGGTTAATTCCCAGATACTTCATACTTTTCTCTGTTATTTTGAATGGTATTTTGCTGCTTAGATCTTTTTCCAAATTGGGGTTGTTTGCATACACTATGGCTGTTGATTTCTGTTCATTAATTTTGTACCCTGCCACACTACCAAACTCTCGTATAAGTTCTAGGAGTCTCTGTGTTGAGCCTCTTGGCTCTTCTATGTAAATAATCATGTCATCTGCGTATAGTGAAAGTTTGACTTCTTCATTTCCAATTTGGATTCCTTTGATTTCTTTTTCTTGTCTTATGGCCTCAGCAAGTACCTCTAGGACTATGTTGAATAGCAGTGGAGAAAGTGGACATCCCTGTCTTGTTCCAGTTCTTAGTGGGAAAGGTTCCAGTTTTTCTCCATTCAGTATGATGCTGGCATTGGGTTTTTCATATATTGCTTTGATTATGTTGTGGATTTTTCCATCTATGCCTACTTTGGTTAGGGTTTTTAGCAGGAAGTGGTGTTGGATTTTGTCAAAAGCTTTTTCAGCGTCTATTGATACTATCATGTGGTTCTTGTTTTTCAGTTTTTGGATGTGGTGTATCACATTGATGGATTTCCTTATGTTGAACCATCCCTGCATTCCAGGGATGAATCCTACTTGATCCGGATGAATGATCTGTCGGATGATTTTTTGAATTCTATTGGCTAGGATTTTGTTGAGTATCTTAGCATCAATGTTCATCAGAGAGATAGGTCTGTAGTTTTCTTTCTCTGTAGGATCTCTGTCTGTTTTTGGAATTAAGGTAATGTTGGCTTCATAGAATGAGTTTGGAAGGGTCGCTTCCTTTTCTATTATATTGAAGAGTTTGTAGAGGATTGGGGTTAGTTCTGTTCGGAATGTTTTGTAGAATTCTGTAGTGAAGCCGTCTGGACCTGGGCTTTTCTTTGTTGGGAGTTTTTTAATCACTGATTCAATCTCTGCTTCAGTTATGGGCTTGTTCAGGTCATTTGTTGCCTCTGGACTAAGTTTTGGCAGGTTGTGTGAGTCTAAGAACTTTTCCATTTCTTGATGGTCATCTGATTTGTTGGAGTACAGTGCTTTGTAGTAATTTCCAATTATGTTCTTAATGGTTGCAATGTCTGTTGTTATGTTGCCTTTATCATCTTTGATGCTGTTAATTCTTGCTTTCTCTTGTTTTTTCTTTGTCAAACGGGCCAACGGGGTGTCTATTTTGTTTATCTTTTCAAAAAACCAGCTTTTTGATTCATTGATTTTGTGTGTGGTTTTTTTTTATTTCTATATGGTTGATTTCCTCCTTTGTTTTGATGATTTCTTGTTTCTTGTTGTGTGTGGGGCTCATCTGCTGTTGCTTCTCCAATTCCTGGAGGTGTGTGTTTAGTTCCTGTATTTGGCGCCTCGCTTGGGCCTTGACATGAGCTCCAATTGCAATGAATTTACCCCGTAGCACTGCTTTGGCTGTGTCCCACAAGTTTTGGAATGTTGTGTCAGAGTTTTCATTGGTTTCCATAAATTTTTTGATCTCATCTTTAATTTCTTATCTGACCCATTGTTCGTTCAATAGCATATTGTTCAACCTCCAAGAATTTCTGTATTTCCTTGGGCATTTTGAATTGCTGATTTCCAGTTTCATTCCGTGGTGGTCTGAGAGGGTACATTGTATGATTCCTATCTTTTTGAAGTTACTTAGATTTGCTTTGTGTCCTATCATGTGGTCGATCCTGGAGAAGGTGCCATGTACTGCTGAAAAAAATGTATAATCTGTGGCCTTAGGATAAAAAGTTCTATAAATGTCAACCAAGTCCAGTTGTTCTATTGTTTGTATTAGCTCTGTTGTTTCTTTGTTGAGTTTTTGTTTTGTTGATCTGTCTATTGTTGTTAGTGGGGTGTTAAGGTCACCCACTACTATTGTGTGCATATCTATATCTCCCCTTAAGTCTGTAAGTATTTGCTTCACGTAGCTAGGCGCATTGGGATTTGGTGCATATATGTTCACGATGGTAATTGCTTCCTGATGGATCAATCCTTTCACCAATATATAATGTCCTTCTCTGTCCTTTTTGATGTGTGTAAGCTTGAAGTCTATATCATCTGAAATTAGGACAGCTACCCCAGCCCTTTTTTCTCGTCCATTGGCGTGAAATATCTGTTTCCATCCCTTCACTTTAAATTTCTTAGAGGGTTTTCTGGTTAGATGTGTCTCTTGTAGGCAACAGATAGTTGGATCTTGTTTGATGATCCATTCCGTTAATCTGTGCCTTTTGATTGGTGAGTTCAGGCCATTTGTGTTAAGAGTCAATATTGAGATGCTGCGATTTTGCCCTGCCATACATATGTGTCTTTGTGGGTGTTGGTAACTGTGTAATTACCCCTCCTTGTGTGGGCTTTAGTGGGGAGATCTTCCTGTTTGCCATCTTTGCTTGTGGTTTGCCCCTGTTTTTTCTGTGTTTAGCACATTTCTAAGGAGATTTTGAAGAGTTGGTTTTGTGCTGGCATATTCTTCAAGTTTCTCTTTGCTATGGAAGTATCTGATTTCGTTCTCGAATATAAATGAGATCTTTGCTGGGTACATTAATCTTGGTTGACAGTTGTTCTGTTTCAGGATTTGGAAGATCTTTGTCCATTCTCTCCTTGCTTGTAGGGTCTCTTCAGAGAAGTCAGCAGTGATCCTGATTGGTTTTCCCCGGAATGTGATCTTTTCTCTGCTTCGTACTTGTCTTAGGATTCTTTCTTTGTCTTCGTTGGAGTGGAACTTGAGCACCATATGTCTGGGTGAAGATCGCTTTGGGTCATATCTGCTGGGAGTCCTCTGACCACCCTGGATTTGGGCTGGGTTCATGTTCCAAGTGTTTTGGAAGTTTTCCTGTATAATTTCGTTGAGCACCGTTTGCATTCCTGATTCTCTTTCTGCTCCTTCGGGCAGTCCCATAATTCTGATATTAGATTTTCTTAGGTTGTCTTTCATCTCCTGAATGGTCTTATTGGCTTTGTTCAGGCTTGTTTCTAGCTGTTTAATGAGCTGGGTGTGTTCATTTTGTGTGTCTTCGGTTTCAGAGATCCTCTCTTCTGCTGTATTTATTCTGTTAGTTAGGCTCTCAAGTTTGTGCTCTAAGTCAAGGATTTTGTTTTTGACTTGCTGAATTTCTGTGACTATGTGGTTCTTGAATTCCTTGAAGTCTTCCCAGTTCTTCTCATTGTCTCTGACAGCTTTTAACATTATTTTTTTAAATTCCTTGTCTGGTAGAGCTTCCATGTCTTCTTCTCGTGTCTCCGAAATAGATATTGGCTTTTGGTCTTTTTTTGGTGAGGTACTGGCTCTCTCGTCTGGATCATTGCCTTTTCTGAAGTTTCTTCTCATTGCGTTATTGTTTCTTGTTGATTTCAGGGATGTATTCTCTGATTTGTTTATCTACAGTTTCTGGTCTTTGTGCAGTAGTTTGGAATAGGTGTGAGTTTGCTGCTTCCTTTAGGTTTACTTTTGAAGGAGAATTTCTTTGAGTTCTATTGGAGATGTTTGGTGCGGGGGGGATAGCTATATCAACCCCTGAATGTCTATAACCCTCTGCAGCTTGGTTTCTGTAAGGTCTGTTGGTTAGACCTTTCGTCCTGTGTGCGTTTTCAGGGGTAGGGCTTAGTAGCAGTATTTTGTAGCTTCAGAGCTCCTTGTCTGTAGTTTTGGGGTGGATTTGGAAGACCCCTAGCGCCCCTCAGGCCTGTGGGGGAGTATGTGTCAGGCCGTCGGTAGCTCTAGCTATGTGTATCTGGGCCACTGTTTCAGGGCCTGCAGTTGTGGAGCTGCCCAACCCTGGCCTGATGTAAAACTCAGATGCTGGTGTGCTGAGGGGTTTGCCCAGAGGGATTCCTCAGAGGACTGCTGTTGTTATGCTGGGGCAGTTTTCCTAGGGGGATCCCTCAGAGGAACCGAAGCAGCACTCCCGCCGCAGGCGCGCACTGCTGGCGACCTCCTCTGTGGGACCTCAGGCATTCAGCAGTGAGAAGCTGCAGGCGCGCACACCAGAAGTTGTTGTTGCACCGAGTGGTTTTACTGAGGCAGCTCCCTCAGAGGAACTGAAGCAGCACTCCCCGTTGCAGGCACTCGCTGCTGGCGCCCGCCTTTGTGAGGCCACGGGCTTTCAGCAGTGAGAGGCTGTGCTGGCGCACCCCAGAAGTTGTTGTACTATGTGGTCTGCCCAACTATGTCCAGTAGAGAGAGTTAAGCTGCGCAAGTCTCCTGCACCTTACCACTGGGGAACCTGTAGGAGCTCTCCGCCCTGGCTCCCACACAAGTTGGAACGTTCAATTCTCGCACAGCCTCAGACTGGGAGAATTCTGGGGGACAGGGGGCACTGAGCAGGGACAGTCTCAGTATAGTTCTCTCAGGGAGCGAAAAGCCCGAAAATCTTTTTTTTTTTTTTTTTTTTCACCTCTGGCGCACTCCACCTCTCTGGGTTCCTGTGCGTCCCAGCGCCACAAAGTCGCCAAGCTAGGTGCCTCCAGGGGCCCGTGTTGCTGTCTCCAGCTGCCCTGGGTCCTCTGGGCTCCCCGCTTTTGCGCCCCCTTCCCGGGATGACTCACCACGTTTTAACCGGGTCTTTGTGTTTCCTGCGTTCCTTCTCTGGATTTTTTCCGAACCATGTGTCTCTTCTTGGATGCTCGATGTCCAGGGAGCTTCTGGCACTCCTTCCTGTGGTTCCTCAGTCCGCAGATCTCTCTCCAGCCGCGCCCTGTCTCTCCTTCAGCGCCTCCCTTTCTATGCCCGTCCTCCCAGGTCGGCCATCTTCTCCGATCTCCAGTTTTGGCAGTTTCAAGGCACTTGCCCTGTGTCCTCAGACACTGCAATCTCCAGGGGTCAGGGTGAGGCGATGAGCACCAAGGATGCTCGGGCTTCGTGTGTGCCCCTGGAGGGTGAGGTCCAGGTGCTGCTGAATAACTGCTGGCCCTACCCAGCTCACTCAAAGATCAGGTTTTTGCAGTGTGCCTCTGTCACTGGTGAGGACCTTCATCAGTGACGATCCCAAGAACCTACCTTATCATCTGGCTGCATCTCCTCGTGGCTGCGTCTCCTGGTGGCTGCTTCTCCTGGCGGTGTCACTTAAACGTGACTCAGCAGGTCAGAGCAGGATGCCATCTTATCTGCCATCTGTTTTAATTTGCTTTGTTTATCCAGGGTGCTCATCCGAGTTGTGTGGATTTTTTTGGCTCCACACAGTCCAGGGAACTTCACGTTCCTCTGCCTGCATCTCTATGATGCTCCACTTATGCTTCTGTCTCATTCTATTCCACTCTCGATGTGACCTCCCTCACATGAATCCTCCTATTCCGGCCATCTTGTGACTTTCAGTGTCATTGTTTTCAATGGTTGATGAAAATGGCTTGGGCACTGAACATGTCTCTGGATGTGGAGTTCTGAGCGCCTGGAGTAAGGATCCATCCTTGTTTGGTGTGGGTGCTCAACATGCTTGATTTCAACATCCTAGGCTAAACGGACAGTGGACGAGAATTGATCAAACAGGACTTCCGGGAGATCTGCCAGAAAAGCTGAAGGCGTATGAAGTGAATGTGTCAAGTGGAGAAGTTTGCACACCGGACGGACTAGATTGTCCCTTTCGGAAGTTGCCATTCACCAACACTTTGAATTCCCCAAGTAACACCTACACTTTGAAGCATATGTGCAGCCAGAGCCGTTGTTTTCAATGGTAGCTGAACTTGTCTCTGGATTTGGAGTTCTGAGTGCCTAGAGTGAGGATCTATATCCTGGTTTTGTGTGGGTGCTGAACATGCTTGATTTCATCATCCTGGTCTCAAGGGCACTGGAAGAGAAGAGACCAAACAGTGTTTCCAAGAGACCTATAAGAAAAGCTAATGGTATGTGAAGCTAAAGAGTCAAGTGGAGTAGTTTGAGAACTGGTAAGCCTATGCTGCCCTTTTGGAAGTTGCCACTCACCACCACCCTCAGTTCCCTAGGTAGCACATGCACTTTGAGGCATATGTGCTGCCAGAGCCGCTGTTCTCAGTGGCAGATGAAAACGGCTTGGGTGCCAAACTTGACTTTGCATGTGGAGCTCTGAACGCTGCAGTGAGGATCTCCATCCTTGTTTTCTGTGGGTGCTCAGCATGCTTGATTTCATCATCCTGGACTCAATGGGCATTGGATGAGAAGAGAACCAACATAGTTTCCGGGAGATCTGCCAGAAAAGCTGATCGCATGTGAAGTGAATGCATCACGTGGAGAAGATTGGGCACTAGAAGGCCTTGGCTGACCCTTTTGGATGTTGCCATTCACCAAAAGCCTGAGTTCCCTAGGTATCACATACACTTTGAGGAATATGTGCTGACAGAACCATTGTTTTCAATGGTAACTGAAAATGGCTTGGACAGTGAGCTTGTCTCTGAAGGTGGAGTTCTGTGTGACTAGAGTGAGGATCTGCATCTTTGTTTTGTGTGGGTGCTCAACATGTGTGATTTCAAAATCGAGGGCTCAATAGGCATTTGACGAGAAGAGGTCAATGATGGTTTCCATGAGATCTGCCAGAAAAGCTGATGGTATGTGAAGTGAATGAGTCAGGTGAAGTAGTTCAGACACTGGAAGGTCTGTGCTGCCCCATTCAGAAGGTTCCATTCACCGACAGCCTGAGTTCCCTAGGTAGCACATACAGTTTGAGGCATATGTACCAGTAGAACCGTTATTTTCAGCGGTAGTTGAAAATGGCTTGGGCGCTGAACTTGGCTCTGGATGTGAGTTCTGAGCGCTGGAGTGAGGATCTCCATCTTTGTTTTGTGTGGGTGCTCAACATGCTTGATTTCTTCATCATGGCCTCAATGGGCATTAGATGAGAAACGATGAAAAGGATTTCAATGAGATCTATGGCAAAGCTGATGATATGTGAAGTGAATGAGTAAAGTGGAGAGTTTGGGAACTGGGAGATCTGCACTGCGCCTTTTGGAAGTTGCCATTCATCAACAGCCTGAGTTGCATAGGAAGTACATACACTTTTAGGCATATGTGCTGACAGAGCTGTTGTTTTCAATGGTTGCTGAAAATGGCTTGGGCGCTGAACTTGTCTGTGCATGTGGAGTTCTGAGCACCTGCAGTGAGGATCTCCATGCTTGTTTTCTGTGGGTGCTAAACATGCTTGATTTCATCATCCTGCATTCCATGGGCTTTGGACAAGAAGAGACCAAACACGGTTCCCAGGAACTTGCCAGAAAAGCTAACGGTATGTGAATGTAAAGAGTCAAGTGGAGTAGTTTGGGCACTGGAATACCTGTGCTGCCCTTTTGGATGTTGCCATTCACCAACAGCCTGAGTTCCCCATGTATCACATACACTTTCAGGCATATGTGCGGATAGAGCCGTAGTTTTCAATGGTAGCTGAAAATGGCTTGGGCACTGAACATGTCTCTGGATGTTGAGTTCTGAGCGCTGAAGTGAGTATCTCTATCCTAGTTTTGTGTGGGTGTACAATATGCATGATTTCATCATCTGGGGCTAAAGGGCATTGGGCAAGAAAAGTCCAAAAGTTTTTAATGGAGATCTGAGAGAAAAGCTGATGGTAAGTGAAGTGATTATGTCAAGTAAAGTGTTTGGACACTGAAAGATCTGCGCTGTGCCTTTTGGAAGTTGCCATTCATCAACAGCCTGAGATGCCTAGGAAGTACATACAGTTTAAAGCATTTGTGCTGCCAGAGACATTGTTTTCAATGGTAGTTGAACATGGCTTGGGCGCTGAACTTGTCTGTGCATGTGGAGTTCTGAGCGCTGGAGTGAGGATCTCCATCCTTGTTTTGTGTGGGTGCTGAACATGCTTGATTTCATCACCCTGGTCTCAATGGGCATTGGATGAGATGCGACCAAGCAACGTTCCCAGGAGACTTGCCACCAAAGCTGAAAGTATGAGAATGTAAGAGTCAAGTGGAGTAGTTTGGGCATTGGAAGACCTGTGCTGCCCTTTCACATGCTGCCATTCACCAACAGCCTGAGTTGTCTATGTAGCACATACACTTTCAGGCGTATATGTGGACAGAGCCATTGTTTTCAATGGTAGCTGCAAGTGGCTTGGACGCTGAACTTGTCTGTGCATGTGGAGTTCTGAGCGCTGGAGTGAGGATCTCCATTTTTGTTTTGTGTGGGTGCTCAACATGCATGATTTCATCATCCTGGATTCCATGGGCATTGTACAAGAAGAGACCATACACAGTCCAGGGATAATTGCCACCATAGTGATGGTATGTGAAGTGAATGCATCATGTGGAGTCATTTGGGCACTGGAAGACCTGTGTTGCCCCTTTTGGAAGTTGCCATTCACCAACAGCCGGAGTTGCCTAGGAAATGCATGCACTTTGAGGCATTGTGCCGCCAGAGCAGTTGTTTTCAATGGTAGCTGAAAACTGCTTGTTTACTGAACTACTCTCTGGATGTGGAGTTCTGAGCACCTAGAGTGAGGATCTCCATCCTTGTTTTGTGTGGGTGCTCCACATACTTGATTTCATCATCCTGGGCTCAATGGGCATTGGACAAGAAGTGACTACACAGGGTTTCCGGTAGGTCTGCCAGAAAAGCTGATGGCATGAAAAGTTAATGAATCAAGTAGATTAATTTGGAAACTGTGAGGCCTTTGCCTGTCCTATCAGAACTTCAAACTAAGTGACACTCTGAGTTCCCTAGGTATTACATGCACTTTGAGGCATATATGTTGACAGATCTGTTGGTTTCAATGGTAGCTGAAAATGGCCCTGGGCACTGAACTTGTCTCTGGAAGTGGACTACTGAGCACCTGGAGTGAGGCTCTGCATCCTTGTTTTGTGTGGGAGCTCCACATGCTTGGTTTCATCATCCTGGGCTCAAAGATAATTGGACAAGAAGCGACCAAACAGGGTTTCTGGCAGGTCGGACACAAAAGCTGATGGTATATGAAATGAATGAGTCACGTGGAGTAGTTTGGGCACTGGAAGGCCTTTTTGCCCCTTTCAGAAGTTGTCATTTACCAACACTTTGAGTAACCTAGGTATCACATACACTTTGAGGCATATGTGCTGCCAGAGCCGTAGTTTTCAATGGTAGCTGAAAATGGCTTGGATGCTGAACTTGTCTCTGAAAGTGGGGTTCTGAGCCCCTGAAGTGAGCATCTCCATCCTTGTTTTGTGTGATTGCTCAAAATGCTTGGTTTCATCATCGTGGGCTCAATGGGCATTGGCCTAGAAGCAACCAAACAGAGTTTCCATGATATCTGCTAGAAAAGCTGATGGTATATGAACTGAATATGTCTGGTAGAGTAGTTTGGGCATGGGAACGCCTGTGCTGTCCCTTTTGGAAGCTGAAATTCGTCAAAACCTGAATTACTTCTGTCTCAGTTATACTTTGTGGCATATGTGCTGCCAGAACCTTTGTTTTCAATAGTTGATGAAAATGTCTTGTGCACTGAACTTGTTTCTGGATGTGAAGTTCTGAGCGCCTGCAGTGAGGATCTCCATGCTTGTTTTGTGTGGGTGCTCAACATGCTTGATTTCATCATCCTAGGCTCAATGGCTATTGGACGAGAAGCGACCCAACAGGTTTCTGGCAGATCAGCCACAAAATCTGATGGTATGTGAAGTGAATGAGTCAAGTAGAGAGGTTTGATCCATGAAAGAACTGCTCTGCCCTTTGCGGAAGTTGTCATTCACCAATAACCTGAGTTCCCTATGTATTACATACTCTTTGAGGCATATGTGCTAGAGAGCCGTTGTATTCAATGATAGCTGAAAATGGCTTGGGCACTGAACTTGTCTCTGTATGTGGCGTTCTGAGCACCTGAAGTGAGGATCTGCTTGCTGGTTTTGTGTGGTTGCCCTACATGTTTGATTTCATCATCCTGGGCTCAATGGTCTTTGGACGAGAAGATACCAAACAGGGTTTCCATGATATCTGCTAGAAAAGCTGATGGTATTGAAGTGAATGTGTCAGGTGGAGTAGTTTGGGCACTGTAAGGCCTGTGCTGCCCCTCTTGGAAGCTGAATTTCATCAAAAGTTGAATTACTTCTGTATCACGTACACCTTCTGCAATGTGCTGCCAGAGCCATTGTTTTCAATGGTACCTGAAAATGGCTTTGGCGCTGAACTTGTCTCTGGATATGGTGTTCTGAGCACCTGGAGAGTGGATCTGCATTCTTGTTTTGTGTGGTTGCTCAACATGCTTGATTTCATCTTCCTGGCTCAATGGGCATTGGACAAGGAGCCACCAACAGTGTTTCTGACAGGTTGGCCACAAAATCTGATGGTATGTGAAGTAAATGGCCAAGTGGAGACATTTGGGCACTGGAAGGCCTGTGCTGCCCCTTTCAGAAATTGTCATTCACCAACATCTTGAGTTCCCTAGGTGTCACATACACTTTGAGGCATATGTGCAGTGAAAGCCGTTGTTTTCAATGGTAGCTGAAAATGGCTGGGCTCTGAACTTTTCTCTGTATGTGGAGATCTGAGCCCCTGATGTAGGGATCTCCATCCTTGTTTTGTGTGTGTGCTCAACATGCTTGATTTCATCATCCTGGGCTCAATGATCATTGAATGAGAAGCTGTCAAGGTATTCGGTTAAGCAGTATGAGCCCTTTCCAGCTAGACCAGATCCAACAAAGATTGGCTTTAGAAGGGCAATGCAACAGGCACATAAGGAAAGTGATTTTTTCTATTTTTCTGTTGTCTATGAAAGGGATGAACTTGAATAGGAACTGTTGTCTCATAAGCTTATTAAAGAACTAAAGCATGCTGTCTCAGACTATGGGCCAAACTCTCCATACACTATTACAATTGTGGAGAGCCTGACAGCAAAGTGAATGACTCCATATGGTTGGTTTCAGGTTGCCAAGGCTTCCTTCAAAATAAGACTCTTCCGTTTGTGGAAAATGGAATCAGAGAAATTAACTAAAGCAGAAGTAAAGTGTCATGGATCTGTGAAGCATGGCAAACTTTCTTTTACCTTAGACATGCTTTTAGGACAGGACACTCATCTTGGCGTTTCAGAACAACTTCTTGTAGTGTTTTTTGACCTTGAGTATGGCAGCAACCTCAATTCTTGTCTCGCAGGAAAGAATAATTTTCGCGTGGACACAGTTTAGTTTTAAAGCAAGATTTGCTAGTATAGTTGAGAAAGGAGACTTCCATCCTAGTGATGGGAAGTGGCTTTGAGATCCTCTGCCATTTTGGCAGGAGGAAAAGCAGGAGAGAAAAACCTGTATTAATGGTGATGAATGCACCTTTTTTTTAAATTATTTATTATTTAACTTCAGTAATTACATTGTATTATGTGACACAGTTACATAGATACTTGGGTTCTCCCCACCCCTCCCCAAACCCTCCCACCATGGTGGATTCCTCCACCTTGTTGTATAACCACAGCTCAAGTTCAGTTGAGATTTCCCCATTGCAAGCATATACCAAACATAGAGTCCAGCATCTTATTGTCCCGTCAGGTTCAACGGCTTCTTAGGTATACCCTCTCTGGTCTGATGACAGAGCCAGCAGAGTATCATCCCAGTCAATTGAAAGCTCCAACATACCATCAGCAAAAATTTACATCATTATGGAATTAATTGACATAGTAATGAGTAACCAATATGTTAAAAGTAAATGCGAGTTCCCAGCCACCTTCTGTGACCACCTCACCTATACTTCAATTTTAGTTTATACACAACATATAACATTCAAAACATAACATGTTATACATAACATCATATCATCTTAAATTAAGGCAAACATGTGGTATTTAACCTTTTGGGATTGGCTCATTTCCCTTAGCATTATGGTTTCCAGTTTGGCCCATTTGGCCACAAAGAAATGCATTTTGTTTTTTTTAATAGCTGAGTAGTATTCCATGGAGTAGATGAACCATAGCTTTCTTATCCAATCCTCTGTTGATGGGCATTTTGGTTGTTTCCATGTTTTTGCAATTACTGATTGTGCTGCTATGAACATAGGAGTGCATGTTGGTTTCTCATAGAACAAGTGTTCTGGATATATTCCTAGGAGTGCTATTGCTGGATCATACGGTATGTTGAATTTGAGTTGTTTGAATATTCTCCATACTGATTTCCATAGAGGCTGTACCAGCCTGCAGCCCCACCAGCAGTGGAGTAGGGTTCCCTTTTCCCCGCAACCTCGCCAACAAGTGTCGTTGGTGCTTTTATTCATGTGGCCAGTCTTACTGGCGTTAGGTGGTACCTCATTGATGTTTTAATTTGGATTTCCCTTATTGCCAGGGAACTTGAGCATTTTTTCATATGTTTATTTGCCATTTGGGTTTGTTCCTTTGTGAAGTGTTTGCCCATTTCCCGTGCCCATTTCTTGAGTGGCTTGCTTGTTTTGACATTTTGGTTGTTTTGTAGCTCTTTGTATATTCTGGAGATTAGCCCTCTATCACCTATGTCGTGTGCGAAGATCTTCTCCCATTCTGTGGGTTGCCTTTTTACTTTGTTGATTGTTTCTCTAGCTGTACAGAAGCTTCTTAGTTTGATGAGGTCCCAATTGTTTATTTTGGTCTTGATTTCTACTGCATCTGGAGTCTTTTTTAGGAAGTGAGGGCCTACCCCTAAGTGTTCCAGTGTGTTTCCAACATTTTCTTCCAAAAGTTTGAAGGTTTCTGGATGTAGGTTTAGATCTGTTATCCATTTAGATCTGATCTTAGTGTATGGTGAGAGATGTGGATCTATTTTTTTGTTTCTGCAGGCTATCAACCAGTTGTCCCAACAGCATTTATTGAACAGACCTTCCCATTTGCCTGGATTGTCATTTGTCTTTTTGTCAAAGATTATTTGGCTGTATCTGTGTGGGTTTCCTTCTGGCGTTTCTATTCTGCTCCATTGATCTTCCTCTCTATCTTTGTGCCAGTACCACGCTGTTTTGATAACCACTGCCCTATAGTATGTCCAGAGGTCCTGAACTGTGATTCCCCCTGCTAACTTCCTGTTCTTCAGGATAGTTCTAGCTATTCGTGGTTTTTTGTGCTTCCAGATGAATCTTTGGATCATTGTTTCCAGTTCCATGAAGAATGTTTTGGGCAATTTGATTGGGATTGCGTTGAATGTATATATTGCTTTTGGCAGTATAAACATTTTAATGATATTGATTTTACCTATCCAGGAGCATGGGATGTTACTCCATCTTTTGAGGTCTTGTTCAATTTCTTTTTTTAAGGTTTACTTCAAAGGCACTTCCCAAGGACAAAAGGAAATTCCTGGTCCCCCTGGTATTTGGCTTTGGGGCAAAGGACCAGACAGGTGTTAGACATTGAATATTCCTGGCTTTGGGAATAGAAGTACTGCACTTCCTCCAATCCTCTTTTTAATGATAAGGAGATCAGCCTGAGGCCCTGCTACACAATGGCCAGAGATGCTTCAGGTGGGCAATTGATATGCTAATGTAACCTTTGTCCCTTGGAAGACATGTGCTCTGGTGAATCTAAGACATTGTGGGGGATTTTATATTTGGGAAAAAAAAAATGACTTGGGGACCCAGAATACCCTAACTGCCTACTGAGACCATCCAGGCCTGCTGAGGTCTTGGCCACACCTTCAGTTGGGTGGCACCAGCATTGCCCACGCATTTTCTAATAAATTAAGAGACCACCAATGGGGAACATCTTACCTGTAGGTTCCCCGCCCAACAAGAAGGGGTCAAGGAAGGCTTAAAATCCCAAGACCCTGAAAAAGAAAATAAAAGTTCTCCAACTGAGGTTTCTAGGATTCCAACTTGTTTTTCAAAAAATTGGTGAATTAAGAGGAACTTTTATTCTACATTTCCTGCCTGTGTAACTGCATGTGTAAATAACCAAACCAATAGCAGGGAAATGTCTTCATACAAAATGCTCTGCTATTCAATGAAGAAGGAATGATAATAGCCCTTAATGAAATAATGAATTTGGGATGCAGTCATTGTTGGAGACTGCAAGCCTTACGGGAAATGTTGACAGGGAAAACTTCATGGTAGGTCAGTAAGGCTGATCCCACCTAAACCCACGGAACAGTGGTCATCAGTTAGATGAATCAATGTTATGTGCTTTCTGTAAATTATACAATACCAACTGTAAGACACTCGTGTTTTAGGAAAATTGACCTTGATTCTAACCAAGCCTCCAGATCTCTTAGCAATTTACAGAAGAGACAAGGGACCAAAGAACAATTTAAGCAATATTATCAACAACCAATCAGCTAAGTTGAGAATGGAAGATATTCTGTAAGATCAATGACCTAGTTTAACAAACTACTGACATGAAAAAGAAAGCAAAAAGAAATGAGAACTGTTTGTTTTTTAAGGGTAGTCAAAGAGTTCATGGGAATGGAATTAAAAAGATAAGTTGATGTTGATGCAACAACTTTTGAATATAGTTTTTCATATATATAAAACTGACCACATCTCTCACCATACACTAAGATCAGATCTAAATGGATAAAAGATCTAAACCTACATCCAGAAACCTTCAAACTTTTGGAAGAAAATGTTGGAAACACACTGGAACACTTAGGGGTAGGCCCTCACTTCCTAAAAAAGACTCCAGATGCAGTAGAAATCAAGACCAAAATAAACAATTGGGACCTCATCAAACTAAGAAGCTTCTGTACAGCTAGAGAAACAATCAACAAAGTAAAAAGGCAACCCACAGAATGGGAGAAGATCTTTGCACACGACATAGGTGATAGAGGGCTAATATCCAGAATATACAAAGAGCTACAAAACAACCAAAATGTCAAAACAAGCAAGCCACTCAAGAAATGGGCACGGGAAATGGGCAGACACTTCACAAAGGAACAAACCCAAATGGCAAATAAACATATGAAAAAATGCTCAAGTTCCCTGGCAATAAGGGAAATCCAAATTAAAACATCAATGAGGTACCACCTAACGCCAGTAAGACTGGCCACATGAATAAAAGCACCAACGACACTTGTTGGCGAGGTTGCGGGGAAAAGGGAACCCTACTCCACTGCTGGTGGGGCTGCAGGCTGGTACAGCCTCTATGGAAATCAGTATGGAGAATATTCAAACAACTCAAATTCAACATACCGTATGATCCAGCAATAGCACTCCTAGGAATATATCCAGAACACTTGTTCTATGAGAAACCAACATGCACTCCTATGTTCATAGCAGCACAATCAGTAATTGCAAAAACATGGAAACAACCAAAATGCCCATCAACAGAGGATTGGATAAGAAAGCTATGGTTATGGAATACTACTCAGCTATTAAAAAAAACAAAATGCATTTCTTTGTGGCCAAATGGGCCAAACTGGAAACCATAATGCTAAGGGAAATGAGCCAATCCCAAAAGGTTAAATACCACATGTTTGCCTTAATTTAAGATGATATGATGTTATGTATAACATGTTATGTTTTGAATGTTATATGTTGTGTATAAACTAAAATTGAAGTATAGGTGAGGTGGTCACAGAAGGTGGCTGGGAACTCGCATTTACTTTTAATATATTGGTTACTCATTACTATGTCAATTAATTCCATAATGATGTAAATTTTTGCTGATGGTATGTTGGAGCTTTCAATTGACTGGGATGATACTCTGCTGGCTCTGTCATCAGACCAGAGAGGGTATACCTAAGAAGCCGTTGAACTTGACGGGACAATAAGATGCTGGACTCTCTGTTTGGTATACGCTTGCAATGGGGAAATCTCAACTGAACTTGAGCTGTGGTTATGCAACAAGGTGGAGGAATCCACCATGGTGGGAGGGTTTGGGGAGGGGTGGGGAGAACCCAAGTATCTATGTAACTGTGTCACATAATACAATGTAATTACTAAAGTTAAATAATAAATAATTAAAAGAAAAAAAACTGACCTTGAACTTCCTGAAAATCACTTATGTGCATGAATTTTTAAAAAATCATTCTAATATTTACAAAAAAATGAGTGGAACTGTTCACTGTGCTAAGTGGAACAAGCATCTCAGAAAGAAAGAAATGACTTGTTTTGCCTGAAAATTAGTAGAGTACAAAAATGTTGTGAATTCATATCACTTTGTGTATATTATAAATACTGCATCATTGACTAATACCATGTAAAAGACAATATTCCCTTCTTTCTCCATGTTGTGCTTGTGGTCATGATTGTGCTTGTGCTTTCCCCTTCCCTCCCTTCCCTGCTCACCTGGTCGCTTCACAAATAAACTTTTCTGTTTGCAACAGATTCCTGGCTTTTTATTTCTATACTAAGCTGAGGAAAGAACCCACCGGGCACTTCTGGTAACCTATCTTCCCTGGCGCCCAATGTTGGGCGTGAAAAAAAGAGACTTAGATGGGAGCAACGTGGCCCAACTCAACTGAGAGAAGACTTCACAACGTTTGTTGCCTTCCCTCAAGTGGGACTGCAGCCGTGGAAGTGACCCTTGGCACCCTATGGCTCTGCACGAACATGGAGGACCCCCGACCATGGCTTAGCTTTGGTCGAACCTCCAGAGTGATTGTATTCTGGTGTAAGGAAGGGCAGCTATTTAGGCCTTCAGAGGCTCTAAACCCTAACCACCTCTTGTCCTTTCCTATCACCTTCATTTTCCTTTCAGGAGCAAGACCGTGGGTGAGTGTGTTTGGAGGAAACCTGGAGGAGAACTGACAGTCTCTGGCAGAGGCAACACTTCTGCATGACTAGAAACTCTCCAGGTGGATTCTGAATGCTGACCACCCGAATGGGTACCCTAGTGCCAAGCTCTCAGCCACGTTTCGGGCTAATCTCTTCTCGGTGGAGGAGGGGTGAGACTCCTGGCCACCCCACGTGTGTGTGACTTGGGTTGATCCCTTAAATGACTCGTGTGGAGCTTTGGACGACCCCCTCTATACTCCCCAGATGAGTTGAGAAAAGGCAAGTCCCTTTGTTCTGTCTCCTGTCTCCATTCTATCACCCAAGCAGGTTCCCGCCTCTGAAACCCAAACAGCCTTAGAATGGGAGAGCGCATTTGGAACTGCACTGTTAGGAGATTCTTCCCTTAGACTCTCTGATAGCCACAGGGAGTCTTTGAGGAATCCAGGAAACCTGCAGCCAGGTAGAAACATTCTCACCTTTGAAGCCAGAACCAGCCATAGAAGAGGGAGGGGCAGTCTTGCAGAATGCTGTTGAGGAATTTAGGACCAAGGTTCTGTTTGCATTCCTATTGTGATTCTTTATCTGCCTCCCTTTGGGATAGGGGAAATTCCTAAATCAGCTAGCCCAAGGTAATTTGAGAAACTTGCCCTTGCCATTTCCCAGTTTGTTTTGGGGTAAGCCTATTTTAAGTCACGCCCCATGCCTTGCCAACTTTCAGCCATATTGAGATCACGCACATTTCTGTGGGTTTTTATTTTGATCAGGCTGAGAAGAAAGTTCAAGCAATAAGCATTAGCACTCATGTCCCTCAACTCCAGGGGCCACTTTAGATTTTCAGGAAAAGGATCATGGTGGATAAATGGTTACCAAGGGTTTCGGAGCCTCCACGGGGGATGAGACAGTGGGCACAGACAGATGGAGCGAGGCAGGGGTAATAATGGTAGTCCCCAAGCTTGTGGATCCTGTCCCAGCAGACAGCAGGGCCACTCCTGTAATGACTGCACACGGAATCAGACTGGACTTGCCCCCAGCTCTGACATACACTTCAGGTATAGACTAGACAAGGGAGAAGGGGGCAAGTCTCTCTCTCTAGCCTATTCATTGTCTCATTGTTGGTCAGATGGGATCTCAAAATTCGTGAGTAGACTCCCGGACACCTCTTGGTTGTATCCTTAAAAACTGGGACATATTTGGCTTGTGGATTGTGAGCAAGAAGGACTTGATCTTCTTCTGCATGAAGGCCTGGCTCAAATACGCCCTTGCTAATGGTGAAACCTGGTCTTGTTGTGCCGGATTTTGAAATCCCCAAATAATCATCAAGTCTGAAGTCAGAGCTAAGGCATAAAGGTGGTTTATTAAGGTTAACTAAGGTCTCCCAGCCACCTGCCCCAGCCCAGCATGGTTGGGCAGCCACTGCAGGATCCACAGGGAAGGCAAAAATCGAGTGCGCGAGCAAGAGAGACGGAGAGAGTAAAAGACCCCCAGTTTTTACACATTTTAGGCTATTAATTATACAGTCATGATTTAGCAGGCTTCTATTGGTGGGTTTGAAACAAGCAACTTTCAAAAAGTACAAATCAATGAGCTATAGGGCAGTGGATCTTATCTAACACCAGGTACCTCCTTCCTGAGGAGTGGTCTGTCTAAGTGACCTGTCTGGTGTCCTGCTGGGTGTCACGTAGACTATCAGGCCTGAAGTTCACACAAACCCCAACACCAGGTACCTCCTTCCTGAGGAGTGGTCTGCCTAAGTGACCTTTCAGGTGTCTTGCTGGGTGTCACATAGACTATCAGGCCAGGAGTTCACACAGCCCCCAGCCAAGCCATTAAGGCAGAATCACAAAAGGCAGAAAATATCCAGGTTCTTCAGCCTCTCACAGGGAGTCTTAATTACCATAGTATCGCAGAATTGGACAATTATTGTAGATGTTGGGGAAGGTGGGTAGAAATTTCCTGTTTCTCCATCTCTGGGATCAGCTTAAGAATGGCAGAATAGAAAAAAAAAACTAAATCAGACAACTGGGGAGTTGGCCATTTCAGATTCAAAGGAAGAATGTAATTTGCAAGTGAATAAAGATTCTCCTTCATTGAAGGAATTGTTAAGACCGAGGCCAAACTTGGCCTTCTGAACGGGACGTGAGGTCGCTCGGTGAAACAGCACACACCAGCCGAAGGATGCAACAGCAAGAGGTTTTATTTGGTTACCAGCGCGCTGGGGCCGAGGCCAGTTCCTCATGCAGGAAGTTAGGCATCGACCCCGAATCATTAGACAGAGGGGTTTTTAAAAGGCTAAGCTAAGGCTAAAATCATGAAACCATAAGCAGGAAGGGTGAACCATTAACATAAGTAGGGAGTGGGAATCATTAACATTAACAGGGAGGGGGCCGTGCCATTAGGGGCGGAGGCTAGTTGCAGGTGCCCCTTATCTCTCAGGCCCCCAGGCTCTATCATGAAATGTTTCACTGCCCTTCACTGTCCTTTTACTGCAAGCAGAATACAGAAAGTAAAAAGCAAATTAAATTCTTCTGTCATTTCAATCCTAAATGTCCCTTTTCAGAATCACCTGGAGGGATTCCATCAGCCCCTCCACCACAGGGAGGAGGACCTATTCTCTGCTTATCTCATCGGGAAGAGCCCTGCTCCCTTTATCTGCAGGCATCAAAGGAAAAGGCTCCTAGGCCTTATCCTAGAGTGAAGGGAGAAGCCATGCTTCCTCTTCAAGCTGTGGGGGTAGGAGAATTTGATATACAGATTGGTTATAAGCCTTTCCCTCTTGGAGAACTCAAGGAAATAAAGTGATTTGGGCAGTTACACCGACAACCCTGATCAATATGTACAAACTTTTGAATGACTCCAGTCAGTATATGATCTAGCTTGGAAGGATGTAATGTTACTGTTAGACAACACCCTGGCCTTCTTAGAAAGAAAGAGGGTACTGGAAAAGGCTCGTGAGGCTGCAAATGGTTATTATGCAGCTCAGGGGAAAAGCATCACAGACAAGGCGAATATCCCCATTGGAGCAGAGGCAATTCTTACAAAGAATCCCAACTGGGACCCACAGGACGAAAGACACGAGTAGGAATGAAATCACTTCATTTATTGTATTTTGGAGGGATTAAAAATGGCAAAAGTTCAGTCTTTGAACTATAGCCAACTCACCACTATTCATCAGGTGGAGAATGAGCCACCAATGACCTTTCTAGAATGCCTCAAGGAGGCAATTGTGAAGCTCACCAACTTAGACCCAGATACAGTGGAAGGTGAAGTGATCCTCAACGACAAGTTCCTTGTGCAGTCTGCTCCAGATATCAGGAGAAAGCTCCAAAAGCTTATGGCAGACCCTGATAAGTCCTCCTTGGACCAGATGATCTAGGCAGCCAATTCTGTTTACTATAACTGAGACTTAGAGAAGGAAAGGCAGAAAGACAGTTGCCACAGTGAAATGCTGGCCTCTATGAGTGCATCCACCCCAGGGAAAAGGACACTGAGGTGCTGCTACAACTGTGGGAAGCCAGGCCATTTTCAGAAGGAGTGCCCTCGAATCACAGGCCAGGAGTTTCCTCCAGGTCCATGTCCCATCTGCAAGGGGGATCACTGGAAAACAGGCTGCCCCTAGCACCGGAGGGAGCAGGGGTCTGCTGACCAGGACCCTCAGTGACAGGTCCCAGGGACTCCGACCTAGGCTTCCACCACCTGGGTTCATACTGAGGAGTTTCGTGTCTCCCTGATGGTGAACTCTCAAAAGGTCAATTTCTTACTGGACACAGGTGCTCGATTTTCTGTCTTACCTTTCTCTCCTTCTCTCCTAGGCCAAGATCCATTTAATGTGACTGAGACTTCTCTGGCCATGGGCTTGTACTTGGGGATATCTCCACTTCTAGCAATCCATCCTTGTTATTCCAGAGAAACCGACCCCTTCATTGAGGATGAGATATATTGATGAAGGTCCTTGTAGGCTTAGTCTTGGCCACTGATGTACAAGGTTATTTTCCCTCCTGGGGTAGATATTGACTCTATGGTCTAAGGTCAGCACCCCCTGTCAACCAGATTCTGCAGAACCAACCTGGGAAGCATTGGAGGATTTAAAGCTGCTTTTCAAAAAGGCGCCTGACAGATAAGTGCTTTCTATGTGCTCCCCACATCTTGTCACCGATACCATCATCGAAGATAGCAGGATGGGCCCTAGCTAAGAACATTATTGTGCAGGCTTATAGAATCAGGGCCATTGTTGAGCAGGCTTGTCAACTTGGTTATCAGACAAAAGCTTAGGTCTAACACAGCGCAGGGAACAGGAGTAGATTTTTCACTCCTGGACACAAGCTGTTCTGATGGAGATATCCCAAAGGTGTGGAAGGTCAACTGAGTGTGAGTCAAGTGTGCTGATCTCGCCTTTGCCTCCTTCCTCTGATTGTGGTCTTCAGTGCACACCTGGATGCGACAGGCTAGCCATAGGTATCATTTCAGTACTCCCAGCACATGCTATTCTGATGAGTGTGTCCAAGGGCAAAACCAGGATATACTTGAACTGGCAGGAGTCCCAGAACTAGCATGGTGCAGGAAATGGGAGGCTGAACAGATATTTCAGTTTCTGCCTCCTTAGATACTGGGATTCCTTATAGCACCAGAACTTACTACACCACAGCCAGCCTGCCTTCTTTGAGCTTTTGAATGGCGAGAATTAGCCTGCGGGTCCTCTGCATCTGTATTGGCTCCTGCTCCACGTGGAGCACGCAACTGGTTTCTCAATTGTTTTATGGTCTTATGTTTGTTTCCTGATTAGGGGGTCTTCAGAATCCAGGGGGCCTTGAGCATGCAAACTTGGATGACAACCAGGCCAACTTCTGCCATGGCAACTTGGATGACCCAGACCATCTCTATGGATCCCACACCTCTAGGGGCCCCTTACCCAAATGACATCCCAGTTCAACAGGAAGCAGCCAGAAGACATCGTCACCCCTTACCCCTACAGAAGTAGGATGGGGGATTTCAAGAGGGGGTCTGAGACCATCCAGGCCTGCTGAGGTCTTGGCCACACCTTCAGGTGGGCGGCACCAGCATTTCCCACCCATTTTCTAACATTAAGAGACCACCAATGGGGAACATCTTACTTGTAGGTTCTCTGCCCAACAAGAAGGAGTCAAGGAAGGCTTAAAATTCCAAGACCCTTCCTCAAATCTTTGGTGTCTCTCCCTCCCTCCCTTTTCAAGAGGCACCATACCTCCCAGCTTTTAGGAGGTGCTTTCCCCTTCCCTCCCTTCCCTGCTCACCTGGTCACTTCACAAATAAACTTATCTGTTTGCAACAGATTCTCGGCTTTTATTTCTATACTAAGCTGAGGAAAGAACCCACCGGGCACTTCTGGTAACACCTACTACCCAGTCTAACTCCTCTCACAAACTTATTCTGCCTAAGGAGACATTACAGCTAATCTCCTCCCTAGCATTAGGAGCATGGAAAAGCCTGCTGTCTCCAAATCAAAAGTCTTCAGGTTTTGTAAATGTCAGAAAGAAGCCTGAGGAACCGTTTGAAGATTTTGTAGCTTGACTTACTGAAGCAGTGGGTTGGACAGTAATTAACAATGCAGCTACAGATCTCATAGTTAAACAGTTAGCTTTTGAAAATGCTACTCCAACTTGCCAAACTTTACTTCAACCAGTGAGGACAGGAGACTTGTCAGACTTTGTTCAAGCTTGTGCTGAGGTAACTCCGTCTTACATGCAAGGGCTAACTGTCACTGCAGCTTTTTAAGGTGAAACTGTCACTCAGATTTTAAAGAACGTTAGAAGTAATCAAAGAAATAAAAAAGGAACAATTACTATTCATGTGATGGAGTAGGGCATTTCAGTCACAGCTGTCCTTACAGAAACTCATCCCAAAATTTCAAACAGGAAAAAACTTATATGGACACTCCTAAGCCCAACTTAAATATTCCTTGCACCATCTGTCCACAGTGTGAGAAGGGATTTCATTGGCAAAAAGCTTGTCAGTCTAAATTCCACAATAATGGAACAGTTCTACTGCTCGGAATCAATCTAGTTTGAGTAATCAGCCTGTACAGGGTTAGATACAGGGAAACGGGAGGCGGGCCCAGTCTTGGGCTGCCCAAGTCATGAGGACATATATGGATATTGGCTCTGAAGGGTACAACACTAAAATGTTGACTGCTGCATTAAGCGCTGGATTAAAGCAAAATAGACTTAACTGTCATAATTGTGACAAATTGGGACATAGGTGGAGAGATTGTAGGAAACTAAACACCCCAAAATCTAGTGAACAAGCTATGGATTATCTAAAACCCTGTAATAACATAAGGACTTTGAGACATGCTGCCCACCTTGTGAAAAGAAATATTAAGTATTAAAAGGCCAGAGGATTCAAGTTGCTTTTGCCTTGTGTATTCTGCTTAATGTGCTTTCTTGCCTTCTGTATTTTGCTTGTGGTAGAGAATAATGAATAGCTGAACAAGCATTTTAAGGAGGGAAATAAGGAAGTGTAAATATATCCTGGGAGCCTGAGAGATAAGGGGCTCCTATAGCTGCATCCTGGTTAGGTCTTAGGACAGGCATCTCAAGAAATATAGCCTGGGAGTCTGAGAGATAAGGGGCTCCTGCAGCTACATCCTAGTTAAGTCATGAGAAAAATTTCAGGACAGGCATCTCAAGACTAGGAGAGAAAGCATGATAAGGAACCAAGGGCACAGTGGAAATCCCCTGATTGTGTGACCCACCCCCCTGCTTGTAATTTTAGCATTTAAAAAGAGTGCAGTAAAGATGGCTGACCACAGAGAGCTGGTATAGGGTGGAGTAGGGAGAGAGGGGGACCAATCCAGCAGAGAAACAAACCAGGAGACACAGAATTGTAGGTAGAGGAGCAGGAAGGTCACTGGAGTTCACTGAAGTAAGAAGTTCTACACAGCGTGGAGGAACAGCCATAAAAAGTAAGAAAGAAAAGACAGCACGCTATGCAAAACTTGGTGAGTCATGAACCCAGGCAGGGGGAAAGTGGTGGAATCTCAGCCGATCCAGGGAAGACAAAGGCAGCTAAAAGACAGGTGCCCACACTGACAGGGGCACAGTCCACTGGAGTGCAGGAGACCCTAGAGGAGGCTACTGGATTGAACATAGAGGGCATCAACCCATGCAGAAGTAGAAGACAAGCAGGGGAAGTTTCCCACAAATGAGCCTCCCAGGTGCTCAGCAGCTTTGAGAGAGTGCAGAGGGGACTGGAGCTACGCTCTGGGGCTGGGGCGCAAAAATCCCCGTCTCAGCTCCGAACAGTGGACTAGCTGCTAGAGAATCCAGTGGAACTTCTTGCTGTGCTCAGCCTGAGCTCCAAAGGCTGGGCAGAGCCTCACAAACTGGGCAGAAGAGCAGGCTAGTAGGGGCACAGCTGCTTGCCTCTCATGGCTCTGTGCTTCTTACGGCTCCGCTCCCACTGTTGAGAGAGTGCAACAGAGAAAGTAGCCTCGTATAGGGGGAAGGGCTGTGAACTCAAAGCAGAAAACAGCTGCTGTCTCAGGCAGCATGCCCTGCTGGGCTCAGCTGGAGACCCCAAACCAGAACCAGCTCAGCAGAATCAGCCAGGCAGATTCTCCCAGCGGGAGCCCACTCAGCAAAGCCTGCCTGCCTGGTAGCGGGAGGTCCTGGTCCATCACCCAGTGGAGCAGCACTTCTGAGTGGGAATTCCGGGGAGAAGAGTCTGGCGCTGGGGCCTGCGGAACTTTCCAACCCAGTCTGGGGTTGTGGATTCCAAGCTACGGGCGGCAGAGGCCCCTGCTGTGCTAGGCTCAAGAACTGAAGGTGAGACTCGGCTCGGCACTGAGGCAGAGGAAAATACTGTGCTTGGCTCATGACCCAGAGTTGAGGCGTGGCTGGGCAGACAGTGTGTATCCCAGTGGGGCAACGCCTTTGAGTGGGAGCTGCAGGGGGAGGGGCCTGGCACTAGGGCTGGGCCACAAAGCCTCCTGATCCAGCTCGGGGTGGTGGACTACAAACTGAGCAGCAAGCAGCTGGTGACTTAAGCAACACCCCCTGCTGTGCTCAGCTAGAGGCTCAGAGGTAGTGGTGCCACCAAAAGATCTGCTGAACCAAGAAGAAGCACACGCAAGCAGGGCCACCTCAGGGTGCTTCACAACAGGGAAGCATATTTGTGAGGGTTTAGTTGGGTGTAGAACCGCATATACAGCTACCCAAAGCAAATATAAGAAGCCCAAGGTTATCACAGATTACACATTTTTTCAGCAGTACATGGCACCTTCTCCAGGATTGACCACATGATAGGACACAAAGCAAATCTAAATAACTTCAAAAAGATAGGAATCGTACCATGTGTCCTCTCAGACCACGATAGATTGAAACTGGAAATCAGCAATTCAAAATGCCCAAGGAAATACAGAAACTCTTGGAGGTTGAACAATATGCTATTAAACGAACAATGGGCCAGGGAAGAAATTAAACCTGAGATCAAAAAATTAATGGAAACCAATGAAAACTCTGACACAACACTCCAAAACTTGTGGGACACGGCCCGAGCAGTACTACGGGGTAAATTCATTGCAATTGGAGCTCATGTCAAGGCCCAAGAGAGGCGCCAAATGCAGAAATTACACACAAACCACCGTTATTTGGAAAAAAGGCAGCAGAGGGGCACCACACACAATAGGAAACAAGAAATCATCAAAACAAAGGAGAAAATCAACCATAGAAATAAAAAAAAAACCATACAGGACCCGGTGGCATGGCCTAGCAGCTAAAGTCCTCGCCTTGAAAGCCCCATATGGGCGCCGGTTCTAATCCCGGCAGCTTCTCTTCCCATCCAGCTCCCTGCTTCTGGCCTGGGAAAGCAGTTGTGGATGGCCCAATGCATTGGGACACTGCACCCGCGTGAGAGACCCGGAAGAGGTTCCTGGTTCCCAGCTTCGGATCGGCGTGCACCGGCCCGTTGCGGCTCACTTTGGGAGTGAATCATAGGATGGAAGATCTTCCTCTCTGTATATCTGGCTGTAATAAAATGAATAAATCTTAAAAAAAATCCATACACAAAATCAATGAATCAAAAAGATGGTTTTTTGAAAAGATAAACAAAATAGACAGCCCACTGGCCCAGCTGATGAAGAAAAAACAAGAGAAAGCAAGAATTAACAGCATCAAAGATGAAAAAGGCAGCATAACAACAGATATTACAACCATTAAGAACATAATTGGAAATTACTAAAAAGCACTGTACTCCAACAAATCAGAAGACCACAAGAAATGGAAAAGTTCTTAGCCTTCTACCACCTGTCAAAACTTAGCCTAGAGGCAACAAATAACCTGAACAACCCATAACTGAAGCAGAGATTGAATCAGTGATTAGAGATCTCCCAACAGGGCCCGGTGGCATGGTCTAGTGGCTAAAGTCTTCGCCTTGAACGCTCCAGGATCCCATATGGGCGCCGGTTCTAATCCTGGCAGCTCCGCTTCCCATATAACTCCCTGCTTGTGGCCTGGGAAAACAGTAAAGGACAGCCCAATGCATTGGGACCCTGCACCCACGTGGGAGACCTGGAAGAGGTTCCAGGTTCCCGGCATCAGATTGGCGCGCACCAGCCTGTTGCAGCTCACTTGAGGAGTGAATCATAGGACGGAAGATCTTCCTCTCTGTCTCTCCTCCTCTGTGTATATCTGGCTATAATAAAATGAATAAATCTTCAAAAAAAAAAAAAAAAGATCTCCCAACAAAGAAAAGCCCGGGCCCATATGGCTTCACTGCAGATTTCTACAAAACATTCTGAACAGAACTAACCCAAATCCTCTACAAACTCTTCAAAACAATAGAAAAAGAAGCAACTATTCCAAACTCATTCTATGAAGCCAACATCACCTTAGTCCCAAAACCGGAAAGAGAACCAAAAGAGAAAGAAAACTATAGACCTATCTCTGTGATGAACATTGATGCTAAGGTTCTCAACAAAATCCTAACCAATAGAATTCAAAAAATCATCCGACAAATCATTCATCCGGATCAAGTAGGATTCATCCCTGGAATGCAGGTATGGTTCAACATCCGGAAATCCATAAATGTGATACATCACATCCAAAAACTGAAAAACAAGAATCACATGATAGTATCAATAGACGCAGAAAAAGCTTTTGACAAAATCCAACACAATTTCCTGCTAAAAACCATAACCAAGGTAGGAATAGATGGAAAAATGCACAACATAATCAAAGCAATATATGAAAAACCCAACACCAGCATCATACTGAATGGAGAAAAGTTGGAAACCTTCCCACTGAGATCTGGTGTAGGCTCCAGTCTCCCAAGCATTAACTCCACAGCTTAGCTTGTTTCTAAGGGGTAACAGGATGGGCAATCTTGGCCTAAGACATTTAGCTCCTGGCTTGACAACAAGTTGCCTCTTCTTACTTCCCCCTTTTTAAGATGCCCCCAGGGGAGCTTAGGATTTGCTTGAGCATTGGGATAATACTGGGAGGAATTATGAAGACTATAAAATAGGCAGGCTAACCTCGAATAAATGGCATTCCCTTTCCAAGAATGACCCACCACGTGTTGTTTTATGTTGTCCTTTTGTAATGCTAGTCACTCCGCTCAGATCAGGGTACGAGGCGACGCAGGCATTGCCACTGAGATCTGGAACAAGACAGGGATGCCCGCTCTCTCCACTACTATTCAACATAGTTCTAGGGGTACTCGCTGAGGCCATAAGACAAGAAAAAGAAATCAAGGGAATCCAAATGGGAAATGAAGAAGTCAAGCTTTCACTATATGCAGATGACATGATTATTTATGTAGAAGAGCCAAGAGGCTCAATACAGAGACTGCTAGAACTCATACGAGAGTTCGGTAGAGTGGCAGGATACAAAATTAATGAACAAAAATCAACAGCCATAGTGTACACAATAAAACCAAGATGGAAAACGATCCAACCAGCAAGATACCATTCAAAATAACTGAGAAAATTATGAGGTATCTGGGAAAACACATAACCAAAAATGTAGGAGACCTATTTGAAGAAAACTACAAACTAGTTAAAAAAGAAATTGAACAAGACCTCAAAAGATGGAGTAACATCCTATGCTCCTGGATAGGAAAAATCAATATCATTAAAATGTCTATACTGCCAAAAGCAATATATACATTCAACGCAATCCCAATCAAATTGCCCAAAACATTCTTCACGGAACTGGAAACAATGATTCAAAGGTTCATCTGGAAACACAAAAAAGCGCGAATAGCTAGAACCATCCTGAAGAACAGGAACTTATCAGGGGGAATCACACTTCCGGACCTCTGGGCATACTATAGGTCAGTGGTTATCAAAACAGCCTGGTACTGGCACAAAGATAGAGAGGAAGATCAATGGAGCAGAATGGAAACACCAGAAGGGAACCCACACAGATACAGCCAAATAATCTTTGACAAAAAGACAAACGACAATCCAGGCAAATGGGAAGGTCTGTCTGTTCAATAAATGCTGTTGGGACAGCTGGTTGATAGTCTGTAGAAACAAAAAGATAGACCCACATCTGTCACCATACGCTAAGATCAAATCTAAATGGATAAAAGATCTAAACCTACATCCAGAAATCTTCAAACTTTTGGAGAAAATTTTGGAAACACTCTGCAAGATCTAGGGGTAGGTCCTGACTTCTTAAAGAGGACTCCAAAAGCAATAGCAATCAAGACCAGAATAAGCAAATGGGACCTCATCAAACTAAGAAGCTTCTGCACAGCAAGGGAAACAATCAACAAAGTAAAAAAGCAACCCACAAAATGGGAGAAGATCTTCGCGCACTATGTAGGTAATAGAGGGCTAATCTCCAGAATATAGAAAGAACTACAAAACAACCAAAATGCCAAGACAAACAAGCCACTCAAGAAATGGGCAAGGGAATTAGGCAGACATTTCACAAAGGAACAAACCCAAATGGCAAATAAACATATGAAAAAATGCTCAAGTTCCCTGGCAATATGGGAAATCCAAATTAAAACATCAATGAGGTACCACCTAACACCAGTAAGATTGGTCCACATGAAAAAAAGCACCAGCAACACTTGTTGGAGAGGTTGCGGGGAAAAGGGAACCCTACTCCACTGCTGGTGGGGCTGCAGGTTGGTACAGCCTCTATGGAAATCAGCATGGAGAATTTTCAAACAACTGAAAATTGACATGCCGTATGATCCAGCAATAGCACTCCTAGGAATATATCCAAAACACCTGTTTTACGAGAAACCAACATGCATCCCTATGTTCGTAGCAGCACAATCAGTAATTGCAAACCATGGAAGCAACCAAAATGCCCATCAGTAGAGGATTGGATAAGAAAACTATGGTTCATCTACTCCCTGGAATATTACTCAGCTATTAAAAAAATCACAATGCAGTTCTTTGTGGCCCAATGGGCCAAACTGGAAACCATAATGCTAAGGGAAATGAGCCAATCCCAAAAGGTTAGATACCACATGTTTGCCTTAATTTGAGATGATATGATGTTATGTAAAACATGTTATGATATATGTTGTGTATAAACAAAAATTGTAATGTCAATGAGGTGGTTAAGAACGTGCATTTATTTTTAACATATTGGGTACGCATTAGTATATCAATTAATTCCACAACGAAGTTCACTGTTGCTGATGGTATATTGGAGTTTCTAATTGACCAGGATGGTACTCTGCTGGTTCTGCTCTCGGACCATGCAGGGTCTCCCTAAGAAGCTGAGGAACTTGACTGGACAATAAGATGCTGGACTCTATGTTTAGTATATGCTTGCAAAGAGGGAATCTTAACTGAACTTGAACTATGGTTATGCAACAAGGTGGAGTAATCCACCATGGGATGAAGGCGTGTGGAGGGGTGGGGAGAATCCCAGTACCTATGTAACTGTGTCACATAATACAATGTAATTAATGAATAATAAAAAAAGAGTGCAGTAAAATGACTCGGGGTCGATGTGCCTAATCTCCTGCGTGAGGAAATGACCCCGGCCCCAGCGTGCTGGTGAATGAATAAAGCCTTATGCTTTTGCATCAAGTCTAGTCTTTGGTGGTCATTGGGGGAAACTCACTCTCTTGATATTGACGGTAAGGCTGTCCCATCTGGGATGCCTTACACTTGGAAGGTTTAAAACCATTGCTATTCAGAAGCAAATGAATGCTACGTGTTCTAATTTGGGAAACCCAGGCACGTTCAAAAACAATGCCAAGCAGCACCTCTTTTAGCTCAAAAATATGGCACTAATACTGTTAAGGATCACTGGTCTAAAATATGTCCTAAATATCTTAAAGATGCACATTGGGCAAAAATATGTATATATAAATCTAAAATTGATTGTGATGGACAGCACTTGTGGGCAGAAAACTTCTGGCGGGGCCAGTCCCTTGCCCTGATCAATCAGAGGTTTACAAAGCACCAATATCAAATCCAAGCTGTGTGTATAGAAGAGTAACAACTTAAAACCTGATACTGATAGAGGAAATGCTAAATAAAATTTGGTATCTTCCTTGGCAATTAATTATACTACCTACTGTTCATACCCCAACTGGATGTTTGTGACAACAAGGGCCTTTAGAGTGGCCACATCTTCTTCCATGAATAAAAAGGTTATGACTCCTTATTGTGCTTTGTTCTCCACCATAATTATAGAGAGATTCCATAGGAATAAGCAGCCTTTTTAGGGTAAGGATGTAAATAAAATAATTATTCCTTACAGCTCTAAACAACTTACTTATTTAATATCCAAGAATGAGACATGGCAAATAGCACTATTAACCCTTGTGGGTAAAATTTCATATCGTTTACCCCAATAGTCTCTAAACCTCTAGTAAAATTGAAAGATGTCCTTACAGGTCAATGGAAAGGATTCAATTTTCTCTTAACTTTTGGAAGAGGGTGTGCTTGTGTTTTCCACAGGGCTTGGACTTGCTGACTTGGAATCCAGATCAACAAATTAGACATTCTTGTCTGGATAACATTTCCACCCGCCTGCCATTTCACAACCCCAAGCATCCTCTGCAGAAATCCCTCCTCCTGCCCAGCAACTTCAGGGTTAAACTCTCACTCTATTCTCTCCAGCAGGTACAATCACTCTTCCTGACCTCCTCCCCCTCCTCTTTGTTAGGCTACTCAGCCCACCAGTGAACTTTCTCCAGGACATTTTACTTTTTTTCCTTTGTCAAGCTCCCCCACCCCCAACCTTTTTTAGCCAAGAGAGGTGGGGTAGGAGATAAACTAAACCGGGCCCACAGAAGCATAACTAGCTTCTTGTGCTTTATAAACAATGTTTGTACAAAATTAATATCTCTTTTTAACTCTGTTAAATTTTTATCTTGGATTTCTGAACTTTATGAATATAACTTTTTTAAAAAAGACTTATTTTTTATTTTCATTACAAAGTCAGATATACAGAGAGGAGGAGAGACAGAGAAGAAGATCTTCCGTCCTATGGTTCACTGGAAGGAAGTGGAGCTGCTGGAATTAGAACCAGCACCCATATGTGATCCCAGGGCGTTCAAGGGGAGGACTTAAGCCACTAGGCCACGCCCCCGGGCCCATGAATATAACTCTTAAGGTATTGTTTAAAGCATTGCTTTAAAAGTGTAACATTTACACCCAATATAAACTGGTATAATTCACTGTTAAATTTTTTCCAGTATGGGGTGCACCCATGTGCATTTATCTGCTAGTCTTTATATTTAGATAAAGAATAAATGCAAGTGTACAAATGTGTTCTTGATGAAAAAGGTTACAAAGGAGAATTTTTTGAATAAAAGAAAAAAGGACATGGCTTGTAAAATATTCTGTCCCACAGGAGAATGGCTATGTTACACTGCAGCTCTGAAGACGAAAAAATATTTACAGGATAAATCTTTTTTTTTTTTTAAGATTTTATTATTATTGGAAAGCCGGATATACAGAGAGGAGGAGAGACAGAGAGGAAGATCTTCCATCCGATGTTTCACTCCCCAAGTGAGCCGCAACGGGCCGATGCGCGCCGATCTGATGCCAGGAACCTGGAACCTCTTCCAGGTCTCCCACGCGGGTGCAGTGTCCCAAAGCTTTGGGCCGTCCTCAACTGCTTTCCAAGACCACAAGCAGGGAGCTGGACAGGAAGTGGAGCTGCCGGGATTAGAACCGGCGCCCATATGGGATCCCGGAGCTTTCAAGGCGAGGACTTTAGCCGCCAGGCCACGCCACCGGGCCCAGGATAAATCTTTTTTTTTAAAAAAAGATTTTTTTTTTTTATTATTGTTGGAAAGCCGGATATACAGAGAGGAAGGGAGACAGAGAGGAAGATCTTCCATCCAATGTTTCACTTCCCAAGTGAGCTGCAACTGGCCGGTGCACGCTGATCCGAAGCCAGGAACCAGGAACCTCTTCCAGGTCTCCCACGGGGGTGCAGGGTCCCAAAGCTTTGGGCCGTCCTCAACTGCTTTCCCAGGCCAGAAGAAGAGAGCTGGATGGGAAGTGGAGCTGCCGGGATTAGAACCAGCGCCCATATGGGATTCTCGGGGCTTTCAAGGCGAGGACTTTAGCCACTGGCCACTCTGCCGGGCCCTTTACAGGATAAATCTTGTTGAAGAAGGGATGGGGAAGCCATGGAGAATGTGAGAGAAATACATCTTGCATGATTTGTATGCAATATAATTAATCATAGTCTCTAAATACTATTTGCAGCATTTCCTAAAAAGTTCGTCATTGACTTATGGAATTAAAATTTGATCCTCTGTCACAGCAACAAAGTTTTAAAATCACGTGTTATTATAGCATCTCCTCTTAAATGTTTTTATCTAATTAATGATCAAATTTTTCTAGTTAGCTCCAGCCAACTCCAGACCTGACTATTGAAGTCTCTCAGAATATGATAAGATTCTATATTGAAGTGATCTTTGTGTTTTCTGCCTTTCAGTATGTTCACATTGCTTAAGATTGATAAACGTTTTGTACTTATTTTATAGGTATTTGAAGTGATCACTTAATGCCAATAACTACACCTCATCCATATTGTGCTACATAGAGATTCTATTTCAACTAGATATTATAAGTCTTGACATCCTTGACATGCATCTAAAAATTCAAAAGTTTGGTTTAGTAGATACAACGACTGAATAGGCTTTTGGATTTTATCGAAGATACTGTTAGATGCAAAGTGGGGCAAAATTTTGTCATATCAAAATACTACTAATTTTTTTAACAGAAGTCTAATTCAAATTTCAGTATTTCCAAAAGTTTCAGGACATGTAATACTTAACAACAATAAAATGCAGGCCAAAAAGCCAGAAAAGGATAAATGTTTGCAGTTTTGTAAGTATGTCCAGGCTGTTAACTGCATGTCTCTTAGGCTAATTTATATTGTTGGGTTAACTGAAATCAGGGTCTTCAGTAATGACCAGTGTTTTCTCTTAAGGTTTCAACTCAGACTGAGTTATCACTGTTGACTTTTCACTTAGTAATTTTTGAATGGGTACTGCTATCACCAAGGTTGGTTTATAAAGGTGCCTTAGTAAATCCTAAATTTATCTGACATGATCCCTCATGCACTTTGTAGCATTTTGGAGGCCTCAGACAGAGGATAGTAGCCATCCTGAGTTCTGGAACCTGGCTTGGTAGTCTGGGGTGGCCACCGTGATGATTAACACGGCCCCAACTGCCAGTCCTGGATTCCTGGCTGGCAGGATTTGCACTGACCTCTGCCTATATACAGGTATCTTATCATCTAAATTTGCGTGTTTTGAGCATTCATCTGGAACTCAAAAAGGCTTGATGGAACACAACTTCTTGAGTTAGTGTCCATACGAGACGTCTTTATGACCCATTAGCTTTTTTTTTTTTTAAAGATTTATTCATTTTATTACAGCCAGATATACACAGAGGAAGAGAGACAGAGAGGAAGATCTTCCCTCTGATGATTCACACCCCAAGTGAGCCACAATGGGCCGATGTGCGCCGATCCGAAGCTGGGAACCTGGAACCTCTTCCGGGTCTCCCACGTGGGTGCAGTGTCCCAATGCATTGGGCCGTCCTCAACTGCTTTCCCAGGCCACAAGCAGGGAGTTATATGGGAAGTGGAGCTGCCGGGATTAGAACCGGCACCCATATGGGATCCTGGGGCTTTCAAGGCGAGGACTTTAGCTACTAGGCCATGCCGCCGGGCCCGACCCATTAGCTTTTAAAATTGAGTGAGTGTGGTGGCCACCTATGTCTGTCTTGCTGTGTGTCTTTTTGTTAAAATTGTTTGAAATTTTATTTACATTCCTCTATAGTTAAAAAAAAAAGAAAGAAAAAGAAAGGAGTATGTCTGGATGTGTGTGTTTGTTGTTTTACTATTCTCTTTGGCCTCAATGTTCCTTGAGATCAGATTAGAAATGGGCACATGATAGGTCTTAGTTGTACGCCACTTTTTCCCAGCTAGAGTTATTGCAAAAAATTGTGTTAGTTGTTATCATACATTACTGTCTGTGTTAACTAGTAAGGGAATGCTATAGTTTTAACTGACTTTTGACGTTTTTGTCATAACAGAAAAATTGTTTCAAAAACAGATGTATTTGTTTGATATATGTTCGCTAAGTCATCATGATAAAATCATTATCTTAATTCACTATGTATTCTCCTCCATCTATATTTGTAAACCATCTGAAAAAACATGACAAACATATGTTACTACTAATAACAGGTAATTCTAGCCAACTTATAATATTTAAGTGTCTAAAGATCTTAGAATATTATTGAAACTATTTTATTACACTGTTCTAAACTAAGATTGTTCTTTGGCTCACATATTTAAATCTTAGATTATCAATAAAAATGTTTCAAGTCATCCATATGCTTGTGCTAAAGTTCACTTAATAACCAGGTCACACATGGCATAGTCTCATTGCCTCATTCTATGTATTATTCAAGGTTGTACCTTTATTTTAAATTCATAGCAAACATTAGACCTTTGGATAAGCATTTTCTAGAGCTGTTAATTAATAGTTTTCAACTGATGCTGTTACTGAGCGTGATCAATATAATTTTTACCTTTTTCTTCACTTTTCTTCTACTCCTCTCTAAAACACCAAAAGGTCTCTCAGAATATGCAGTTAGATCTCCAGAATTAACATAGCTATGACTAACTTAAAAGCCTGACATCCTAAAGACTGCCTCTACAGTTCACTTTTCCAGGGGTCCAGAAGAATAATGAGCTAGGTTACCAAGAAGTACCCTGATGCCATCTTGCCTTTCTGCCTCCCTCTGGCCAAAACAACAGAAAGAGTATCAATAGCATCATTGCTACCCTTACTGAGATCAACAGACACTACAACCAGGAAATGTTTTGAAGGACAAGTCTGTAAGTCAACACCTGCCGAGATGACACATCACATCACATGTAGAGCTGCTGAAGTGGATCTCAATCTTGTTATGTCTGGGTGCTCAACATGCTTGAATTCATCACGCAGGGATCAATGGGCATTGGACAAAAAGCAACCAAACAGGGTTTCCAGGAGATCTGCCAGAAAAGATGATAGTATGTGAAGTGAATGAGTCAAGTGGAAAAGTAAGGGCACTGGAAGACCTGTGTTGCCCCTTTTGGAGGTTGCCATTCATCAACAGCCTAAGTCCAATAGGTATCACATACACGTTGAGGCATATGTGCTGCCAGAGACGTTGTATTCAATGGAAGCCGAAAATGGCTTGGGCGCTGAACTTGTCTCTGGATGTGGAGTTCTGAGCACCTGGAGTGATGATCTGCATCCTTGTTTAGTGTGGGTGTTCACCATGCTTGATTTCATCACTCTGGGCTCAATGGGCATTGGATGAGAAGCCACCAGTGTTTCTGGCAGGTTGGCCAGAAAAACTGAGGGCATGTGAAGTGAATGAGTCAAGTGGAGTACTTTGGGCACTGGAAGTCCTGTGCTGCCCCTTCCCGAAGCTCAAATTCACCAAAGCCTGAGTTCCCTAGGTGTCACATACAGTTTGAGGCATATGTGCTGCCAGAGTCGTTGTTTCCAATCGTAGCTGAAAATGGCTTGGGTGCTGAAAAGTTCTCTGGATGTGGAGTTCTGAGCACCTGGGGTGAGGATCTATATCCCTGTTTTGTGTAGGTGCTCAACATGCTTGATTTCATCATCCTGACCTCAAAGGGCATTGGAGGAGAAGCGACAAAATGTGTTTGCTGGGAGATCAGCACAAAAACAGATGGTATGTGAGTTTCATCAGTCACGTGGAGTAGTATGGGCACTAGAAGACCTATGCTGGCATTTCAGAAATTGCCATTCACCAACATCCTGAATTCTGTAAGTATCACATACACTTTGAGGCACATGTGCTGCCAGAGCCATTGTTTTCAATGGTAGCTGAAAATGGCTTGGGCGCTGAACTTGTCCCAGGATGTAGCCTTCTGAACGCTGCAGTGAGGATCTCCATCCTTGTTTTGTGTGGGTGCTCAAGATGCTTGATTTCATCATCCTGGGCTCAGTGGGCATTGGAGAAGTGGCCAAAGAGAGTTTCATGAGATTTGCCAGAAAAGCTGATCACATGCTAATTCAATGAGTCATGTGGAGTAGTTTGGGCATTGCAAGAGCTCTGCTGCCACGTTCAGAAGTTGCGATTCATCAAAACCTTGAGTGACTTCTGTATCACATAGACTTTGAGATATATGTGCTGGCAGAGCCATTGTTTTCAATGGTAGCTGAAAATGGCTTGGGCACTGAAGTTTTCTATGGATGTGGAGATCTGAGTGCCTGCAGGTAGGATCTCCATTCTTGTTTAGTGTGAGTGCTCAACAAGCTTTACATCATCATCCTGGGCTCAACTTGCTTTGGTTGAGAAGCAACCAAAGAAGGTTTGCAGGAGATTTGCCACAAAAGCTGATGGTATGTGCATTTAATGAGTCTCGTGAAGTACTTTGGGCACTGGAAATCATATGATGCCCTATCAGAAGTTGCCAATCACCAACAGCCTGAGATCCTTAGGTATCACATACAGTTTGAGGCATATGTTATGCCAGAGTTGTAGTTTTCCATGGTAGCTGAAAATGGCTTGGGCGCTGAACTTACCCCTGAATGGAGAGTTCTGAGCGCTAGAATGAGGATCTGCATCCTTGTTTTGTACAGGTGTTAAACATGCTTGATTTCATCATCTTGGGTTCAATGTGCATTGAACGAGAAGCGACCAAACAAGGTTTCTAGGAGATCCACTACAAAAGCTGATGGTATGTGAATTAAATGAGTCAAGTGGAGTATTTTGGGAACTGGAGGAGCTTTACTGTCCCTTTTGGGATTTGGCAATCACCAACACTCTCAGATCCCAAGTTCTCACATTCATTTGGAGGCATATGTGCTGCAAACCATGATTTTCAATGGTAGCAGAAAATGGCTTGGGCCCTGAACTTGTCTCTGGATGTGGAGTACTTAATGCCTGGAGTGCGGATCTATATCCCTGTTTTGTGTGGGTGCTCAACGTGCTTGATTTCATCATTCTGGGCTCAACGTGCATTGGACGAGATGCGACCAAAGAGAGTTTGTGGGAGATCTGGCAGAAAAGCAAATGATATGTGAAGCTAAAGAGTCAAGTGTAATAATTGTGGCACTGGATGAGCTGTGCTGCCCCTTTTGAAGTTACCATTCACCAACACACTGAGTTCCCTTGTTATCACATACACTTTGAGGCATATGTGCTGCAAAAGGCATAGCTTTACATACCATCAGCAAAACTAGGATGAAGTTCCTCACTTCAGGCCCTAATAACTCCACATCCAGAGACAAGCTCAGCACCGCAGCCATTTTCAGCTACCACTGAAAACTGCTGCTCTGGCAGCACATATGTCATAAAGTGTATGTGATACCTAGGGAACTCATTGTGTTGGTGAATTTCAACTTCCGAAATGGTAGCACATTTTTTAAAGTGGTAAAGCTACTCCACTTGACTCATTAGCTTCAACTACCATCAGTTCATCCAGCAGATCTCCCAGAAACCTGTTTGGTCGCTTCTCATCCAATGGCCATTTGGCCCAGTATGATGAAATCAAGCATGTTGATCACCCACACAAAACAAGGATGGACATCCTCACTCCAGGTTCCAAGAACTGCACATGTAGAAACAAGTTCAGTGCCCTAGCCATTTTCAGCTGCCATTGAAAACAACGGCTCTGGAAGCACTTATTGCTGAATGTGCATGTTAGAGTTAGCGTATTAAGAATGTTGGTGAATGGCAACCTCTGAAATAGCAATACAGGTCTTCCAGGGCCAAAACTTCTCCAATTGTGTCATTAACTTCACCAGCCTTCAGCTTTACTCGCAAATCATTTGCAACCCTGTTTAATCATTTCATGTGCAATGCACTTGCGCCCATTATGAAGACTTCAGCTATGTGAGCACCCACAAAACAAGGACGTAGATCTTCACTCCAGGTGTTAAGAACTCCACATCCAGAGACATGCTCTGCGCTGAAGCTATTTTTAGCTTCTATTGGAAACAACTGATTTTGCAGCACATATATTTGAAAGTGCATGTGATACTTAGGAATCTCACCTTTTGGTGAATGGCAACTTTCGAAATGGGCAGCACAGACCTTCCAGTGCCCAAACTACTCCACTTGAATCATTCACTTTACATTTAATCAGCTTCTGTAGCAAATCTTCCAAAAATCCTGTTTAGTCACTTTTCCTTCTATGACTTCTGAGCCCAATATGATGAAATCAGTACATACACAAAACAAGGACGTTGATCATCACTCCAGGCATTAAGAACTCCACAAACAGAAAGAAGTATAGCTACCAGCCATTTTCAGCTACTATTGAGAACAACTGCTCTGACAGCACATATTACTGAATGTGCATGTGACTCTTAAGGGACTCATATTTATTTGAATGGTAACTTCCCGAAGATGCAGCACAGGTCTTCCAGTGCTAAAACTACTCTTCTTGGGTAATTTACTTCCAATTCCTTCAGCTTTACTAGCAGATCTTCGGAAACCATGTTTTGGTACTGCTTTTCCAATACCACCGGAGCTCAGTATAATGAAACCAGGCATGTTCTTTTCCCACACAAAACAAGGATGCAGATCCTAATTCAACATGCTAGAACTCCACATTCAGAGGGAAGTTCGGTGCCCTAGGAATTTTCAGTTACCATTGAAAGCAATTGCTCTGCTAGAACATCCAGCCCTCAACTATATTGACAGGTGCTTTTTTGTGTAGCCACCCCTGACCCTGTCCTCTTTTTCATGCTCTCATGTTGGACTGGTTACCCACGGTGGATGTGCCCACTCTTTTCCTACTAGGCCACTCCAACTTTTTGGTTGGGAACTCTCCAGTTGGTTCTGGCATTTCAGTTAACATAATTTGCCTCTGATGCCTGTCTCTGTCATCTGATGATGTGGCAAAGTCCAACCAACTCTCACCCACTCTGATTTTGTTTGCACCAGTCAGAACAGTTAGCCTGATCAGGCCCTTGCCTGATCTAGCTCACATGAATCCCACAGGTATTCTCTGCACCTGTCTCAGCCTTTGCCTTGAATGCCTTGTCATATTATCCCTGCCTCCTGCAGACCAGTTGGTGTAAGAGCCTAGGTTGGAATGACATGTGCTCCATCCTGATTTCTCTTCTTTTTTGTGAAATGAAGTTTGCTTGGCCCTGCCCAGTGTGCCCCCTTCCAGTTGCAGCTCGGCCCACCCTACATCCTATTTTAGGATGCTCCTTCGGGTGGTGCTGCCTTGACCTGACCAGAATACCATCAGTCCTTTTACCATTGATTAATGGCAGGTGCCATGGTCACTCCTAGTTTAGCCCCTCGCCACCCCAGTTCATGAGCTAACCTGTGGGACATGCATTTCCAAAGTATTAGGCCCACATTTTCCCCATAGATTTTGTCCCTGGACCAAATTCTCTCGCATGCTGGTTAGTGTCTTGACCCAGCCAAATGTGACCAGTCCATTATTCCAACTCCTAAACAAGTAATGGTGCCCAGCTAGACAGGCTCCCATCCATAGCTTTGGTGTGGACTGGTGTGTGACTATCAGTGATGCTCTGTACTAATAGCCCATGTCAAGATTCCTAATTTGTCTGGTGATTCAGTCTAGCCCAAATCAGTCACTGCCTTTCAACAGTGATTTGGGCCTGAGTCCCCAGCCATGAATCTGGCCTGACAAGGGCACTCTCCACAACTGCCACCCACAAGGTATAGTAAACAGTTTCAGTGTAAGTCCATCTTTGGAAGTAGAGATGCATGCTACATTGGAACCTCACAGCTGGATATATTACTCTCCATTTGGCAGTTACTGTGCTTCCCCTTAAATGAAAACCACAATACAAATTCTAAAATAGGAATAAAAATAGAAATTTAAAATGCCATGAAGTTGAATAACATGACTAGATATGACAGTCTTCATTTCACAGCTATTATACATCCCCTTAAATGAAAAGCCACAAAACAGTAACAGGAAGAAAATAGAAATTAACCACACCATGAAGTTAAATTACTTGCTACTGACTGATAAATGCGTCACTAATGAAATGAAAAGAAAATCAAGAACCTTCTTGACCGCTTCTCGGCCTTTTGGCTAAGATCAAGTGAAAAACCTTCTTGAAGAAAACAATGTTACTGTATGATCTGAGTTATTGAATGATGTTTTTCTTCCTCTAGCAAGAGCAATGCAAAGGGGTTATATAAATTTATTTTTCATGTAACAATTGATTAGTTTAGAAAATTCCCATTTCTTTTTTTTTTCTGCTTCTTTTAAAAACATTTATTTATTTGAAATAATAGAGTCAGAGAGAGAGAGAGAGAGAGAGAGAGAGTCAGAAGTGTCTCCTGTCTGCTGGTTCACTGCCCAGATGGTTGCAACAGTTAATGATAATAGTTGTAAAACTACTATACCAATGCATGAGGGGGGAATCGGGTGCAATCCTGACAACCTCTTAACAGGAGGTCATGTGCGTGGAGCAGGGGGGCACTCCAGGGTAGAGCAGGTGGCAAGGAGAAAGCCTGGATCCCAACCATGAAGACTCCCAGACCTTCACCACAAACTATTAATACAAGCAACAAGGACTATATCCCAACTGCCAAGGAGGCCACAGGGAATTGGATGCCCTCGGAGGCCGAGTACTCTGAGGTCACCCACCCCCAACCGGAGCTTCCGCTGGGGATGGAAGAAGTCCAAACACTACCGTGCAGAAACCAACATCATCGGAAAGACAACCAGAAGCCCTGTGTGGTCCGCAGAAACAGAAGAACAATAAACGTCCTTCGGGACCAGGGAGAAGAGCTTTCTCTGGTCCGAGCCTGGCTCCACCTCTGGACCCCCACCCTCCCTTGCAATGACCATCAGGATCGCTCCGAAAACCCCTCATAGCAAACAAACAATCATACAAACTAAAAAAAAAAACTGAAATAAATAGACAAACAACAAAAAGTAGAGCTTGGAATCTGACAGGAAAGAGCTGGCATGGATTGGCTCATGCCTCGCTGGGTGGGACACAAAGATTAGTCACTCTTCACCGTGGTGTTGGGGACTTTCCTGCACACCCCCCCCCCAAAAAAAATGTGCTGCACCTTAATTGTTGACAAATGTCTTATTAGAGTTACAAGCCAGTCTAGATTATCCTAAAATCTGCCAAGATCAGTAAAATTATACTTCAACACAACAAATGGCTAAATACTAAAATGAAATAGACACGAGACAGCTGAATAGTACCTTATGGCCATTTTAAGGTATATAGCAGCCGGTCCTGTATACAAACTAAAATTGAAATGTCAATGAGCAAATCATAGGTTGTGGTTAAGAACTTGTTTTTTGTTTTTTTTTTTAACATACTGGTTACGCAAAACCACGTCAATTCCATAATGTTACAAACTGCTGTTAATGTTATATTGGGACTCTCAATTGACTGGGATGACACTCTACCAGCTCTAACTTTGGACCAGAAATGGTCTCCCCAAGAAACCGTCCAACCCATCTGGACAATAAGTAGCTGGACTCTATGTTTGGTACACGCCCGCAAGGAAAGAATCCTGACCGAACCTGAACTGTAATACTGCACCAAAGTGGAGGAATCCACCAGGGGGGAGGGGCGTGGGAAGGGGTGAGGGGATTCCCAGAGCCCATGAAACTGTCACATAATGCATAATAATTAATAAAAAATAAAAAAAACAGTTAATGATATGACCAGACTGATGGTCAGAGCTGGAATTCCATCTGTATCTCCCACGTGGGTGGCTCGAACTCAAGAACCTAGTCATCTTTTACTGCTGCCCAAGGCATGTCAGAGGGGAAATGGGTTGGAAATGAAAGCCCAGGAATCAAACTCACTCGTATGGCATGCTGGTGCCATAAATAACAGCTTAACTTGATGTATTCTGATGTCAGCTACCAAAACATTTTTTTTAAATTATTTATTATTTAACTTCAGTAATTACATTGTATTATGTGACACAGTTACATAGATACTTGGGTTCTCCCCACCCCTCCCCAAACCCTCCCACCATGGTGGATTCCTCCACCTTGTTGCATAACCACAGCTCAAGTTCAGCTGAGATTTCCCCACTGCAAGCGTATACCAAACATAGAGTCCAGCATCCCACTGTCCCGTCAAGTTCAACGGCCTCTTAGGTATACCCACCCTGGTCTGATGACAGAGCCAGCAGAGCATCATCCCAGTCAACCGAAAGCCCCAACACACCATCAGCAAAAATTTACATCATTATGGAATTAATTGACATAGTAATGAGTAACCAATATGCCAAAGTAAATGCGGGTTCCCAGCCACCTTCTGTGACCACCTCACCTATACTTCAATTTTAGTTTATGCACAACCTATAACATTCAAAACATAACATGTTATACATAACATCATATCATCTTAAATTAAGGCAAACATGTGGTATTTAACCTTTTGGGATTGGCTCATTTCCCTTAGCATTATGGTTTCCAGTTTGTCCCATTTGGCCACAAAGAACTGCATTTTGTTTTTTTTAATAGCTGAGTAGTATTCCATGGAGTAGATGAACCATAGCTTTCTTATCCAATCCTCTGTTGATGGGCATTTTGGTTGTTTCCATGTTTTTGCAATTACTGATTGTGCTGCTATGAACATAGGAGTGCATGTTGGTTTCTCATAGAACAAGTGTTCTGGATATATTCCTAGGAGTGCTATTGCTGGATCATACGGCATGTTGAATTTGAGTTGTTTGAATATTCTCCATACTGATTTCCATAGAGGCTGTACCAGCCTGCAGCCCCACCAGCAGTGGAGTAGGGTTCCCTTTTCCCCGCAACCTCGCCAACAAGTGTCATTGGTGCTTTTATTCATGTGGGCCAGTCTTACTGGCGTTAGGTGGTACCTCATTGATGTTTTAATTTGGATTTCCCTTATTGCCAGGGAACTTGAGCATTTTTTCATATGTTTATTTGCCATTTGGGTTTGTTCCTTTGTGAAGTGTCTGCCCATTTCTTGAGTGGGTTGCTTGTTTTGACATTTTGGTTGTTTTGTAGCTCTTTGTATATTCTGGATATTAGCCCTCTATCACCTATGTCGTGTGCGAAGATCTTCTCCCATTCTGTGGGTTGCCTTTTTACTTTGTTGATTGTTTCTCTAGCTGTACAGAAGCTTCTTAGTTTGATGAGGTCCCAATTGTTTATTTTGGTCTTGATTTCTACTGCATCTGGAGTCTTTTTTAGGAAGTGAGGGCCTACCCCTAAGTGTTCCAGTGTGTTTCCAACATTTTCTTCCAAAAGTTTGAAGGTTTTTGGATGTAGGTTTAGATCTGTTATCCATTTAGATCTGATCTTAGTGTATGGTGAGAGATGTGGATCTATTTTTTTGTTTCTGCAGGCTATCAACCAGTTGTCCCAACAGCATTTATTGAACAGACCTTCCCATTTGCCTGGGTTGTCGTTTGTCTTTTTGTCAAAGATTATTTGGCTGTATCTGTGTGGGTTTCCTTCTGGCGTTTCCATTCTGCTCCATTGATCTTCCTCTCTATCTTTGTGCCAGTACCACGCTGTTTTGATAACCACTGCCCTGTAGTATGTCCAGAGGTCCGGAACTGTGATTCCCCCTGCTAACTTCCTGTTCTTCAGGATAGTTCTAGCTATCCGTGGTTTTTTGTGCTTCCAGATGAACCTTTGAATCATTGTTTCCAGTTCCATGAAGAATGTTTTGGGCAATTTGATTGGGATTGCGTTGAATGTATATATTGCTTTTGGCAGTATAGACATTTTAATGATATTGATTTTACCTATCCAGGAGCATGGGATGTTACTCCATCTTTTGAGGTCTTGTTCAATTTCTTTTTTAAGCAGTTTGTAGTTTTCTTCAAATAAGTCTTCTACATTTTTGGTTAGATTTATTCCCAGATATTTCATACTTTTCTCTGTTATTTTGAATGGCATCTTGCTGGTTAAGTCTTTTTCCATCTTGGGGCTGTTCGCATACACTATGGCTGTTGATTTTTGTTCATTAATTTTGTACCCTGCCACTCTACCAAACTCTCGTACAAGTTCTAAAAATTCCCATTTCAATGTTAATTCCATCTCTCATTTTTTTTTTAGATTTTATTATTATTGGAAAGCCGGATATACGGAGAGGAGGAGAGACAGAGAGGAAGATCTTCTATCCGATGTTTCACTCCCCAAGTGAGCTGCAATGGGCCGGTGTGCGCCAATCTGATGCCGGCAACCTGGAACTTCTTCCGGGTCTCCCACGGGGTGCAGGGTCCCAAAGCTTTGGGCCGTCCTCGACTGCTTTCCCAGGCCACAAGCAGGGAGCTCAATGGGAAGTGGAGCTGCCGGCATTAGAACCGGCGCCCATATGGGATCCCGGGGTGTTCAAGGCGAAGACTTTAGCCACTAGGCCACGCCACCGGGCCCCATCTCTCATTTTGTAAAAGTCACTAAAAGGGCAAAAACCCATACAAAAATACAATCTGTATCTGTTCGATATTTACAGTCACTATTAAGGCGCAGATTGATTAAAAGTCAACATTATTCAAATAATCCAAATATTCTGTGCATCACTGTGCATCATGACACCAATAACTCCATGTACTATAGTTTCATTCCCTTCATTGCATCGAGAGAAAGTGGGAACAATAACTTCCAGTGTTTTGTTTTTTTCTTTTTAGCCACCTCATTTAATTTAAGTGGGACAGTTTTCTCTTTGGCATGAAAACAAAGCACTGTTCCTAAAACCTCTGCCACCTTAACACTGCAGAAACATTCCTCCTACTCCAAACACACATATAAGGTAGAGTGTCGGGTCAAGGGTTCCAACTGTTTCATGTTTCTATTATGAAGGTCTTATTAACAAAGACCAAAGCACTGAGTAGTTGAACAGGAAACAAGTCTGGAATTGTTACCTGTGCTAGGAGGTAAGCATGACACATTACTAAAATCAAACAAACCAGGGGAGTGCCACATGATCCTCGAGATGTATGTGCACAGGGTGAGTGGCTGCAGTAGACCTGCATCCTTCAGTATGCAAGGGTGAGCGCAGGGATGGACAAGCCCCATAGTTCCGGTTCTATTTCAGGCTCACTGTCTATAGAGGTGAAGGTACCAATACTATTTTGTGAAGGGAAAATTCTGCAGCATGCAAGATCTCGCTTTAATTCATGCTTTTACTTTACTGACAAGATTGAGCCATGGAAAAACATCACGCAAATATTTCTCATCGTACATTTATATGAAAGTCCCCAATTGTGTATACTTGTCTACTGTCTCTGGCTTGAGAACAAGGGACAGTGGTTTATGTTCATGTAACAAGTCTTAAATGTTGGACATAAGTCACTACAGTACCAATCACTGACATTTCCTATGGAAATGTTTTCCAGAAAATTAATATGCTTGGAAATAATATTGCTTTGAATGAAGAAAGGCACTTCAGTGATTTTTCTTCTTTCATGGACTAAAAACTCCATAAATGCACAGGAAGATGTCTGAAAAGATCCAGGCAACAACTTTGCCCACTTTCTTGGACTTTCACAGTTTGAGATTTTAACAATGAATCTAGCCATTTCAAAACAGTCTTGTTATTCCCCCATTCAAAACTCAGTTACCTTGACAAACTGTCACTCGAGATGCGAAGCCTTTCCAGGCCTGACACGCGTCTCCTTCAAGCAGGCTGATTTGGTTTCGGGTAAGCCCGGTGACCACACGGAGCATGGCCAATGTGTGCCTGGTATGAACTACAATCTCTCTTTATAATGGCAACAGTGTTGTCTTGTCAGATGATTATTGGCCTTTTAAATAAAGTGACAATCTAGGGCTCCAGTTATTGAATGCTTTTCATTCTCTACCATAAATCTCTAGTAAATATCAATTTCATCAATTATGTACTGTATGTTTATAATATCTAAAAATAAATGTTTGATATAAATAATGTCCTTCAATGGCAGTATACACCTAAAAAAAAAGCCCTTTGCTTTCAGACAACCACTAAAATCATTTTAGCAATACAGGCAGCAGCTAAATACAATGACTGCAAAGGGTTAATATTGCAAAATCCATTTGGTCTCTCTTTGCACCTGTTACCATGAACTAGGTTCATTGCTAAGTGTTCCTAGGATACTGACATAAATGAGTAAGTTGGTCCAGAATCCAGTGGACTCACATTTCCCAAAGGCACAGAATTTTCTGCAAAGAAACTAGTGTCCAGTACCATTTCAAATAAAAATTTGATGCAGCCAGAAAAATAACTAAATCTGATCTGTACTGATACATCAGGTGACGTAAAAATGAGAGGGAGAAAAAGAGAATTTCCACAGGACAAAGAAATCAGAACTGTGTAAAGTGCTGAGGTACCTCAATAATTATTTAAAGCAGTACCAGAAAGTCCCACTGTGATTTTTTAAACCCCGAAATACCAAAACGAAATGAGCAAACAAATAACTTCTAAGTTTTCTGGCATCCCAGATGTCAATTTTCCTTCATTGTAAGTAAAAAAAAAATCAGTGCATGTATTATATATGTAAATAAACACAAGAGATAAAGCCTTTCCCATATTGCATATTCTGTCCAGCTGTCAGTTATAAAAGTCATCCACACTTGGTGTTCTGTATGACAGCATAAGAAGAGTGTCTCACTCTCTTAATGTCTGCCACAAAGTACAGGTGTGAATACGATGCTTTGGTCCTGACACAAGACACCCCAAGTTCTGGGGACGCTGTGAGGTGAAGGCTGCTCCCAGATCTTGCATGTCCAATTTTACAGTTAGGTGACGGACATGTGCCCAGAGGGTCCTGCTACCAGCGGCCACTGACACTGGCAGCACCTGAGTGGCACTGACGGGTAGCCTCCCACTCTCTCCACCTTCCAGGAAAGAGGTGCATGCATTTGGTGGTTCAAAAAGCTTTCTTCGGTTTTTATTTAATTCTTTTTCTCTGAAATTCCAAGGTTCACACAATCCTGGCAGCTCTCAGAATCTTGTTGGGGATCTGAACAGAGTCACAAACTGAGATTGCAAGCAGCATTTTCCTTCTGGCACCAAAAGTAGTAATCCCCAGCTCTTTAAGGTCCTGATCTATGAGAGTGAGAAATGTCTGAAGATCGATCTCTTGCTGCTGGAAGACATCTGTGTACTTTCCCAGACCCAGCTTGCTGAAGAGCTCCGGCAGGTCAGAGCCTTTGAAAGAGCTGTTCAGGTTACAGCCATTGCTTCCCATCAGCGAGGAGATGCAATCCATGTAATTGCTACTGCTGAGACAGTACTCTGTTGATTTGTTTTGTTTGCGCTTGGGGCTGCTAATAGAGGCTGTAAATTCACTATGACTTGCAGGTCCTACTCCATTTCGGTCTCTCCAGTTGTCCGATTCGCTTCCACTTCCCAAGTGCTCTCGACTGCTGGACCATGACAGACACTGAGGAGCCCTCGTAAGTGGTTGTCATTGTGGGTTTATAGGACACGTGGTCAGCTCTCCTCAGCTCCTTGATAGTCTCAGCTGGCATAGATTTTGAAAATCCCAGGCCACTCCAAGTATTGGTGGGTGTTCTGACCTCTGTCACAACTGTTTTTTTTTTTTTTTTTAAACATTGCTTTGGTTACCAGCAACTTCTTTTGCTCGTAGTCAAACACCTGCATGTTGATGTACGACGGCTGTGGGGTAAGGCGGGACCTGTCCGAGTTGTGCTGGGTGGCTGCTGTTCTCTCGGTGGCACGCTCACTCCCAGGAGCCTTCTTGTCGGCCAGAGGGCTTTCTGCAGCGCTCAGTTTTGGGCCTGAATGCAACCTGTCTGTGCTGTGCAAGTGTGAGTTTTTGGTGCCCTGCAGTAGTTCTACTGTTTGCCTCTTGGCACAGGAAACCTTGGAGGGACCCATTAACTGCTTCAAGTCTCCAGCATTCCCAGAATGAGAGGGACTTCGAGGCATGCCAACTTCAACAAAGGCATCATTACAACCTTCTGCAGGACTTGACTGGGTAGAAGCTTGCTCAGATCTAGTTGTCTGCATTGATGGATCATTGTGGTTTGCACTCAGCACTTTTTCTCCGAATGATGAAGTTGCTATTGCACCATATTTTATATTCAGAGACTGTGCATGTCCATTTAAAGAAGCAGAGATCTTTTTTTGCCTTCATTCTGCATGCTGTTGATATGGACATTGACAGGAGTCAAGCCAGGAGGGGGAGACAGAGCTGTGTGCCCATAGGTGGGTACTCCAGACAGCAAAATATTGGTTAGTGTAGCTTGGGCAGTAGATAGAATCATAAGGTGTGGTATAGCAGAAAAACCTGTGGCACTTGAAGCATAGGCAAACGGAGGGACCCATAACGTGGGGCTGGGGGTGTCAGAACTTGGCTTTTGCAAAGGACTGACTGAGCTGTTCAGCGCATTCAAGAGTGAATTTGGAGCTGCTGATGTATTCAGAGATAAGGTAGTGGGCGCCAAGAGACCTAGTCCAGTGAGTCCAAGGCCTGCTGAAGCTAAGATATCCAGGCTGGGACACGCCAGGCCAGCAGGGCACGACACTGAGGACGGACTGGTTGCTATGGTAACCCCACTGCTTTCAAGTCTGAGGAGACATTTCTGTGCTTCATAAATATTTTTTTTCTTTTTTTATTATTATTTTTAATTCATTAATTACATTGTATTATGTAACACAGTTTCATAGGTACTTGGATTCTCGTGCTTCATAAATATTTAAGGCATTTCACTCAACGCTTTTCACAATCACAGACTTGCTTGGCTGCTTTGGCTTTGGTTTAATACTGATGAAGACATCGAGCTGTTCCATCAACTGAGGAATGAGCTGGGGGTCTACTTCAATTTCTTCCTTCATGTCAAACATCAATACAAGAGGAACATAACCCATGAGATACTGCCTTACAAGACAGACAGACTCAATGGTGCCCTGGAGGTAGACGGTGGATTTCTTCTGTGGATTACTGGGATCAGGAAAGTGGATCTGAGCACCCGTTCTCTGCATGATATGTTTGATGTTGCTCCCATTTTGACCCATCATAAAGAGATGATGCTGAGCTGCGATATCTAGCTGTGTGCTCACTGGAATGGCAGATGCCACGCTCCCGGGAAGGTGTTCTAACAGCATGGCCGTTCCATCCTTCACAGCACTAGTGTTATTCGGAGACTCTTGTACTATGACAGTAGCACCATACATTTGGGAGCGTTGTTTAAACCATACTGAAATGTTGTATGCCTGTGATATGTGCTGGATAGAGGGGGAATTGGGATCAGGAACTGGCTGAAGAATTCCAGCAATTGGTAACTCAAACATCAGCACCGAAGGAAGCAGCTCCCGAATTCTAACTCAGGCAGATTCTACGCCTGCTGGTTGCCCTGCTATAGATACCTGGTTGCTTTTTTCGGCTTGGTTATTTCTGTTGGAATCTGGGAAGTGGATGTGGCATCCTGTTTCTTCCATTACGTTTTTAATGTTGTTGCCACCCTTGCCGATCACATGTGAATGTTCTGTATGGGAAACATCCATCTTCAACATGACCCAATTGCTTTTTGTGTCTAGGACAGACATGATCATTTCCTTGGCTTCTTTAACATCTTCTTTCTTTCCAGAAACCTTTATGTGGGGATTTTTCTTGGACTTGGCTCCAATCTTCAGTTTTGACGGCCAAGCAATCTGCCTGTTTGTCTCCTCTATGATCTTCTGAAAAAGTCTTCCCCACTTCTGCCCTTTCCTTCAGCAGCAGCTTGTAACATGGCCTCAAGTTTCTTCCTGTCCACTCGGAAACACTCCTCGCTCCACTCGGGGCTGTGCAGGGGCGCACAGGCCACCAGATCGTCGTTGGAACCCGGCATGGGCGAATTGGTGCCGCCCTCACTGTTGGAGCCCGGGTCTGACTGAACTGCCAGGTAGTCGGACTCGCCCTGGGCGGCCATGGTGGGCGCAGGGAGCTCGGACTCCAGCTGTGGCCGCCATCCACGCTGTCGCCCCCTCCGCACTGCTTTTGCTGCGGCCCTGCCTCCGCTCACCTGCTGGGATCGACTGGCTACGCGCCTTGTCCCGCACAGCAGCAGCAGCCGGGGCCTCCGCCACCGCCACGCAGGCCCCGGTGCATTCCAGGCGCGGGTGCCACTCACGCTGCCTGCTGCCCCGGGGTAGGCCCATGTCCTGGGCCAGTGACTGTGCCGCCCCCCGCACCATTGAATGATTTAATCAGAAAAAAACAAAAAAGCGAAAATCCATGAGATATAGCTTCTGCTGATTTTTGTTGGTAAAATGTCTCTTCTAGAAAACAAATATATGGGTTTTGCTTTTTAATCCAGTCTACTATTCTATGACGTTTGATTGAGCTTATGCCAATTACTTTCAGGGTTAATATGTATGGGTGGTAATTTGTCCCTGTCATTTTAGGAATGGGTTGTTCATTGATTTAGTCTTCCTGTTGTCATTTTAATGGGATGTTCTTCAAGTTTGCCTTGGTTTTGTTTGGTGCTATCCTCTTCACTATCAAGAGAACAGCTTGAAGTATCATTTGTAGGGCAAGTTTGGAAGAGGTAAATTCTCTTCAATTTTCTTTACTGTGGAAGAATTTTATTTCATTTTCAAAGACAAAAAAAAACTTTGCTGGATATGTTATCCTGGGCCGGCAATTCTTTTCTTTTAGAATCTGGAATATGACACTCCATTCTCTTCTTGCCTGTAGCGTTTCCTGTGAGAGGTGTCCTGTGAGTTTAATTGGCATTTCTTTATGTGTCATTTGGTTTTTTTCACTTGCATATCTAAGCATCTTTTTCTTATGACAGATTGAAGAGAGCTTGATGATCATATGTCATGGTGAAGATCACTTTCGATCAAGCCTGTTGGGAGTTCTGTGCCTCTCCTGGAACTTGTTCCCCAATTCTCTCTCTAGATTAGGGAAATTTTCTCTTACTATTTCATTAAATACCTTTTCTTTGTTTTTTTTTTTTTATTATGTTGCATTGTGTGACACAGATTCATAGGCTCTGGGATTCCCCAAACCCCTATCCATGCCCTCCCCCCATGGTGGATAGATCAAATTAAGTACAGAGTCTTTCTTTGCAAACATATACCAAGCATAGATTCCAGCATCTTACTGTCCAGGTAAATTCAACAGTTTCTTGAGGAGACCATCTCTGGTCTAAAGGTAAAGCTGGCAGAATATCATCCTGATCAATTGAAAGCCCCAGCACAACATCTACAATTTGCAACATTATGGAATTAATTGACATGCTATTGAATAATCAATATGTTAAAGCCATGTAAGTTCTTAACCACAACTGTGACTACTTCATTTACATTTTATTTTTTGTTTATACATGCAATTGGCTGCTATGCCCCTTAAAATGGCTATAGGATACTATTCAGCTGTCTCATGTATATTTTCATTTTAGTTGATAATGTTGAAGCCTGATTTTGCTGAACTTGGCAGATTTTAGGATAGTCTAAACTAGCTTATAAATCTAATAAGGCATTTGTCCACAGTTGAGGTGCAGAATGGTTTTAGGAGGGGTGTGCAGAGAAATCCTCAATACCCTAATGAGGAGTAACTAATCTCTCTGTCCTACCTAGTAAGGTATATGTGGATTCACACTGACTGTTTCCTGTCTGGTTCTAAGCTTTCCTTGTATTTTTCTGTCTATTTATTCTAATTTTTTGAGTGGGGGGCTCTGGAGCTACCATAATGGTCATTGCCAGAGAGGATTGGGATCTAAAGTTGGAACTAAGTAAGGACCATAAAAGGATCCTCTGCCTAGTCCCGAAGGAAGTTTACTGTTTTTCTGTTTCTGCAGAACACTCAGGGCTCCTGGCTGTTGTTCCGATGACATTGGATCCTGCAAGGCAGGATTTGGGCTTCTTCCATCCCATGTGGTAGATCCAAATGGGGGTGGATGGCCTCAGAATTTTCAGCCTCCAAAGGCATTCAAATTCCCTGTGGTCTCCTTGGCAGTTGGGATGTAGTCCTTGGTGCTCATACTGATAGTCCTTGGTGGGGATCAGGGAGTCTTAAGGGTTGGGATACAAGCTGCCTCCTGTCCACCTGCTCCACTCTGGGGTCCCCCCACCCTGCTCTGTGCATATGACCTCCTGTTAAGAGGTTGTCAGGATCGCTCTTGACTCCCGATATATGTCTTTGTAGTTTTACTATCGTCTAATACTGCTTTGAATCTGTTGTCTATGAGTTAGTTATGTTCCCGATTATAATTCATGTCTGCCTCACACAGTCTAGGGAGATGGAAGATTTCTCTGTTCTCCCACCCCTTTCCAAGTAGCTTAGGGTCTTAAAAGTATATTAGGGTACGGGCCTTGGGTTTGGGGGCAAGTGCCGCTCCTCACAGTGTGGCGGCTGTGGGGGGTGCCCTTGCAGGGTGGGACCCAATGCTGGGGGCTCACGCCAAAGACACTGCCGCTAGGCAGTGAACGAGTCCTCAGGCTCCCCCAGGACCCAAGAGAGCTCTTTCCTCAGGGTAAGTGCGCCATGAGGGAACTTGGGAACTGGGTTAAAATTCCTAGCTCCACCCAGCTGCTAATATCTGGCGGCTGGGTGAGTTTGGGAGGGGTTCGGGCCTTGGGTTTGGGGGCAAGTGCCGCTCCTCACAGTGTGGCAGCTGTGGGGGGTGCCCCTGCCGGGTCAGACCCAATGCTGGGGGCTCACGCCAAAGACACTGTCGCAAGGCAGTGAATGAGTCCTTGGCCTCCCCCAGGGCAGCCAGTGCGCCATGTGGTGCCAGGCTCTGCCTGCTGGCCTCCCGGCCAGGGAGTTCTGGGGTATTGATTGTCTGAATCGCTGCTTAGGTAGCTCCAGGTTGATCCCACTGAGCTTCTGGGATCTCAGTCAATCCTTAACATTCCCAATGGCGGTAACTCCTCCTTTGAAGAAATTGGTAACGGAACAGAATGTACTGGGCAGGACTGAGCAAACCTTAGCCTACAAGCAAAACTAGAAACCAGCATGGAGCACAGGTCATGCCAAGCCATGCTCTTGCACCTACTGGTCTACTTGAGTGAAGGACACTAAGTCACACTGTCTAAGGCAGAGGCCAGGACAAGTGAGGGACTGAGACAAGCTGAGTCAGAGCAACCACTGGCACGCACATGATCTACGGCTAGGAACAGGCCCAGTTTGGGAGGTAAGGGGACACCTTAACTGGGTTGAGGTTCTCACCAATGGGCGCGTGTGCAGGAATGGGGGCTGCGTTCTATCTAGGAAACAGATGCAATCTCCCAAGGCACTAGTGTGGGCTGGGATTGGATGCACCAGGCCAGGCCAGACCCCAACATCATCTGGTGTCCTGGAGAACCAGGGTGGATGTGGGACTGACTAGGCTGGGTCTCAACCCCCTACTGAGCCATGTGTGAGCTGTATGTGGGTATGGATGAGCCATGGCTGGGCTGAAAGATCCAACAACAAGAACCAGAATGGGGTGAAAGCCAGCCAGGAAAAGCCACTGTTCCTGCTAGGACATGAGGTGTACTGAGTAGGGCTGGCTTAAGGACCCCCTGGTATGTGCAAAATCTGCCATTGGGAGAGGTTCTGATGGAGGAGCCTGGGCAACTCCTCTGGCAGGACACAGTCCCTGCAGGTAAGCGCAAAAAGCATGATAGGAAACAGCCCAGAATAGGCCATGGAAAGTTTCCCACTGGCATACATTCGGCATGGGTCAGGAGCAGACCAGGCTGAATCAGTTCATGTCACCAACTGGTAAATCCGATCACCAGAACAGAGTGTGGGTCGAGCCGGGTTTGGTTGCCACAAAACCAGTGCAAAATATGGAATGCCAGGGTGAGGTTGCCTGTACTGGATTTGACTGCAGCACCCAACCAGCACATGTGAGATCCAGGAAGGGAGGGACAGAGCTGGCAGGGGGATTAAGGGGCTGGTCCCCTCGCTGGACAGCTACTCCCACTGGAGAGCGTGGGCTGGGATGGGGACAGACGAGACTAAGCAAGGATGCAACACCTGTGCGCTGCATGTGGACTTGATCAGGGAAAATCCAGGCTGGGCTGATTATTTCTGTGGATGCAAGCATAAATTAGAATGGGTGAGGGATGTTTGGGCTTGGCCGCATTAGCTGGCAGAAGCAGGCACTGGGGACTAATTCTGTCAAGTCAAATCACAGAATCACCTAAAGAGTGCAAAATCTGGGAGTGAGAGAGACCTGGGAGGGAAAAAGTGGGTTCCCCCTTCCAGGTCACTACTCCCGCGGGAGGGCATGAAAACTAGGACAAGGGCTGGGGTGGCTAGACAGAGAGGCACTCAACAACATCCGTGAGGGCTGGATGGTTGAGTTGGTTAGATGGAACTAAGCTTTAATACCCACTGACAAGTACAAGAGCCAAATGGGATGTGGGACAGACTGGACTAGTCTGCTATACATACTGGCAAACCAGTGTAGGGAGCAGGCCTGGTGAGGGTTACTGTGGGTCGTCCCAACTAGGATGCAGCTCTCACTGGTTGATGCAAGGGCCGAGTGTGTGCTGGGCCGAACCAGGCTGGACTGCAACACCCATTGGTTCCAGTGGAAATCAGGACTGAAAACAGAACCAACCCAGCAATTGAAATCACCAGCTGATCGTGGTGACGGACTGTGCCGGGTCCTGTGCTTGCTAGAACATACAAGAATCTGGCCTGGGAATACCTCAAAGTTTCTTTGGAGATCTCCCCAATCGAACTGCTGGACACAGAACCCTAGCCAAGAAAAGACAGAGTACAGAGCAAGTCAATCAACCACCTCAGCTATATGTTGGCAGCGAAATACTGGGCAAATGAAGACTCTATGATGGATTGTGTCAAACAGTGGACGACCTCATCGAGTGAAACTGGCAGGGATTCATAACTGGAGAACTATTAAAACCATTTGAGCAAGGATCTCAGAGCATGTCCCACATCCTGGACTTGGGGTGGATGGGAAACTGGGTGGGGCTTCTCCGTCAATATCCCCCTTTACCTCAGATACATGATGGAAAAAATATGGACATAATACTATTACCCACTTCCCTATACCCCCTGAACCTTTTTTTTTTTTTTACCGTAATTAACTATGCAAAGATTGTCAACAAAAATACAATAAAAAAAATATATATATATAAAGTATGTTAGGTTTTACAATTCTTTGATGTAGATCATAAGCAGTGTGACACACATTGTTGATTCATTGATTACATCACATAATCTTATTGCATTAAATACAGGCTGTTTAAGGTTGAAATAATATTACAATATACAGGTACTATTTTCCTAATTAACTTCATTTCATTTTACATTAAGGCAAACATGTGGTATCTAACCTTTTGGGATTGGCTCATTTGCCTTAGCATAATGGTTTCCAGTTGTGCCCATTAGGCCAGAAAGAACTGCATTTTGTTTTTTTTCAATAGCTGAGTAGTATTCCATCGAGTAAATGAACCATAGCTTTCTTATCCCATCGTCTTCTGTTGATGGGCATTTCAGTTGCTTCCAAGTTTTTGCAATTATTGATTGTGCTTCTGTGAAGATAGGGATGCATGTTGGTTTCTTGTGTAACAGGTATTTTGGATATATTCCTAGGAGTGCTATTGCCGGGTCATGTGAACCCATGATCATATGAATCTCTTCTCTATTTTTGTGATAGTACTGGGCTATTTTAATAACCACTGCCCTGCAGTTATGTCCAGAGGTCCGGGACTGTGATTTCCCCCTGTTAACTTCCTATTCTTCAGGATGGTTCTAGCTACCTGTTTTTTTTTTTTTTTTTTTTTTTTTTTCTGCTTCCAAATGAACGTTTGTATCATTTTTCCCAGTTTAATGAAAAAAAGGTTTGGGTAATTTGATTGGAATTGCGTTGAATGTATATATTGCTTTTGGCAGTATAGACATTTTAATGATATTGATTTTACCTATCCAGGAACATGGGATTTGCTCCATCTTTTGAGGTCTTGTTCAAGCTCTTTTTTAAGTAGTTTGTAGTTTTCTTCAAAAAGTTCTCCTACCTTTTTGGTTAGATTTATTCCTAGATGCTTCATACTTTTTTCTATTATTTTGAATGGTACCTTTATTTGAGATCTTTTTTCCATCTTGGGGCTGTTTGCATACACTATGTCTGATGATTTTTGTTCATTTATTTTGCACCCTACCATATTATCAAACTCTCATAGAAAATCTAGCTGCCTCTGTATTGAGTCTCTTGGTTCTTCTATGTAAAGGATCATGTCATCTGTGAATAGTGAAAGCTTGAATTCTTCATTTTCAATTTGAACTTCTTTGATTTCTTTGTCTTGCCTTATGGCCTCAGCGAGTACCTCTACGACTATGTTGAATAGCATTTGTGATAACAGACATCCTTATCTTGTTCCAGGTCTCAGTGGAAAAGGATCCAGTTTTTCTCCATTAAGTATGATGCTGGAATTTGGTTTTTCATATATTGCTTTGATTATGTTGTAGATAGTTCCTTCTATGCCTACCTTGGTTAGGATTATTAACATAAAGTGGTGTTGGATTTTGTCAAAAGCATTTTCTGCATCTATTGATAGTATTATATGATTTTTTTCAGTTTTTGGATGTGGTGTATTACATTTATGGATTTGTGTTTGTTGAACCAATCCTGCACTCAAGGGATGAATCCTACTTGGTCTGGATGAATGATCTCTCTGATGTTTTTTTGAATTCTATTGGCTAAAATTTTGTTGAGAACCTTAGCATCAATTTTCATCAGGGAGTTCGGTCTGTAGTTTTCCTTCTCTGTTAATTCTCTGTAGTGTTTGGGGATTAAAGTGGTGTTGGTTTCATTGAATGTGTTTGGAAGGGCTGCTTGCTTTTCTACTGTTTTTGAAGAGCTTGAAGAGGATTGGGATAAGTTCAGTTTGGAATGGTTCATAGAATTCTGTGGTGAAGCCATTTGGGCCTGGGCATTTCTTTGCTGGAAAATCTTTAATCACTGACTCTATCTCTACATTGGTTATGGGTTTGTTCAGGTCTTTTGTTGCCTCTGAGGTAAGTTTTGGTAAGTGGTGGGAGTTTAGGAACCTTTCCATTTCCTGGTGGTTTTCTGATTTTTTGGAGTACAGTTCTTCGTAGTAATTTCTAATTATTTTCTTAATGGTTGCAGTGTCTGCCATTATGTTGCCTTTTTCATCTTTGATGCTGCTAATTCTCACTTTCTCTTGTTTTTTCTTTGTCAATGGGGCCAGTGGAGTGTCTATTTTATATATCTTCTCAAGAAACCAGCTTCTTGATGCATTGATTTTGTGTATAATTTTTTATTTCTATTTGTTCAACTCCTCCCTTGTTTTAATACTTTCTTGCCTCCTATTGTTTGTGGGGTCGTTTTGCTGCTGCTTTTCCAATTCCTGGAGGTGTGTGCTTAGTTCCTGTATTTGATGCCTTTCTTGGGCCTTGACATGATCACCAATTAAAATGAGCTTGCCATTTAACACTGCTTTGGCAGTGTCCCACAAGTTTTGGAATGTTGTATCAGAGTTTCATTGGTTTGCATATTATTTTTTTTAATCGTCTTTAAATTCTTCTCTGACCCATTGTTCGTTTAATAGCATATTGTTCAACCTCCAATAGTTTACATATTTCCTGGTGCATTTTGAATTGCTGATTTCCAGCTTCATTCTCTGGTGGTCTGAGAAGGTACATGGTATGATTCTGATTTTTTTGAAGTTAGTTAGACTTGCTTTGTGCCCTATCATGTGGTCGATCCTGGAGAAGGTGCCCTGTACTGCTGAAAAAAATGTATAATCTGCGGCCTTAGGATGAAAAGTTCTATAAATGTCTACCAAGTCCAGTTGTTTTATTGTTTGTGTGAGCTCTATGGTTTCTGTTGAACTTTTGTCTTGTTGATATATCGGTTTAATGGAGTGTTTAGATCTCCCACGATTATTGTATGTTCATCTATATCTCCCTTTAAGTCTCTAAGTAATTGCTGCATGTAGCTGGGTGCATCTGAATTTGGGGCATATGTGTTAAGGTTGGTAATCACTTCCTGATGGACCATTCCTTTCAACAATATAAAATGTCCTTCTGTGTCCTTTTTGATGTTTTTCATGTTGAAGTCTAAATCATCTGAAATTAGGATCACTACACCAGCCTTTTTTTCTTGTCCATTGGCGTGAAATACCTTTTTCCATCCCTTCACCTTCAGTTTCTTAGCATCTTTTCTGGTTAGATGCGTCTCTTGTAGGCAACAGATAATTGGGTCCCTTTTTGTTGATCCAATCTGTTAATCTATGTCTTTTGACTGATGAATTTAGGTCATGTGTGTTAAGAGTTAATATTGAGAGATTGCGATTTTGTCCTGCCATGCACGTCTGTTTTTGAGGTCGTTGGTATCTAATTGTCTTTCCTTGTGTGTACTTTAGTGGGGAGGTCTTCCCATTTGCCATCCTTGCTTATGGTTTGCTTCCTTTTTCTCTGGGATTAGTGCATTTTTGAGGAGATTTTATAGGGCTGGGTTTGTGTTGGTATATTCTTCTAAGTTCTCTTTGCTATGGAAGTATCTAATTTCATTCTTGAATACAAATGAGATCTTTGCTGGGTACATTATTCTTTGTTGACTGAGGTTCTGTTTCAGGATTTGAAATACTTTATTCTATTCCCTTCTTGCTTGGAGTGTCTGTTCTGAGAAGTCAGCATTGATCCTGATGGGCCTGCCTCTAAATGTAAGCTTGTCTGTTCTTCGTGCTAGTTTCAGAATCCTTTCTTTTATTGGTTGTAGGGGAGATTGAGTACAACATGTCTGGATGAGGATCTCTTGGGGTCAAATGTGTTGGAGGCTCTCTGACCTTCTGGGATTTGGGCTGGGTTCGTGTTCCAAGTGTTTTGGAAGTTCTGCTGCAAACTGTCATCAAGCACCAGTTGCATGCATGTCTCACTTGCCACTCCTTCTGGAAGGCCTATAATTCTGATATTCTATTTCTTGATGTTGTCATTCATTTCCTGTATGGCCTTATTGGCTTTGTTCATTCTGGGAATCTTCCAATTAGGAGATCCTGTCTTCTGCTACATTAATTCTTTTGGATAGACTCTCAACGTTGTGCTTCAGATCAAGGATCTCATTTTTGACTAATTTTGTTTCTGTGACCATGTGGTTTTCTAATTCCTTAAGTTCGGGCCCGGCGGCGTGGCCTAGCGGCTAAAGTCCTCACCTTGAACGCACCGGGATCCCATATGGGCGCCGGTTCTAATCCAGGCGGCTCCACTTCCTATCCAGCTCCTTGCTTGTGGCCTTGGAAAGCAGTCGAGGACGGCCCAAAGCTTTGGGACCCTGCACCCATGTGGGAGACCGGGAAGAGGTTCCAGGTTCCTGGCATCGGATTGGCACACACCGGCCCATTGGGGCTTACTTGAGGAGTGAAACATCGGATAGAAGATCTTCCTCTCTGTCTCTCCTCCTCTCTGTATATCCGGCTTTCCAATAACAATAAAATCTTTTAAAAAAATAATTCCTTAAGTTCCTCCTATCGTTTTTTATTGTCCCTGAAGAGTTTTATCAATATTTTTCTGAACTCCTTGTCTGATAGGTCATCAATTTCTTCATTTGTAATCTCTGCGATTGACCAGGCCTTTTGGTGACTTTTGAGGTGGTACTGGCTCCTTCCTCTGACTCATTTATTTTCCTGTGACCTCACCCTATGTCTATGTGATATAGGTGTTGCTGGCTTCAAACCTTTGACCTCTGCTGTCACCTAGTTGGTGACCTGAGGTCTTGCTGACCTACATTATTTTTTCTTCTTTGTGGTGCCTGGACTACCCTCCCCATACTTCTTCAGTCTGTGATCTTGTGGGCTCTTTAAAACTGGGCGATATTTATGGTAGCTTTTGGGCCTCCCTTCTATGGCCCTGGGATTGGTGCTGCCCAGGTGCTGGGGAGTTCCAGTTCTCAGGATAGCCTGGGCTCTTTGTTTCTGTGCCTAGTCACCCTCTCCAGTCCTTCTGGCCAAATCCATGTCTGCGGTGAATTATTCAGTTCAGGCACCTTTCCTGAATTCAGTTCTGCCACACTACCGTGTTTTGTACCCTAGATCTGCCTGCCCCTCTCCTCCTGCTAAGGTTGGGCATGACCCTGTGTTAGCAACTCACTGAAATTTACTTCCCAAAATCCACTAGCAAAATTTCGCTCGAGGCTCTGTGGCCCAGGGCACCCTCCTTGTCCTTCTCAGGTTGCTAATCCCAGTCTTTCGCATTTGTTTTGCTGCTGTGTGCCATTTTCTCAGTCCTGGAAGCACTGGGGGATTTCCCACAGTGTTCTCCGTGGTTCTTTCCTCTCAGGCTCACTTCAGACTGCACCTGTCCCTAAATTTAAGGACCCTCTGTCACATCGGTCTAACTCCATTGTCCATCTTGACTCCTCACCCCATGAAATGCTTTTGTAAACCCAGTTTCTCTTTCTGCACCTTCTGGGACTTTTGTAACTCCTATATTTGGTCTCCTGATAGTGTCTTTCAATTCTTGAATAGTTTCTTTTTGCCTGATCCTGCTCTACTTCCAGCTTTTTGTTTGCTTCCCCCTGATGACAGGAAATATCTTGCATCCTGAGATTTTTTCTTCTGCTTGATTCATTCTATTTTGGAGACTTTCCAATGTACTTTTAATTTACTCTACTGTGTTCTTAATTTCTGCTATATCAGCCTTGATTTGCTTTATTGCTGCTATTGCTTGTATAAAATGCTCCTTAAAATCTTTGAACTCTTGTAGGTGTTTCTCACTGTTGATAAGAAGATTTATAATGCGTTTTCTGAATGCTGTGTGCCCCATTTTTTGGATGTCTTCCTCAGTTAACTCTGAGGTTGGCATAGGGATTTAATCCTTTGCAGGGGAGTCTTAAGTAATATTCTTTTTGCCTTTGTGTCTTTTTTTGTTCTGGATCATTGTACTTTTAGTTTTCAGATTCTTCTCATTGGGGCAGGTTTCACTAGGCTGTGTCACCCACAGGTCTACAGTTCAATTTTGTTACACAGCTCTTTACTTGCAGCCATTTGTGCCACTCCGTCCAGCAAGTTCTAGGTCTCAGTTCTTATGTTAGCTTTCCACCATGGTCTCACCACTTTCCACCTCCTGTGCTATCGTGCTGAGTTTGCACTGTTGTCTGTGCAACCTTTTTCCCACTTGCTATTGGAGCAGGTGCCAGAATTATGGAGACACGAGTTGGCCTATATAGCTAGATTGTTGATGGTTCTGATCTTGCCAGAACCTGTTGGATGTTAGGTCTGGTTGCCACACGGACCTATTCTGACCTGTATGATGCCACAGGTGGTGTTATTTTCCTGTGCGACCAGTGCAATCCACTGAACTCACTGAGTTTTCGTGAGCTCAGCACATGTGCAGTTGACTGTTGTCTTCTGCAGTCCTATGTTTTTGCTGCAGTGTTCAAAATGGTGCCTGATATGCCTCTACTAGAGTTCTTGATCTTCTGTCTGTCAGGTGTGAGGGCTACCCAGACCTGTCTTGGGCAGAACCTGTAGAATATCCCATTGCTGCGGTTCAGTGAGTTAGAAATGAGTTCATCCCCAGCTCAGTGCATGCTCAGTTCTTTCCTTTGCCTTTGCCATTTTTAAGAAAAATGGTGCCCAATTTGTCTTTAGGGGTCTAACTGGACTGTGAAATCCACCCGGCTCTTGCACTGTCTGGTATCTGCTGCTCTGTCTCTGCTCCTAGTCAAATTAAACAGACCAGCAGGATGAACAGTTTTTTGTCTGGGTTCACCACCCAAATTCCCAGTGAAAGTCTGTTCCACCTGATGGCTGTTATAGTTTCGGCTGCTGATGGAGTTAAAATCGTCATTAGCTGAATTTGTTGGATTATCCGTCACTGCAACACATACCATTGTTTTGGTTCCTTTCAGTTGTCTGTCAGTCTGTAGCTACCCCTCTAAAAATGTTCTGTCTCTCCTACATCCTGGAATGTGTTCTCTCCTCTTCATTCTGATTAAATGCTTCTCCATCCATTTGAACGTGTCCTTACACTATTCTGCCACTCTGATTCTCTGCGGAAACCTAGTTTTGTCACTACATGTCCAATGCCCATTGAATTCATTGGGTAATTATCTTAACATTCCATCAGCATTACTAGCAGATCTCTCTGAAAGCCTGTTTTATCACTTCTTGTTCAATGTACCTTGAGCCTAGGATGACGAAATCAAGCATGTTGAGCACCTACAAAAAAGAAGGACGTATATCCTCACTCAACACACTAAGAACTGCACATCCAGAGAGAAGTTTAACGACCAACACATTTTCAGCAACCATTGGAAACAACTGCTGTGGCAGCTCAAAAGTCTGAATGTGCAAGTGAAACCTGGTAAACTTATGATGTTGGTGAATGGAAACATCCCGAAGGAGCAGCACAGGTATTACACTGCAAAATCTATTCCACTTGGGTCATTATCTTCACATTCCATCAGTGTTACTATCAGACTTCCCGGAATGCAGGTTTTGTCACTTCTGTTTCAAAACCCCAGTGCCCAGTATAAGGAAAATAAACAGGTTGAGCACCCACACAAAAAAGGATGTAGACCCTCACTCAGCATGGAAAGAACTTCACATCCAGAGAGAAGTTCAGTGTCCAAGCCATTTTCGGCTACCATTGGAAATAACTGCTCTGGCAGCACATATAGCAGAATGTGCATGTTACACTTAGGAAGCTGAGAATCTTTGTGAATGGCAACTTTCCGAAAGAGCAGTATTGGGCGTCCAATGCCAAAATTGCTCCACTTGGGTCACTAACCTCACAATCCATGAGTTTTCCTAGCAGAATTCCTGGAAAATCTTTTTTCTCTCTCCATGTCCCATGCCCTTTGAGCCCAGGATGATAAAATTAAGCAGCTTGAGCACCCACACAAAACAAGGACATAGATCCTCATTCAACATGCTAAGAACTCCACATCAAGAAAGAATTACAGAGCAAAAGCCATTTTCACCTAGCATTGAAAACAACTGCTCAGGTAGCACATATGGCTGAATGTGGATGTCTCACTTAGGGAACTGAATTTGTTTGTGAATGGCAAATTCCCGAAGTTGTAGCAAAGGTCTTCCTGTGCCAAAACTACTCCCCTTGGGTCATTATCTTCACATTTCATTACCTTTACTATAGATCTCACAGCAAGCCGGTTTTGTCACTGCTTGTCCAATGCCCATTGACCCCAGCATGATGAAATCAAGCATGTTGAAAACCTTCACAAAAAAAGGATATAGATCATCCTTAGACTCACTAAGATCTCCCCATCCAGAGAGAAGTTCAGTGTCCAAGCTATTTTCAGCTAACATTGAAAACAACTGCTCTAGTAGCACATACAGCAGAATTTTAATGTTACCCGTCAAAACTGAGTGTTTGTGAGTGACAACTTCCTGGAGTGGCAGAAAAGATGTTCTAGAGCCAAAACTACTCCACTTTGGTTATTATTTTCACATTCCATCAACTTTACTAGCAGATCTCCCAGAAAACCTGTTATGTCACTTCCTGTCCAATGCACATTGAACCAGTATGATGAAAGCAAGTAGGTTGATCAAGGATGTAGATCTTCACTCCATTAAGAACTCCCACATCCAGAGAGAAGATCAGCACCCAAGCCATTTTCAGCTAATATTGAAAAAACCTGCTCTGGCAGCACATATCGAGCAATATTCATGTGACACCTGGGGAACTCATGGTGTTGGTGAATGGCAACTTTCGGAAGGGGCAACAGAGATCTTCCAGTGCCCAAACTACTCCATTTGGATCATCATCTTCACACTCCATTAGGTTTACCAGCACGTTTTCCGGAAAACCAGTTTTGTCACATCTCATCAAATGCCCATTGAACCCACTTTGATGAAAACAGGCGTGTGAAGCACCCAAACGAAATAAGGATGTAGATCCTAACTCGAAAGGCTAAAACTCAACCTCCAGAGACAAGTTCAGTGCCCAAGCCATTTTCAGCTACCCTTGAAAACAACTGCTCTGGCACCACAAATGCCTGAAAATCCATGTTTAGTTAGGGCATTCAGGATATTGGTGAGTGGCAACATCCCGAAATAGTAGCATAGGTTTTTTACTACCAAAACTACTCCAATTGAGTCATTATCTTCACATTCCATCAGCTTTGCTAGCACATCCCCCGGAAACCCTGTTTTGTCACTTTTTTTTCCAATGCCCTGGAGCCCAGTTAGATAAAAACAAGCAAGTTGAGCACGCACTGTAAACAAAATATTCTTCTTCCTTCAACGCCATAAGAATTCTACCTCCAGGAAGATGTTCAGTGCCCAAAGCATTTTCAGCTACCATTAACAACTGATCTGTCAGCACATATGCCTGAAAGTGCATGTGACATGTAGGGCACTCAGTTTATGGTTAATGGAAGGTGCCTGAAGGAGCAGCACAGGTCTTACAGTGCAAGAAATATTCCACCTGAGCCATTACCTAAACATTCCATCACCTTTACTTGAAGTTATCACGTAAAACCTGTTTACTCAATTCTCATCCACTGCACTTGCAGCCCAGTATGATGAAAACAAGAATGTTGAGCACCTACACAAAACAAGGATGTTAATCCTCATTCAGCACAATAATAACCCCCACATCTGGAGAGAAGTTCAGCATCCAATCCATTTTCAACTACCACTGAAAAAAACTGCTCTGGCAGTGCATGTGCATGAATGTGCATGTGTAAACTAGGGAACACATGCTGCTGGTAATGGCAAATTCCCAAAGAAGCAGCACAAGTCTTCCAGTGCCATAAATACTATGCTTGGGTCATTATCTTCACATTCCATCAGCCTTAGTAGCAGATCTCCCAGAAATCTTGTTTTGTCACTTGTCCAATAAACCTGGAGTGCAAAATGCTGAAATCAAGCAGGTTGAGCTCCCACACAAAACAAAGATGTAGATCCTCCCTCAACCCGCTAAGAACTCCAGATCTAGAGCAAATTTCACCATGCAAGCCATTTTAGCTAACATTGATAACATTTGCTCAGGCAGCACATGATGCTGAACTTGCATATGACAACTGAAGAACTAATAGTGTTGTAGAATAGAAACTTCCCAAAGGTGCAGCATAGGTCTTCCAGTGCCATAACTACTCCACATGGGTCATTGACTTCCTATGCCAAGTGCTTTTTTTTTTTTTAAAGATTTATTCATTTCATTACAGCCAGATATACACAGAGGAGGAGAGACAGAGAGGAAGATCTTCCGTCCGATGATTCACTCCCCAAGTGAGCCGCAACGGGCCGATGCGCGCCGATCTGAAGCCGGGAACCAGGAACCTCTTCTGGGTCTCCCACGTGGGTGCAGTGTCCCAATGCATTGGGCCGTCCTCAACTGCTTTCCCAGGCCACAAGCAGGGAGGTGGATGGGAAGTGGAGCTGCCGGGATTAGAACCGGCGCCCATATGGGATCCTGGGGCTTTCAAGGCGAGGACTTTAGCCGCTAGGCCACGCCGCCAGGCCCGCCAAGTGCTTTACTAGCAGATCTTCTTGAAAGCCTTGTCACTTCTTGTTCAATGTACCTTGTGCACAGTTTCATGAAATCTAACATGTTGAGCACCCACACAAAACAAGGATGGAGATCCTCACTCAACGCAATAAGAACTCCACATGCAGAGAGAAGTTCAGCGCCCACGCCATTTTCAGCTATGATTAGAAACAACTACTCTTGCAGCATATATGCTTGAATATGCAACTGACACCTAGGGAACTTATGGTGTTGGTGAATGGCAACTTCCCGAAGGTTCAGCAAAGGTCTTCCTGTTCCAAATCCACTCCACGTGCGTCATTAACTTCACATTCCATCAGTTTTAAAAGCTGTTCTCACGGAAACCAAATTATCCACTTCTCATCCAATGCCCCTGGGGCCCATTATGATGAAAACAAGAATGATGAGCACCCACACAAAAAAAGGATGCAGATCATCAGTCAACACAATAATAAGTCCCACATCCAGAGAGATGTTCAGCACCCAAACAATTTTCAGCTACCATTGAAAACCACTGCTCTGGCAGCACATATGGCAGAATGTGCATGTGAACACCTAGAGAGCTCATGGTGGTTGGTGAATTAGAAATTTCAGAAGGAGCAGTACAGCTCTTTCAGTGTCAAAACTACTCCACTTGGATTATTTTCTTTACATTCCATCAGCTTTACAAGCAGCTCTCCTTGAAAGCCTGTTTTGTCACGTCTCGTCCAATGTCCATTGAAACCAGAATGATGAAATCAAGCATGTAGAGCAGCCAAACAGTCAACTGGTATCAGAGCTAAATAATTCCTCAAGGGTTTGGTTTAGACCGGAGGGGGAGCGGGGAGCTGCGGGGGGGGGGGCAAGTGATTCCCCAGGCACTGCGGGACTTGATTGCCCTCCATGTGAGGGATGAAGCTCCAGGCACCAGCCAGACTTGATCATCCCAGAGGGGAGCAAGTGAGCTTCAGGCACTGCAGCAGGACTTGGCCACCCTGGAGAGGAACAAGGGAAGCTCCAGGGAAGCCAGGGAAGCTTCAGGGGATTGAGGCTCCAGTGACTGTGGTGGGACTTGGCCATCCAGAGTAAGAAACATAAGAACGACCTGCAGGGCAGGAACAGGACTTCATCCTGGCGGAAGGCATTGAGCTCATTGATCATCTGAAGTCCAAGCAGACATCATTTGGCTCACTCCTGAGTAAGGATCTGGATCTGGAGAGTGTTGTGTGTGTGTGGAGGAGTGCATTAAAGGACCAGTCAGAGTGAGAGTTGGATTATTGTGAAACTTTGTGGGCTTGCTACATTGCTGGTTGTCTTCTACATTTTTCTACCTGTTTTGATTAATTGTATTAAGAAAAAATATTGTGCAGAGTTTAGTCACACCCAAGTCTCTACTCCAGAGTCATTTTTCAGATTCAGAAGAGTGTTCACAACATGGGTTTGTAGATCAAGTAGAGTAAGTTGAATTCCCTCTGCTCCGTGGAATGGCCCAAATTTGGGGTTGGCTGCCTCCCTGAGGAGTCATACACCCAAGACCTGGTTTCTAAAGTCAAGGCAGTTATAACCAGACTGGGAGAGCAGGACATTTGGACCAGACTCTGTATATCCTCTTGTGGCAGGATTTAGAAGAGGACCCTCCTAATTGGCTTAGACATTTCCTTCCAGGTTCCCCTGACAGGAGAGCCTCACCGGCCTTGGCGCTTCCAGCCTTAGTTGTCCAGGACTTGCAGACCGATGCTAAGAAGGGGGAAGAGGCTGCTGCCCAAAAGAAGCCAGTCTTCCAGGAAGACCCTGGATTATATCCCTCCCTAATAGATTTATATTTTAATGTCAGCCCAGGGGGAGAGAATCCGTCCCCGTATGCAGTACCACTGCTTGCCCTGGAGGCTGAGTCTTCCTCAGCCTGGGCCCCCGTGAACTTGTGCTCCCAGCATGGGCTGCTGAAGATGGCAACCAAGAGCTCCTCCTCGTGCAGCCAGCTCCTGGAGCAGTACTGGCAGTTTTCCTCCAGTGACCTCTATAACTGGAAAACTCAGAACCCCCATTTTCCGAAGACCCCAGAGCGTTAACTGACTTGGTGGAATTGATCATGAACACTCACTGACCCACGTGGGATGATTGCCAGCAGCTGTTCAAAACGCTGTTCACCACAGAAGAGAGAGAACATATCCTGAATGAAGCTCAGAAAAATGTGAACGGAAAGAACAGCAGACCCACAACCCTCCAGAATATAATTGACGATGCCTTCCCATTGTGATAGCCGGATTGAGACTTTGGGACCCTAGAAGGTAGGGAGCATCTCCGGGTTTATCTCCAGACTCTTGTGGCAGGTCTCAGGGTGGCAGCACACTAATCCATGAATTTGGCCAAAATAGAACCTATTATATAGGGAGAAAATGAAAGCCTAGCCACTATCATTGAACGCCTTTATGACGCTTATAGGCAGTACACTCCCTTAGATCTTATGGCTGAAGAAAACCAGTCTGCAATAATTATGTCCTTTATCCACCAGGCAGGCCCAGATGTCAGAAGAAAACTTAACAAGCAGGAAGAGCTGGGAGGATGAGTATTAGGGAATCTTATCGAGATAGCAGAGAAAGTCTTCAATAGCAGAGAAACCCCTGAAGAAAAAGTAGAAAGAATCAGGAAGAAAGATCAAGAGTTCCAAAGCAGAAAAAATAGGAAGTAGCAGAGGGAAATGGCGAGAATTTTTTTGGCTGGGGTCAGAGATGGGCCAAGGTCTCCTAGATCCCAGGAGAGGGGATGGAGCCCCCACCAGTACAGGTACAGGTTAAACAGAGAACAATGCTTCCACTGCCACAGGTTGGAAGAAGCAATGTCCGCAACTCAGAAGAAATCAGAGGGAAAGGGAGAGGACAGAGACAGTGAACACAGCGCGAGTAATGCTGGTGAAGGAAGACTAAGGAAGTAGGGGCTTGGCTCCCTTCCCTGAGTCTTGGGTAACTTTATATGTAGAGGGTAAACCAATAGGGTTTATGGTAGATACGGGAGCCCAGTACTCTGTACTTAACCAAGCCCAAGGCTCCCTCACTGATAAGACTATCATAGTACAAGGAGCAACAGGGATGAAAGTTTGTTCATGGACAAAGAATAGAAAGGTAGACCTAGAAATGCACCATGTCACGCATTCATTCCTGGTGGTCCCAGAGAGCCCAATACCACTACTAAGCAGAGACCTGCTCACTAAGATTGGGACTCTCATTCACTTTGAGCCAAATGAAATAGATGTAACTGACAATAAGGGGCAGACACTCCATGTACTCACTGTGTCTCTGGCTGATGAGCACCACCTCTTTTCCAAATTCCCAGCAGCCTTGAGTAAGGACATGGACTACTGAGTTAAGACCTGCCCCCAGGCCTGGGCTGAGATTGCAGGAATAAGAATGGCAGCACACTGGCCCCCAGTGGTGGTGGAACTTAAAGCCAAGGCACAGCCCATATGGGTAAAGCTGTACCGCAGGGCAGATGAGGCTTCCCAAGGCATTGCACCCCACATTCACTGATTAATAGCAGCTGGTATTCTAAAGGCCTGCCACTCTCCATGGAACACACCACTGATCCTGGTGAAAAAGCCAAATGGGCAGGACTATCGCCCAGTCCAAGATTTGAGGAGAGTGAATGAGAGAGTGGAAAATATCCATCCCACAGTGACTAATCCTTACACTCTTCTAAGCCGCCTCCTTCCTTCACATGTTTGGTATACAACCCTTGATCTAAAGGATGCCTTCTTCAGCATAGCCTTGGCCCCAATAAGCCAGCCGATATTTGCTTTTGAGTGGTGCGAAGTAGGCAAGACTGATCAGTTGAACTGGACTCAGCTCCCCAAAGGATTTAAAAGCTCACCCACCCTTTTTAATAAAACACTTAGCCAAGACTTAGAACCATATCGGCAGGCGCACCCCACAGTGATCCTGCTGCAATATGTAGATGATTTACTACTCACCATTGCGACTGTGAAAGACTGCCAGAAAGCTACTAGAGACTTGCTTAAAGAGCTGGGGAGATTGGATTATCGAGCCAGTGCAAAGAAGGCCCAGATCTGCAAACAATCAGTAACCTATCTGGAGTATAAACTCAATAAAGGGCTCGATGCCTAACAGAAGCCATGAAAGAAACTATTCTCAGAATTCCCGTTTCCACCTCCCCATGAGAGGTGAGAAAATTCTTAGAATCAACGAGTTATTATAGACTCTGGATACCGAGTTATGCAGAGTTAGCTAGGCCCCAGTATGAAGCTGCTAAAGAACAAAAGGACTGGAAATAGTTAGAGAAACACCAGCAAGCCTTTAAAGAACTGAGGGCTGCCCTCCTTAAAGCCCCAGCACTGACACTCCCTAACCCGATAAAACCTTTTATCCTCTTTGTGGATAAAAAAAAGAGGGGGGATTGCAAAAGGAGTCCTAACCCAACAGCTGGGCCCATGGAAGCGACCAGTGGCTTATCTATCAAAGAAGCTTGATCATGTAGCTGCTGGCTGACCACCATGCCTCTGTGCCATAGCTGCTATTGTGCTCATGGTACAAGACGCAAACTGACTTTCGGCCAGAACTTAAAGATCATAGCTTCTCATACTGTAGAGGGAATCCTGAGACAGTCCCCTGGTAAGGGGATGAGCAATGAAAGGCTCACACTATCAGGGGCTCTTGCAAGATTCTCCCATAATTGTGTTCCTCGAACCAGCCATCTTGAACCCCACCACCTTGCTGCCTAACCCAGACATGGAGAACCCCCCTTCATGATTGTCATGAGATCCTCTCAGAGGTCACTCAAGCTTGTCATGATCTCCTGGACACACCCTTACCAAACAATGAGTTGACCTGGTTCACAGACACTAGTAGCTTTGTGAAGAATGGAGTGCGAGGGGCTGGGGCAGCGGTGGTCCACCACAACAGGGAAGTAGTCTGGAGCTGTGCCCTTCCCCCAGGGACTTCAGCGCAAAAGTCAGAGCTAATTGTACTGTCTGAGGCTCTTGAACGAGCGGAAGGAAGGCGGGTGACTGTTTACACAGACAACCGGTATGCCTTCGGTACTGTGCATGTTCACGGTGCCATGTACTGAGAGAGAAGCTTCATGACAGCAGAGGGGAGGGAGCTGTGAAACCTGGCAGAAGTGCAATGCCTGTTTACAGCCATAGAGAAACCCAGGGCAGCTGCCATAGTGCATATACCAGGTCACCAGTCCATAATCACTGTAGATGCGGTGGGAAACAACTGTGCAGATGAATAAGCAAAAAGAGCAGCTATGGCTGTTGAAGACTCCAGAAGCAAGGAGGAGGAAGCTGTCCGGATAGCAGCAATAAACTTACCAATACCAGAGCTCCCTGTGCTGCCATTCCTGCCAAGCTACACCTCAGAATATTTGGAGAGGGCCCAATGCCAACACTTGCAGGAGACCAAGTCGGACAATCAATATAGGGACTCAGAGGAAACACTGCTTTTGCCTACAGAACTGGGGAAAATTTTTCATCACCAACTTACATGAAACCACCCACTTGGGGTGGAGGAAACTGCTGGATCTATTCGACACTCACTACCTTTGGTTTCCACATCAGAACTCTGAGGCCAGATTCATAGTGGTGTGGTGCACAAGATGCCAGACAATGAAACCTAGCAAGAGGCGATTCCCACATACAGGTACTTGGGTTTGGGGGCAGGCACCAGGATATAATTGGGAAATAGACTTTACAGAGGTAAGGCTGGGAAAGTTCGGGTACTGGTATCTTCTAGTCTTTGTAGACACATTTTCAGGGTGGGTAGAAGCATTTCCTACTAAGAAGGAAACCAGTCAGTTGGTGGCTGAAGTATTGCTTGAGGAAATTATACCTCGATATGGAGCTCCAGTTATGCTAGAATTGGACAATGGCCCAGCTTTCCTTAATAAAGTCCTACAAGGGCTGGCAAGAGCCATGGGGGCATATTAGAAGCTGCATTGTGAATATAACCCACAGAGCTCAGGGCAAGTAGAGAATGAACAGAACCACTAAAGTGACCTTATGTAAATTAGCCTTCGAGACAGGTGGAGACTGGGTGACTCTCCTTCCCTTTGCTATCTTCCGAGCTCAAAATTTTCCTTATGTGCATGCGTTGACCCCATTCAAAATTATGTACGGGTCTCTGCCCCCTATTGTCCAATGAGCCCTCTCTATGGGCAAGACCAAGGTCCTACTGCCCTGCTTGACTGGCCTGTGTGCCCCAAGTGCGGTCTGACCAAAGCATGCTGGTGCAATAAACTGTTGGCTGCTTGCATTACCAGCGAGAATCTTGGTCATTCTCAGGGAGTTAAGTAGCCCCCATCCTGACATCCAGGAGCTTTAGTCCAGACTCTAACAGCAGCACATATGCCTGACCACATATGTGACACCTAAGGAAATATTGGTGTTTGTGTGTGGCAAATTGCCGAAGGAGCAGCACAAGTTTTCCAGTGCCAGAACTACTCCACATAGGTAATTATCTTCATATTCCATCAGCTTTACCACCAGATCGCCCAGAAAGCCTTTTTTGTAATTTCTCGTTCAATGCCCATTTAGGCCAATATGGTAAAATCAAGCATGTTGAGCACCCAAAAAAACAAGGATGTAGATCCTCACTCAACGCAATAAGAACACCACTTCCAGAGAGTTCAGCTCCTGAGCCATTTTCAGTTAACATTGAAAACAATTTCTCTGGCAGCACATATCCCTAATGGTGCATATGACACCTAGGGAACTCATAGTGTTGGTGAATTGCAAATTTCCGTAGGAGCAACATCACTGGCCTTCCAGTGCCAAAACTACTCTACTTGGGTCATTATCTTCACATTCCATGAGCTTTGCAAGCAGATTTCCCAGAAAACCTCTTTTGCCACTTCTTGCCCAAAGGCCATTGAGCCCAGGATGATGAAATCAAGCATGTTGCGCTTCCACACAAAACAAGGATGTACATCCTCACTCAATGTGCCATGAACTCCATTACCTGAAATCAAGCATGTTGAGCTTCCACACAAAACAAGGATGTACATCCTCACTCAATGTGCCATGAACTCCATTACCTGAAATCAAGCATGTTGAGCTTCCACACAAAACAAGGATGTACATCCTCACTCAATGTGCCATGAACTCCATTTTCAGCTATCATTGAAAACAATTGCTCTGGCAGCAGATATGCCTGAATGTGCATGTGACACCTAGGGAACACATTGTGTTGGTGAATGGCAACTTCCTGTAGGAGTAGCACAGGTTTTATAACGCCAAAATTACTCCATTTGGGTAATTAACTGCCCATACAATTAACTTTACGGGATGATCTCCCAGAACGCTTTTTCTGTTACTTCTCATTCAATGGCTATTGAACCCAGTATGATGAAATCAAGATTTTTGAGCACCCAGACAAAGAAAGGATGTATATCCTCACTCAACATGCTAAGAACTCCACATCTAGAGAGTAGTTCAACATCCACGCCATTTTCAGCTACCATTGAAAACCACTGCTCTGTCAGAATATATGCCATAAGGTGCAGGTGAAACCTATGGAACTCATGGTTTTGGTGAATGGCAACTTCCTGGTGGAGCAGCACAGGTCATCAAAGGCAAGAACTACTCTGCTTGGGTCACTAATTCCATATTAGATCAGCTTTATTTGGAGATCTTCCAAAAAGTCAGTTTTGTCACTTTTCGTACAAGGTCCCTCGAGCCCAATATGATGAAATCAAGCATGTCGAGCTGTCACACAAAACAACGATGGAGGTCCTCACCAGAGGCACTAAGAACTACACAACCAGAGAGATTTTCAGAGCCCAAGACATTTTCAGGTATCATTGTAAACAGCTGCTCTGACAGCACATATGCCTAAATGTGCATGTTACACCTAGGCAATTGAGTGTGTATGTGACTGGCAACTTCCAGGAGGAGCAGCAGAGGACCTTCTGTGCCAAAACTACTCCACATGGGTCATTAACTTTCCATCCTATTAGCTTCACTAACATCTCACGGAAAACCTGTTTTGTCACTCTTGTCCCATGTACCTTGAGTCAAGTATAATGAAATCAAGCAGGTTGAGCACCCACACAAAACAAGGATATAGATCCTCACTCAACATGCTAAGAACTCCACATCTAGGGATTAGTACAATGCCCAAGCCATTTTCAGCTTCCAGAAAACAATTGATCTGGCAATACATATGGCTGAATATGCACGATTCAGTTAGGGAATTATGGACTTCTTTGAATGGTACATTCCCGAAGAAGCAGCACAGGTCTTCCAGTACCAAAAGTATTCTACCTGGGAAATTAACTTCATATTCCATCAGCATTACTAGCAGATATCCCAGAAAACCTGTTTTGTCACTTCTTGTTCAATGTCCTTTGAGTCTAGGATGATGAAATCAAGCATGTTGAGCACCCACACAAAAAAAAGGATGTACATCCTCACTCAACGCAATAAGAACTCCAACATCCAGAGAGAAGCTCAGCGTCCAAGCTATTTTCAGCTACCATTGAAAACAACTGCTTGGGCAGCATATATGTCAAAATGGGCATGTGACACCTACCAAACTGAGTGTGTTGGCAATGGAAAATTTCCGAAGAGGAAGCACAGGTCTTCCAGTGCTAAAACTAATGCATTTGGGTCATTACCTTCACATTCCATCAGCTTGTTATCAGATCTCCCAGAAAACCTGCTTACCTACTTCTTGTCCAATGCTCCTTGAGACCAGTATGATGAAGTCAAGCATGTTAAGCACCCACACAAATCAAGGATGCAGATGTTCACTCAACGCACTAAGAACTCCACTTCCAGAGAGAAATTCAGTGTATAAGGCAGTTTCCGCTAACATTGAAAACATTTGCTCTGGCAGCACATATGCCTAAATGTGCATGTTGACACTTAGGTAGTTCATGGTGTTGGTGAATTGCAAATTTCCAAAGGAGCAACATCACTGGTCTTCCAGTGCCAAAACTATTCCACTTGGGTCATTACCTTCAAATTCTATCAGCTTTACAAGCAGGTTTCCCAGAAATCCTGTTTTGACGCTGCTAAATCAAAGCCCCTGACCCAGTATGATCTGCCTGTGACAGCCAAGGAACTCATTGTGTAGATGAACGTCTGATTCCTGATTGAGCAGCACAGGTCTTCCAGTGCCAGCAGTAGTCAACTTGGGTCATTATCTTCCCATTCCATCAGTGTAATGGGTAGATCTCCCAGAAATCCTGTTTTGTCACTTCTTGATCAAAGCCACCGAGCCCAGTATAATGAAATCAAGCAGGTTGAGCACCCACTCAAAACAAAGATGTAGATGCAGCACAGGTCTTCCAGTATCAAAACTACTCCAATTGGGTCATTAACTGCCCATTCCATCACCCTTACCAGCAGATCTATTGGAAAGCCAGTTTTGTCACTTCTCAAACAATGCCCCTGGAGCACAGTATGATTAAATCAAGCATATTTAGCACCCATAGAAAACAAGGATGTAGATCCCCAATCAACCCGATAAGAACTCCACATCCCAAGAGAAGATCAGCTCCGAAGCCTTTTTCTACTACCATGGAAAGCAAATGCTCTGGCAGCACATGTTCATTAATGTGCATGTGACACCTAAGAAACTCATGGTGTTGGTGAATGGCAACTTCCTGAAGGAGTAGCACAAGTCTTACAGTCAAAAAAAAACAAAACAAAACAAAAAAAAAACCTGCACGTTTGTTATTCTTCACATTCTATCAGCTTTACTGGCAGATTCCCCAGAAAGCCAATGTTGTCACTCTTGTACAATAACCTGGAACCAAGTGTGATGAATCAAGCGTGTAGAGCTCCCACACAAAACAAGATAATAGTTCCTCACTCAGTGCGCTAAGAACTCCATCTTGTTCAGCGCAAGAAATTTTCAGCTACCACTGAGAACAATTGCTCTGTCAGTACCTGTGGGTGAATGTGCATCTAACACCTATTAACTGATTGTGTTAGTGAATGGCAAAATCCCGCAGGAGCAGCATAGTCCTTCCAGCTCCAAGACTAGTCCACTTGGGTCACTAACTTCTTATTTCTTCACCTTCAGTAGAAGATCTTCCTGAAAACCGGTTGTGTCACTACTTGTCCAATGGCTATTGAACTCAGGATCATGAAAACAAAAATGTTGAGCACACACACAGAACAAGGAAATAGATCCTCACTCAACTTGCTAAGAATTCCACATCCACCACAGACAATTTCAGCACCTAAGCCATTTTAACTTACCATTGAAAACACCTGCTCTAGCAGCACATGTGCCTGAAAGTGCATGTGACAAATAAAGATGACTCATGGTGTGGGTAAAAGCAAAATTGCTGCAGGAGCAACACACGTTTCCAGTGCAAAACATACTCTCCTTGGATCATTATCTTCACATTCCATCTGCTTTACTAGCAGATCTCCCAGAAACCCTGTTTTGTCACTTCTAGTATAATACCTATTGAACTCATTATGATGGAATCCAGCTTGTTAGGCTATCACACAAAACAAGGATGTAGATCCTCACCCCAGGTGCTAAAACCTCCACATCCAGAGAGAAGATCATCACTCAAGCCATTTTCAACTACCATTGAAAGCAAATGGTCTGGCAACAGCTATGGCTGAATGTGCGTGATTCAATTAGGGAACTCAGGATGCTGGTGAATGTCAAATTCCTGAAGGAGCAGCACAGGTGTTCCAGTGCCTCACTCTAGGTGCTAAGAACTCCATATACAGAGAGAAGTATAAAGCACAAGCCATTTTCAGCTAACAATGGAAACAACTGCTCAGGTAGCTCATATGATTGAATGTGCTTATGACACTTAGAGAAGTGCATGTGTTTGTGAATAATAACTTTCTGAAGGAGGAGCACAGGTCTTCCAGTGCCAGAACTACTTCCCTTTTGTCATTAACTTTCCAAACCATCAGCTTTAGGAGCAGATCTCCAATCCTTTATTTCCCAGGCTAGCTGGAAATTGCTTTGACACTGAGGTTCTCTGTGAATGTGGAGTTGGTAGCATGTGAAACACTCAGCAGCTGGAGCATTCGTTTATGTGGGATGCTAAATAAGATTCATTTCAGTGCAATGCACTCAATGGGTATTACACATAGAGTGACCAAACTGGATTTCCTTGAGAGCTGCTTTTAAAAGTGATGATGTGTGGTGTTAGTGCCCACATGGAGTTGTTCTTACACAAGAACCATTTTGCTGATTCATCTTGAATATGTCTTTCACCAACATACTGTGTTTCCTAGAGCTAATATGCACATAGCACTCTATGTGGTTTCAGAACCTTTGTTTTCCAGGCTAGCTGAAAATGGCTTTCGCGCTGAAGTTCTCTCTGAATGTGGAGTTGGTAGCATGTGAAACCTGCAGCTTGAACATTCGTTTCTTTCGAAAGCTCAACAAGCTTCATTTCAATACTGTTCTCTCAGTAGGCATTACACAATGATTGACCAAACTGGGTTTCCTTGAGAGCTGCTTGTAAGCCTCATGGTTTGTGAAGTTCTTGACCCAAATATAGTTGTTCTGACAAAAGAACCACTCGGCTGCTTTATCTTGAATATGCCCTTCATCAACATGCTGTGTTTCCTATAGCTCATGTGCATTTAGACCAATATGGGTTGCTACAGGCTTTCTTCCATGCTAGCTGAAAATGGGTTTGGTTCATTCATTTCAAATATGATGTTTTTCTTTCAGTTTGGTAACTTCCAAATAATCTCTGTTCTCAAGTTTAATTATCACGTGATCATGAAATATGCGATCAATCATTTTTCCCCAAGAGACTCTTGTATTTCCATTTTGTCACTCATGTGTTTTTTCTCTGTGGCATGTTAATTTTTCAAGGTGGTATAATTTTTTGTTGATGTTATTGTTGTTGACTTGACCTATTTTCATGGCTTCTCACATATGGTGATATATTATGATGGAGTACTGGGATCTATCATATACATATGTGGGGGTACAACAGAACATGCATCCCTGCATCCAGATAAAAAGTAAATTCTCAATGAAACTATTGGACATATGTAGACAATGGGATGGTGGAAATCAATATGGAGAACACTCAAACAACTGAAAATCTGCATACCATATGATGTAGCAATAGCAATCCTAGGAATATATTCAAAACACCTGTTACACGAGAAACCAACATGCACCCCTATGGTCACAGCAGCACAATCAGTAATTGCAAAAACTTGGAAGCAACCAAAGTGCCCATCAACATAAGACTGGATAAGAAAGCTTTGATTTATTTACTCCATGGAATACTACTCAGCTATTAAAACAACAACAACAACAAAAATGAAATGCAGTTTCCAACTGGAAACCTTTATGCTAAGGGAAATGAGTCAATCTGAAAGGTTAGATACCACATGCTTGCCTTAATTTAAGATGAAATGATGTCAATAGGAAAAAACAGAGCCTGTATACTGTAGTATTTCAACCTCATGCAATAAGATATTGTGAGTTAACCAATGAACCAACAATCAATGTGAATCACATTGCTTATGATCTACATCAAAGAATTGTAAAACCTAATATAATTTTAAGACCCTATGCTACTTGGAAATGGAGAGGGAGAGCAGAGAAATCTTCCATGAAGTTTAACCTATCAGAAACATAACAGGTAACTTATAGACAACAGACTTGAATCAGCATTAGACAATAGCAAAACTACAAAGACATTCAGGGGGATCAAGAGCGATCCTTACAACCTCTTAACAGGAGGTCATATGCACAGAGCAGGGTGGGGGGATCCCAGAGTGGAGCAGGTGGACAGGAGGAGGCTTTTATTCCAGCCCTGGAGCCTCCCGGATCCTCACCAATGACTGTCAGTATGGGCACCAAGGACTAACATCCCTACTGCCAAGGAGACCACGGGGAATTTGAGTGTCTGTGGAGGCCGAGAACTCTGAGGCCATCCACTCCTGCTTGGATCTACCACATGGGATGGAAGAAGCCCAAATCCTTCCTTGCAGGATCCAAGGTCACCAGAACAACAGCCAGGAGCCCTGAGCAGTCCACAGAAACAGAAGAACAGTCAATTTCCTTCGGGACTAGGGAGAGGACATTTCTCTGGACCTTACTTAGTTCCAACTTTAGATCCCACCCTCTCTTGCATTGACCATCTGGGCCACTCTGGAGGCCCCCCCAAAAAAACAAAAAGAAAAACAAAATAGATTAGATAAGCAAAGAATGACAAGGAAAGCTTAGAACCAGGAGGAAATGGTCAGTGTGGACTCACACATACCTTACTAGGCAGGACACAAAAATTAGTTACTATTCACTAAGTTATTAAGGGTTTCTTTGCACAACCCACCTATAACTGTTCTACACTTCAACTATTGACATATGTCTTATTAGAGTCATAAGCCAGTTTAGACTATCCTAAAATATGCCAATGTTCAGCAAAATTGTGCTTCAACACTATAAACTGCTAAATACTAAAAAAAATATATATATATATATAGACACGGGACAGCTGAATAGTACCCTATAGCAATTTTGAGGTGTATAGCAGCCAGTTGTATATAAACTAAAATTGAAATGTAATGAAGTAACCACAGGTTATGCTTGAGAACTTGCATTTTTTAACATATTGGTTACTCAAGAAATGCCAAATATTTCCATAATGTTGTAAATTTTTGTTGATGCTATGTTGCGGCTTTTAATTGATCAGGATGCTATTCTGCTAGCTCTGCTTTCAGATCAGAGATGGTCTCCCCAAGAAACTGTTGAATTTATCTGGACAATAAGATGCTGGACTCTATGCTTGGTATATGCTTGCAATGAAAACAAAATAGAGCTGCACGGTGGTCAGAAGGTGATTGGACCTGGCTCCAGAGCAACAGGAAGGGGAGCAGCCTGTTGCAGACATCATGTCACTAGCGAACCTTTCTGGTATTGGAGCAGTTGGCATAATGGTGGGAGGGATAGAGGCCCAGGGACCCAGGCCAAGAATCCTGTGCAAAATCTGGCAACAAAATGGAGTCACTTTGGTTCATTCCTAAATAAGTTTGTTAACCTGCTCTTTATGCTTCTCCACAAAATGCTTTTCCAGTTTCCTGCTTTTTCATCCAGATCACCAGACTAGCATGCCCTGCTAGCAATGCTCAGTTCCAGGAATCAATATTATATCATTGATTCACTCATTGTTTCTATGGCTACCCCCTGTGGCTACCTGAGCAAAACCATTGTTACTTTGGCAGTCTCCTGCAGTTGCTATACCTTAACATCATCTACCCATCAACCCCATGTCTGAATCTTATGGTTGTTCATTACTTGGCTGCAGTGGCTGTATAACTCATTCTCTCTTTAAAGAAAATCACCTAAGTCACACATCGGGGTCACTCTCTGAAGGAACCGATAAATGATGCCAGCCAGATAACTTACGTGCCTCCACAATAAATTTTTCTGCTTAGCAGGAAAAAAAATGCGCTCAAAGGGGATGAAGCATATAATGACCAAATAGGGTTTCCTTGAGAGCTGCTTGTAAGCCTGATGGTGCATGTACTTACTGACCCAAATACAGTTGTTCTCACACAAGAACCACTCGGCTGATTCATCTTGAATATGCCCTTCACCTACAGGCTGTGTTTCCTAGAGCTAATTTACACATAGTGCAGTATATAGTTCCAGAGCCTTTGTTTCCCAGGCTAGCTGAAAATGGCTCTGACACTGAGGTTCTCTCTGAATGTGGAGATGGGAGCATGTGAAACCAGCAGCTAGAGCATTCATTTGTGTGAAATGCTCAACAAGGTTCATTTCAGTACAATGAGCTCAATGGGCATTATACATAGAGAGTGATAACTGGGATTCATTGAGAGCTGCTTGTAAATCTGATGGTATGTGAAGTTAGTGACCCAAACACAATTGTTTTCATGCATTTATCACTCTCCTGTTTTATCTTGAATATGCCCTTCACCAACTTGCGTTATTTCCTAGATCTAAAATGCACATAACCAAAATGTGATTTTGCAAGTTTGTTTTCTAGGCTAGCCGAAAATGGCTTTGGCTGTGAAGTTCTGTCTAAATGTGGTTTTGATAGCATGTGAAACCCACAGCTGTAGCATTCATTTGTGTGTGCAATGCACAACAAGCTTATTTCAGTATAGTGCTCTCAATGAGCATTGCACATATAGTGCAAAAACTAGGTTTCCTTTAGAGCTGCTTGTAAGCATGATGGTGTGTGAAACTTGTGACCCAAACAGAGTTGCTCTCACACAAGAACTACTGGCTGATTCTTCTTGAATATGCCTTTCACCTACATGCTGCGTTTCCTAGAGCTAATATGCACTTAGTCAAACATGTGGCTCCAGAGACTTTGTTTTCAAGGCTAGGTGAAAATGGCTTTGGCACTTAAGTTCTCTCTGAATGTGGAGTTGGTAACATGTGAAACCTGCAGCTGGAGCATTGGTTTGTGTGGAAGCTCAACATGCTTTATTTCAGTACAATGTGCTCATTGTGCATTATGCATAGAATGACAAAACTGGATTTTATTGAGACCTGCTTGTAAGCCTGATGGTGCTTGAAGGTAGTAACCGTAATTTAGTTGTTCTCACACAAGAAAAAATCCACTGATTCATCTTCATTATGTCCTTGAGCAACACGCTGATTTTCCTAGAGTTAGTTTGTACATAGTGCAATATGTAGGGCCAGATCCTTGGATTCCAATGCTAGCAGAAAATGGCTTTGGCACTAAAGTTCACCTTGAATATGGAACTGGTAGAATGTGAAACTCACAGATGGAGCATTTGTTTGTGTTTGACGGTGAACAAGATTAACTTTGTTATAATTTGTAAAAAGGGCATTACTCATGGAATGGCAAAACTGGGTTTGCTTGAGAGCTGCTTCTAATCATGAATTTGTGTGAAGTTAGTAATCCAAAGGAAGTTTTTCCAACACAAGAACAACTCTGTTAATTTATCTTCAATATGCCCTTCACCAACATACTGTATTTCCTAAAGCAAGTATGTGTAGAGCATAGTATGTGGTGTCAGAACCTTTGTTTTCAAGGCTAGCTGAAATGGCTTTGGCACTGAAGTTCTCTCTGAATGTGGCGTTGGTAGCATGTGAAACCCTTGGTGCAGCCTTTGTTTGTGTTTAATGCTCAACAAGATTCACTTCAGTAAAATGTGCAAAATGAGCATTATACGTGGAATGGCAAAACTGGGTTTCCTTGAGAACTAACTGTAAGCCTGATGGTTAGTGAAGTTAGTGAGCAAAATGGAATTGTTCTAACACAGAAACCACTCGGCTGATTCAGCTTCACTATGTCATTTACCAAAATCTGAGTTTCCTAGATCTAATATCTATATAGTGCAGTTTGTTGTGACAGAGCCTTTGCTTTCAAGGCTAGCTGTAAATGGCTTTAGTGCTGAAGTTCTCTCTGAATGTGGATTAGGTAGCATGTGAACACCACACATGGAGCATTTCATTGTGAGGGTTGCTCAACAAGGTTCATTTATGTACACAGTGATCAATGGGCATTACGTATTAGTGACAAAATTGGGTATCCATGAGAGCTGCTTGAAAGCCTAATGCTGTGTCAAGTTAGTAAACTAAACAGATTTGTACTAAGGCAAGAATCACTCTGCTGATTGGTGTTCACTATGCCCTTCATCAAAATGTTGAGCTTCCTACACCAAGTATTTACATAGGGTAGAGTGTGGTATAAGAGCCTTTGTTTTGTAGGCCAGCAGAAAATGACTTTGACGCTGAAATTCTCTCTGAATGTGGATTTGGTAGCACTCAAAATCCGCAGCCGATGTGTTCCCTTCTGTGGGATATTGACCAAGCTTCATTTCAGCAGAAGGTGCTAATTGGGCATTACACATAGAGTGACAAAATTGGGTTTCCTTGAGGGCTGCCTGTAAGCCTGATGGTGTGTGAATTTAGTGACCCAAATGGAGTTGTCCTCACACAAGAACCACTCGGCTGATTATTCTTGAATATGCCCTTCACCAACATGCTGTGTTTCTGAGAACTAATTTGTCCTTAGCGTAGTTTTTGTTGCCAGAGCAGTTGTTATCAAGGTAAGCTGAAAATGTCTTTGGCGCTGAAGTTCTCTCTGAATATGGAGTTGGTAGCATGTAAAGCCGCAGCTGGAGCATTCATTTGTGTGAAATGCTCAACGAGCTTCACTGTAGTCAAATTAGCTCAAAACGCATTATGAATAGATAAACAAAATTGGGTTTCTTTGAGAGCTGCTTTTAAACCTGATGCTGTGTGAAGTTAGAGACCCATATGGAGTTGTTCTCTCACAAAAACCACTCAACTGTTACATCTTCAATATGTCCTTCATCAGCATGCTGTATTTCCTGAGAGTTAACTTGTACATCTACCTCATGTGGTGTAAGAGCCTTTGTTTTTAAGGCTAACTAAAAATGTCTTTCGTGCTGAAGTTCTCTCAGAATGGGGAGTTGGTAGCATGTGAAATCTGCACGCTGCGCATTTGTTTGTGTTTAATGCCTGACAAGATTCTTTTCTGTACAATGCACTCAATGGGTATTATGCATAGAGTAACAAAATTGGGTTTCCTTGAGACCTTGCTGCATGCCTGATGGTGAGTGAAGGTAGAGACCCAAACGTAGATATTCACACATAAGAAAAGGTCTGATGACTCATCTCCACTATGCCCTTAAAGAACATGCTAATTTTCCTAGAGCTAATATATATATATCACCATATGTGTGCCAGAGCCTTTGTTTTTAAGGCTAGCTGAAAATGGCTTTGGTGATGAAGATTTCTCTGAATGTGGAGCTGGTATCATGTGAAAGCCGCAGATGACACATTCTTTGTGTGGCATGCTCAACAAGGTCCACTTCAATAAAATGTGCTCTGTGCTCATTATGCGTAGAGTGACAATACTGGGTTTCCTTCAGAGATGTTTGTAAGCCTGATGGTGCATGAAGTTAGAGACCCAAATAGAGTTGTTTGAGAGAAGAATCACTGGGCTGATTCTTCTTCAATATGCCCTTCAATAACATGCTGAGTTTGCTAGAGCTAATATGTACCTAGAGTGATATCTTGGGCCAGAACCTTTGTTTTCCAGGCTAGATTTTATGGTCTTTGGTGCTGATGTTCTCTCTGAAAATGGAATTGGTAGCAGGTGAAACCCTAAGGTTTAGGATTTATTTCTGTTTGATGCTCAACATGTTTCATTTCAATACAAAGCCCTCAGTGGGCATTGTGCATAGAGTGACAAAACTGGATTACCGTGAGAGCTGCTTGTAAGCTTGAAGATGTGTGAAGTTAGTGACCTTAATGGAGTTATTCTCAAACAAGAACCACTGGATTGGTTCATCTTAAATATGACCTACACCAACTAGCTATGTTTCCTAGAGCAACATGTACATAGCATCGTATGTGGTGCCAGAGGCGTTGTTGTCTAGGTTAGCGGAAAATGACTTTGGAGCTGAAGTTCTATGTGAATGTGGAGATGGTAACATGAGAAATCCGCAGCTAGGCCATTACTTTGTGTTGGATGCTGAACAAGCTCCACTTCAATACAATGCTCTCAATTGTCATTCGGCATTGAGTGACATTACTGGGTTTTCTTGAGAGTTGCTTGTAAGCCTGATGGTTTGTGAAGTTAGAGACTGAAATGGAGTTGTTTCAGAGAAGAACCACTCAGCTGACACATCTTCAATATGCCCTTCAGAAAAATGCTGAGTTTTCTAGAGCTAATACGCACATAGAGTGGCATCTGGTGCCAGAGTCTTTATTTTCAAGGCTAGCTGACAACTGCTTTAGTGCTGAAGTTCTCTCTAAATGTGGAGCTGGTAGAATATGACACTGGCAGGTGGAGCATTTATTTCTGTTTGATGCTCAACAAGATTCATTTCAATACATGGCACTCAAAGGGCATTTTTCATAGAGTGACAAAATTGCGTTTCCTTGAGATCTTCTTGCTAGCCTTGTGAAACCCAAAGCTGGAGCATTCATTTGTGCATGATGCTCAACAAGTTCCTATTCAAAACAATGCAGTAAAAGGGCATTAAGCACAAAGTTACAAAACTGGATTTCTTGGGAGCTGCCCTAAGCCTGATGGTGTGTGAAGTTAGAGACCCAAATGGAGTTTTTCTCACACCAGAGCTACTCAGCTGATTCATCTTCAACATGACGTTCACCAACATGCTGTGCTTCCTAGAGCTAATATGCACAGGGTGCAGTATGTAGTGCCAGAGCCTTTGCTTCAAAGGCTAGCAGAAAATGGCTTTGGCGCTTAAGTTCTCTCTGACTGTTGACTGCTTAGCATATGAAACTCTCAGGAGGAGCAATTGTTTGTATTTAGTGCTCAACAAGACTCATTTCAGTACAAGGCACTCAATGGGCAATGCACATGCAGTGAGAAAATGGGATTTCCTTGAGAGTTTCTGGTATGCCTGATAGCTTGTGAAGTTAGTAAACTAAATGGAGTTGTTCTAACACAAAAACCACTTAGCTGTTTCATCCTGAATATGCCCTTCTGTAACAGGTTGTGTTTCGTACAGCTAATATGTACATAGCACAGTATCTAGTACCAGAGTCTTTGTTTTCCAGACTAGCTGAAAATGGCTTTGGTGCTGAAGTTCTCTCTGAATGTGGAATTGACAGCATATGAATCATCCAGCCTGAATGTTAGTTTGGGTGGGACGCTGAACAGCCTTAAATTTAGTGTAATGCACTCAATGGGCATTACACATAGAATGACAAAACAAATTTCCTGGAGAGCTGCTTGTAAGCCTGATGGTGTGAGAAGCTACTGACCAAAATGGAGTTGTTCCCACACAAGAACCACTAGGCTGGATCGGGGGAAAGATGGCTGACTGCAGAGAGCTGGTGTAGGGTGGAGTAGGGAAAGAGGGGAACTGATCCAGCAGAGAAACAGGCCAGGAAACACAAAATTGTAGGGAGAAGAGCGGGAAGGTCACTGGAGTTCATTAAAGCAAGAAGATCTACACAGTTTGAAGGAACAGCTGCAAAAAGTGGGAAAGAAAATGCAGCACGCTGCAAGAAACTTGGTGAGTCATGATCCCAGGCAGGGTGAAGGCGGCAGAGTCTCAACCATCCGAGGGAAAACAGAGGAGGTTGGAAGGATAGGCGCCAACACCGACAGGGGCACCAGTCCACTGGAGGGCAGGAGCCCCGAGAGGAGACTACTGGACTGATCATAGGGGGCATCATCCCCTGCACAAGTGGAGGACAAGCAGGGGAGATTTCCCACAAATGTGCCTCCCAACTGCTCAGCAGCTTTGAGAGAGTGCAGAGGGAACTGGAATGGCGCCGTGGGACTGGGGCTCAGATATCCCCATATCAGCTCCGAACAGTGGACTGGCTGCTACAGAATCCAGTGGATCCTATTGCTGGGCTCAGCCTGAGCTCCAGAGGCTGGGCAACCCTCGGCAGAACCTCACGACCTGGGCGGAAGAGCAGGCTAGTAGGGGCACTGCTGCGTGCCCCTCACAGCTCTGTGCCTCTCAGGGCTCTGCTTCCACTGTTGAGAAAGTGCAGCTGAGGAAGTAGCTTCTCTCAGGCAGAATCCCCTGCTGGGCTCAGTTGGAGAGGCCAAACCAGAGCCAGCTCAGCGGAATCAGCCAGACAGGTTCTCCCAGCAGGAGCATGCTCAGAAAAAGCTTGCCTGCCCAGTAGCAGAGGGGGTGTTGCACCTTTCAGCGGAGCAGCACTTCTGAGTGGGAATTCCGGAGAGCAGTGTTCAGAGCTGAGGCCTGCAGAAATTTCCAACCCAGCACGGCTTGGGGATTTCAAGCTTCGAGCAACAGAGGCCTCTGCTGTCCTAACCTCAATCCCTGAAGGAGAGTCTTAGCTTGGCACTGAGGCAGAAACCCCCGCTGTGCTAGCCTTGTGACCCAGAGCCAAGGTGCAGCTCGGCAGAGTGAATCTCAGTGGGGCACAGCCTTTGAATGGGAGTTATCGGGGGAGGGGCCTGGCACTAGGGCTGGCCCACAAAGCCTCCTGACCCAGCTCGGGGCTGTGATCTACAGACCCTGAAAAGCAAGTAGCTGTTGAATCAGGCAGTACGCCCTGCCGGGCTCAACCAGAGACCCGAAAGCAGAGCCGGCTCAGGAGAATCAGCCAGACAGGCTCTCCCAGTGGGAGCCCGCTCAGTAAAGCCTGCCTGCCCGGTGGCGGGAGGCGGTGTTGCACCTCTCAGCGGAGCAGCACTTCTGAGTGGGAATTCCAGAGAGCAGAGTTCGGAGCTGAGGACCACAGAAATTTCCAACCCAGCCCGGAGTTGGAGATTTCAAGCTTCGAGCAGCAGAGGCCTCTGCTGTACTAACCTCAAGCCTTGAAGGAGAGTCTCGGCTCGGCACTGAGGCAGAAACCCCTGCTGTGATAGCCTTGTGACCCAGATCTGAGGCACAGCTCGGCAGAGTGAATCTCAGTGGGGCAACGCCTTTGAGAGGGAGCCGCAGGGGAAGGGGCCTGGCACTAGGGCTGGCCCACAAAGCCTCCTGACCAAGCTCAGGGCTGTAGACTACAAACTCTGAGCAGCAAGCAGCTGGTGACTCAGGCAGCACCCGTTGCTCTACTCAGCTGAAGCCTCAGAGGTGCTGGCACCACCCAAAAGATCTGCTGAACCAAGAAGAAGCACAGGCAAGCAGGGCCACAGCAGTGTGCTTTCCAAAAAGGCTAAACATTTGTGAGGGTTAGGCTGGGTATAGAACCACAAGCTATACAACTACCCAGAGCAAAGATAAGAGGCCCAAGGTTACAAATTCTATCATCTACACTCCACCCCTATTGGCACACGTAGGACAACTACTAACCAACTAGCTGCAACGGAACCAGGTGGCAGAAATATAAACCCAGGCTCAAACGAAGCAACCCAACAACAACCCCACCATCACCTGCTGTCCCCAATGGAGTAAAACATATAAGGCTTATGCCAGCACCCCATACAGCACCAGCTAGATCACACCTCCCACAGATTACAGCACTGAGGGCAACGGCTGTGGACAAACAAGTCAGACGCTAAAATCCCAAAACAACAAGAAGCAAAAACACAGTGAGGAAAATTATCACAAAAAGCAATGACCCAGAAGAAAGATCAAGCACTCCCTCCCAATACAACCAAAAACTAATCTCAATATCTGAGATGCGAGATGAAGACATAGAGGAAATACCAGATAAGGACTTTAAGAAACTAGTGATGACATTCATCTGAGACAGTGAGAAGCGCTGGGAAGAGTCCAAGGTATTCGAAAACCATGTCACTGCAGAAATAAATCAAGTCAAAAAGGAAATCCTCGATATAGAGCACAAAATTGAAAGCCTAACCAATAGAATGAACACAGCAGAGGACAGAATATCAGAATTGGAAGACAATCAGAATGAAAAGCAGCAGCTCATCAAACAGTTGGAGACAAATCTAGAGAAAGCCAATACATGAAATGAAAGACAACCTCAAAAAATCAAATATTAGAATAATAGGCCTTCCCGAAGGAGTGGAAAAGGAGACAGGCTTGCAATGGGTGCTCAATGAGATAATACAGGACAACTTTCAGAACACTGGAAATATAAATCTAGCACAAATCCAGGAAGGACAAAAAAGTCCCAGCAACTGGATCGAAACAAATCATCACCCAGACATGTGGTCCTCAAGCTACCTTCAAGTGAATACAAGGAAGCTATTCTAAGAAGAGTAAGAAGAAAGGCTATGATTACTTTCAGAGGAAGGCAAATCAGAATCACAGCCGACCTATCAGGAGAAACGCTCCAAGCAAGGAGAGAATGGGGTAAAACCTATAAAATCCTGAAACAAAACAACTGCCAACCAAGAATAATGTACCCAGCAAAGCTCGCATTTGTATTTGAGAATGAAGTCAAATACTTCAACAGTAAAGAGAAACTCGAAGAATACATCAACATGAAATCAGCTATGGAAAATCTCCTCAGGAAGGTGCTAAACCCAGAAAGAAAAAATGAAAACCAAAATCAAAGATGGCAAATGGGAAGACCACCCCACTAAAATCCATACAAGGAAAGTCAACCAATCAGAAACTCTAATAGTCGAAAATACACACTTGCACACTTACACACACTCATGGAAGCCCAAAATCACACCCTCTCAATATTGTCTCTAAACACAAATGGCCTAAACTCACCAATCAAAAGGCATAGATTAACGGAATGGATCATGAAACAACTCCCAACTATATGTTGCCTACAAGAGACACATCTAACCAGAAAAGCCTCTAAGAAATTTAAAGTGAAGGGATGGAAAACGACATTTCATGCCAATGGACGAGAAAAAAAAAAAGGCTGGGGTAGCTATTCTAATTTCAGATGACCTAGACTTCAAGCTGACAGACATCAAAAAGCACAGGGAAGGACATTATATATTGGTGAAGGGACTGATCCATCAGGAAGTAATTACAATCGTGAACATATATGCACCTAATTACAGTGCACACAGCTACGTGAAGCAATTGCTTACAGACTTAAGGGGAGACATAGATACATGCACAATAATAGTGGGTGATTTTACCACTCCGGTAACAACTATAGACAGATCAACACAACAAAAACTCAACAAAGAAACAACAGAGCTCATACAAACTTTAGAACAACCAGACTTGGAAGACATTTAAAGAACTTTTTATCCTAAGACCACAGATTATACATTTTTTCAGCAGTGCATGGCACCTTCTCCAGGACTGACCACATGATAGGACACAGAGCAAATCTAAAAAGCTTCAAAAAGATAGGAATCATACCATGTATCCTCTCAGACCAACACGGAATGAAACTGGAAATCAGCAATTCAAAATGCCTAAGGAAATACAGAAACACTTGGAGGTTGAACAAAATGCTATTAAACGAACAATGGGTCAGGGAAGAACTTAAAGATGAGATAAAAAAAAATTTATGGAAACCAATGAAAACTCTGACACAACATTCCAAAACTTGTGGGACACTGCCAAAGCAGTGCTATGGGGTAAATTCATCGCAATTGGAGCTCATGTCAAGGACAAAGGAATACAGGAACTAACCACACAGGAACTAACCACACACCTCCAGGAATTGGAAAAGCAGTAGAAGATGAGCCCCACACACAACAGGAAACAAGAAATCATCAAACAAGGGAGGAAATTAATCAGATACAAATAAAAGAAACATACACAAAATCAATGAATCATAAAGCTGGTTTTTTGAAAAGATAAACAAAATAGACACCCCGCTGGCCCAAATGACAAAGAAAAAACAAGAGAAAGCAAGAATTAACAGCATCAAAGATGAAAAAGGCAGCATAACAACAGACATTCCAACCATTAAGAACATAATTAGAAATTACTACAAAGCACTGCACTCCAACAAATCAGAAGACCACCAAGAAATGGAAAAGTTATTAGACTCACACCACCTGCCAAAACTTAGCCCAGAGGCAACAAATGAACTGAACAAACCCATAACTGAAGCAGAGAATGAATCAGTGATTAAAGACCTCCCGACAAAGAAAAGCCCAGGCCCAGACGGCTTCACTACAAAATTTACAAAACATTCTGAACAGAACTAACCCCAATCCTCTACAAACTCTTCAAAACAATAGAAAAGAAGCAACCCTTACAAACTCATTCTATGAAGCCAACATTACCTTAATCCAAAACCAGACAGAGAACCAACAGAGAAGGAAAACTACAGACCTATCTCTTTGATGAACATTGATGCTAAGATTCTCAACAAAATCCTAGCCAATAGAATTCAAAAAATCATCCGACAGATCATTCGTCCAGGTCAAGTAGGATTCATCCATGGAATTCAGGGGTGGTTCAGCATAAGGAAATCCATCAATGTGATACACCACATCCAAAAACTGAAAAACAAGAATCACATGATAGTATCAATAGACGTAGAAAAAGCTTTTGACAAAATCCAACACAACTTCCTGCTAAAAACCCTAACCAACGTAGGCATAGATGGAAAAATGCACAACATAATCAAAGCAACATATGAAAAACCCAAAGCCAGCATCATACTGAATGGAGAAAAATTGGAACCCTTCCCACTTAGATCTGGAACAAGACAGGGATGTTTGCCTTCTCCACTGCTACTCAACATAGTTCTAGAGGTACTTGCTGAGGCCATAAGACAAGAAAAAGAAATCAGAGGAATCCAAATGGGAAATGAAGAAGTCAAGCTTTCACTATACGCAGATGACATGATTATTTATGTAGAAGAGCCAAGAGACTCAATACAGAGACTGCTAGAACTCATACGAGAGTTTGGTAGAGTGGCAGGGTACAAAATTAATGAACAAAAATGAACAGCCATAGTGTATGCAAACAGCCCCAATATGGAAAACGATCCAACCAGCAAGATACCATTCAAAATAACAGAGAAAAGTATGAAGTATTTGGGAATAAATCTAACCAAAAATGTAGGAGACCTATTTGACGAAAACTACAAACTACTTAAAAAAGAAATTGAAGAAGACCTCAAAAGATGGAGTAACCTCCCATGCTCCTGGATAGGTAAAATCAATATGATTAAAATGTCTATATTGCCAAAGGCAATATATACATTCAACGCAATTCCAATCAAATTGCCCAAAACATTCTTCATGGAACTGGAAACAATGATTCAAAGGTTCATCTGGAAGCACAAAAAACCACCCACAGCTAGAACCATCCTGAAGAACAGGAAGTTAGCAGGGGGAATCACAGTTCCAGACCTCTGGAAATACTATAGGGCAGTGGTTATCAAAACAGCCTGGTACTGGCACAAAGATAGAGAGGAAGATCAATGGAGCAGAATGGAAACACCAGAAGGGAACCCACACAGATACAAACAAATAATCTTTGGCAAAAGGACAAATGATAATCCAGGCAAATGGGAAGGTCTGTTCAATAAATGCTGTTGGGACAACTGGTTGATAGCCTGCAGAAACAAAAAGATAGACCCACATCTCTCACCATACACTAAGATCAAATCTAAATGGATAAAAGATCTAAACCAGCATCCAGAAACCTTAAATTTTTGGAAGAAAAGTTTGGAAATACTCTGCAAGATCTAGGGGTAGGTCCTGATTTTCTAAAAAGGACACCAATGGCAATAGCAATCAAGACCAGAATAAACAAATGGGACCTCATCAAACTAAGAAGCTTCTGTACAACAAAGGAAACAATCAATAAAGTAAAAAAGCAGCCCACAGAATGGGAGAAGCTCTTTGCACACTATATAGGTGATAGAGGACTAATCTCCAGAATATACAAAGAACTACAAAACAGCCAAAACACCAAAACAAACAAGCCACTCAAGAAATGGGCACGGGAAATAGGCAGACACTTCACAAAGGAACAAACCCAAATGGCAAATAAACATATGAAAAAATGCTCAAGTTCCCTGGCAATAAGGGAAATCCAAATTAAAACATCAATGAGGTACCACCTAACGCCAGTAAGAGTGGCCCAGATGAAATTCACCAACGATTGTTGGTGAGGTTGCAGGGAAAAGGGAACCCTACTCCACTGCTGGTCGGGCTACAGGTTGGTACAGCCTCTATGGAAATCAGTATGGGGAACATTCAAGCAACTCAAAATCAACATACCGTATGATCCAGAAATAGCACTCTTAGGAATATATCCAGAACAATTGTTTTATGAGAAACCAACATGCACTCCTATGTTCATAGCAGCACAATCAGTAATTGCAAAAACATGGAAGCAGCCAAAATGCCCATCAGCAGAGGATTGGATAAGAAAGGTATGGTTCATCTACTCCATGGAATACTACTCAGCTATTAAAAAAAAAAAACAAAATGCAGTCCTTTGTGGCCAAATGGGCCAAACTGGAAACCATAATGCTAAGGGAAATGTGTCAGTCCCAAAAGTTTAAATACTACATGTCTGCCTTAATTTAAGATGATATGATGTTTTGTATAACATGTTATATTATGTATGTTATATGTTTTGTATAAACTAAAATTGAAATGTCAAAGAGGTGGTCACAGAAGGTGGTTAAGAACTCGCATTTACTTTTAACATATTGGTTACTCATTACTATGTCAATTAATTCCATAATGATGTAAATTTTTGCTGATGGTATGTTGGAGGTTTTAATTGATCGGGATGATACTCTGCTGGCTCTGTCTTCCGACCAGAGAGGGCATACCTAAGAAGCCGTTGAACTTGACTGGACAATAAGATGCTATACTCTATGTTTGGTATATGCTTGCAATGGGGGAATCTCAACTGAACTTGAACTGTGGTTATGCAACAAGGTGGAGGAATCCACCATGGTGGGACGGTTTTGGGAGGGGTGGAGAGAATCCAAGTACCTATGAAACTGTGTCACATAATATAATGTAATTAATGAATTAAAAATAATAAAGAAAAAATAGTTATTAAAAAAAACAAACTAGATTTATTCACCAACATGGTGAGTTCCTTTCCTAGGATTAATACGTTGCCACCCTGCAGCATCACTAAAAATGACGAAGAATCTCGAGGGCCTGGAAAAAAAGGAACTGCCACCACAACCGGCACACACACACAAAACGAATGAAAAACTGAACCAAAAAGAAGGCGAATGAAAAGGAACAGACGAACCAAAAGGAGGGTGAACCAAAAGGGTTTATTGCCTAAATTGTGCTGCTTATATTCCTTTCTCCACCAATCACTTCTCCCCTTGGATCCACAGGGCGCTATCTGATAGGCCAACAACCACAGCAGGGGAGGATTAGCCTATCCTTGTGACTTCCTGCCTGCCTACTGGTTGGACAAATCCCGCCTCCTGGCACTCGGCCAGCCGCCATCTTGCGGCTCCTAACGTACACGTGGGGTCAGCCACTCCCCACATTAATATTTACGTAGTGCAATATGAGGTAGCTGAAATTTTGTTTTTAAGGCTGGCTGAAATGGCTTTTTACTGGGGTTTTCTCTGAATGGAGTTCATAGCATGTGAAAGTCGCAACTGGAGTATTCGTTTGTGTGGGCTGCTCCACTTTCTTCATTTCAGTACAATGTGCTCAATGGGCACTACGCATAGAGTGACAAAACTGACTTACTTTGAGAGTTGTGTGTAACCCTGATGGTGTATGAAGTTAGTGACCCAAATGGATCTGTTTCCACACAAGAATCACTGAGCTGATTCCTCATGAATATTCCCCTCACCAATATGCTGAGGTCCGTAGAGTTAATATGTACAGTGTGCATTATGTGGTGTCAGAACCTTTATTTTCAAGGCTAGGTGAAAATCGCTTTGGATCTGATGTTCTCACTGAATATGAAGATGGTAACATGCAAAAAAGGAGCTAGAGAATTCATTTAATTGGGAATCTTAGCAATCTTTATTTCTGTAATATGCCCTAAATTGTCATTAATCATGGATCGAGAAAAGTGGCTTTCCTTAATTTCTGCTTGTAAGTCTGATGTATTTGAGGTTAGTCACCCAAGTAGAGTTGTTCTCACACAGGGACCACTCAACTGATTTGTCTTGAATACACCCTTCACCAACATGCTGAGTTCCCTTGAGCTAATATGTACGTAGTGCAGTATGTTGGGCCTTAGCACTCTTTACGCAAGGCTAGCTGAAAATGGTTTTTGTGCTGAAGTTCTCTCTGAATTCGGCATTGGTAGCATGGCTTATATGTGGATTATTGTTGCCTAAAACTATCTCATCCCATCCCATACTGTGACACACAGGAAACTCAGCATGTGTTGGATCCTACCTTAGTCTGGTACACTCTCAAACCTTGCATACACACATGCCCAGGTATAGTGAAACTGTGATTTTGCCTAGTTCACCCCTATTCCTAACTCTTGCACTGACCAGTGGAACTGCAGCATAGTAGAGTTTCACTCTTCTCCCCTACCAGACCTTCTCCCAGCTACAGATCTTAAGTATAGCAAGATTTGCTCTCACACTTATCATTGGATTCTGAAGCCTGGCCTTCCCAACCCACTCCCGTCCACAACACCAGGCAGTGGGTGATTCAGTGCAAGTCTGCAATGCATGCCCTCATTTCTGACCCCATTCAAATTGGAGGATATGATAAACTAGCCCAACCTGGCCCATACCACATCCTGCCTCAGGCGCCTGCCATTCTGCTGCAACTTAGCTCGGCCCTCTTAAGTCCACCACCTAAGTCAGCCCATATACCTGCCAACAAGTGGAGATACATGCTCACCAGTTGGAATTTCAGTCCAGGAGGGGAGTTCCCCAAGTTCCCCACCAGGTCCATTTCCAGACCTCATGCATGCCAGTAGATTCTAAGCCTCTATTCAGAATAGTCTGTACCTTTCATCTCAGCCTTTGTGTGTGCTGGTGAATGTTGCATTCCTGTCCATCACACACTCTGTTTTTGGGTCATCTGTGGGTGCTACAGCCTGGAACAGCCCAGCCTATTCCTAACCCTTTAGTGTTGTTTAGTTCTGTGCTCATGCCTACCTTGGCCAGTCACTACCCACAACCCTTGAGAAAACCAGTAGATAGCTGCTTCATAGGGGTTACTGCACAAATTCTCCACATGATCGGTTCTCAGACCTGATCTCTTGTGTGCCTTTTAGTGTCATGGCACATTCTACCATGAACCACCACCTGCCCCAACAGGTAATGTGAACTGCATCCTGTCAGACAGGCTTCCGAGCACTAACTTCTTAAAATTTAATTTTATTTTTGATGATATGTACTTTGTTGATCAGGAAAGGGTCAAGGATTAGGGGAAAGTGGTAAGACCATTATTTTCACACCTTCTTTTTCATCCAAAAGCAGGGGGAAAGGGGAAGACAAAGGGAGAGGATATATCCAGCCTCCCAACCTCCCCAGCAATGGGGAAGGGACACTGAATTTCATCCCAGGGTCCCTGATATGGAGCAGGTTCTGAGGTTCTGCTCAAGTGCTTTCCATAGTTCTGACATGCTGTTAATCTCGCAGGTCCATGGATGAGGAAATTTTTCCAAGGTCCATTGGGAGACATAATTTACCTCAGAGACTCCAACACCAGGAAATTCACTGTCAAGCTTCATGGAAGTAGATGATGAATTTGTTCTATCCTCCTTCCTCTGCTGTGGTGCCAGATGTCTTCTGCAGTTTCCAATGGACTGCCAAATCTTCCATGTGCATCTGCATATGCCATCCACTGCTATGTCTAAGTCACTAAGGAGGCCCAGTTCTGACATATGCCTTCCATTGTCAGACCTCAGGTTGTTCCATTCTGCTCATGGTTCCAGTTCTGAGTCCAGTGGTCCAGGTTGGGGGATTCCCACTGGATCATACCCCAGCTCTAGCTTCTGTGCCTGCTAGCATGCAGTCAACTGGTCTGGTCTTTTCCACATCCAATTCATCTCTCATTTATATCATTGGGAATTGAAGCCTAACTCGACAAAACTGATTCCACCATCCAGGACACACTCATGCCAGCAGATGCCACTGTCTGTCCAGCCAGGCTCGCCATCAATACCAGTTCTGATGCTCATCAGTGGGAGCTGCACCCATCTGAGAATTGGCCACAGTTTCCATACTGGGTCAACCTCCTAACCTGGATCTTGCACTCTCCAGGTGATTCTGCAGTCCTGCTCAAGATGAATGGCTTCTAGTACCAGCACATGCCAGCTGTTGTTGTGCCAAAGATTGTCAGCCTGCTTTTATTCTGGATCAATCCTGAACCAGTGGATACAGTTGGTCAGCCCAGCCTGGCTCTCTTCCTAACCCAGTTCACATGTAGATTGACAGGGATTATAGCCCTGCCAGTCTGATCTGACCCCAGTCCCAGCTCCCATGCTCACCAGCAGGAGCAGTGGACCAGCAGGGGAATTCCCAAAGCTCCACCACCAGGCTTTCACCCCCCTCTTGGGGCTTGTATGTGTTGTTGCATGCTGTGTCCCAGTATGGTATGGCCCATATCACCGCAGTTTCTGCCAAGCCCTAGCTTTTGCCTGCAGTGGTCAATACTAGCTAGCCCAGCTTAGGTCTCCCACATGGATAGGTGCATTTGTGTGACCCAGAAAGGTCTTCAAGTTTCCCTCCTCAAAACTGTGTGGTCACAGCCTCCTGGTGTACCTGCAAATGCAATGTTCTGGTAAGTGGAAATTCCCCAGAGAGCATTCCTCACCTTTAATGTTCTCCTTTCCCATTCTCCCCTCCCACAAATCCCATATGCCCTTGCCTGAGCTATCCACAGCCTCCATGCCCACGAGTGTGCAGGTTCTTTGCCTGAAGATCATTCAGATCTGGGAAGATTTTTGTCATGAGGAATTAACCCTTCATTAGAAAAACAAATCTGTTATGTGTATTAAAGGTAGTACTCTTTTTTCTACTAAGTACAGATCAGAAAGTAAAGGTCTGTTATTACAAAACACACTATACAGGAACGGAAAGCAGGGTGTCATACCTCCATGGGCTCCACTGACTGTGGATCAAAAACATGAAAAAGAGAACTGGCAGCTGAACTGATTGTGTGTGGACTTTTTCCTGCCCTTATTCCAGAAATGGGGCATGTCTTATCTGGTAGCCATAAGAAGCTGGCAGAACAGGAAGGAAAAAATAATAAGAGAGAGAGAGAGAGAGAGAGAGAGAGAGAGAGAGAGAGAGAGAATGTGGAATTGTTGATCTCACCTACCTTCCTGAAGCTCTTGATCCTTATCACCTTAATCAACTATGTAAAAACTCAGCAAAGATAATAATAATTAATAGTTAAAAAAAAGAGGCCAGCATAATTTGGTCTAGTCCTGCCAAGGCAATTGCTAATGGGAATCTAAATTCTTTATGTCTAACACAGTGCTATTTTTAAAAATATTTATTTATTTATTTATTTTTATTGGAAAGTCAGATATATAGGGAGGAGGAAGGACAGAGAGGAAGATCTCCCATCTGTTGATTCACTCCCCAAGCAGCTACCATGGCTGAGGCTAAGCCAATCCAAATCCAGCAGCCATGAGCTTCCTTCATCTCCCATGCGGTTCAGGTTCACAAGGTCTTGGGACATCCTCCATCGCTTTCCCAGGCCATAAGCAGGAAGAGGGATGGGAAGCAGGACCGCCAATACAAAAACTGGTGCCTAAACAGGAATCCAGCCTGTGCAAGGTGAGGGCTTTAGCTATTAGGCTACCAAGCTGGGCTCAGTGCTATTTTTAAGTTGATCATTCTGTTTGGCCTGCAAAAGATATTATGAGTACCCAGATGATATTTGCCACCACAACACCTAAGCAGTGAGGCATAGCAGCTATTTATGTAACAAAATTACATTTTATTTTAGTTGTTAATAAGTCTACATATGGTCTAAAGCCTACAAGCGGGTGTGTGAGGGTTATACAACATCAGGCTGCTTCTGTAAAGGGCTTGAGCATCTGTGATTTTGGTATGCTCAGTGTGTCCGGAACAAGTCCTCTGTTCATACCGAGGGATGACTAAATCATTGGACCCTAGAGGGAATGGCAGTGACTGTAGTGTTACAAAAAGTTAGGTCCTGCCTTTAAGAAAATGTGATTATAATTACTCCAAGGGATTAATACCTGATAAACCCAAACAGAAAGGTGCAAAGGACTTAAAAAATGGATTGGTATGTGCTAGTTTTAATCTTCTGTGAAGTGTGAGACAAATTTTCACCCTTAATTGAGTGTGTATAACTCTCCTTACAACCCAGAACTCACAGGTGAAACCTATCAGTGTCTCCCATCCCGCGGAAGAAATCACCCGATACTGGAGAGCGTTTCAGAGGCACTTTTATTCCAACCTTCAGTTCCTTCTTTGGGGCAGAAGCCCCTGGTTTATATATCTCTCCTATCCGTTAAATCCGTTACCCAGAAGCCTTCAGTTAAGTCAGTTAATTCCGTTATTTCCGTTACACAGAGAACCTCCTCACCCCTCCCCCAAGGCCCCTGGCTATCTCTCAATCCTCCAATCAGCTTACATGCCTGAGGCCAGAGGTAAAGGGCCAATCACAGGGCATTTCCTGAAACCTGTCTCCAAGAGGAAATAGGGTCCAGGCGCCATCTTAGGGCAGGGCACATGTACAGTGCTCCCAACAACTCCCCCTTCTTGTTTTATTAAGCAAGGGACCGTGCCTGTCTTAGGTGTTCTGAGTTCGGGCTCCCCTTATCCGTCATGGGCTAACCACGTGGCTAGGAACATGGTGCCTGTCTTAGGTTGGTGAAGCTGTTTCGAATACTTACCCGTCTCTGGCTACCGGTCCAACATGCCTAGCCAGACTTCTGGGGATTCTCTGTTGTGAAGGGCAAGCACAGCTTGCACTAGCAGCCACTGTATGAAGCATCCGCTGACCCCAAAGAAATAATTAATAAGATAAGACCCAGGCCTACTATACCTGCCCATTGGCATGCAAAGAAAAGACCCTTTAGTATCCAATTTGTCCATTGCTCTACCGTGGAAATCTCTACTTTGGTGCTATTTATAGCGGATAACTCTCTGGGCAAATTCAATGCTCGGGACCCATTGGTGACAATAGAAGGAGTAACACACAATCCAGGTAAATGGAGCTTGTACACATACATAAATAGCATTATAGATAACATCACGACTGCAATTAACTTTAACATCTTCCCATATTCTAGAACTATTCCTCCTATAATTACAATTTTTTATCACTACCTTATCAATAAATGCAAAAGCTGATATATCTGATCATCTACCCTTACTGGTGCACAATACCCAAGCATTCCAGGACAGGGCAGATACAGATTGAACAGGATTACCATATGTATAATTATATCAAACTGAACATCCCAAGTCCCATACAAATAAACCGTGTAAATTATCAAACTAAACATCTCGTGTCCCATTCAAATAAACTGAAAGGCTTCTAAATAGATTAGCTGCAAGTTGGAAACTGAGAGGACCTCAGATAACATGTCCACCTGTTCTTAAGTCAAGTCCACTCATCAGCTTATGATTAGCAAGCAAGTCCAAACATGTTGATTAAACTGCTCCTGTGTCTGAAGAACCACAGAGATCTGCCACGCCATGGTGTACACAGTCATAACCGCCGGTAGCTATTGCTGTTACAGTGGCAGCGGTAACCCCGAAGTCATACTCTGGCCGCAGGTGGACTGACAGGTCCTTTTCTTTAACTGTCATCGTTGTGGGAAAATAGGTGGGCACGCACATCACCACAGCCAGTGGGTACTCAGTTGTATTCCAACATTCTGAAAGAAAACAATCTATTCCACAAGTTAAGTGAATCTCTGCCTAACTAGCATTGCTAACAAGAAACACAAACGGATAAAAGCAATTCTGCAACTGGCCTCCAAAAATCATGGACATTGCTGCTTCCACAGCACAAACGGAGGCTTCACCTCAAAAGAATTCATGGTTATACTCTGCATAGGATTTTGGTAGGAATTCTTATGTTCTCTAAATGTACTGTTTTCATCTGTGAGAAAATTTTTGGAAATGGTTAAAGAATGGCCACTATTCCTAAGGTTTAATTAGTCAATACAATGCAGGGTGATGGCACAGTATAATTACTAATATTAATACTCACCTGAAAAAATAATAATTAGCTTGTCCTTTGGGGATCTATATTGATCCCTATTCCCCCTTTCTGTTTATATAGCATAGTTTTAATCTTTTTTTTTTTTCTACGCTTCCATAGCTTTATTGTCTCTTGGCACCATGTTTTAGCCTGTTCATATGCTAACTGCTTTACCAAAGGCATTGCTGACTCCACCTCCCCAAAATTTCTAGAGGCAGTTTGAATAAGTCTAGCTACAAAATCAACATAAGGCTCATTGGCTCCTTGAATAACTTTGGAGAGACATCCCTGTAGATTCCCACTGCCTGTTCTAAATTCCATTGGGGGTTTCCTGCAGCAGCATTACGCTGCTCAGTGTCTGAACAAAACTCTTGGTAGGCCACCTTCCAAGAAAAAGCATGGGCAGAAATTGAGCTATTTATAAAAAGAGCTCCAGACCCCCAACAGCTGGGGTCACATACCAGACAATCTGATAGTCTGGTTTAAGGAGAAACTGGCAGGAAATATCAGGACCTAAGTGCTTAACAAATACTAATATATAATATATAAAAGCCTAATATACTTGCTTGTCCCATCGCTCTTCCGATTCAAATGCCATCATCTTGGCCAGTACCTGAGCTTTCACAAGACTCAGCAGCAGGAGCTTGCCAGACAAGCCTCTCAGGAATCCATCGTGGACCATTTTCGCTTTTTGGGAAAATATAGACTGATCCTCACCCCCAAATGAGGACGGGATCTGGGCCTTGGGTCTGAGGTACCAGGTTGCTTACTCTTATAGGGTTAGTATAAAGTGAAAACTGTCAAATAATAGCTTTACTAAACATTTATCCCAAAGGCCTACTTCCTGTTATAAATGAGACAGGAATACAGGTTAATAATAAATGTATCAATGATATAATAAATTTTAAAAACAAATATTAGTAATTTAAATTACATAAATTTAAGAAATCCATGTTAGCTAGTAATCTTATTCAAAGTAAATGGATTTGTAGCAAAGGTTTAAAATCACTTAGATATTTTTACAATCCTATCAGAAAGCTCTGAGAGTGTCTGCAGAATTCAGAGCTCAAGGCAACCTGCTTTTGCTGATGATATCCAAATTATGTGTCCTGGGTTTGCAGTTGAGGATCCAGATAGCTGATGAGACAGATGCATTAATTTACCTGCTTTTTAAAATGTCTCCTACAGGAAGTTTAACCTTAATTCACAAAAGCTAGAATATTTTCTCACCAACAAACAGACAGTAACAGATTATAACAATTTTAAACAATTTATACAGATGACAAACATTAAGACACACATGTGCGCGCGCACACACACACAAACACATGCTTTTGGACACTTAAAAAAATTATTCTCAATCAAACTTAGTAATAGTAGTGTTCTCCAGAAACCAGTAGCTGTAAAATCATCAAGTAATAATCTTGAACAAAGACCTTGAGAAAGAAAAGTCACCGCTATGAATTCTTTTCATCATTGCAAGAATGCGAATTTTAGTCTTTCCAGTAATATAGCTATCCTAAGAATATGTAGTGAAATACCAGATACAACTGTAGAGCTAAATCATTAAAAGTGCAAACTAAAATTTAAACCTTCACAACTCCATGGATGTATACAACAGTTTGACACGACAAAATTTTACTACATTTGGCAATAATCTTAATCCAATCAACCTGATTAACTGTCTCCACAAAACGAGAGATAAATCCATTGGCATTCTTGAGGCCTCATAAGAATACCAAGGGAAACCCTAGAATTGGAAACTTTTGAATTCTTGGATGCCCCTTTAAAGATGGCTAAAAATATCTGGAAGAAGGTTTTTGTTGTTGTTAGTATAACACATTATAGGTTAGACTTCGTTATTGACATGAAATCATCACTCAAACACCTTTAAAACAAATACAAAATCTTTACCAATTTAAAGCAGTGAGAAGTTTGATAACCAGCCAAAAACACAAGAATTATTTTAAAGTATAACAATGCTTTATATATAATAAATACCACATTCATTTAACTTATACCTTGAAATAATGTAATAGTGAATTACAGTTAACTTCTATAACAAATTATTTGCTATAAAATTTTACATTTTTTAAAACATCACAGATGAAACCTTAAGAATTACAAGAGATAAAATCGGTTTTTTTTTTGACCTTTTCTTTCTGATCATACTAAAAAGATATTTAAAAGGTAGAAAACAAGGCAACAGAAAACTTAGGTTCAAGTAATGGAGGTCTGCATGAATCCAAAAGCAGCCACCTGTAGCAATATAAGGCCTGACTAACAAAATCAGCATCCCAAGAACTGCTATCAGAGCAAAGCATTTAGCCAAGCTTTTAATGGATGGAGCATCCTCAGAAGACTCACTTCCAGAGGCCTCTTCCTTATCCTCCGAGTCTGACTATCCTGACTCACTTAACAATCTCTGCAGCAAGTGCTGCATGCGCACTGTGGAGGACAAATTCCTCATTCCTCTAACCTTTCTCTAGTCACTCAACCGTGAACCTTCTTGTCACCAACCGCGAACCTTTTTATTTTTGTTTTTGTTTTTCTTGTCGCTAACCTGTGAACCTGACGTGCACGTCCCCGCCTAGTGCGACTTCCTGAGCAAAAGGCTGTTGAAAACTAATTCCCACTGTAAGTGGCTCCCTGACTGATCTGCTCAGCTACTTACCTTCCTGGTATTCACCAGCTAACTTCTATCCAAGTATCATGGCACCAGATATCGGTGTCTCCTGTCCCACGGAAGAAATCACCCGATACTGGAGAGCGTTTCAGAGGCACTTTTATTCCAACCTTCAGTTCCTTCTTTGGGGCAGAAGCCCCTGGTTTATATATCTCTCCTATCCGTTAAATCCATTACGCAGAAGCCTTCAGTTAAGTCAGTTAATTCCGTTATTTCCGTTACACAGAGAACCTCCTCACCCCTCCCCCAAGGCCCCTGGCTATCTCTCAATCCTCCAATCAGCTTACATGCCTGAGGCCAGAGGTAAAGGGCCAATCACAGGGCATTTCCTGAAACCTGTCTCCAAGAGGAAGTAGGGTCCAAGCGCCATCTTAGGGCAGGGCACACGAGCAGTGCTCCCAACAGAAACCCATTTCAAAAACGATCAAGAAACTATCGAATAATGGTTATGTTTCCTTCTGAGGAAAGACAGCTTAATGACTGGAGTGAAGATTTTCTATGGTTCCCAGACTGATACAGCCAAGGGAAGGCCATTAGATGGTGCTTGTCTCCTGATTTCCTGATGCTTTCAGAATTTCCTGAGGCATATTCAGCTAACTGAATTAGTTTTGTAATCTTTGGTCTTCCCCCTTTTTGCTTTACGCACATTCTTCTGGTGAGTTTTTCCTTTCTTTTCTTAAGATTTATTTACCTGTTTAGTTGAAAGGCAGAGTGATAGGACTCTCATCTGTTAGTTTGCTCCCCAGATTGCCGCACTGGCTAGGAATGGGCCAAAACCAAGCCAGGATCCTGAAACTCCATCTGAGTCCCACATGCACGGCAGAGGCCTAAGTACTTGGGCTGTCATCTGATCCTTTCTGAGGCACATTAAGGGGGCTGGATTGGAAGCAGAGCAGCTGGGATTCTGAGCATTCCACTCTGGGGTGTTGTCACAGGGAAGAGTTAACCTGTTGTAACGCAGCGCATGCCTCAATTTTCATTCTGTGTCCAGTGATTGCTGATTGTTGGTGCCTGGCAGTGATTGGCATAAGCCTCTTTGTTCTGGAGCTTTCTTCTGCTTTAGTGGTGGGGAGATAGTGCTTTTAGCAGTCCCTGTGGGGTAGGAGTGGAGGAAAGCAAGCTGAGTCTGGCAGCAGCAGCTTCCCAGTGTCCCTGGCTTTCACAACTCGACCTGTCTGTTTAATGACTTCTGTTAGTGTTAGTGTAGTGTTCCAGTAGACACACACTGCAAATGCCTAGCTAAAAGTTGCTTTTCATGCTGTAATGGCATTTAAGTACTGCCTGCTTCTTAGTTCTGAGGTCACAGCTATTCAGCGGTTTCTAGGAAAGGATTGGCTGGTATGAAAATAAATTATTAAAAAAGATAACCAAGGACCTTTCAGGGTATATTTATATGGAGGGTTCTATTGCCCTCTTGTGGATGTCAGATAGTATAATACTTAGATTTTCAGTTCTGTTGCTCAGGGCTGCCCATGAAAGGCAAAGAGAACTCGAAGCATCAAATCAGTATTCTTTCCCTGTTTCTTCTCCAAGGCTGGTCTGAGTTTTGCTGTGCAGCGGGGTAGGCTGTTGGTTGGGACATGGCATCCATTATCAGAGAGCCAGTTAGAGTCCCAGTTATTGTGTTTCTGATCCACCTTTCTGCTCCTTGGAGGCAGCAGATGGCTGAATGTGTACCAGTCATGTGGGAGACATGGTGGAGTTCCACAGCCCTGTTTTTGGCCTGATTGAGCCCCAGGTGTTTGTATGCATTGGCATGTAACCCAGTGAATTGAAGGTCTCTGTCACTCTTCTCTCACTGATGCTCTGCGTTTTAAATAAATAAATCTTTAAAAAGATAGAAGCTCATTTTATAAACAGGAAAGGTTAATTTTGACTCGCAGTTTTGATGTTCTTTAAAGTACTTAGGCCATCTTCAGCTGCCCTACCAGGTGCATCAGCAGGGAGCTGGATCAGAAACAGCAACAGGAATACAAATCAGTGCTTGGAAATGGGACACTAGAGTCGTGAGTGGCAAATTTGCCTGCCTGATGAGTCACAACATGGGCCCCAAGGTCAACGATTTTTGGGTGTTCTGTGGCACTAATGAGAAGCTAAGGCAATTGTTGTTTGAAAGTTGTGAGATGACTATGTTGGCTCTTCCTAGACATGCTCTGGACACTTGGATGAATTTGTTTTGAATGCTTCAGTTTCTATGCATCAGTTCTGATACTATTTCTTGAATACATTTTTTTTTCCTTTTCTCTCCCTCTCTTCCTGTTTCTGTCTTTGTTTTTCTTTTTTCTGAGACCCATGAGTAGTGGCTGCTATGGATCATTTTCTGTGACTGAGGTGTTTTGTTTTTGGTTTTGGTTTTGGTTTTTTTATGCTTTTATCCTGAAGTGTTAGAATTCCATCACAAACCTTGTTCTTTGGATGTTTTCTTCAAGTTTGTTTATAATTAAGGAATGCCTTTTTGAATTTCTGCTTAGGTCTGATCCATTTGCTTTCTGTTTTTCTCCTGGCTCTTTGTTCTCACCATGTTCTTGCTGATTCATGGTTTTATGTTTCTAACTTGAAGCCATGTGATTTTTCATTTATGCCTGCCTGTCTTACTTTTCTGTAAGAATGTGTAGTAAGCATCTTAAAATCAATACATTCAGGGCCCAGCGTGGAGGCCTAGCGGCTAAAATCCTCGCTTTGAACTCGCCGGGATCCCATATGGTCACCACTTCTAATCCCGGCGGTCCGCTTCCCATCCGACTCCCTGCTTGTGGCCTGGGAAAGCAGTCGAGAATGGCTCAAAGCCTTGGGACCATGCACCTGGATGGGAGACGCGGAAGAAGCTCTTGGCTCTCAGCTTTGGATTGGTGCAGAACCGGCCATTGCGGTCACTTGGGGAGTGTATCATTGGACAGAAGATCTTTCTCTTTGGCTCTCCTCCTCTCTGTATATCTGACTTTCCAATAAAAATAAATAAATCTAAAAAACTCAATATGTTCAAACCCATGCTATTTAAACAATCTTTATCATTTCAGTATATTTTAACTTTATTCTTCGATTTGTCTGCTTTAAAAAACCATATAATACTCCTGTTTTCTTTTTTTTTTAAATAAAGATTTATTTATGTAAAAGGCAAATTAAAGTACAAGAAGAGAAGGGAAATTAGAGGAAAAAAGGGAGACAGTATGGGAGAAAGAAGAAGGAGAAAAAGACCGAGATAGGCAGAGATCTTCCTTGGCCATCCACTGACCAGGTGGCCGTAACACTGTGGCTGGCACAGGATGAAGCCAGGAACCAGGAGTTCCAGCTGGGTCCCTCATGCTGGAGTAGGTGGCATGAGCTGAACTGCCAGAGCCATCAACTGCTATTTCCTGAGTGTGATAGTAGGGAGCTGGATGAGTAGCAGAGCAGGCAATATTCAGTCCTGTTGTCTGATGAGGTATTGAAAACTGCTTATATAGCTTCCAGGTTTGATGTTTTTATGCTTAATGCTTTATACCCATCATCAATTGCCTGGCCTCTTACTTTTCTTCCTCTCTTTTTTGCTTATTTACTTTAATTTTTCATTTGAAAGACTGGGTTACCAAGAAAAGTGAGTCAGAGAAATCTTACATCTGCTAGTTCACACCCTAAATGGCTGCAGTGTCTGAAGTTAAGCTGATCCAAAACCAAGAGCCTTTTTTGTGTCTCCCATTTGGGTGTAGAGTCCCAAGGACTTGCACCATCCTCTGCTGCTTTCCCAGGCACATTGGAAGGATGCTAGATCAGAAATGAAGCAGCTGGGATTAAACCTCAACCTGTAAGGTTGACCTCAGCGCTGCAGGAGAAGGCTTAGTGCACTACACCATGGCACCATCCCTTCTTGCTCACTTTTCTAATCCTAGTGGCCAAATTCCAGGCAGAGTGACCTCTGTGGCCTGCCATTCCCTGGGTGCTGCTTACAACATTACTATGAGTTCATGAATGCTCTAGTATAATCTTAGAACTGCTTATACATCTCACGCATCATTCCCTTTCTCATGCATCAACATGACTGTTCTATATTTGTTTTTCCCACGCTTCTCTTAGCATTCATCTGAAGCTATCAGAATAGAACTCTCTTACACACCCATGCCCCATCTATACTATCTATACTATTCATGCCTCATCTATCCTATCTCAGAAGAACAAGCAACAGGTTCCTATTCAAAACTAATGGCCATCCATGCCCTGTAAGCAAGGACTTGGGTCCTTTACTGATCACATTTCTTTTTCTCTGCTAAGTCCTTAACCACTTCATTTGTAGTAGCTTATTGTAATGGATCCATAGACATATTACAGGTCCACCTGTTTGTGTTTGTTTTTTAATTGTTTTTATTTTTATTTGAAAGCAAATTTATAGACATGGAGAGTTAGGGGAAGAAAGATACCTGATACCCATTGGTTCACCCCTCAGATTTCCACAACCTCAGGACCTGACCTAATTTGAAGCTGGGAGCAAGGAACTTCTGGGTACATACACCACAGGACTTGAATCAGTGCTGCTGCTTTCCAGTCATAAGCTATCTGAAAGGCAGCAAGTCAGAGAGAAAGAGAGAGAGAAGCAGGCAGACAGAGACCTAAATCCCCCATCCACTGATTCACTCTCAAAATGGCCATAGTAACCAGAGCTGGGGCAGACTGAAGCGAGCAGCCAGGAGCTCCATGTGGGTTCCTGCATGGGTTCAAGAATCCAAGCACTTGGATTGTATTTTACTTCCTTGCAGCAGGGAAGTAGATTCAAGGTGGAGTAGCCAGGACTCAAAGTGGTATTCCTGACACAAGGACTGCCATGTTAACTCCTACTATTAATCATTTTACTCCCTACAGTCAAGTGACATTACTGTATGCACAGTTTGGTGTACCTGCCTCACGTATGAAGTTTTAGGTCCTTTTTATTATCCCAAAAGATCATGCAGTCTTCCCAGTTCTCTCCCTTCCAATTGGCTTTGTTTTGATGGATTTCTGTGTTCAGGAGTTTTGGTACACATGTGATATATGACCTTGTGTTTGGCTTCTTTTACTTAGCATAATAAAGTTTGTGAGGCTTGTCAGGTGTACCTCTTGCATGTTTTTTTTTTCCTTTTTTTAATATTCAATAGTTTGAAACACACAGTTATATAGACAACTCTGCACTGGCCAGAGTTGGGGCAGGCTGAAGGCAAGAGGCTTGAACTCCCTTCTGGTCTTTCCTAAAGGTAGCTGAGTCCAAGATCTTAGGGACATTTTCCTCTACCTTCTGAAGAGCTCTCTCAGGGAGCTGGATCAGAGGCAGAGCAGGACTCTAACCAGCCTCCATATGGTATGGTGATGTCACAGATGGTGTCTTAACCAGTTGCACTACCCCACATCCTTCTGTTTTTTGGCTGTAATATTCCAGTGTCTGTAAATATCAAATCTGATTGCTCTATCTATTGGAGACATTTTTGTTGTTTCTACTTTTTGGCTAAGTTGAATAATGCTACTGTGAACATTTGTGTACAAGGATATATTTGCATGCTATTCTCAGTTCTTTGGGTTTGCTCTGAGGATTTGAGTCACTGACATATGGTAGTTCTATGTTTAACTTGACCAAGTTTGTTTAAGCAACTGGCAAACTATTTACTGAGGGAGATGTACCATTTTACATTCCCAGTAGCAATGCAGGAGGGTCCTAATTTCTCCACATTCCCAAAAAACTCTTTCTTCTTGAAATGATGGTTGTCCTAGTGAGTGGAAAGTGATGTCCAATTGTGAGTTTGGTTTGCCTTTCCCTAAAGATCAGTGCTGGAGCATCATTGCATGTGCATTTGAGTGTCTTCCCTTGAGAAAAGTCAGTTACAGCCCTTTGCCCATTCTTTAACTGGGCTGTCTTTTAGTAATATGTAGTAAGGGTTGCTTATATGTTCTTGATAATTACTTTAGCAGATCTATAATTTGTAGCTGCATAATGTTGTAACATAGCTGGAAAGAGAACAGACTAATTGGTATTAGACTGTGTGCCTTATGGCATGGCTCTGTTGCCTGCTTACTAGCACATTCAAAATGTGGGGGCTCAAGGATTATAAGACTCTTGAGATGGTGCTATGGAATAAATAGCTTTAAAGTGCTCACTCTTGATTATGCTAATATTTTTGCTTAATGCTGAACACAAACTCTTAACAATGATGGCTCATAAATCCCATAAGAAAGTGTCTAGTGTAGGCTGCTGGATGTACTGTTTACATTTTTTCCCAGTGAATAAATTTATTCTGTTTCTCAAAATCTCCAAAGTGATTTTTTAAATTTACATATATTTTTATTGCATTTCATTTTATAACAACGTTTCATAGACTCTGATGTTCCCCCATCCCTTCCAAAGCCCTCCCCCCATGGTGGATTGCTCCACCTTATTGCAGTATTACGGTTCAAATCTAGTCTTGTTACTTTCAATGCAAGCATGTGCCATGCATAGATTCCAGTATCTTATTGTCCAGATAAATTCAACTGTTTCTTGGGGAGACCAACTCTGGTCAGAAGACATAGCTGGCAGAATATCATTCCAACCAATTAAATGCTATAACATAACATCAATAACAGTTTCCAACATTATGGAGTTAATTAACGTTGTATTGAGTGACTGATACGTTGGACAATGCAAGTTCTTAACCACATCCTGAGACTACTTCATTAACATTTCAATTATAGTTTGTATACATCTGGCTTCTATCTAACTTAAATTGGCTACAGGATACCATTCAGCTATCTCATGTCTATTTTCATTTTTGTATTTAGCAGTTTATTGTGTTGAAGCATAATTATTACTGAACTTGGCAGATTTTAGGGTAGTCTAAATTGGCTTATGCCTTTAGTAAGGCATGTGACACCTGTTGAGGCATAGAACACTGTTTGGATGGGTGTGCAGAGAAATCCTCCATACCCTATTTTGGAGTAGTTTGTTTATGTGTCCTACCTAGTAAGGAATGTGTGAGTCCCCACTGATCATTTCCTGTCTAGTTCTAAGCTTTCCTAGTTGTTCTCTGTCTATTCTAATTTTTTTGTTGTTATTTGTTTTGTTTGGGGGGTGGGGCTCCAGGGCATCCCTGATGGTCATTGCAAGAGAGGGTGGGGATACAGTACTGGAACTAAGTAAGGATCAGAGAAAGCTCCCCTCCCTGGTCTTAGAGGGAGTTTATTGTTCTTCTGTTTCTGTAGACCACTCAGGGCTCCTGGCTATTGTTCCGGTGACATTGGGCTCTGCTAGGAAGGATATGGACTTCTATCCCATGTGGGAGATTCAGGTGGGAGTGGATGACCTCAGAGTGCTTAGCTTTGGAAGCACAATTCCCCATGGTCTCCTTGGCAGTTGGGATGTAGTCTTTGGTGCCCATACTGGCAGTCCTTGGTGAGGATCTGGAAGTCTCCAGGGTTGGAACACAAGTCTCCTCTTGTCCATCTGCTCCACTCTGAAATCTCCCCCGCTCTGTGCATATGACCTCCTGTTAAGAGGTTGTCAGGGTCGCTCTTAACACCTCCCGTGTCTTTGTGGTTTTACTATTGTCTAATGCTGATTCAAGTCTATTGTCTATAAGTTGCCTGTTATGTTCCTGATAGATTATGCTTTACATCTGTCTCACACATTCTAAGGAGATGGAAGATCTCTCTGCTCTCCCTCCCCATTACCGAGAAGCATAGGGTCTTAAAATGCATTAGGTTTTACAGTTCTTTGATGAAGATCATGAGCAGTCTGCCTCACATTGATTGTTGGTTCATTGATTACATCAAAATATGTTGCTGCATGAGTTACAAGTTGTCAGAGGTTGAAATAATACTACATTTTGCAGATACCATTTTTCAGATTGACAGCATTTCAACCTAAATTAAGGCAAATATGTGGTATCTCACCTTTTGGGATTGACTCATTTCCCTTAGCATGATGGTTTCCAGTTGGGCCCATTTGGCCACAAAGAACTGCATTTCATTTTTTTTTAATAGCTGAGTAGTATTTCATGAAGTAAATAAACTATAGCTTTCTTATCCAGTCTTCTGTTGATGGGCATTTCGGCTGCTTCCAAGTTTTTGCAATTATTGATTGTGCTGCTATGAACATTGGGGTGCATGTTGGTTTCTAGTGTAGCAGGTGTTTTGGATATATTCCTAGAAGCTCTATTGCTGGATCATATGGTATGCAGATTGTCAGTTGTTTGAGGGTTCTCCATACTGATTTCAATAGAGGCTGCACCAACCTGCAGCCCCACCAGCAGTGGAGTAGGGTTCCCAGTTCCCTACATCCTCGCCAGCAAGTGTTGTTGATGGATTTTTGTATCTGTGCCATTCTTACTGGCATTAGGTGGTACTTCATTGATGTCTTAATTTGGATTTCTCTTATTGCCAGGAAAATTTAGCATTTTTTCATGTTTGCCTTTGGATTTGTTCCTTTGTGAAATGTCTGCCCATTTCCTGTGACCATTTCTTGAGTGGTTTCTTTGTTTTGGTGTTTTGGTTTATCTGGAGTTCTTTGTATATTCTGGAGATTAGGCCCCTATCACGTATGCAGTGTGCAAAGATCTCCTATTCTGTGGGTTGCTTTTTCATTTTGTTGATTGTTTCCCTTGCTGTGCAGGAGCTTCTTAGTTTTTGTCTATTTTGGTCTTGATTGCTATTGTTTTTGGTGTTCTATTTAGAGATGCAGGGCCTACACCTTGATCTTTCAGGGTGTTTCCTACATTTTCTTCCAAAAGTTTGAAGATTTCTGGGTGTAGGTTTAGGTCTTTTATCCATTCAGATTTGATCTTAGTGTATGGTGACAGATGCGGGTCTATCTTCTGGTTTCTGCAGGCTATTAGCCAGTTGTCCTAAAGGCATTTATTGAAGACACCTTCCCATTTGTATGGGTTGTCATTTGTTTTTTTGTCGATGATTATTTGGGTGTATCTGCATGGGTTCCCATCTGTTTTTTCTATTCTGCTCCATTGATCCTCCTCTTTATCTCTGTGCCAGTACCAAGCTGTTTGATATCCACTGCTCTGTAGTATGTCCAGAACTGTGATTCTCCCCTGTTAACTGCCTATTCTTCAGGATGTTTCTAGTTATTCATGGATTTTTGTGTTTCCAGATGAATCTTTGTATTATTTTTTCAAATTCTATGAAGAATGATTTGGGTACTTTGATTGGGATTGCGTTGAATGTATATATTGCTTTTGGTAGTATGGACATCTTGACGATATTGATTTTACGTATCTGGAAGCATGAGATGATTCTCCATCTTTTGAAGTGTTCCTCAATTTCTTTTTTAAGTTACTATAGTTTTCTTTAAAGAGGTCTCCTATCGTTTTGGTGAGATATATTCCTAGATACTTCATACTCTTCTCTGTTATTTTGAATGATATTCTGCTGGTTAGATATTTTTCCATCTTGGTGCTGTTTGCATACACTATGGCTGTTGATTTTTGTTCATTAATTTTGTATCCTGCCACTCTACCAAACTCTCGTATAAGTTCTAGCAGTCTGTGTATTGAGTCTCTTGGTTCTTCTATGTAAATGATCATGTCATCTGTGAACAGTGATAGCTTGACTTCTTTGTTTCCCATTTGAATTCCTTTGATTTTTTTGTCTTGTCTTACGGCCTCTGCAAGTACCTCTAGGACTATGTTGAATAGCAGTGGAGAAAGCAGACATCCTTGTCTTGTTCCAAATCTTAGTGGAAAGGGTTCTAGTTTTTCTCCATTCAGTATAATGCTGGCGTTGGGTTTCTCATACATTGCTTTGATTATGTTGTGGATTGTTCCATCTATGCCTACCTTGGTTAGGGTTTTTAGCGTCAAGTGGTGTTGGATTTTGTCGAAAGCTTTTTATCTATTGATACTATTATATGATTTTTGTTCTTCAGTTTTTGGATGTGGTGTATTAAATTTATGGATTTCTGTTGAAACTTCCCTGCATGCCAGGGATGAATCCTACTTATTCCGGATGAATGATCTGTCTGATGTTTTTTTGAATTCAATTGGCTAGGATTTTGTTGAGTATCTTAGCATCAATGTTCTTCAGGGATATTGGTCTGTAGTGTTCATTCTTTGTTAGTTCTCTATACGGTTTGGGATTAAGGTTATGTTGTCTTCATAGAATGAGTTTAGAATTGTTACTTCCTTTTCTATTGTTTTGGAGAGTTTGTGAAGGATTGGGGTTAGCTCTGCTTGGAATGTTTCGTAGAATTCTGCAGTTAAACCATATGGACCCAGACTTTTCTTCGTTGGGAGATCTTTAATCATCAATTCGATCTCTGCCTCAGTTATAGGTTTGTTCAGGTCACCTGTTGCCTCTGGGCTAAGTTTTGGCAGGTGGTGGGAGCCTAAGAACCTTTCCATTTCCTTGGTGATCTTCTGATTTATTGGAGTGCAGTTGTTCCTAGTAGTTTCTGATTATTTTCTCAATGGTTGCGGAGTCAGTTGTTACGTTGCCTTTTTCATCCTTGATGCTATTAATTCTCGTTTTCTGTTGTCTTTTCTTTGTCAAACAGTCCAGTGGGCTGTCTATTTTGTTTATCTTCTGAAAGAACCAGCTTTTTAATTCATTGATTTTGTGTATAGCTTTTTTTAAATTTGATTTATTTTCTCCATTGTTTTGATAATTTGTTGTTTCCTTGTGTTTGAAGGTCATTTTGTTGCTGTTTTTCTAAATTCTGGAGGTGTGTGTTTAATTCTTGTAATTGGTATCTTTCTTGGGCTTTGGCATTGGCACCAATTGCTATGAACTTACCATGCAACACTGCTTTGGCAGTGTCCCAGAAATTTTGGAATGTTGTATCTGAGTTTTTGTTGGTTTCCATAAATTTTTAATCTTGTCCTCTATTTCTTCTGTGACCCATTGTTCATTTAGTAGCATATTGTTCAGCCTCCAGGTTTTTACTAACTTCCTGCGGCATTTTGATTTATCCATTTTCAGTTTCACTCGTTTGTGGTATGAGACGGTGCATTGTATGACTCTGATTTTTTGAAGTTAGTGAGGTTTGCTTTGTGCCCTATCATGTGATCAATTCTGGATAAGGTGCCATGCACTGCTGAAAAAAATGTATATTCTGTGTCTGTGGGGTGGAGGAATTTGTAAATATCTACCAATTCCATTAGTTCTATGGTCTGTGTGAGTTCTACTGTTTCTGTTAAGTTTCTGTTTCGTTGATCTGTCTATTGGTGTTAACAGGGTGTTGAGGTCTCCCACAATTATTGTGTGTGCATCTATGTCCCCTCTTAAGTCTACCAGCAAATGTGTCATGTAGCTGGGTGCACCTGTGTTTGGTGTGTAGATGTTTATAATGGTAATCATTTCCTGCTGGAAGGTTCCCTTCAGCAATATGAAATGTTCATCTCTATCTCTTTTGATGTTTGTAATGTTGAAGTCTAAATCATCTGAGATTAGAACAGCTACTCCAGCCCCTTTTTTTTCATCTATTGCTGTGAAATATATTTTTCCATCCCTTCACTTTCAATTTCTTCAATTTTTTTGGTTAGATGTGTCTCTTGTAGGCAACATACGGCTGTGTTCTGTTTTTTGATCCATTCTGTTAATCTGTGTCTTTTGATTGATGAGTTTAGGCCATTTGTGTTTAGGGATAATATTGAGAGGTTGTTATTTTGAGCTGCTATGAGCATGTGTAAGCATGCAAGTGTGTATTTGTGTCTATTAGAATCTTACTGGTTGACTTTCTTTGTATGGATTTTAGTGGGGAGGTCTTCCCATTTGCCATCTTTGATTTTGGTTTTCATTTTTTCTTTCTGGGTTTAGCATCTTCCTGAGGAGATTTTCCAGAGCTGGTTTTGTGCTGATGTATTCTTCGAGTTTCTCTTTACTGTTGAAGTATTTGATTTCATTCTGAAATACAAATGAGAGCTTTGCTGGGTACATTATTCTTGGTTGGCAGTTATTTTGTTTCAGGATTTGAAAGGTTTTTACCCCATTCTCTCCTAGCTTGTCGTGCTTCTTCTGATAGGTCGGCTGTGATTCTGATTTGCCTTCCTCTGAAAGTAATCATAGCCTTTCTTCTTACTTGTCTTAGAATAGTTTCCTTGTTTTTGCTTGAGGGAAGCTTGAGGACCACATGCCTGGGTAAGGCTCTGTTTGGGTCAAATCTGTTGGGGGTTCTCTGTCCTTCCTGGAATTGTGCTGGCTTTATGGTTCCAGTGTTCTGGTTCTCCTGTATTACCTCATTGAGCACCCATTGCAAGTCTATCTCTTTTTCAACTCCTACGGGAAGGCCCATTATTCTAATATTTGATTGTTTGAGGTTGTCTTTCATTTCCTGTATGGACCTGTTGGCTTTGTTCAGGTTTGTCACCAACTGTTTGATGAGCTGCTGCCTTTCATTCTGATTGTCTTCCAATTCTGATATTCTGTCCTCTGCTGTATTCATTCTGTTGGTTAGGCTCTCACTTTTATGCTCTATATCGAGGATTCCCTTTCTGACTTGATTTATTTCTGCAATGACATGGTTTTCAAATTCCTTGGACTCTTCCCAGTGCTTCTCATTGTCTCTGATGAATTTCGTCACTAGTTTCTTAAATTCCTTATCTGGCAATTCCTCCATGTCTTCATCTTGCATCTCAGAGATTGAGATTAGTTTTTGTTTTTGTTTTTGTTTTTTTTTTTTTTTTCAGGGGAAGTGCTTGATCTTTCTTCTTAGTCATTACTTTTTCTGATACTTCTCCTCGTTGTGTTGTTGCTTCTTGTCATTTTGGGATTTTATCCTATGACTTGCTTGTGCACAGCCATTGCCCTCAGGGCTGTAATCTATAGGGGTGCGATTCAACTATTGCTGCATGGAATGTTGGCATAAGCATAATTTTTCTTGCTCTATTGGGGACAGCAAGCAATAGTGGGGTGTGTGTTGGGTTGTTTCATTTGCCCCTTGGTTTATATCTGTAACCTGGTTCTGTTGCAGCTAGTGGGTTAGGTGTTGTCTTGTGTGTGCCAACGGGGATTGAGTGTAGATGAGAGCCTTTGTAACCTTGAGCTTCTTGTCTTTGCTCTGGGTAGATGTAGAGCATGCGGTTCCACACCTTACTACACTCTCACAAATGTGCTCCCCTGTTGGGAAGCACACTGCTGTGGCCCTGCTTGCCTCTGCCTCTGCCTGGGTCAGCAGACTCAGTTGGGTGGCGCCTCTGCCTCTGGGACTCTAGCTGAGCACAGCAGGGGATTCCTCCTGAGTCTCCAGCTACTTGCTGCTCGGGGTCTGGAGTCTGCAGCCCTGAGCTGGGTCAAGAAACTTGTGGCCCAGCCCTAGTGCGAGGCTCCTCTCCCTGCTTCATTCACTCAAAGGTGCTGCCTTGCTGGGAGACACACTGCTGTGTCTCTGCTAGCCTGCGCCTCTGTCCAGGTGGGCAGACTCTGTTGAGCAGCGTCCCACCTCCGGGGTTTGAGTTGAGCACAGCAGGGGATTCCACCCGAGTCTTCAGCTGCTTGCTGCTTGGAGTTCGCAGCCCCGCCCTGCCCTAGTGCCAGGCTCTTCTCCCTGTTACATTCTCTCAAAGGTGCCTGTTGGGAGGCACGCAGCCATGTCCCTGCTAGCCTGCACTTCTGCTCGGGTCGGCTGACTCTGCCGAGTGGTGCCTTGCCTCTGGGGCTGTGGCTGAGCACAGCAGGAAATTCCGCCAGAGCCTCCAGCAGCTAGTCTACAGTTTGGAGCTGAGTCAGGGATTTCTGTGGCCCAGCCCCAGAGTGCAGCTCCAGTCCCCTCTGCACTTTCTCAATGGTGATGACCTGTTGGATGGCATGCTGCTGGGAAACCCCCTCCCTGCTTGTCTTCTACCTCTGCACAGGTTGATAGCCCCTATGTTCAATCCTGCAGCCACCTCTAGGGTCTCCAGCACTCCAGTGGTCTGTGGCTCCCACTGGTGTGGGTACTTGTTTTTCTAGCTGCCTTTGTCTTCCCTGGATTGGCTGAGATTCCACCGACCTTCTCCCTGCCTGGGACCGTGACTCACCAAGTTTCGCATGGCATGCTGCCTTTCCTTTCTTTCTTTTTCTGGCTGTCCCTCCAAGCTGTGTAGATCTTCTTACTTCAGTGAAGTCCAGTGACCTTCCAGCTCCTCTCCCTGCAATTCTGTATCTTCTGGTTTGTTCCTCTGTTGGATTGGTCCCCCTCTCTCCCTACTCCACCTTATACCAGCTCTCCGTGGTTGGCCATCTTCCTCCATTGTGATTTTGACCAAGTAAATCTGTGTTCAAATATTTTTTTTCCTTGAAAATCTTAACCACACACTTGCATTGTCTTTTGTCATAAAGTCTTGTGTTCAAGTCCAGTGAAATTCTGGTGTTTTTTTTTTGTTGTTGTTGTTGTTGATGATATTTGGGAATAAGGTAGTCCTTTATCTGGGTGCCTGATGATTTTTTTCCCTTGAAGACAAATAAAATTTTCTGAATAATGACCATTTTCAGTCGATATTCCATGGTCACATAAAGCTTCTACAGATTTGGCAGGAATCAGGGCAGGGTAGAAACCGCTCATGTGCAAAATTCTTAGGGACTTCTTTTCAGGTCCCGTCTGTCCATGCTTCGTATTTGTGCTGAATGACTTTGGAAGTTTCCTGAAGACTCTCTCTGGAAAGGACTTGACCAAATAATTTCTAACCATGCACACAATAGCCAACTGATTAGAGTTCTTCAGTCCTTTTTTTGGACTATGGTTTCTGGCAAAGAAATCAGAGAAGCCGCTGCTGTTTCAAGCCAGGGCGGCCATCCATGCGAAGCTCTGCACTGAGAAATGTGAGCTGCAGGAGGCAGGTGGTCTTGGGCGCTCTGGCAGCTGCTCACCTCCTAAATATTCCATGAAGTCAAGTGAATGTTGGACAAGCTGAGTCACACTCAGCGCCCACGATCCAACTAGTCCTCTCTACCAAGTAAGCTGGGGGTTCACCCTGCACCAAATGCCATTCGCAGACTCCCTGCTGCCCCAAGTCCTTCCTACTGCTGCCGCCAGCAAAGAAGTTGTCCTGGAGCCACTGCCCGCACTGTGGGGCTGCTTGGTATCCATGATGTCTGCACAGCAGCTCCCCAGCGGGTCTTGCAGCAACCTGGCTCAGTCGGACGGGCTGCCTGTGCTGTCTGCCATCTGGTCACCAGGGCTCTCCAGGTGTAGGGGATCACAGAGGCTACAGCTGTGTGGCTCTGGGTTTCCTTCAGGTCGCAACAGTCTTGGTCAGGCCAAAATTCCGTGTCCCTGTTGGTCATAATTCCATGATCCCAGCTGCTTGGTCCTGATCCTGATCTCTGTCCGAGTGTGGGACTGCCGCTGGCTGCGGAGTCCAGGCCTAGTCCCCTGGCACCAGACAACAGCATAGCCCCTGACTCCAGCTGTGCACCAGGCACCACTAGGGGACTCTAAAGGAAATGCTGAGGCAGTGTTGCCAGTTTCTCTTTCTCTGATTCCCACAAGGCTGAGGATCACTGAAGCCTCCACCAAAGCCGCCCTGGACCCATAGCATCTTTTCCTCCTGGAGGTCAGGCACCAGCGACGGCACCAGACTAATTTGGAATTACTTCTCCAACAACCATCCTGGGGTCCAGTTGGCTGCCGCCAAACCAGGCGGGGTATTCTCCATCAGGGAACAGCTTTGGGGTGTGAGACCGTGGCTGCAGCCACAATGTTTCCAGATACACCCATGCCACTTGTGGGGCACCACATTGGGAGAGGGCGGGTCCACTTACTTCTTGTAAAGTTTGCAGTAGTTGTTGTGTGCTCCTGTTCTTTTCAAGAAAGAGTCATACTCATCAAAGAAGTGGGTTTAATGTTTTATATTCATCCAGGAAGTGACACAATGTTTCTGATTTTTTATTTGAAAAGGGTGCAGCAGGGAACATATCACTCAGTATTTTGCTTCCTAAATTGCTCCCACCATCTGGGATTGTGTCAGCAAATGCTTCGACTATCACTTGCTGGTTCTCCTGGGTTACAGGGGTTGGAACAAGGTGCAGAGGGAGGAGTCTAGGCAGGAACTCTGCTGTGCAGTAGATGTGGCCTTTTACCTGCCAGACCCCTGAACCTGGCTGTCTTCTGAGTGCTTCTACCTCAATTGCCCTCCCGCCTTTTTTTCTGGCCCTTTTCTGTGCTTTGTTCCTATTGAACCCCTCTGAGTCTTTTTAACAGATTTTGTATTTTGGTTTTGATATCCTCCTTGTGTCATATGTTTTGCAGAAAAATTAGAAGATTTCCAAAATGGAAAATGATCCTCCTAGCCATTTCTGTTCTTTAAGCAGTTACTATTCTCTCTTAATCACAAGTAGCTAATTTGTTTCTCCATCCCAAAGGCTGATAACAACTTGGAAATTTTTCTTTACATTAGGCTTCATTTCCATTTTTTTAAGATTTATTATTTTTTTTATTGGATAAGTGGATATACAGAGAGGAGAGACAGAGAGGAAGATCTTCTGTCCGATGCTTCACTCCCCAAGCAGCCACAGCAGCTGGAGCTGAGCCAGTCTGAAGCCAGCAGACTCCTCTGGTACTCCCACACAGGTGCAGGGTCCCAAAGTCTTGCACCATCCTCGACGGCATGCCCAAGCCACAGGTAGGGAGCTGGATGGGAAGCAGAGCCTCTGGGATTAGAACCGGTGCTCATGTGGGATCCTGGCACATGCTACGCTATTGCACTGGGCCCTCATTTCCATTTTTAACATCATTTATATATCAAACAAATAAGATGTATATAGGCATTAAGTGAGAGAGTATTACTGTTTCTAAAGCATCCTCCTTTGAATAAGTTATATTTTTCTGTGCACTTTTATCATGAACTAATTCCTGCAGGGACTCTAACACTGAAGTTTTAAGCATGGTTCATCTTGGAGGCATCTGTCACTCCTGTAAGTATTCTCTGGCTTCTAAAGTTTCAGCAAGCTTTTCACCATGGAAAAACACCATGTCTTCTTACATTCACAACCATACAAGTCACATTGAGGGAGCATTTTTGGTACTCCAGCCTGGAAGGGCACTGGATACTTTTTAATGACTCTTCGATTGTTCTGTCTTTATTATGCCAAATCGCCAAGACAACCTGGTGACGTAAGATTTATCTAAGATTATTTGGCTAATGAATAGAGGTGCTATAGATGTATTCTTCTACAAAAAGTAAAATAACGAAAGAGATCATTAATTTGAAAATTTTGTAGAAGACTTAGACTAATATTAAAAGAAGACCCTTGGTCTCAGCACAGTAGCCTAGTGGCTAAAGTCCTTACTTGGCATGTGCTAGAATCTCATATGGGTGCCTTTTCATATCCTGACAACCTTTTTTCCCATCCAGCTCCCTGTTTGTGCCTTGGGAAAGCAGTCAGTGTGGCTTGAAGACTTGGGGCCCTGCACTCTTGTGGGAGACAGCAAGAGGATCTGGGCACCTGTCTTTGGATTGTCACAACTCTGGCCATTGTGGCTACCTGGGAAGTAAATTGATGGTTGGAAGATCTTCCTCTCTCTCTTCCTTTCTGTATACCTAAAATTCCAATAAAAAATATAAAATAAATCTTAAAAGAGACGAAATAATTTCCCTAGCACTCCTAGGAATATATCCAGAACGCTTGTTTTATGAGAAACCAACATGCACTCCTATGCTCATAGCAGCACAATCAGTAATTGCAAAAACATGGAAGCAACCAAAATGCCCATCAACAGAGGATTGGATAAGAAAGCTATGGTTCATCTACTCCATGGAATACTACTCAGCTATTAAAAAAAACAAAATGCAGTTCTTTGTGGCCAAATGGGCCCAACTGGAAACCATAATGCTAAGGGAAATGAGCCAATCCCAAAAGGTTAAATACCACATGTTTGCCTTAATTTAAGATGATATGATGTTATGTATAACATGTTATGTTTTGAATGTTATATGTTGTGTATAAACTAAAATTGAAGTATAGGTGAGGTGGTCACAGAAGGTGGCTGGGAACTCGCATTTACTTTTAACATATTGGTTACTCATTACTATGTCAATTAATTCCATAATGATGTAAATTTTTGCTGATGGTATGTTGGAGCTTTCAATTGACTGGGATGATACTCTGCTGGCTCTGTCTTCAGACCAGAGAGGGCATACCTAAGAAGCCGTTGAACTTGACTGGACAATAAGATGCTGGACTCTATGTTTGGTATACGCTTGCAATGGGGGAATCTCAACTGAACTTGAGCTGTGGTTATGCAACAAGGTGGAGGAATCCACCATGGTGGGAGGGTTTGGGGAGGGGTGGGGAGAACCCAAGTATCTATGTAATTGTGTCACATAATACAATGTAATTACTGAAGTTAAATAATAAATAATTAAAAAATAATAATAAAAAAAACAAAAAAACAAAAAAAATTATTTACTCAATTATTTATTTGGGGTGATGGGGGAGCGAGAGAGAGGGAGAGAGAGAGAGAGAGAGAGAGAGAGAGAGAGAGAGAGAGAGAGAGAGAGAGAGACTGACTCTACCCACTGATTCACTTCTCAAAAGGGCTCACTAGCTAGGGCTGAGTCTGGCTGGAAACAGGAACCAGAAACTCCATCTGGGCCTCCCAGAAGGGTGAAGGATCTCAAGAATTTGACATCCTATGATGCTTTCCCAAGTGCATTAGCAGAGTGATGGGTCAGAAGTGGAGGAGCTAGGACTCATACAAGAGCTCCTTCTGGATGTTAGTGTTGTTGGCAGTGGCTTACTTTACACTGACCATACTTTGCTTTTTCAATTGAACATTCTCTATAACTCAACTTGGACAATGGTCCAAAATCAGTCAGCATAGATGGATGGAAAACTCAGTGACAATAACAAAAAAACGCAGTTTGATTTAACAAAACTCACACACATGTTGAAAAACTCACTGGAAGACCAGATTCCACTCAATATTATGACAAGGAAGGTAACACTTACTGCCCCACTCACCAATGGAATACTGGAAGTTGAGGCTTCAGTGTGTGTGAGCATGTGTATTTGTGTGTCTGTGTGTGTATTTATAATTTAGTGTGTGCACATGACTTTGCTTTCCTGTAGAAATTTTACAGTATGACATAAAATTAGCCATAACATGGATACCTAGAGCAGTCAACATTTGTTTCCTACAGTGCAAATGTCAGTCTGTCTTTCATAGGACAGTCTTAAGAGGTGACAAAGGCAGTCTTAAGATACCTCACAGCAGTATCAGAGTCCTCCAACAGGAGAACATTTGTTGAATACGCTCCTGAAATGCGGAAATCTGTTACCTTGAATCAGCCTACAAACTTTCTCTGTGAAGATTCTGAAATGCAAATATAGTAATATCATAAGATTTAATAATGAGGCTATACTAGGAACAAAATCAAGATTATCCTATTGAAACAGCAAAATGTCAGAGCTTGAAATGGAACATAAATTGTCCTGGGAAATCAGAGAACTAAAGAAGAAATAAAAGGTTGTGCACACGTTACGTTACTGAATGGCAAAAGTACATTCCCTAACCCTTGAAGGAACATACTTCCATGAACCCAAATTCTCACCAAATAGTGATGGAAAACCTGCAACACTCTTGCTGTCCAGCCCCATCTTCTGAGACTGCCTAAGATGGCTTACAATGTAACCCAAAAGTCCCTGGCTTTAGCAATTCCCCCCCCCCACCCCTGGAAGCCCCCACCTCTTGTTCCATGCTAGTCTCACCACCATCAATACTGTTATCCCCATCTCATCACCCGTGGCAGACCTTGGCCCACACTTGCCCACCCTAACCCTCCCTAGCACATCTTCATCCCACCATCAGTTGACTTTTGCTAACCCTTACTCAGTTCAACAGAACCTCTTCTGCCCTTACCCTCTCACCCTCCCTCAGCCCACCCTGAGCCCGCCCGCTGGCCACTCTCTCCCTGTGGTTGTGATCATGTCCTTTTTCGATGGGATCTACCGCCAACCCTAAGCCTGCGTATACTCTCCTCTGCCTGCACCCACCGTTGGCCCACTCTCGCCTTTCCATGCACTACCTCAACACACAATTTCCCTTGCTCAACCTACCTTCGCTCCATCCTCTGCCCTACATAGCATTACTTCCTCCCACAGGCACCATTTCACTCTTTGCACTCCCTTGAATTTCCTCATCTGCATCTGCTGTGCTCTGGAATTCCCACATCTGGATCCAGTGTGTCCTTGTAAACCCTTGCCCAGGTCTTCTCCCAACAGGACATGACCTCTACCGAGGGACTCTCCCTGCTCTCCCTCTATCCTTGACATGCCCCTCCCTCTTAGCAATACACAGGATGATGTCACAGAGGATGATGTCACAGAAGGTGATAGCTTCACCTACGTTTTATGCGGATGGCTGTAACTGCTGTCCCTGGGACTGGGGGCAGGATAGGTGTCAGCCACATAGGGGAGCACATTCACCCTGATGGGTGCTACTCTCATGGTGTCCACTTCCTAGCCCATCAGGGTATAATAGGTCTTCTTTTCTTTTTAATTAAATTTATTCATTAATTACATTGTATTGTAATTACATAGAATCTGGGATTCTCCCCCCCACCCTCCCCCCATGGTGGGTTCCTCCACCTTGTTGCATAACCATAGATCAAGTTCAGTTGAAATTCCCTCTTTGCAAGTATATGCCCAGCATAGAGTCCAACATCTTATAGTACAGTCAAGTCCAACTACTTATTGAGTAGACCCTCTCTGGTCTGAGGGCAGAGACAGCAGAGTATCATCCCGGTCAAATAAAGGCACTAATATACCATCTGCAGCACTTAACATCATTATGGAATTAATTGGCATGGTATTGAGCAGTCAACATGTTAAAAATAAATGCGATTTCTTAACCACTTTCTGTGACTCCCCATTCACAGTTCAATTTTAGTTTATATACTACATATGACCTAACATCCATAACATAACATGTTATGCTTAACATCATATCATCTTAAATTAAGGCAAACATGTGATATCTAACCTTTTGGGATTGGCTCATTTCCCTTAGCATTATGGTTTCCAGTTGGGCCCATTTGGCCACAAACAACTGCATTTTGTTTTTTTTAATAGCTGAGTAGTATTCCATGAAGTAGATGAACCATAGCTTTCTTATCCAATCCTCTGCTGATGGGCATTTTGATTGTTTCCATGTTTTTGCAATTACTGATTGTGCTGCTATGAGCATAGGAGTGCATGTTGGTTTCTCATAAAACAAGTTTTTTGGATATATTCCTAGGAGTGCTATAGCTGGGTCATACGGTATGTCAATTTTGAGTTGTTTGAATATTCTCCATGCTGATTGTCATAGAGGCTGTACAAGTCTGCAGATCCACCAGCAGCAGTGGAGTAGGGTTCCTTTTTCCCTGCAACCTCGCCAGCAAGTGTTGTTGGTGTTTTTCATGTGGGCCAGTCTTACTGGCATTAGGTGGTATCTCATTGATGTTTTAATTTGGATTTCCCGTATTGCCAGGGAGCTTGAGCATTTTTTCATGTTTATTTGCCATTTGGGTTTGTTCCTTTGTGAAATGACGGCCCATTTCCCATGCCCATTTCTTGAGTGGCTTGTTTATTTTGGTGTTTTGGCTGTTTTGTAATTCTTTGTATACTCTGGAGATTAGTCCTCTATCACCTATGTAGTGCGCAAACATCTTCTCCCATTCTGTGGGCTGCTTTTTTACTTTGTTGATTGTTTCCTTTGCTGTACAGAAGCTTCTTAGTTTGATGAGGTCCCATTTGTTTATTTTGGTCTCGATTTCTACTGCTTTTGGTGTCCTTCTTAGGAAGTAGGAACCTACCCCTAGGTCTTGCAGAGTATTTCCAACATTTTGTTCCAAATGTTTGAAGGTTTGTGGATGCAGTTTTAGATCTTTTATCCATTTAGATTTGATCTTAGTGTATGGTGAGAGATGTGGGTCTATCTTTTTGTTTCTGCAGGCTATCAACCAGTTGTCCCAACGGCATTTATTGAACAGACCTTCCCATTTGCTTGTCCTTTTGTCAAAGATTATTTGACTGTATCTGTGTGGGTTCCCTTCTGTTGTTTCTATTCTGCTCCATTGATCTTCCTCTCTATCTTTCTGGTATCTACCATGCAGGTGGGCCCAAGGCTGCAGGTGATGCTACCCAGGGCCAAGCAGTGCCCCCCCCACACACACAGGGCTCACACACCCAAGACCTAATACATACGTGGGAACTAGGTCCTGTGCCCAGAGTCCCATGGCCAAGCCAGAACCTCCATACCTGAGGCTCATGGATCCAGCACCCATCACATATTTGGGCCCATGGCCCAAGCCATGTGATCCAAGACCCACTGGACCCCTCCATCCCCGGGATTCATGGATCTGACACCCACTATGTAGGCAGTTTCTAGGAACTGGGTCAAGAGACTTACACACCTCTGATTCGACATCCTTGGGGATCACAGATCTAGCACCTACCACACAGGAGGGCCCAAGGCCCTGTGTATGAGGCCTGAGACCCAATGTATCCCCTACCCCCAGGGCTCACAGACCCAACACCCACCACCTCCAGATTGACATGGCTTATCTTTCCTCAGCATCCATCAGTGGGTACTTCAGCTGCAAATTCAGCCCCTAGTCCTGGCTCAAGTGTGAACTGGCTGGTGATAAGGCTCAACTCAGCTCCTGCACCCTATCCTGCTTCTTGGATCTGCCAGTCAATGTTATGAACTTCCCCAGCCTGGTTCATCCCCTGACATGACCCACATATGTGCTGGCAGGTACTGTAACCTGGTCTGGATTAGACTGCTCCTTGCCTTGGTTCTTATGCATACCTACAGAGATGCAACTTTGCAAAGGAGTTCACCAAACTCCTCTATCCTCTCTCCTCCCAGTGATAGATCTTGCACACACTAGAGACCTAGCCCAGCCCATTTTACACCCACCCTGACTCTCACAAGTACGAGTGGGTCCTAGAGTCTAGCCCAAAATGGTCCTCCCCAAAGGCATGCAACACCCATGCTGAGGGATATTGAAGCCATATTCAGCCTGGACAATGCACCAATTCTGGCACTTGCATTCACCAATGGGAAGTCCTATTCCCATCCACAGTACTTGTACCTGCCAACAGATAGTGCTGTTTCACAAGGGTGAGTCCACACATTACACTACAGATTCTACCCCCAGACCTAATTCTTTCACATGCTTGTCAACATCATTGCCCAACCTCACACATTCTATTCCCTTTTCTGACACACTCTGGTGGGTTCCATGATTTAGCCCTTCAAGTAGAGTGACCTTGTCTATGTAAGTTCCAGAAATTCATCCTCACCTGGACCTGAGAACTAAGGTCCTTGATAATCCCCACCTATGACATCTCTCAGAGTCCATATTAGCCTACACCCCCAAGATCCCAGAGCACATTACCAGGTGGCCCAGAGCATCACCCATGTACCCCAGCAGCCACATGGCTAGTAGAATTGAGCACCCATTACTCCAGTTTCAGATGCAGCTGGGCTCCCCCAACCAATGTGGTGGTGGTGGGCATAGCAAGATACCGTGTCTGTCCTGATCCACCCAAGATCTGCCCACAGTATAAGTACTGTGGGAAGAGGGGTTTCTCAGATCTTGTGACAAGCTTAGGACTTGTTCACTGCCTGGCAGTGATGGCCATTACATAAATCTTAAAAAGCAAACAAACAAACACAAAAAGAACTTCAGAATCTGATATTTTCTGCAACATGAGAAAGTAGTATGTGCAACCTGATGTGAGAAACATGGATCATACTTCTGAAAGGCATCAAGTATATCTGGGGAACGGCCTCAAAGTAGATCATCTTGGACTGTAAATAAACTATAAAACAAAGAAAAAGTACTAGACATGGTATGATTCATCCTAGTCTGTTGAAGGACATTATAACAACAGATGATGGAACATGTCAATAGAAACTGATTAATCAGTTGGAGATAATGAAAGATGGAATCAGCAGCTCATGCAAAGTCATGGCGTGAATGTCCTCTTTCTGAGTGCCCTACACCTGCCCTCCTCATACTCCCAATACAGCCTTATGGGTATAAACTAGCACCCCTCTTAATGTTGCTTCCAAGAAACTAAAAATTGACACATGCCCTTCTAGTGAAGAATGAAATATGATTGTTTGATACTCAGAAACTGAAACGTATAAATGCCTATCTTAAATATGCAAGATATCTACAGTGTCCAGGTCTACCATGCACAATTTCCTGTTAAAATTTGTATTTATTTTATAATTTTAATTATTATTATTATTATTATTATTATTGATATTATTTTATGGTACAGTTACATAGGCCCTGGGATTTACCATATCCCCTACCCAAGTCCATACCCCCTCACTGAGTTACCCTATATTACTACTATAGTATAGTTCTTCATAAACAGTCATATGTCCGTCATTGTGGGCATAGATAGTAGTAGATAGCCCAACATCCTAATGTCAAGATACACTTAACGGTTTCATTGGGAGTCTATCTTTGATATAGAAGTAGAGATGCATACTGCATTGTATCTTCACATCTGGATATGCTAGTCTCCATTACATAGTTATTGTTCTATACTTCATCTTAAATGAAAACCCACAAAGCAAAATCAACAAAGGGAAAAAAGAAAGAACTTTTTTAAAATTTTATTTTATTGTATTGTTATGACAATCTTTACATAGTTAATTGCAGTTAAAAAAAAAAAGGTTCAGGGGATATAGGAAAGTGGGTAATACTATTATGTCCATATTGTTTCCATCATGTATCTGAGGTAAAGGGGGATATTGAGGGAGAAGCCCCACCCGGTTTCCCGCCCACCCCAAGTCCCGGATGTGGGGCATGCTCTGAGACATTTGCTCAAGTGGTTTTAATAGTTCTCCAGTTATGAATCCCTGCCAGTTTCATTTGATGAGGTCGTCCACTGATTCATATGGTCCATCATAAAGTCATCGTTTGCAACATATTTCGCTGCCAACATATAGCTGAGATGAATGATTGACCTGTTCTGTCTTCTCTCTTTTCTTGGTTAGAGTTCTGAGTCCAGCAGTTCGATTGGGGGGATCTCCAAAGAAACCTTGAGGTATTCCCAGACCAGATGCTTGTATGTTCTAGCAAGCACAGGGCCCGGCACAGTCCCTCACCACGATCAGCTGGTGGTTGCAATTGCTGGGTTGGTTCTGTTTTCAGTCCTGATTTCCACTGGAAGCAATGGGTGTTGCAGTCCAGCTTGGTTCGGCCCAGCACACACTCGGCCCTTGCATCAACCAGTGAGAGCTGCAGCCTGGTCGGGGCGACCCACAATAACCCCCATCAGGCCTGCTCCCTACACTGGTTTGCCAGTATGTATAGCAGACTAGTCCAGTCTGTCCCACATCCCATTTGGCTCTTGTACTTGTCAATGGGTATTAAAGCTTAGTTCCATCTAACCAACTCAACCATCCAGCCCTCACGGATGTTGTTGAGTGCCTATCTGTCTAGCCACCTCAGCCCTTGTCCTAGTTTTCATGCCCTCCCGCAGGAGTAGTGACCTGGAAGGGGGAACCCACTTTTTCCCTCCCATGTCTCTCTCACTCCCAGTTTATGCACTCTTTAGGTGGTTCTGTGATTTGACTTGACAGAATTAGTCCCCAGTGCCTGCTTCTGCCAGCTGATGCTGCAGCCATGCCCAAATATCCCTCACCCATTCTAATTTATGCTTGCATGCACAGAAATAATCAGCCCAGCCTGGATTTTCCCTGATCAAGTCCACATGCAGCGCACAGGTGTTGCATCCTTGCTTAGTCTCGTCTGTCCCCATCCCAGCCCACGCTCTCCAGTGGGAGTAGCTGTCCGGCGAGGGGACCAGCCCCTTAATCCCCCCGCCAGCTCTGTCCCTCCCTTCCTGGATCTCCCGCGTGGTGGTTGGGTGCTGCAGTCAAATCCAATACAGGCAACCACACCCTGGCATTCCATAATGTGTACTGGTTTTGTGGCAACCAAACCCGCCTCAACCCACACTCTGTTCTGGTGTTCGAATTTGCCAGTGGATGACATGAGCTGTTTCAGCCTGGTCTGCCACTGACCCATGCCGAATGTGTGCCAGTGGGAAACTTCCCATGGCCTATTCTGGGCTGTTTCCTTCCATGTTTCTTGCGCTTACCTGCAGGGACTGTGTCCTGCCAGAGGAGTTGCCCAGGCTCCTCCATCAGAACCTCTCCCAATGCCAGATTTTGCGCATACCAGGGGGTCCATGAGCCAGCCCTACTCAGTACACCTCATGTTCTAGCAGGAACAGTGGCTTTTCCTGACTGGCTTTCACCCCAAACTGGCTCTTGCTGTTGGATGTTTCAGCCCAGCCATGGAACATCCATACCCACGTACAGCTCACACATGGCTCAATAGGGTGTTGAGATCCAGCCTAGTCAGTCCCACATCTACCCTGGTTCTCCATGACACCAGATGGTGTTGGGGTCTGAACTGGCCTAGTGCATCCAATCCCAGCCCACACTAGTGCCTCGGGTGAATGCAACTGTTTCCTATTTAGAATGCAGCCCCCATTCCAGCACACGCGCCCCTTGGTGGGAACCTTAACCCTGTTAGGGTGTCCAACTAGGATAACTTGTATTTCCACAGGGTTGGGCCCACACAACCCCATAGAGTCTACCCCCAGACCAAGTACTCTCGCATTCTGGATGCAGTCTTGGCCCTGCCAAATGTGATCACTCCACCATTCCACCAAACAGTTGGGTAATGGTACCAATCACTGCCAAAGAGGCCCCCAATCATAATATTGGTGTGGACTGGTTTGTGACGATCAGTGATGTTCTAGGCAAACAGGCCATTTCTGTATTCTGAATTGGGTTGGTGTATCTGACTAACCGTAATTGTCTCCTGGGTACTTCCCTCCAAACCACCAGGTCTCAGTCCCCACGCATGCCTAAACCTTCCATGACCCTGTCACTGGTAATCACCCAAGATTCACTACTCACCTACACTAAAATTGGACTTTGTCATGGGTGTCCCCAGGCAGCAAACATATCTTAAAAAACCCCAGAGCAGGCCGCTGGGTGGCCAGCAGGCAAATCCTGGCACCACATGGCGCACTGGCCACCCTGGGTGAGGCTGAGGATTCGTTCACTGCCTTGCGGCAGTGTCTTTGGCATGAGCCCCCAGCGTTGGGTCTGACCCTGCAGGAGCACCCCCCACAGCCGCCACACTGTGAGGAGCGGCACTTGCCCCCAAACCCCAAGGCCCGAACCCCTCCCAAACTCACTTAGCCACAAGATATTAGCAGTTGGGTGGAGCTAGGAATTTTAACCCAGTTCCCAAGTTCCCTCATGGCGCACTTACCCTGAGGAAAGAGCTCTAAAAGAAAGAAATTAACAATGCCTTGAAGTTAAATAACATGCTACTGATTGACTAATGAAAAATTGTGAAAGAAAATTGACTGGATTTGAACTGTAATACTGCAACAAGGTGGAGGAATCCACCATGGGTGGAGGGTACGGGGAGGGGTTGGAGGAATCCCATAGCCTATGAAACTGTCATGAAATGAAATCTAATTAATTAAAAAAAATAAAATGGGAATAATCAGTGCTGGGGTCCATGCAGTAGGTGTGGATGACACAAAGGTGTGAAGAGAACAACTCCCCTGTGTGGCAGGGCCTGGGAGAGCTTCCAGCTGTTAGGCAAGGCTCAGCAAATTTCTCTCTGACCACCCTGACGCAGTCTCACCACCTTTTTGCATGGAAACTCAAGCACCCCATTAAGAATTCTGTGATCTATTGAGGCATTGTTTGCCCCTGTGAGATGGCTTTTGACACCAATGTGAGCTTGAGAGTTAATGTTATTGATAATGTCTTGGTGAGTGGGCCTTTAACTGCACACAGGAGTGCAATTAAACCCATGCCATTTTTGGACACCTTATTGTGTACCTACCCATTGCCTCAGAATTTGGTCCAGACATATAGCACTCCTTCTGGGAAGGGGCTTGAAAATATTCTAAATATTAATGCAAGTGATGGGAGTGAGAGCTGAAACTGCTATGGCAATAAATATAGTTATTGTTATCTCACAGGCTAGCCTGTCTGCAATTTTTTGGAACATAGAAAATGTAACAGTTTTAGCTACTTTTATAATTTTTAGCTAGAGGAATTAAGGATGCTTTTATTAAAGAAAAATGCTTTTGATTATTTTCTCATTGTTTATGGGGTCGTAGAGTCTATAGTTGTAGGGGTATTTAATATTTGAAACTTTTGTTTTTAGAGCTTACATTTTTTCTGTTGTAACCTATTTTCCCATTAAATAATGAGTAAATTGTAGAAATAGAAATGTGGTGGGAATGTACTACTAATTAGCAGGTAAATCGCATGTGTCTTGGCCTTGGAGTCCTGGCTGCTACTCCATGGCTACTGTTGAAGAATAAATAATGGCTTGCTTTGAAGAATACGAATACAATATTTTGCAGAATTATCTTTAGGGGCACCTGCTTAGCCTTGAAGTGCAGACGGAGTGACCAAATGTCTGTACATGCCCCCTTAGTCTTAAAGTAAAAATAGAATAATTAGTTATTTGTGTAAAAGCTTGTGAGGTGTCTGAGTAAATAAAAAGGACCGCTTTTTCTTGGGCTGTTGTGAGAACGCACCAAATGTCTGTGTCTGTGTCTTTATCGCTGACTCCACGCACCCTTCCCGAGCTCCAAACTCGGCTGGAGCTGGACTCTGGCAAATTAGGGTAGCATTTGACACAGACGCTAAGCTGCCCCCTGGCACCTGCATCCCATGTCAGCCTGGGCTAAACATGGCAGAGTCTTGCCTCCACTGGGATTCCAGCTTCCTGTAGTTCACACCCTAGAAGGCAGCAGATGATGACTCAGGAACTGAGTTTCTGGATTCACCCTGCCCAGCTTTGACTGTTGTGAACATCTTGGGATTAAGGCAGCAGGTGGAAATGCTCACACTCTTACTGAGTCTCTCTCTGTCATTCAAATAAATAAAATAACACTTAAATAATAAAGAATTTCCACTAAGGGAAATTTTATCTTAAAAAAAAAAGAAGTGGTAGCAATGAAACATCTGTAGTAAGATTCCTCTGTCTCACATTATCAACTTCATCTAAAAAACATTGGCCTTCTTAGTGAATACTTTCCACAAACATAGAACATACCCATGCTATGTCAATTGTATTGTATATGAACATTGTACCTAATAAACTCATGTGAAAAGATGAAAAAAAGAGGTTTTATAATAAATGCTTTGAATACTCTATCCCTAATTTTCTCAGTATCTTCCTCAGTTAACCCTAAGTTTAAGAAAGTCTTTTGCTCCTTTACATGGGAGTCTTCAGTAATATTCATTGTGCCTCTGCCTCTTCTTTTGCTCTTGGTCATTGTACTTCTGCTTTTCAGATCCTTCTCCTTGGTGCAGGTTTCTAAGCCCTGTCACCTAGAGGTCTACAGTTCAATTTCATTTTTGTAGTTGGTATATGGCTCTTTGCTTGCAGTCCCTAGTGCTACTTCCTCCAGTGAGCTCCATGTCTGGGATGTTATGTCCGACTTCCACCACGGTCGGTGTATCCCAGCTCCTCGTTCACAAGTCTCCATCTCCTGGATACCATGCTAAGGTTGTATCATTGTCTGTGCAAGTATTCTCCTATTTCCTGTTGGAGCAGGTCCCAGTATTAGGGAGATATCAGGAGTCCTATGTGGCTATTTTGTTGGTGTTACTGATATACTGTAACTTTTTGGTCATTTTGTCTGAGGGCCACAAGGATCTATTTTGACCCATAAGATGCCAAAGTTGATATTATTTTCCCTGTTGGACCAGTGCAAATCAGTGAGCTTAGTGAGTTCTTGCTGAGTTCAGTGCACAGACAACTCACTGTTGTCTCTGCAATCTTAAAGCCTTTGCCACATCATAAGAAATGGCACCTGATGTGCCACTACTAGAGTTCTTGATTTGCCGGCCATCAGGTCTGGAGGATATATGGACCTGCCTTGGGTGGAACCTATAGGATGCCATGTTGATTCAGTTCACTGAGCCAAAAATTAGTTCACTCCCAGCTCAGTGCATGCACAGTCCTGTTTCATAACCTTAACCTTGAGACAAAATAGCACATGATTCCACTATTGTGGATATGCTAGAATGTGAAATACACCCTCTTCCCGCACTGCCAGTGTGAGATCTGCCACTCTGTCTCTGTTCCTGGTGAAATTAAAAAAAAAACAGCAGGTCTATCAGCTCCTTTTTTTTCTTTCAGAAGGGACTTGCCAAAATAGTAACTTTTTATTATTAATTACATTACATTATGTGACACAGTTTCATAGGCAATGGGATTCCCCATACCCCTCCCCAAACCCTAACCCCATGGTGGATTCCTCCACCTTGTTGCATTACCACACTTCAAGTTCACATGAGATTCTTTCATTGCAAGCATATACCAAGCACAGAGTCCAGCATCTTCTTGTCCAGATAAGTTCAATGGCTTGTTGGGGAGACCAAATCTCGTCTGAAAGTAGAGCCAGCAGATTATCATCCTTATCAACTAAAAGCCCCAACATAACATCAGCAACAATTTATAACGTTATGGAATTAATTAACACTGTGTTGAGTAACCAACAGGTTGAAAAGAAAATGCAAGTTCTTAAACACATCCTGTTTCTCCTTCATTGACATTTCAATTTTAGTTTATATACCACCAGGTTCTATACACGTTAAAATGGCTATAGATTACTATTCAGCTGTCTCGTGTCTATTTTCATTATACTATTTAGCATTTTATTGCATTGAAGCATAATTTTGCTGAACCTGGCGCTTTTTTTCTCAGGTAGTCTAGACTGGCTTATAACTCTTACAAGACTTATGTCAACAGTTTAGGTACACCATTTCCTGTCTGATTCTAAGCTTTCCTTGTTGTTCTTTGTTTATCCATTCTAGATTTTTTGGTTGGTTGGTTGGTAATTTGCTTGTTTTTTGGGGGTGATCCTAATGGTCATTGCCAGAGAGGGTGGGGACCCAAAATAGGAACCAAGTGATCACCCGAGAAAGCTCCCCTCCCTAGTCCCAAAGGAAGTTTAATGTTGTTCTGTTTCTGCGGACAGCTCAGGGCTCTTGGCTGTTGTTCCAATGTCCTTGTGTCCTGCAAGGAAGGATTTGGACTTCTTCCATCCCATGTGGTAGATCCAAGAGGAAGTGGATGACCTCAGAGTTCTTGGCCTCCGAAGGCACTCCAATTCCCCATGTTCTCCTTGGCGATTGGGCTGTAGTCCTTGGTGATGGTACTGGTAGTCCTTGGTGAGGATCCGAGAGTCTTCAGGGTTGAGATACAAGCCTCCTCTTGTCCCTCTGCTCCACTCTGGGGTCCCCCGCTGCTCTGTGCATATGACCTCCTGTTAAGGGGTTGTCAGGATCGCTCTTGTCTTCCCCTATATGTCTATGTACTTTAACTATTATCTAATGCTGATTCGAGCCTGTTGTCTATGAGTTACCACTTATGATCTTGGTAGGTTATATTTCACATCTTCCTAACACATTCTAGGGAGATGGAAGATTTCTGTGCTCTCCCGCCCCATTATGAAAAAACATAGAATATTAAAAATATTTTAGGTTTTACAGTTCTTTGATGTAGATCATAAGCAATCTGACTCACATTGATTGTTGGTTTATTGGTTACTTCACAATATCTTTTTGCATGTGAGATAGGCTTTTTGAGGTTGAGATAATATTACATTTTACAGGCACTATGTTCCATATTGACATCATTCCATCTTAAATTAAGGTAAACATGTGGTATTTAACTTTTTCAGATTGGCTCATTTTCTTAGCAAATGGTTTCTAGTTGGGCCCACTTGGTCACAAAGAAGTGCATTTTGTTTTATTTAATAGCTGAGTAGTATTCCATGGAGTAAATGAACGATAAATTTCTTTTCCGGTCTTTTGCTAATGAGCATTTTGATTGCTTCCATGTTTTTGCAATTACTGATTGTGCTGTTATGAACATAGGGGTGTATGTTGGTTTCTCATATAGCAGGTGTTTTGGATGTATTCCTAGGAGTGCTATAGCTGGGTCATATGGTATGCAGATTTTGAGTTGTTCGAGTGTTCTCCATGCTGATTGTCATAGAGGCTGTACAAGTCTGCAGATCCACCAGCAGCGAAGTAGGGTTCCCTTTTCCCACCATTCTCACCAGCAAGTGTTGTTGTTGGCTATTTGTATGTGGGCATCCTTACTGGCATTAGGTGATGTCTCATTGATGTTTTAATTTAGATTTCCCTTATTGCAAGGAACTTGAGCATTTTTAATATGTTTATTTGCCATTTGGGTTTGTTCCTTTGTGAAGTGTCTGCCCATTTCCCATGCCCATTTCTTTAGTGGCTTACTTGTCTTGGTATTTTGGTTTTACTGGAGATCTTTGTACATTCTGGAGATGAGCCCTCTATCACCTATGTAGTGTGCAAAGATCTTCTCCCATTCTGTGGGTTGCTTTTTTTACTTTGTTGATTGTTTCCCTTGCTTTACAGAAGCTTCTTAGTTTGATGAAGTCCCATTTGTTTATTTTGGTCTTGATTGCTATTGCTTTTGGTGTCCTTTATAGGACGTCAGGGCCTGCACCTAAATGTTGCAGTGTGTTTCCTACATTTTCTTCCAAAAGCTTAAAGGTTTCTGGGTGTAGGTTTAAGTCTTTTATCCATTCAGATTTGATCTTAGTGTATGGTGAAAGATGTGGATCTATCTTCTTGTTTCTGCAGGCTCTCATCCAGTTGTCCCAACAGCATTTTTTGAAGAGACCGTCCCACTTGCTTTGATTGTCGTTTGTCCTTTTGTCAAAGATTATTTGTCTGTATCTATGTGGGTTTCCTTCTGTTGTTACTATTCTGTTCCATTGATCCTCCTCTCTATCTTTGTGCCAGTACCAGGCTGTTTTGATAACCACTGCCCTATACTATGTCCAGAGATCCGGGACTATGATTCCCCTGGTTAACTCCATATTCTTCAAAATGATTTTAGCTATTTGTGACTATTTTTTTGTGTTTCCAGATAAATCTTTGTATTATTTTTTCCAGTTCAATGAAGAATATTGTGTGTAATCTGATTGGGATTGCACTGAATGTATATATTGCTTTTTGTAGTATAGACATTTTAATGATATTGATTTTGCCTTTCCAGGAGCATGGGATGTTGTTCCATCTTTTGAAGTCCTTTTCATTTTCTTTTTTAAGTAGTTTGTTTTTCTCTTCAAAAAGTTCTCCTATCTTTTCAGTTAGATTTATTCCTAGATACTTCATGCTTTTCTCTGTTATTTTGAATGGTATCTTGCTGTTTAGATCTTTTTCTATCTTAGGGCTGTTTGCATACACTATGGCTGTTGATTTTTGTTCATTGATTTTGTACCCTGCCACTCTACCAAACTCTCATATAAGTTCTAGCAGTCTTTGTATTGGTTCTCTTGGTTCCACAATGTAAAAGAACATGTCATCTGTGAACAGTGATAGCTTGACTTCTTCATTTCCCATTTGAATTCCTTTGATTTCTTTTTCTTGTCTTACAGCCTCTGTGAGTACCTCTAGGACTATTTTGAATAACAGCGGTGATAGTGGACATCCTTGTCTCAATCAAGATTTCAGTGGAAAGGGATCCAGTTTTCCTCCATTCAGTATGATGCTGGCGTTGGGCTTTTCATATATTGCTTTGATTATGTTGTGGAGTGTTCCATCTATGCCTACCTTGATTAGGGTTTTTAACATGAAGTGGTGTTGGATTTTGTCGAAGGCTTTTTCTGCGTCTATTTATGCTATTATATGCTTTTTGTTCTTCAGTTTTTGGATGTTGTGAATCACATTTATGGATTTTCTTATGTTGAACCACCCCTGCGTTCCCAGGATGAGTCCTACTTGGTCTGAATGAATGATCTGTCTGATGTTTTGTTGAATTCCATTGGCTAGGATTTTGTTGAGAATCTTAGCATCAATCTTCATCAGGGAGATCGGTCTGTAGTTTTCCTTCTCAGTTGGTTCTCTATCTGGTTTTGGGATTAAGGTAATATTGGCTTCATAGAATGAGTTTGGAAGGGTTGCCTCCTTTTCTGTTGTCTTGGAGAGTTTGTAGAAGATTGGGGTTAGCTCAGTTTGGAATGTTTTGTAGAATTCTGTAGTGAAGCCATCTGGTCCTGGGCTTTTCTTTGTTGGGAGAACTTTAATCACTGACTCTATCTCTGCTTCAGTTATGGGTTTATTCAGGTCTTTTGTTGCCTCTGAAGTAAGTTTTGGTAAGTGGTGGGAGTCTAAGATTAAGAACATTTCCATTTCCTGGTGGTTTTCTGATTTGAGGGAGTGCATTTCATTGTACTAATTTCGTATTATTTTCTTAATAGTTGCAGTGTCTGTTGTTATGTTGCCTTTTTCATCTTGATGCTGCTAATTCTCGCTTTCTCTTGTTTTTTCTTTGTCAATTGGGCCAGTGGGTTGTCTATTTTATTTATCTTCTCAAGAAACCAGCTTTTTGATTCATTGATTTTGTGTGGAGTTTTTTTTATTTCTATTTGATTTAACTCTTCCGTTGTTTTAATAATTTCTTGTTTCCTATTGTTTGTGCTGTCATTTTGCTGCTGTTTTTCCAATTCCTGGAGGTGTGTTTAGCTCCTGTGTTTGATGCCGTTCATGGGTCTTGGCATGAGCTCCAATTACAATAAACGTACCGCGTAACACTGCTTTGACGGTCTCCCACAAGTTTTCGACTGCTGTTTCTGAATTTTCATTGGTTTCCATATTTTTTTTTTATCTTGTCTTTAATTTCTTCTCTGATGCATTGCTTGTTTAATAGCATATTGTTCAATTTCCAAGAGTTCACGTATTTCCTGGGAGGTTTTTAATTGCTGATTTCCAGTTTCATTCCGTGGTTGTCTGAGAAGGTACATGGTATCTTTTTGAAATTAGGTAGACTTGCTTTGTGTCCTATCATGTGGTCAATCCTGGAGAAGGTGCCCTGTACTGCTGAAACAAATGTGCAATCTGTGGTCTTTGGATAAAAAGTTCTATAAATGTCTACCAAGTCCAGCTGTTCTATTGTTTGTGTGAGTCCTGTTGTTTCTTGGTTGAATTTTTTTTTTTTGTTGATCTGTCTATTAGTGTTTTTTTTCTTTTTATTGTATTGTTGTTGACAATCTTTACATAGTTAATTACAGTTAAAGGAAAAAGAAGGAAAAAAAAAGTTTAGGGGGATAGGAAAGTGGGTAATGCTATTATGTCCATATTGTTTCCATCACGTATCTGAGGTAAAGGGGGATATTGAGGGAGAAGCCCCACCCGGTTTCCCGCCCACCCTAAGTCCCGGATGTGGGGCATGCTCTGAGATATGTGCTCGAGTGGTGTTAATAGTTCTCCAGTTATGAATCGCTGCCAGTTTCGCTCAATGAGGTCGTCCACCAATTGATATGGTCCATCATAAAGTCTCCGTTTGCCCCATAATTTGCTGCCAACATATAGCTGAGATGAATGATTGTCCTGTTCTGTCTTCTGTCTTTTCTTGGTTAGAGTTCTGAGTCCAGCAGTTCGATTGGGGAGATCTCCAAAGATACTTTGAGGTATTCCCAGACTAGTTTCTTGTATGTTCTAGCAAGCACAGGGCCCGGCACAGTCCCTCACCACGATCAGCTGGTGGTTGCAATTGCTGGGTTGGTTCTGTTTTCACTCCCGAGTTGCACTGGAACCAATGGGTGTTGCAGTCCAGTCTGGTTCGGCCCTTACATCACCCAGTGGGAGCTGAAGCCTAGTAGGGGCGACCCACAATAACCCCCACCAGGCCCGCCCCCTACCCTGGTTTGCCAGTAAGTGTAGCAGAAGACCAGTCTGTCCCACATCCCATTTGGCTCTGGTACTTGTCAATGGGTATTAAAGCTTAGTTCTATCTAACCAACTCAACCATCCAGCCCTCCCAGATGTTGTTGAGTGCCTCTCTATCTAGCCATCCCAGCCCCCGTCCTAGTTTTCATGCCCTCCCACGGGAATAGTGACCCAAGAAGGGGGAACCCACTTTTCCCTCCCAGGTCTCTCACTCCCGGTTTATGCACTCTTTATGTGGTCCTGAGATTTGACTCGACAGAATTAGTCCCCAGTGCCAGCTTCTGCCAGCTGATGCTGCGGCCCTGATCTAGTCCACATGCAGCGCACAGGTGTTATAGCCTTGCTTGGTCGGGTCTGTCTCTATCCCAGCCCACGCTCTCCAGTGGGAGTAGCTGACCGGCGAGGGGACCAGCCCCTTAATCCCCCCGCCAGCTCTGCCCCTCCCTTCCTGGATCTCACGTGTGCTGGATGGGTGCTGCATTCACATCCAGTACAGGCAGCCACGCCCTGGCATTCCATAATGTGTACTGGTTGTGTCGCAACCAAACCCGGCCCATCCCACACTCTGTTCTGGCGATCGGATTTGCCAGTGGTTGACATGAACTGATTCAGCCTGGTCTGCCACTGACCCATGCCGAATGTATGCTAGTGGGAAACTTTCCATGGCCTATTCTGGGCTGTTTCCTATCATGCTTCTTGCGCTTACCTGCAGGGACTGTGTCCTGCCAGAGGAGTTGCCCAGGCTCCTCCATCAGAACCCCTCCCAATGCCAGATTTTGTGCTTGCCAGGGGGTTCTTGAGCCAACCCTACTCAGTTCACCTCCTGTCCTAGCAGGAACAGTGGTTTTTCCTGGCTGGCTTTCACCCCATTCTCGTTCTTGTTGTTGGATGTTTCAGCCCAGCCATGGCTCGTCCATACCCACATACAGCTCACACATGGCTCAGAAGAGGAGTGAGACCCAGCCTAGTCAGTCCCACATCTACCCTGGTTCTCCATAACACCAGATGGTGTTGGGATCTGAACCGGCCTGGTGCATCCAATCCCAGCCCACACTAGTGCCTAGGGTGACTACAACTGTTTCCTAGATAGAACGCAGCCCCCATTCCAGCACATACACTCCTTGGTGGGAGCCTCATCCCAGTTGTGGTGTCCCCTTACCTCCCAGATTGGGCCTGTTCCTAGCCGTAAATCACACACCTGCCCGTGGTTGTTCTGAGGAGCATTAGCTGCAAGCCTCAAGTTCATTTAGGATTCCCTCATTGCCAGCATTCTGTTTCCTCCATTTTGATTGAAGGGATCCCCAAAGAGACTTTGAGGTGTTCAGAGATCAGGTTACTAGCAAGCACAGTGCTTCATGCCCGCAGCACTGTGGGTTCAGGAGGGAGCCTCCCAGGCAGCAGGTCAATGAACCAAAAGTCAAAAACTCTCTGGCCGGGCGGCCAGCAGGCGGAGCCTGGCGCCAAATGGCGTGCTGGCCGCCCTGGAGCAGCTCCCCACGTGTACGTGGTAGCTACTGTGTGTTCCCAGGCTTGAGGCGAGGCCATCCCAAGGCCCCCCGGCAGGCAGCAAGGTAGCTACCTGCCGGAAGTTCAAGTCCTTGGGCCCCAGTCCCACCCTTCCTGGCTCCTCCCCCCAGCTCAAGCCACATGGCGAGCAGTAGGGGAGGCCCAGACCCGCTACACAGACCCCCGGGACTCACCCAGAAAAGGGGTAGCCATCGAGGTTCCGGCAAATCTGGGAGCAGCTCCCCACGTGTACGTGGTAGCTACTGTGTGTTCCCAGGCTTGAGGCGAGGCCATCCCAAGGCCTATTAGTGTTAATGGGGTGTTGAGGTCACCCACAATTATTTTATGCATATCTATGTCTCTACTTAAGTCTATAAGTAATTGTTTCACATAGCTGGGTGCATCTGGACTTGAAGCCTAAACATTAAGGATGGTAATTACTTCATGATGGATCATTCCTTTCACTAATATAAAATGCCTTCCCTCCCTTTTGATGTTTGTCACATTGAAGTCTATATCATCTGAAATTAGGACAGCTACGCCAGCCTTTTTTCCTCGTCCATTAGCATGAAATACCTATTGCCATCCTTCACTTACAGTTTCTCAGCGTCTTTTCTGGTTAGATGTGTCTCTTGTAGGCAACAGATAATTGGGTCCTGCCAATGATCTATTCCATTAATCTATGTCTTTTGACTGGTGAATTTAGGCCGTTTTTGGTAAGAGTTAGTATTGAGAGGTTGCGATTTTGTCCTGCCATGTGTGTGTTTTTGTGGGAGTTTGTATCTCCTTAATTGCTGCTCTTTGTGTGGACTTTAGTGGGGAGACCTTCCTGTTTGCCATCTTTGCTTATGTTTGCCTCCTTTTTTTTCTGGATTTAGCACATTTTTAAGGAGATTTTGTAGAGCTGGTTTTGTGCTGGCATGTTCTTCTAGTTTCTCTTTGCTATGGAAGTATCTAATTTCATTCTCAAATGCAAATGAGACCTTTGCTGGGTACATTATTCTTGGTTGACAGTTCAGGATTTGGAAGATCTTTGTCCATTCTCTTCTTGTTTGTAGGATCCCGTCAGTGAAGTCAGTAGTGATTCTGATTGGTTTTCCCCTATGTGTGATCTTTTCTCTGCTTCGTGCTAGTCTCAAGATTCTTTCCTTGTCTTCGTGGGAATGGAACTTGAGCACCATATGTCTGGGTGAGGCTCTCTTTGGATCATATCTTTGGGACTTCTCTGACTGTCCTGGATTTGGGCTGGGTTCATGTTCCAAGTGTTTTGGAAATAAAACTTCCTGTTTAATTTCGTCAAGCACAATTTGCATTCCTGACTCTCTTTCTGATCCTTCAGGAAGGCCTATAATCCTGATATTTGATTTTCTTAGGTTGTCTTTCATCTCCTGTATGGTCTTGTTGGCTTTGTTTAGACTTGCTCCAGCTGTTTAATGAGCTGGGTACCTTCATTCTGCATGTCTTCCGTTTCAGAGATCCTCTCTTCTGCTGTATTTATTCTGTTGGTTAGACTCTCAACTTTGTGCTCTAAGTCAAGAATTTTGCTTTTGACTTGTTGTGTTTCTGTGACTATGTGGTTCTTGAAGTCTTCCCAGTTCTTCTCATTGTCTCTGACAAATTTTATCATTATTTTAAAAAATTCCTTGTCTGGTAGAACTTCCATGTCTTCATCTCGCATCTCTGAAATAGATGCTGGCTTTTAGTCCTTTTTTGGCTGGGTGCTGGCTCTCTCATCTGGATCATTACTTTTTCTGATATCTCTTCCCATTGTGTTATTGTTTCATGTTGATTTGGGGAATGTATTCTCTGATGTGTTTATTCACAGCTTCTGGTCTCAGTGCAGTAGTCTGGAATAGGTTTGAGTCTGCTACTGCTTTTTGGTTTGCATATGAAAGAGAATTTCTCTGAGTTCTATTGGGGACGTTTGGAGACGTTAGGGGTAGGGTAATTTTATTAACCCCTGAATGTTTATAACCCTCTGTAGGTGGTTTTCTCTAAGGTCTGCTTGCTATGGTGTCATCCAATGTGTGTCTTCAGAGGTAGGGCATAGTAGCAGCACTTTTTAGCTTCAGAACTCCGTGTCTCTGCTCTGAGCAGATTTGGGAGACCTCCCACGCCCCTCAGGCTTGTGAGGGAGTATGCATCAGGCCACTAGGGGCTTTAGCTATGGCTGTCAGGGCTAATGCCCACTAAGGCCTCTGCCCTCCCCCACACACTACTGTTTTTTTTCTACAGCCTCTCCTGTGGATTCTTTTCTCTGGTGCCCCCACCATCTTGATAGATTATTGCGCACTCTGCCTGCCCCCTATGCTCACTGGGGCCCTGAGTTCCCGCATGTTGCTGATGCTAGTGCAGTTGCAATTTTGGTGTGCACTCTTCCCAGTCCCTGTGATTGCCAGGGCCCTGGGCGCCCACATGTTGCATATGCTGGTGTCACCAAGGGGTTTCCTGACATGGTCCACCTATACCCTATGCTGATGAAGACATCAGGTGCTGGTACTACTTAGGAGCCTGCAGTGGCAGAACAGCGCAGCCCTGTCCTGATGCGAAATCCAAGCAATGGTGCGCTGAGGGATCTCCAAGCGCTATCCTGCAGAGAATGTGTGCTTGCTCACACCACCAGTGCTGCGCCACCTCGGAGCCTGCAGTTGTGGAGCAGCATGGCCCTCTCCTGATGTGAAACTCATGTGCCAATGCACTGAGGGGTTTCCAAGCACTGTCTTGCATAGAACGTGGGCTAGCGTATATCACCTCGGAGCCTGCAAGTGTGGAGTAATGGGGTGTGGGAGTACTCAAGGCACTTTTGGTGTGTCTCCAGCACACAGGACAGCAGAGCACGGAGGATTCAAGGCACTCTCTCAGTGCATCTCCCACGCACAGGTCCACAGGTTGCGGGAGTATTCAAGGCACTATTTGTACATCCCCAGTGCATGGGACAGCAGGGCACGGAATATTCAAGAAACTCTCTCAGTGTGTCTCCTCTGCTCGGGCCCATACGGCACAGGAGTATTCAAGGCACTCTTGGTGCGTCCCCCACACACAGGACCACAGGGCACAACCTCCGAGTCCCAGTGGATTCAAGGCACACTCTCAGTGGATCCCCAATGTGCACATGACCGCAGGGTGTAGAATTCAAGGCGCTCTCTTGGTGCATCCCTTGTGTGAGGGTCCACAGGGAGCAGAGCATTCAAGGCTCTCTCTCAGAGTCCCCAGCACACAGGACTGCTGTGTGCCACCTCCAAGGCACAGTTTCAGCAGTTTCAAGGCAGTTTCAAGGCACTTGCCCTGTGGCCTCAGTAGCTGGAAACTCCACGGGGAGGAGTGGGGAGAGGAGCACCAAGGAGGCTCAAGCTTTGTGCGTGCCCCTGGGGGGAGAGCTCCAGTAACTGTTGACTCACTGACACCCCTACCCAGCTCACCCACACATCAGGCTCTCTTGCAGTCTGCCTCTGTCACTCTTGAGGATTTGTTTTATTCTCGTTGCCCTTCTGAGTTGTGTGGATCTTTTTGCTTCCACACTGTCCAGGGAACTTCACGCACCTCTCCCTGCAGTTCCTTGCTGCTCCATTTGCATTTCTGTCGCGTTCTATCCCTCTCTCACTGAGATCTCCCTCAGATCCATCCTCCTGTTGGCCATCTTGGCTTCCTCTCAAACTAGCAGCTCTTTATCTGGGTTCACCTCCTGATCTCCTGCTGAATGTCCCTTTCCACCTTGTTGCCAGGGAAGTTCCAACTGCCACTGCAATTCAGATCTCCACTTGCCTAATGCTGCTGGGGTATCAGTCACTTCAATGCTACACCATTGTGTCTGCTGCTATCCTGCGTCTATTAGTGTACTGGCAACCCTCTGCTGTTGTTCTGTCCTCTCCAATTTCCTGGAATGTGCCTTCTCTGCTTCACACTGGTTAATATTTCTCCATCTGTTCAAATGTCTCCTTATCCTATTCCATCATCTTGGTTGTTTGGGTTTGCCATGTACAGTGTCTGTAATATGTGTAGTACACCCATGACCATTGTGAAAATTTGAGGAGTTAATTAATGGATAGAAATGCATACTGCTTCACTTGCTGTGTCCTACTTCAAGAAAAATTTTTAAAAATTTCCAATAAATTAGAATAAAGGAAAATTAGATTGAAATGTATGCAAAGATATAGTTATATGGTTATACTTGGATCAGTCTATCCTACTATCTAAGCCGATTATGAGGTACTTAATTATTTCGCCAGATAGTTCACAAAACTTTCTGCTTGAAGCAAGTAGCTTGAAATTTAACATGATGAGAATATTTATGTTAAAGAAATAGGTTATGGATTAGGAAGTTTTTGAGAGAAACAAAAAATGTGAATGGAGAAATAAAAAAATGTTCACTGACATTACTTGGTATGATATCAATGGAAGTAACTCACTTCTGGTTCTCTGTAAATAAATTTGATTTTCACATTTTGATCACAGAAATAATCTAGAAAAGAGACAACTTGGTAGCAATGATCACTTCTAGCTCTCAAAAATTAAGAATGTAAGAAGATATTTCACATCCAGCACAATGACCATGGGTTAATTTGAAAGCCATCACTTCATGATCAAAGTAGTAGGTAGAGCTTTCAGAAGAAACTGCAAATACACAAATACTTAAAAATGTTCCCCACAAGGTGCATGTGTACTACAAACATAAAAATGAAACGTTGTAGGAGATTAGGCCAGTAAGCACAATTTCACCAAGCAGTCCCACTTAATAAAACAGCTTTGGATACAGTGACTGCTTTCACATATAAATGAACATTTCCAGGCTGAGAGTCTGACACAGGGATGTGGATGTGACTGGGGATCTGCCACTGTTCTACCAATAATGGTGATCCATTGACCACTCACTGGCATTCTGGCATGAAATGCTGTGCTTCTTGTTGTCATATCACTGGTTGGGAGAATTCACTCTGGCTACCACTGTCATATCTGAACACGCATTTCTCTGCAATTTGGAAGAATTGCTCACCTGCCTGGAAAATTGCATGCATGTTTTGGAACAAACCCTCCCTCAGAGCTTCCACACCACAGATCTCACAGAAATCCAGGGTTATCCTTTTAGGAATTTATTGCTTTACAATTCTGGTATTTAATCATAAATTGCAGAAAATCCACTTGCTACTGAAAGAAAATTTAAAAGACAAGATAACCACTTGTCAGAAATGCATCAGGAGCTCAGGACTGCAACTGCTCTCTGAGAAGACCTCTCACAAATCCAGAGGTCTGACTGGAGTCGCCTGAGTCATCATCTCAAAACTATGACTCAAAATGCTAATTGTCATGCCTATAATTTTATTGTAAATGTCACTGACTCATTTTCGTATCACTTCTGCAAAACCAAAATCCTTCATCACACAACAAATACAAAAACTCACCTTAAACCTAGAACAATCAGGCTCAATACAATAACGTCGTGGTTAAATCCTCCCCCAAATCCCATATGGGCACCAGTTTTTGCCCCAACTGCTCCACTTCCCTTCCATCTCCCCACTTGTACCAGGGATAGCAATAGTGGAGCCCAAAGCCTTGGGACCCTGCACTCAAGTAGGGGACCAAGAAGAAGCTCCTGGCTCCTGCCTTTGGATTGGCTCAGCTCCAGTCATTGTGGGCACTTGGGAAGAGAACCAACAGACAGGAGATCTTTATGTCTCTACTTTTCTCTGTATATCCACCTTTCCAATAAAATCAAGTAAATGTTTGATAAAAAATCAATCATAGTTACAGTCCCCCAAACTTGGCAAAAGCACACCATTTTCATGTAATATTGAATTTACCTCTTTATACCTGAGGCAATCTTCTTTAATCCTTTCTACATACATTTTCAAAAAATCTGTTGCATCTTTGGCTTACCTAGTGATATACACTGTTTCACATACTGGGGTGAAGAAAGAAAGAGTGATATAGGAAAAAATATAAAATAATGAAAAGTAAATTTCATGTGGCTCAATTGAGATTCTCATTCAGAGGAGTAAAAGTCATCAGGGTTCCAACCAGGAAGCACTCCCTCCATATTTTTTTTTTTTTTTACTACCAAGCTAATGGATGAACAATGGCACATTCACACAAAGATTCCATCACTGGCACCTAGAGCATCAATGGCCTTTTCTTCATCTTTGCAAGGACCACAGGAGTGGATGAGATCCCCAATTTCAGATGCATTCAACGATGGACACAATAATGTATTTAAAGAATTAGTGTCACTTCTCCCAAAAAAATTGTAAACCAAGGAAGGAAAATGAGTACATCCAGATTCATTCTATGAAACTGGCAGCCAATATGGGCACCGTTTCATATCCGGATTGCTCAACCTCCCATCTAGCTCCCTGCTTATGACCTGTGAAAGTAGTGGAGAATGGACTAAATTTTTGGGCTGGGCACCCATTCAGGAGATCCAGAGGAGGATCCCGACTTCTGGTTTTAGATTTGTTCAACTCCAAACATTGTGGTTATTTGAGGAGCAAAAATTGGTAGATGGAAAATCACTCTCTCAACATTCCCAGTTTTTAAACGGAGAAAGATGTATCACCATAGCAAGTGTGGTGGTGTCTGCAGTATAGACAGAGATCAAAATAACAGAAATTCAGTACAGAAGTAAACTTTATTTTCATGATCCATTGAATCTTGTGAAAGTATTACAGACATTTAAGGAATGAGACCTCCAATTCAGCAAATATTGCTGGCAAATTGAACAGCCACACATATAAATAATAGAGTCAGTTCTTTGTTAAACATTCTGTACAAAGCTAACTGGAGAGGCTGGAACTGTGGTGCAAGAAATTAAGTCACTCCACAGCAGAGACATCCCATATGGATTCTGGTTTAATTACAAGCCACTTTATTTCCTATCCATCTTACTGCTAATGCACTCTGGGGATGTATCAGAAAATGAAACAAGTTCTGAGTCCCATACACCTTGTGAAGACCTTTAAAATCTCCTGACCCTGGCTTTTCCTTGCCTGACCTGAACTAGTGAGACAGTCTGGGAAACAAACCAAATCAGAGATGAAAATTTCGCTCTTAATCTCTAGCCCCACCTCTACACTCATACTTCCTTTCCCTCACTGTAACTCTGTCCTTCAAATCAATAAAAATAATTCATTTTGGTGGCAACTTACTACCATTGCTGTGTTGGTGATGCACTGGCCATCAAGTGGTTGAGAGCACGTGGAGGCCTATGGATGAAGGCTTGGGGCAGGAGAGGGATATAGTTATAGCATTGGTGGGCATGTGGGGACCTGGGACATTACCTCTAGGCAGATGGAATGAACCTGGTGACTTTTCCATGTGTTTGATCCTGGCTAAGGAGAGAGGAAGGGAGGGTCCAAGACAACATACTGCCCTCATGTGCTGATGAATCAGGCCTAGAGAACTCCAATGGACCTTGATCTTGGGTGTGTGGAGGGGTAAAGCAACAGGCCAGCACATGTGGAGCTTGGGACTGTAGTGGTTTGGGAGAATATCAGATGAACATACCAGCCACTCGGCTTCCAAAGACAGGACAAGATCATTCATACAGTCCTGGTCTCAATGATTGTAGATTGAATGGGGAAAAGAGCATGGAATAGGTAGTAAGGAGGGCCACTCTGGGGGTATCTTGCAGGTGAGGGATGACTCCTGAGGAGCTTCCAGTGACAGGGCCATTGAACCTATAGGTAAGGTAGGCTACTGAGACGTTGCCATATGCAGGGGAGAGGACAGAAGATCTTTATGGATCAGACCAATACACCAGGGCACATGGGGGACCTGATGTGGGCTTGTTAGCATGGAACACTTTCGACTACCACACACCAGCCTACACAAAAGCTAGGGCTTGGGGCATGTCTGGCAAGGGCTAGATCCCAGGCTCTGAAAGTGAGTGTCAAAACAGATTACAGGGCACATTAGACTGGCCCATGACACAAGCCAGCATGCAAGATAATCAGATTCAGAGGTAGTTTTCTTTTTTTTTTTTTTTGGAGTTAAAAGTAAGTTTATTTTGATGTAAAAAATTGAAATCATACATATGAAGAATATTCAAAATTAGTGAAAATGCACTTTATGGAAAAACTATGCACAGATTATTATTATTTTTCGTACCAGAATAAACATCTTCAATTCTGCTCTCCATGACCTTTTTGAAATATTTTTTGGACTTACACCTAATTTACCATGTTGTATAATGCTGTAACACCTAATTTACCATTCTGGAAGTTGATCTGCTAGTTCACTCCACAAAATTGATTAAGGGTTATGCTTTTGGTAATAATTTAGGTCATCTGTTAACAGTATCAACATCTTCATGTAGTGATAGGAAGTGTTACAATTTAAGGTCAAATCCCCATTTTTATCTCTGAGAAAGCTTAAAATGACCTTTGTTAGACTCTCCAAACTCCTTATATTCTGCAAGTTGAAATGTCTCATTGAATGTTTCCAGGGCTCTGTCTGCAGCTGACATTCCACTGGTGACACAGTTAAATTCTTGGTATGAAAACATTTGAAACGGGCTTCATCCCATGGACATGACATACGGTAAAACTGTGAAGAACCTAAGATTTCAATACGGCTCTCTCCATGTTTACCTTAGGTTGGATAACGTGTCTTTTGAAGAAGAGCCTTAAGTGACTTAGACACTGCTAAAATGTAGCTATTTTGTTGTTACCCTTCACTTTTATCCTAGGCCGACATTTTTTTTTTTTCTTCTAGAATCTGGAACCTGTCACTCCATTCTCTTCTTGCCTGAAGAGTTTCCTGTGAGAGATCTCCTGTGAGTTTAATTGGCATTCCTTTATATTTCAATTAATTTTTCACGTGCACATTTAAGGTTCTTTTTCTTATGTTCAAATGAAGAGAGCTTGATGATCATGGGTCTTGGTGAAGATCGCTTTTGATCAAGCCTGTTGGGAGTTCTGTGCCCCTCCTGAATCTTGTTTCCCAATTCTTTCTCTAGATTAGGGAAATTTTCCTTTATTACTTCATTAAATACATTTGCAAACTCAGCTTCTTTTTCTGCACCTTCTGGGACTCCCAAAACTCTTATATTTGTCCTGTTAAATTGTCTTTAATTCTTGAATACTTTTTTTGGCCTGATCCAGCTCTGCTTCTAGCTTTTTGTTTGTTTCCACAAGATGACAGGAAATATCTTTCAATTCTGAGATTCTTTCTTCTGCTTTCTTCATTCTATTTTGGAGACTCTCCACTGTACTTTTAATTTGCTCTACTGTGTTTTTAATTTCTGATATATCAGCCTTGATTTGCTTTATTGCTTCCTTAAATTCTTTGAACTCTTGCATGAGCTTTTCATTTTTTAAACATATTTTATTATTATACCTCAAATACCAAAAATGATAGAAGCAACATATAAAGTAAAATTATAAAGCAGCTTAACACATAAATAAAGATAGAAAGATTTTGACAAAATGTTGTTAAGTCTTGCCTGGTAAAACTTAAAATGATAATACATCAAGACAATATATTTTATATCCCTTAAATGGAAGGTTAGTTCATCTTCTAATACTTAACTAATCAACAAAAATATTATCATAACAAATTGGCAAACAAAAACGGTGACCATTATCATCAAAGCAAGGGCCTTTCATACAATTTGAACACATCATTTTTTTAAAAAGAAAATACTATTAACGGGACATAATATGATTAAACCATCAAAGAAAATTACTTTTTTTTTTTACTATTTTTTCGGATTGACATCATTTCATAACAGCCACATCGATCACAGCAACAATAACAACAACAACATAACAACAAATTGTAGCACCCTGATAAAATAATGTGCCACTGAGTAAACAACACATGCATAACTAAAAGGAAACACAGAATTCTCTTAGGAACTATGATGCCATCGTATACTTCATGGGCACTTGATGGATTCTATTAGAGAAAAGAAATTATTTGGAAGCAAGCAAACCACATCAGAACATATGAGATATAGCCAAAAGATCAAACAGACACTCAAAAAACAGTGTAGATTGGACTGTTGGAGTTACCCTTTCCATGTTGGCTTCCTTATATGAGAGAGAATATATGGTATTTATTCTTTTGTGATTGACTCATTTCATTGACCATAGTGGTTTCTAGTTGGGACCACCTGGTTTTAAATAAAATAATATCATTCTTCTTAAAAGCTGAATATTATTCCATTGAGTAGATGTACCACAGTTTCTTTAACCACTCTTCCTTGTATGCACATCTGGTTTATTTCCATGTCATTGCTATTGTAAATTGTGCTGCTGTAAATATAGGATTACAAATCCCCTTCTCATTTACAGATTTCGCTTCTGTTGGGTATATTCCTAAGAGAGGGATTGCTGGGTCATATGGCAGGTTTATTTGCAATTTTACAAGCACTCTCCATACTGATTTCCACAATGATTGTACTAGCCTACACTCCCACCAGCAGTGAAGGCGGGTGCCTTTCTCCCCACATCCACACCAGCATGTGTTGTTTCTCGAATTCTGAATGTAGGCCAGTCTCACAGGAGTTAGGTGGTACCTCAAGGTGGTTTTCATCTGTATCTCTAGGATGGCTAGAGAGCCTGACCATCTTTTCATATGTCTGTTAGCCATTTGAATCTGTTCTTTTGAGAAACGTCTGTTCGTTTCCTTTGCCCATTTTGCTACAGTTTTTGTATTTTCACTGTCCCTGGGTTTCTGAAGCTCTTTGTAGATCCTAGATATTAGTCCCCCATCACTTGTGTAGAATGCAAAAATTTTCTCCCATTCTGTTGATTGTTTCTTCACTTTGTTAATTGTTTCCTTTGCTGTAGAGAAACTTTTTAGTTTGATGTAGTCCCATTTGTTCATTTTGGATTTGATTGCTGTTGCTTTAGGCGTCTTTTCTAAGAAGATTTTCCCTGTTCCTATATCTTGGAGTGTGTTTCCTATGTTTTCCTTTAATAGTTTGATGGATTCTGGGTGTAGGTTTAGGTCCTTGAACCACTTAGAGCTGATTTTTGTATAGTGCGACAGGTGCGGGTCTTGCTTCTTTATTCTGCAAGCTGCTATACAGTTGTCCCAACAGCATTTATTGAATAGACCAGGTTTTTTTTACCTGGATTGTTTTCAATTTTCTTGTCAAAGATTAGTTGACTATACATGTGTGGATTACCTTCTGCTCCACTGATCTTCTTCTCTGTTTCTATACCAGTACCAGACTGTTTGATAACCACTTCTCTGTAATATGTCTTGAGGTCTGGAATTGTGATTCCTCCGATTTGATTTCTATTTTTCAAGACAGCTTTAGCTATTCGTGGTCTTTTGTGATTCCAGATAAACTTCTGTATCAGCTTTTCTATTTTTGAGAAGAATGTTGCTGGGATTTTGATTGGGATTGTGTTGAATCTGTATATTGCTTTTGGTAATATGGTCATTTTGATAATGGTGCTCTTGCCAACATTTTCTTCCAAAAGTTTGAAGGTTTCTGGACGTAGGTTTAGGTCTTTTATCCATTTAGATTTGATCTTGGTGTATGGTGAGAATTGGATCTATCTTTTTGTTTCTGCACGCCGTCAACCAGTTGTCCCAACAGCATTTATTGAACAGACCTTCCCATTTGTTTAGATAGTTGTCTGTCTTTTTGTCAAAGATTAATTGACTGTATCTGTGTGGGTTCCTGTCTGGTGTTTCTATTCTGCTCCATTGATCTTCCTCTCTATCTTTGTGCCAGTACCAGGCTGTTTTGATAACCACTGCCCTATAGTATGTCCAGAGGTCTGGAACTGTGATTCCCCCTGCTAACTTCTTGTTCTTCAGGATGGTTCTGGCTACTTGTGGTTTTTTGTGTTCCAGATGAACCTTTGGATCATTGTTTCCAGTTCCATGAAGAATGTTTTGGGCAATTTGATTGGAATTGCGTTGAATGTATATATCGCCTTTGGCAATATAGACATTTTAATGAAATTGATTTTACCTATCCAGGAGCATGGGAGGTTACTCCATCTTTTGAGGTCTTCTTCAATTTATTTTTTAAGTGGTTTGTAGTTTTCCTCAAATAGGTCAACTACGTTTTTGGTTAGGTTAATTCCCAGATACTTCATGCTTTTCTCTGTTATTTTGAATGGTATTTTGCTGGTTAGATCTTTTTCCATCTTGGGGCTGTTTGCATACACTATGGCTGTTCATTTTTGTTCATTAATTTTGTACCCTGCCACTCTACCAAACTCTCGTATAAGTTCTAGGAGTCTCTGTGTTGAGCCTCTTGGCTCTTCTATATAAAGAATCATGTCATCTGCGTATAGTGAAAGCTGGACTTCTTCGTTTCCCATTTGGATTCCTTTGATTTCTTTTTCTTGTATTATGGCCTCAGCAAGTACCTCTAGGACTATATTGAATAGCAGTGGAGAAAGTGGACATCCCTGTCTTGTCCCAGATCTTAGTGGGAAGGGTTTCAGTTTTTCTCCATTCAGTATGATGCTGGCGTTGGGTTTTTCATATATTGCTTTGATTATGTTGTGCATTTTTCCATCTATGCCTACCTTGGTTAGGGTTTTTAGCAGGAAGTTGTGTTGGATTTTGTCAAAAGCTTTTTCTGCGTCTATTGATACTATCATGTGATTCTTGTTTTTCAGTTTTTGGATGTGGTGTAATATATTGATGGATTTCCTTATGTTGAACCATCCCTGCATTCCAGGGATGAATCCTACTTGATCTGGATGAATGATCTGTCGGATGATTTTTTGAATTCTATTGGCTAGGATTTTGTTGAGTATCTTAGCATCAATGTTCATCAGAGAGATAGGTCTGTAGTTTTCTTTCTCTGTAGGATCTCTGTCCGGTTTTGGGATTAAGGTGATGTTGGTTTCATAGAATGAGTTTGGAAGGGTTGCTTCCTTTTCTATTGTATTGAAGAGTTTGTAGAGGATTGGGGTTAGTTCTGTTCGGAATGTTTTGTAGAATTCTGTAGTGAAGCCGTCTGGACCTGGGCTTTTCTTTGTTGGGAGATCTTTAATCACTGATTCAATCTCTGCTTCAGTTATGTGTTTGTTCAGGTCATTTGTTGCCTCTGGGCTAAGTTTTGGCAGGTTGTATAACTCTAAGAACTTTTCCATTTCTTGGTGGTCTTCTGATTTGTTGGAGTATAGTGCTTTTTAGTAATTTCTGATTATGTTCTTAATGGTTGCAGTGTCTGTTGTTATGTTGCCTTTTTCATCTTTGATGCGGTTAATTCTTGCTTTCTCTTGTTTTTTCTTTGTCAGTCGGGCCTGTGTGGTATCTATTTTGTTTATCTTTTCAAAAAACCAACTTTTAGATTCATTGATTATGTGTATAGTTTTTTTTTGTATCTATCTGATTAATTTCCTCACTTGTTTTGATGATTTCTTGTTTCCTGTTGCGCGTGGGGCTCTTCTGCTGCTGTTTTTCCAATTCCTGGAGGTGTGTGCTTAGTTCCTGTATTTGGCGCCTCTCTTGGGCCTTGACATGGGCTCCAATTGCGATGAATTTACCCCATAGCACTGCTTTGGCCGTGTCACATAAGATTTGGAATGTTGTGTCAGAGTTTTCGTTGGTTTCCATAAAGTTTTTGATCACATATTTAATTTCTTCTCTGATCCATTGTTCGTTTAATAGCATATTGTTTAGCCTCCAAGTGTTTCTGTATTTCCTGCGACATTTTGAATTGCTGATTTCCAATTTCATTCCATGGTGGTCTGAGAGGGTACATGGTATGATTCCTATCTTTTTGAAGTTATTTAGGTTTGCTTTGTGTCCTATCATGTGGTCAATCCTGGAGATGGTGCCATGTACTGCTGAAAAAAATGTATAATCTGTGGCCTTGGGGTATAAAGTTCTATAAATGTCTACCAAGTCCAGTTGTTCTAATGTTTGTATGAGCTCTGTTGTTTCTTTGTTGAGTTTTTGTTTTGTTGATTTGTCTGTTGTTGTTTGCGGGTTGTTAAGATCACCCACTATTATTGTGTGCATATCTGTGTCTCCTCTTAAGTCTGTAAGTAATTGCTTCACGTAGCTAGGCGCGTTGGAATTAGGTGCATATATATTCACAATGGTGATTACTTCCTGATGGATCAGTCCCCTCACCAATAAATAGCCAACTTCCCTGTCTTTTTTGATGTCTGTCAGCTTGAAGTCTATATCATCTGAAATTAGAATAGCTACCCCAGCCTTTTTTTCTCGTCCATTGTCATGAAATATCTTTTTCCATCCACTTACTTTCAGTTTCTTAGAGGCTTTTCTGGTAAGATGTGTCTCTTGTAGGCAACAGATTGATGGGTTCTGTTTCAGGATCCAGTCTGTTAATCTGTGTCTTTTGATTGGGGAGTTTAGGCCATTTGTGTTTAGAGATAATATTGAGAGGAATTGATTTTGAGCTGCCATGAGTGTGTGTAAGTGTGCAATGTGTTTTGCGACTATTACAGTCTGTGCCTGGTTGACTGTCCTCTTATGGATATTAGTGGGGAGGTCTTCCCATTTGCCATCTTTGATTTTGATTTTCATTTTTTCTCTCTGGGTTTAGCACCTTCCTGAGGAGGTTGTCTAGGGCCGGTTTCATGCTCTCAATATGCTATGTTAATCCGTAATGGGGGGGGGGGGGAGTGCAGGGAAGCCTTTCAGGACCATAAAAAGAGTGAGGAAAAAGTACAATATAGCCTATCAAGATCAAATCTGCTAATTCATAGACAACAGATTCAAAGTGGCACTAAAAAATAGTAAAACTACTATAACAATGCATGAGGGGGGAATCGGGTGTGACCCTGACAACCTCTTAACAGGAGGTCATGTGCGTGGAGCAGAGGGGCACTCCAGGGTGGAGCAGGTGGTAAGGAGAAAGCCTGGATCCCAACCATGAAGACTCCCAGACCTTCACCACAAACTATTAATACGAGCAACAAGGACTATATCCCAACTGCCAAGGAGGCCACAGGGAATTGGATGCCCTCAGAGGCCGAGTACTCTGAGGTCACCCACCCCCAACCGGAGCTTCCGCAGGGGATGGAAGAAGTCCAAACACTACCGTGCAGAAACCAACATCACCAGAAAGACAACCAGAAGCCCTGAGCGGTCCGCAGACACAGAAGAACAATAAACGTCCTTCGGGACCAGGGAGGAGAGCTTTCTCTGGTCCGAGCCTGGCTCCACCTCTGGACCCCACCCTCCCTTGCAATGACCATCAGGATCGCTCTGAAAACCCCTCATAGCAAACAAACAATCATACAAACTAAAAAAAACCTAAAATAAATAGACAAACAACAAAAAGTAGAGCTTGGAATCTGACAGGAAAGAACTGGCATGGATTTGCTCATGCCTCGCTGGGTGGGACACGAAGATTAGTCACTCTTCACCGTGGTGTTGGGGACTTTCCTGCACAACCCCACCCCCCAAAAATGTTCTGTACCTTAATTGTTGACAAATGTCTTGTTAGACATACAAGCCAGTATAGATTATCCTAAAATCTGCCAAGATCAGTAAAATTATACTTCAACACAACAAATGGCTAAATCCTAAAATGAAATAGACACGAGACAGCTGAATGGTAACTTACAGCCATTTTAAGGTATATAGCAGCCGGTCCTGTATACAAACGAAAATTGAAATGTCAATGAGCAAATCATAGGTTGTGGTTAAGAACTTGTTTTTTGGATTTTTTTTTTTAACATACTGGTTATGCAAAACCATGTCAATTCCATAATGTTGCAAATTGCTGTTAATGTTATATTGGGACTATTAATTGACTGTGATGATATTCTACCAGCTCTAACTTTGGACCAGAAATGGTCTACCCAAGAAACTGTTCAACCCATCTGGACGATAAGTAGCTGGACTCTATGTTTGATATATGTTTGCAAGGAAAGAATCTTGATTGAATTTGAACTGTAATACTACATCAAGGTGGAGGAATCCACCAGGGGGGAGGGGCATGTGGAGGGGTGTCTATCTTGTTTATCTTCGCAAAAAATCAGCTTTTTGATTCATTAATTTTGTGTATAGTTTTTTTGTTATTTCTATCTGCTTAATTTCCTCCCTTGTTTTGATGATTTCTTGTTTCCTATTGTGTGTGGGGCTCTTCTGCTGTTGTTTTTCCAATTCCTGGAGGTGTGTGTTTAGTTCCTGTATTTCGCGCCTCTCTTGGGCCTTGACATGAGCTCCAATTGCGATGAATTTACCCCGTAGCACTGCTTTGGCAGTGTCCCACAAGTTTTGGAATGTTGTGTCAGAGTTTTCATTGGTTTCCATAAATTTTTTGATCTCATATTTAATTTCTTCTCTGATCCATTGTTCGTTTAATAGCATATTGTTTAGCCTCCAAGAGTTTCTGTATTTCCTGGGGCTTTTTGAATTGCTGATTTCCAATTTCATTCCATGGTGGTCTGAGAGGGTACATGGTATGATTCCTATCTTTTTGAAGTTATTTAGGTTTGCTTTGTGTCCTATCATGTGGTCAATCCTGGAGAAGGTGCCATGCACTGCTGAAAAAATGTATAATCTGTGGTCTTAGGATAAAAAGTTCTTTAAATGTCTTCTAAGTCCAGTTGTTCTAAAGTTTGTATGAGCTCTGTTGTTTCTTTGTTGAGTTTTTGTTTTGTTGATCTGTCTATTGTTGTTAGTGGGGTGTTAAGATCACCCACTATTATTGTGTGCATATCTGTGTCTCCCCTTAAGTCCGTAAGTAATTGCTTCACGTAGCTAGGTGCGTTTGAATTTGGTGCATATATGTTCACAATTGTAACTACTTCCTGATGGATCAGTCCCTTCACCAATATATAATGTTCTTCCCTGTCCTTTTTGATGTGTGTAAGATTGAAGTCCACATCATCTGAAATTAAGACAGCTACCCCAGCCTTTTTTTCTCGTCCATTGGCATGAAATATCTGTTTCCAACCTTTCACTTTCAGTTTCTTAGACTCTCTTCTGGTTAGATGTGTCTCTTGTAGGCAACAGAGAGTTGGGTGCTGTTTGATAATCCATTCTGTTAATTTATGCCTTTTAATTGGTGAGTTCAGGCCATTTGTGTTAAGAGTTACAATTGAGAGGTTGTGATTTTGCCCTGCCATACTTGTTTTTGTGGGTGTTGATATCTGTGTAATTGCCCTTCCTTGTGTGGATTTTAGTGGGGAGACCTTCCTGTTTGCCATCTTTGCTTACGTTTGCCTCCTTTTTTTCTGGATTTAGTGCATTCCTAAGGAGATTTTGTAGAGCTGGTTTTGTGCTGGCATATTCTTCTAATTTCTCTTTGCTATGAAAGTGTCTGATTTCATTCTCAAATATGAATGAGATCTTTGCTGGGTACAATATTCTTGGTTGACAGTTGTTCTGATTCAGGATTTGGAAGATCTTTGTCCATTCTCTTCTTGCTTGTAAGGTCTCTTCAGAGAAGTCAGCAGTGATTCTGATTGGTTTTCTCCTGTGTGTGATCTATTCTCTGCTTCGTACTTGTCTCAGGATTCTTTCTTTGTCTTCGTTGGAGTGGAACTTGAGCACCATATGTCTGGGTGAAGATTGCTTTGGGTCATAACTGCTGGGAGTCCTCTGACTGTCCTGGATTTGGACTGGGTTCATGTTCCAAGTGTTTTGGAAGTTTTCCTGTATAATTTCGTCGAGCACCATTTGCATTCCTGACTCTTTTTCCGCTTCTTCAGGAAGACCAATAATCCTAATATTCGATTTTCTGAGGTTGTCATTCATTTCTTGTATGGTCTTATTGGCTTTGTTCAGACTTGTCTCCAGCTGTTTAATGAGCTGGGCATGTTCGTTTTGTGTGTCTTCCATTTCAGAGATCCTCTCTTCTGCTGTATTTATTCTGTTGGTTAGGCTCTCAATTTTGTGCTCCAAGTCAAGGATTTTATTTTTCATTTGTTGTATTTCTGCGACTATGTGGTTCTTGAATTCCTTGAAGTCCTCCCAATTCTTTTCATTTTCTCTGACATATTTTGACATTATTTTTTTGAATTCCTTGTCTGGTAGATCTTCTATGTCTTCATCTCGCATCTCCAAAATAGACATTGGCTTTTGATCCTTTATTGGTAGGGTGTTGGCACTCTCATCTGGATCATTACCTTTTCTGGTATTTCTTCCCCATTGTGTTAATGTTTCTTTTTTGAGAGACCTAGGCACCAGTGTGCTGAGGGGTCTCCAAGCACTATCCCGTAGAGATCGGAGTCTGCAGGCATGGAGTAGCAGGGTGTGGGAATTTTCAAAGCACTTTTGGTGCGTCTCCAGAACACTGGACCTCAGGGCGCCACTTCCAGGGCCCAGCAGATTCAAAGCACACTCTCAGCTCGTCCCCTACAGGTATGCTACCACAGGGTGTGGGGGAGTGAAGGCACTCTCTGTGCGCACACCCTTTGCACAGGATCACAGGGCTCGGAGGATTCTAGGTGCTTTCTCGGTGTGTCCCCAGTGCCAGGGACTGCAGGGCATGGAGGTTCCAGGTGCTCTCTGGGAAAGCCTCCTGCACGCGGGTCCTCAGTGCCCTCCTGGTGCGTCTCCCAAGCATGGGACTATAGGGCGTGGGGTGTTCTAGGTGCTCTCTGGAAGCACCTCCTGCACAGGCCAGCCCACCCCAGCGCTTGCAGGGGACTGATCGCCCCAGCGCTAGCACGGGACTGCCCAGAGGAGTGCTCGGGGTCCTGTGGGACAGCACTACCCAGCTGAGTGCCAGACTGCAAAGGCACAGGGCAGTATTCAATGTGCCTTTTGCCTTTCTCCTCAGAGCACAGGACAGCTGTGCGTCACCTCCCAGACACAGTTTTGGCAGTTTCAAGGCACTCGCCCTGTGTCCCCAGATGCTGGAATCTCGGGGGGGGAGGGGAGGGGAGATGAGCACCAAGGGTGTTCAGGCTCTGTGCATGCCCCTGGGGGGCCAACTCCCAAAACCTCCGACCCACCACTGTCCCCACCCAACTCTCTCAAACCTCAGGTTCTTGCAGTCTGCCTCTTCCTCTGGTGGGAACCCTTGCTGCAGGTGCGTCTCCTGGCGACTGCATCCGGTGCAGGACCTGACTGGTCCCAATGGGACCTGGAGACTGCGGCTGGTGAAGGCCCCGGCGGGACTTGGCGACTAGGATGGGCAGGTGCCAGCGGGTCCTGATCACTGCTGGTCCTCACGGCCACAGCGTCTGCGGGTCTTGAGGTCTGCGGGTCAACTGCGGCTCTCAGTGGCTGCACTCAAAGGTGACTCAGCAGGTCAGGAGCGGAAAGCCATCTTCCCTGCCCTTTGTTTTGTTTTTCCCTGGTTGCTCTTCCGAGTTGTGTGGATTTTTTTGGCTCCACACTGTCCAGGGAACTTCACGTTCTTCTCCCTGTAGCTCTATGCTGCTCCACTTACGCTTTTGTCACGTTCTAGCCCTCTCTGTCTGTGAGCTCCCTCACAGTCTTCCTCCTATGTCGGCCATCTTGCGAGTCTCCCTCAGTTACAAGCAATTCTTAATTTCCCCTTTGATTTCCTCTCTAACCCATTGCTCATTTAGTAATTTATTACTAAGCCTCCATGTGTTTGTAAGTCTTCCTTGGTGTTTCGACTTCTTGGTCTCAAGCTTCACTCCTTGGTGGTCTGAGAAGATGCATAGTATGATTTCCACTTTTTAAAATTTGCTAAGGCTCGTTTTATGGCCTATAATATGATCAATTCTGGAGAAAGCTCCATGTACTGATGAAAAGAAAGTGTATTCTCTCTCAGTAGGATGAAAGGTTTGATAGATGTCAACTAAGTCCACTTGCTCTAGAGTTTGTGTAAGTTCTATTGTTTCTTTGCTGAGATTCTAGTTTTTTGATCTGTCCATTTCTGTTAATGGGGTATTAAGGTCTCCCACTATGATCGTATTGGAGTCTATTTCTCCCTTTAAGCCTGTTAATATTTGTTTCACGTAGCTAGCTGCTTTGGCATTTGGAGCATAAACATTTATTATGCTGATCTCTTCTTGCTGAAGGCATCCTTTGATCATTATGTGGTATCCTTCTTTATCTCTTTTGATGCTCTTCACATCAAAGTCTATGTCATCTGATATAAGAATGGCTACTCCTGCTTGTCTTTCCTTACCATTTGCTTGAAATATCTTTTTCCATCCTTTCACTTTCAATTTTTTCTGAACTTTGTTGGTGAGATGCATCTCCTGTAAGCAGCAGATAGTTGGGTTTTGCTTTTTGATCCAATCCTTCTATCTCTGGCGTTTGACTGATGAGTTTAAGCCGTTTACATTCAACGTTATTATAGATAAGGGGCAGTTTGGTCCTGTCATTTTGGCAATGTGTTGTTCTATGATTGGGCCTTCTGTTAGCCTTTTAGCGGGATGTTCTCCACATTTGCCTTTGTTTCTGATGGTTGCTATTTCTTTTTTCTTTCATGGGAACCTCCTTGAGTATCATTTGTAGGGCATGTTAAGATGAGACAAAATCTTGAAGTTTTTCTTTATTGTGGAAGAATTTTATTTCATTTTCAAAGACAAAGGAGAGCTTTGCAGGGTAAGTTATTCTGGGCTGAAAATTTTTCTCTTTTAGAATCTGGAATATATCACTCCAGTTCCTTCTGGCCTGTAGTGTTTCCTCTGAGAGGTCAGCTGTGATTTTTATTGGGGTTCCCCTATATGACACTTGATTTTTTTCACATGCGCAGTTAGGGATTTTTTTCTTTTTCTTTTTGTTCAACTGAAGAGAGCTTGATTATCATGTGTCGTGATGAAGTTAGTTTTTGGTCAACTCTGTTGGGAATTTTGTAGCCCTCCTGAATATTATTTTTTAATTCTTTGCTCAGCTTAGGGAAGTTTTCCTGTATTATTACATTGAATACGCCTCTAATCCCAGCTTCTCTTTCTGCACCTTCTGGAACTCCCATAACTCTTATGTTAGACCTTTCAATCATGTCTTTTAATTTTTGGATACTTTTTTTAGCTTGACCTAGCTCTGCTTCCAGCTTTTTGTTTGTTTCTTCATGGTGACAGGACATATATTCTGATTCTGAAATTCTTTCTCCTGCCTCATTCATTCTGTTTTTGAGACTCTCCACTGTATTTTTAATTTGCTCTACTGTGTTCTTCATTTCTGATATATCAGCCTTAATTTGATGTATTACTGCTATTTCTTCTTTGAACTCTTGTTTGTACTTCTCATTGTTGACCAGCAGCTTTGCAATGAGTTTTCTGAGTTCTTTGTCCCCCATTTTCTCAATGCCTTCCTCACTTAACTCTGAGAATGGGATAAGCTTTTGCTCCTTTGTTGGAGAGACTTGAGTAACATTCATAGTGCTTTTGTCTTGTCTTTTGCCTTTTGCAGTTGCCAATCTGTTTGACGACATCTCTATGTTCTATTACCTACAGGTGTACACGTTGACTTTAATGTTCAATCAGTGCCCTGGATTTGAGAAACACAGCTGTCCTGAATAATTGCTTTGTTCGTGGCACTGATTTTGTAGGCAGCACTCAGCTTGTCGCCCCCTGCTGGCCAACAAGTCTAAGTACCTCTTGGGGCCACCCTGGGCGGACTTGGTGGCATGCCCTGTAGAGGCTGTTTTTTTTTCCGTGGAGCCTGTGCAGTGCTCTAAGATGGAGGTATTTTTGTCCCCAGGTCAATTTTTGGCCATTCAGCTGACCGCCCTTTAGTGTAACAGTGTCTGGTCCCGTGACACTGTTATCTGAGAGCTGCTGAGCCAGTGCATACACAGTTTGCCATTCCTCCTCTTGCAATTTATCAGTGTTCGGAGCACTTGCCTCAGTGTCCAAGATGGTGCCCATATGAGGCACCAGAAAGATCAGGGGGCTGTTGGACGTCAGCTGCAGGGACTACACAGACTCCCCCTCCAGGCTGCAAGGTTGTTGCCGTGGACTCAGCTCAGCGCAATTAATCAGCAACATGCCCACTCTGGATCTCCACTTAGGGTTCACACCTGCTGCCCTGCCACCCAATATGGCTCCAGGTGGAGACCTGCAGCTGCTAGCTTTCAGTTCCATGGACCACACCAACCATGCAGGGAGCAGGGCCGGTGCTCCCCTCCACCCCTGGATCAGCTCCGTATGAACAGTCAGAAAGGGGCCTGTGTGTTGCTCTGTGAACTCCACTTTCCGTCTTTCCACACAAGGTGGCGCCCTGAGTCCCTGACTCCCTCTGCCTGCAGCTGGTCTCAATCACCCAGCTCAGATTGTCAGGTCCCAGACCACACTCGCCTTCCTAACTCCCCACACGGACCCAGGCTCTCACCTGGCAGTCACAACGTCCATGTGGAGGCCACCGCTGTATGTCTGACTGGCGCTGGAAACAGATCGCTGGGGCCTGGATCACCGGAACCTGCAGTTCTGAAGACTGGCGAGTCCCTGGTTGGCCAAGAGGTCAGTCACTGGAGCTCTAGTACGCTGGAGGCTGCGTCCTGTGGTTCTCTGCATTCAGCCCCTTGTAGAGAGATCCGTGTGTAGAAAAGCCACAGTAGACTGGCGGCCGGCTGTTAGCGAAGCAAAAGTGCCTCATTTCCATCTCCACAGCAGCTCCATCGCTCCGAACGCCATGTTGGCTCTCACATTTGTTAGGGGTAGATTCTTTAGGGGATTTATGGGTCTAACCTTGTGGAGTTGCAAGTCCCACTAGTTAGTTTAAGAGTTTTAGGGGGTGAAGGATTGAGATAAGCATGACCACGGAACCTGCCAACACTGGGGCTCTGTGAATAGGCTCAAGCTGAGCAGGTGCAGACTGCAGCACCCGCATGAGCACAATAAAAGAGAATGTGGAGCAGACTGGGACACAACATCCACTAGCTCATACAAGGCTATGGTGATGATAGGGGGCAAGATGTCCAGGCAAGGGCCTAGTATCCACTAGTATGTGTGAGATGTCTGCGAGCAGGCTAGATGGGAGAACTTGGGAAACTCTGTTGGTAGATCAAAGCATCCACTGGTGAACAGGTGGTCCAGGTCTGGGTTGGGCAGCATAGGTAAGATAGCTCCATCCACTGTCAAGTTTGTGGGTTGTTTTGGAAGAGGGTGGAATAGGTTGGCTGAGCAAACCTTAGCCCACTGGTGAGTGCAGAAACCAGGCTGGAATGTGAGTCATGCTGTGCTATGGTATCATACCTACTGCTTTACATGAGCCAAGGATGGGAGCAGACTGAGCAGGGGCAGACTGCAGCACCTGGAGGTGAGAGGCTATACAAAGCTGGATAAAAGTAACCACTGGCATACGTAAGATCTGTGGCTGGCAATAGGCCTGGTTGGAGAGCTATGGGGGTGCTTTGGCTGGTTTCTGGGTCCCACTGGTAAGCAAAAGGGATGCAGTGAGGGATGCTATCTGGTCTGAACATGACTACAGTGTCAGCACAAGTGTGTACTGGGTCTGGGATTTACCAGACTGGGCTAGAATCCAGTATCAACTGGTGCTTTTGAGAACCAGGGTGTTTGTAGAATGAACTGGACTAGGTCTCTGCACCTGTTGAGCTATGTGTGAGCTTTGTCTGGGTGTGGACCAGGCTTGTCTGGGCTGTAATACCCAAGCGTAAAACCAGAAAGGCTGAGAGGGGATCCGGAAAGGCCATTGCTCCTGGTAGGACAAAATGTGGACTAAGTAGTTCTTGACAATGGACCAACAGGTATGCATGAGATCTGGCATTGGGAGAGGTTCTGATTGAGGAGCTTGGGGAACTCATCTGTTGGGACACAGTCCTAGCAGATTAGTGCAAAAACCAAAAGAAGGAACTGCCTAGACAAGACAAGGTAATGGTGCCCGTGGCATGCATTTGGCTCAGATCTGGGGTGAACCAGGCTGGGCCAGTTCATATCACATGCTGGCAAATTAATGCACCAGAATTGAGCATGAGACATGCTGGGTCAGGATGCAATACCAGCCAACCCACATTTGGGCCGAAGTTGAAGGCTCCCTTGGCTGGGCTAGACTATAGCCCCCACCAGTGTGAGCTAAAATTGGTGGTGTGCTGGGCTCAGCCAGTTTACAGCAACCACTGGCAAATGTCAAAGTGAGCATGGCCATACCAGATGGGATGCAGCACCCAACCATCACAAGTAAGGTTCAGAGAGTGGGGGTAAACACATTAGGGGGATTACAGAGGGCCTTCCTGCTGGACCACTACTCCAACTGCTAAGCATGAGAGCCGGGATTGGGGGCAGACCAGACAAAGCATGTTTTCAATACCTGTTGGCCTCATGTGAGCTGGATCGGGGACAACCAGGCTGGGCTGAATGTACCTTTGGTGCATGCATAAGCCAGAGTGGGTGTGGGTTGGTTGGGGTTTGCCATGGCATCAGCTAGCAGATGCTGGCATGGGGAGCAAATTCTATAAATCTAAACAGCAAAACCACCTGGAGAGTGCAAGAACTCTGTGTGGAAGTGGGCCCAGTAGGGAACCAGTGGGCATCTCCCTTTTGGGGTGCCACTTCTACCAGTGAGCAGGAGAACCAGGACTGGGGCAGGCATGGCTAAATGGAGAGTGGCACCTGCTGTCTGATCTGTGGGATAGAGAGTGGGCTGGGTATGTCAACACCCACTAACACGTATGAGAGGTGAATGGGATGTGGGACAGACTGGCCCAGTCTGCTATACATACTGGCAAGTAGAGAAAACAGTGCAGGGAGTGGGCATGGTGGAGATTATTTTACCTCTCTCTGACTAGGCTGCAGCTCCCATTGGTTTGCATGAACGCTAAATGTGTGACGAATAGTGCTGGGGTCCATGAAGTGGGTGTGGATGACACAAAGGTGTGAAGAGAACAGCTCCCTGTGTGGCAAGGCCTGGGGGAGCTTCCAGCTGTCAGGCAAGGCTCAGCAAATTTCTCTCTGACCACCTTGATGCAGTCTCACCACCTTTTTTGCATGGAAACTCAAGCACCCCACTAAAAATTCTGTGATCTATTGAGGCATTGTTTGCCCCTGTGAGATGGCTTTTGACACCAATGTGAGCTTGAGAGTTAATGTTATTGATAATGTCTTGGTGAGTGGGCCTTTAACTGCACACAGGAGTACAATTAAACCCATGCAATTTCTGGACACCTTATTGTGTACCTACCCATTGCCCTGAAATTGGGCCTAGACATATAGCGTGCCTTCTGGGAAATGGCTTAATAAGAACTTTACAAAGTAATGGAAGTGATGGGAGTGAGAGCAGAAACTGCTATGGCAATAAATATAGTTATTGTTCTCTCAAAGGCTAGCCTGTCTTTATAATTTTTTGGAGCACAGAAAATGCAATTGTTTTAGCCACTTTTATAATTTTTAGCTAGAGGAATTAAGGATGCTTTTATTAAAGAAAAATGCTTTTGATTATTTTCTCATTGTTTATGGGGTTGTAGAGTCTGTAGTTATAGGGGGATTCTATATTTGAAATTTCTGTTTTGGATTTTAAGTTTTTTTCCTTATAACCTATTTTCCCATTAAATGATGGGTAAATTGTAGAAATAGAAATGTGGTGGGAATGTACAACTAATTAGCAGGTAATCGCATGTGCCTTGTCCTTGGAGTCCTGGCTGCTACTCCATGGCTACTGCTGAAGAATACATAATGGCTTGCTTTGAAGAATATGAATACAGTATTTTGCAGAATTATCTTTAGGGGCACCTACTTAGCCTTGAAGTGCAGACGGAGTGACCAAATGTCTGTACATGCCCCCTTAGTCTTGAAGTAAAAATAGAATAATTAGTTGTTTGTGTAGAAGCTTGTGAGGTGTCTGAGTGAATAAAAAGGACCACTTTTTCTTGGGCTGTTGTGAGAACGCACCAAATGTCTGTGTCTGTGTCTTTATCGCTGACTCCACGCACCCTTCCCAAGCTCTGAACTCGGCTGGGGCTGGACTTCAGCAGAATAGGATGTGGCAAAGCTACAACACGCATTAATTCACTCAGAAGATAGGATTTGAGACAACTACCCAGCCATTGGAACTAACGCTGTGTGCATAGGCTGATTTGGATGACAGACTGTGCCAGACCCTGTACTGGCAATTAGGTCTGCGATTACCTCAGACAAAGGTTCTCGCCAACTGAAGTGCTGGAGAAAACTCCAACCATGGAGGAAATTTCAGGTTCCATTTTCTGAACATGGAATGCATGTGTCAGCTCTGGGCCTCTTCAGTGTCTTAGAAGTAGCAGTGGACAGCATATTCAGGTGCATATGGAGGATATGCCTTACACTGGAGCCTGCAGAGGACATATGGTACCATAGCAGAGGATGGAGGATTTGCTCCTTGTCATACAGTGCCTGGGGCAGCCTCTGGTGACCTGTGGGCTAACATGGGAGCTAGAGGAGTTGGCCTGGGATCTTGCTCAGATGAATAGGGGATGACAGAGAGGAGTGAGCCTGGGGTCTTTCACTCATTCTCTTCATTTTAAAATGAACAGAAGTTTAAAACAATGTCCAAAATGGGTGCAGGAATTCCCAGGCCAAGAAATTCTGTACAGAAAGCCATGAAAAAGAAACACAGGGAAAGGCCTCAAAGCATTTGTTTAGGGCTGAACACAAGTGACAAATCACTTGTACAAGGGGCACAAACTACATTTCTATACTGTCTTATCATTGGATTTCTAGTTGGCAATTGGGTGTCTGCAAACACAGAACCATTGTTGTGCATGCCCTGACAGGGAAAAGAAAAATCACTCAATTCCTTGGGACCCAACAGTACACCAAAAGGAATGGAATGCCTGTCGCTGGAACAGGGAACACAATAAAGTATAGTATATACCAAATTTGCACCTAAGTCAAAGCTCATTTTTAAAGCTTTTCTCTTACTAATTTGAGTTAAAATAAAAAGAACACATGGCAAGTTTACCTTCTTCTAACTATACATCACAGAGATGTGAGAACAATATAGCAACAATTCTTATTTTCACTGGCCTCACCACAGTTCCCAACTGTTGCCACCAGAGGTGAATGACTCCTTATTCCAGTTTGCAGTCATGATGGACTTTATGTTCAGAATTGGTTCACTAACAGGTACACATCTGAAGCTCCTCTACAAAAAGACAAATTCACAAGACAAGAACACATGAAATGCAAGAGGATGTGACATGCAGGATCTATTTAACCATAGTCACCTCTGTGTTCCTGTTCATTGGGAACAACAATACTCCATTTTTTAAAATACAGAGGGGCACACTCAAGCAGCAGATTTTTATGACTGGACTCAGGAGAGAATGATTAGGGTAGAGGACACTGACCTTCCTTCTGCTGCTTTCCCAATGACAAGAGTCCATATGGTAGAAGTATGTGTCCTGAATTACATCAATATCAACACAATGACACCAGGAGAGTCCCTCACAGCATTTCACTGTCCAATAAAACACATGAGTCCACAGAAAGAGAAGAGTCAGGGTCTCAGGATGGGGTGTTTCTTGCCTGGATCCCAGACACCAGCCACCACGTGCATGTGGTGAACTTTCCCTGGGCATGCCTGGGCGGGGGCTGCTCCTTTTGGGGTGAGTACACTGAGGGGGGAGGTCTCCATGACTTGGCAGGTCCAGGGCCCACCCGCTGCCCTCATTTGGTGGTGAATGGGGTTGGGGAGGGGCGCAACCTTTGGCCTGGGAGTTTAAACTTCCAGAAGCCTCCTGGCTGCTGGTAGGTCTCAGGACGGGGTGTCTCATACCTGGATCCAAGACGCCAACTACCACGTGCACGTGGTGAGCTGTCCCCGGAGAGCCAGTTCGCCATTTGGTGCCAGGCTCCACATGCTGGCTGCCCGGCTGGGCAGCTCTGGGGTTTTGGTTTTTTTGAATCGTTGCTTAGGTAGCTACAGGTTGAACTCACTGAGCTTCTAGGACGTGAATCAAATTAAAGTTTCCCAGTGACAGTAACTCTTCCTTTGAATAACTAGTAATCACTGAAAAATGCTGACCACCAAATACCAGTCCATGCAAAAGCTATGGCTCGGGGCTTGTCTGGCAGGATCATATCCTATTACCTGACATGATGTTGGATCAGGAGATGGGTCACATTAGGCAGGACCATGATATTAACTAACACTCGAGAACCATATCCAGGGGTAGATTCTGTGAGGGATCTGTGGGCCAAACCCTGTGGAAATTCTAGCCCCACTGGTTAACTCGAGGGTTGGGGTGGTGATGGCCTAAGCTACGTGTGACCAAGGAGTCTGCCATCAATCACAGGTAAAGGAAACTGCAATAGTCTGGACTGTTCAAGGCAGCAGCACCCAAATGTGCATCCTGAATAGGGTGTGGGGTGGGCTGGGCTGCAATGTTCACCAGCTCATACAAGCCCAAATGGAAGGCCAAACTTCGCTGGAACCTGGCCTAAACCCAATGGCACGTATGAGAACTGGGTCTGGGAATGGATTTAGTGGAGGAACTTGGGAAACCCCCTTGGTGAGTCATAGCTCCCACTGGTGAACACGTGGTCCAGACCTGGGGGTCGGACAATCTAGGCAAAGTAGCTCCAACAGCTGGGTAATGTGTCAATTGATAATGGAACATGGTGGATTAGGCAGGACTGAGCATACCTTAGCCCACAAGTGAAATTAGAAACCAGAATTTAGCACAAGTCATGCTGAGCTAGGCTCTTGCACCTACTGGTCTGCATGATCCAGAAATGCTAAGACATTGTGTCTAATGAAGAGGTCAGGACAGGTGAGGGGCTGAGCCAAGCTGAGTCAGAGCAACCACTGGCAGGCGCGTGATCTATGGCTGGGAACAGGCCCAGTTGTGGCGCTAAGGGGACAACCCTAGCTGGGTTCAGGTTCCTACCAAAGGGTGCGTGGCCTGGAATGGGGCTACATTCTGATCAGGCAATGGTTGTAGTCTCCCTTGACACAAATGCGGACTGGGATTAGATGCACTGAGCTGTGCCAGACTCCAACACCTTCTGGTGTTCTGGAGGACCAGGGTAGATGTGGGATGGACTAGGCTAGGTCTCAACCCATACTGAGTCATGTGTGAGCCATATGTGGGTATGGATGAGCCATGGCTGGGCTGAAACATCCAACAGCAAGAACCAGAATGGGTTGAAGGCCAGTCAAGAAAAGCCACTGTTCCTGCTAGGACAGGAGGTGAACTGAGTAGGACTGGCTCATGGACCCCCAGGTATGCACAAAACCTGGCATTGGGAGAGGTTCTGATGGAGGAGCCTGGGCAACTCCTCTGGCAGGACACAGACCCAACAGGTAAGGGCAAGAAACATGATAGGAAACATCCCAGAACAGGCCATGGAAAGTTACCCACTGGCATACATTCGGCATGGGTTGGGGGAAGACCAGGCTGAATCAGTTCATGTCATCCACTGGCAAATCTGAACGCCGGAACAGTGTGGGTCGAGCCAGGTTCAGTCGCAACAAAAACTAGTGCACAATATGGAATGCCAAGGTGAGGTTGTCTGTACTGGATGTGACCACAGCGCCCAAGCAGCATGCATGAGAACCAGGAAGGGAGGGGGCGGAGCCAGCATGGGAATAAGGGGTGGTTCCCTTGCTGGACAGCTACTCCCACTGGAGAGCGAGAACTGGGATGGGGGCAGACCAGACTGGGCAAGCTACAGCACCTGTGTGCCTAATGAGCACCAGATCAGAGAAAAGCCAGGCTGGGCTGATTGATCCCACTGGTGCAAACAAAATTAGATTGGGTAAGGGCTGCTTGGGCTTAGCCACAGCATCAGCTGGCAGAAGCTGGCACTGGGGGCTAATTCTCTCTAATCAAACCACAGAACTACCTGGAGTGTGCATAACCCAGGAGTGGGAGATGCCTGGGAAGGAAATAGTGGGCTCCTCTCTCGTGGGTTACCACTTCCATGGGAGGGCATGAAAACTAGGACAGGGGCTGGGGTGGCTATACAGAGACCCAACAGCATCTGTGTGGGCTGCATAGTGGAGCTGGATAGATGGAACTAAGCTTTAATACCCATTGACAAGTATGAGAGCCGAATGGGATGTGGGACAGACTGGAATACTGCTACACTTACTGGCAAACCAGGGTAGGGGGTGGACCTGTTGGGGGTTGTTGTGGGTCACTCCGACTAGGCTGCAGCTCCCACTGGTTTACGTGAAGGCCGAGTACGTACTGGACAGAAACAGGCTGAACTGCAGCACCTATTGGTTTATGTGGAAGTCGGGGCTGAAAACAGAATCAGCCCAGCAATTGCAACCACCAGCTGTTCAGGTCGATGGACTGTGCTGGGCCCTGTACTTGCTAGTGCATTCAAGAATCTGGTCTGAGAACACCTCAGACAAAGTTTCTTTGGAGATCTCCCCAGTCGAAATGCTGTACTCAGAACCCTAACCAACAAAAGGCAGAAGACAGAACAGGTCAATCAACCATCTCAGCTATATGCTGGCAGCGAAATACTGGGCAAATGGAGACTCTATGATGGACTATGTCAATCAGTGGATTCTTCAAAGACCTCATTTTGCTTGGAGTGGCAAGATTGGCAGTGATTTGTAAGTGGTGAACTATCAAAACCACTTGAGCAAGAACCTCGGAGCATGCCCTACATCCGGGACCTGGGGTGGGTGGGAAATTGGGTGGACCTTCTCCCTTAATACTCACCTTTAAACATGAAGGAAACAATATGGAAAAAAAAAAATAACCAATCACAATGTAAGGGATAAATGGTGATATTGGGTGGGGGAAATAAAAAAAGCTAAAATTAAAAAAAAAGAAAGAGTAAAATCATCAAAATGCATTTAAGGGATAACCCATAACTCTGAACATGGAACAGAGATTGGGAAAGGAAAGGCACAATTCAAAGGGAGAAGATGTCAGGGCAGTTCTTCAGTCTAGAAACACAAGTAGTCAAGAGTGTTGTCATAAAATTCTCTTCTTCACAACTCATACGGCAACATCCTTGAGGCTGATAGAGGAAATGACTGAAACTCGGAATGTTCTCTCCAGAATTCAGCTAGTCACTCTGAGCAGTGAACTCCAGGGATTTGATCTGGAACATTGAACTTACCACACTCTGTATGAAACTTATTGAGCACTCTAGGAAGAAATGATTTGATTAGCATACATCAATTATACATAATAATAGTCCACACTCCGATGTATCAATACATCTATACGGCATGTATTGATTGAGTCAGATTAATTAGCACTGACATTGTACACCACTGCTTTACACTTGGGACCTTTACTCTCTTCAAGCTCTTTATTTAAAAAGAACAAAATCTATTAATCTGAACTGCAGTCATCCAGCAGAATATAATGTGGAGCATTCACAATTTATCTTCCATTTAGCCATTTTGAGACCTGTTATCCAATCTTGAAAAATACTACCTCTTCTCGATATTCTCCACAACTGCACAAAAAATTTTATAGGTTTTCTTGAAAATAACCATTATAACTGACAGGAGGCTACTTTCCACTGTAGTTTTGACTTGCATTACCTGGTGACTTGAAATATTGACAATTTACTCATATTCTTTATGCTATTTAGAGGTTCTTTGGAAAACTGTCATTAATTTCTCAGTTTTTGATCAAGATACTTGGAGTTTGTTGTGGAGTTCCTTATATGATCTGGAAAATGATGAACAGTGCTTAAATATCCTCTCCCTATAATATGCCTTAAAAATCAAGCTGGAATTCCTGAAGAGGCATCACAGTGTGTTCATGTGGATATAAAATGTCAGCCATTGGTTCTCACTGATTCAGTTCCTTAGATTGCCACTTAAATAACAAGAATGTGTTAGAAGAAAAAATTTGAAAGTAATTGGCATGTTTAATGCATACTTATACTAGTAAATACAAACAATAAAAAATACAAATGTTACTACTAGGGCGATCTCATTTATTCAAATATATTTTTTAGTATAATTGATAAACTACTAAGAATGTTTTATTGTGTGATCCAGCTAAGCAAGGGATGAGAGGACTAAAAGAATATGGAGAGATATGATTAACAAGAACTTTCTAGAAAAAAGATGGCCGACAGCGGAGAGCTGGTGTAAGGTGGAGTAGAGAGAGAGGGGGACCGATCCAGCAAAGAAACAAACCAGGAGACACAGAATTGCAGGAAGAGGAAAGGGAAGATCACTGGAGCTCACTGAAGTAAGAAGATCTACACAGCAAGGAAGAACAGCCATAAAACGACAGAAGGGAAAGACAACACGTGGCAGGAAACGTGGTGAGTCCTGCTCCCAGGCAGGGGGAAGGAGGTGGATTCTCAGCTGACCCAGGGAAGACAAAGGCAGCTAAAAAAAAAAAAAAAAAAAAAAAACAACCCACACCTGCAAGGGCACAGGCCACTGGAGTGCTGGAGACCCTAAAGGTAGCTACAGGACTGAAAATAGGGGCCATTAACCCATGCTGAAGTAGAGGACAAGCAGGGGGGGATTTCCAGTAACACGCCTCCCAGCAGGTCAGCAGCTTTGAGAGAGTGCAGAGGGGACTGGAGCTGCACTCTCTGGCTGGGTTGCAGCAATCCCTGAATCAGCTCCGAACTGTGGACTACCTACTAGAGACCCCAGTGGAATCTCCTGCTGTTCTCAGCCAGAGCCCCAGAAGTTGGCCAACACTCAACAGAACCTCCCGACCTGGACAGTAGGGCAAGCTAGTAGGGGCACGGCTACATGCCTCCCATGGCTCCGCTCCTTTGAGAGAGTGCAACAGGGAGAGAAACCCTCACGGGGGCAGGGTGCGGTTGTGAACTGGGAGCAGTAAACAACTGAAGACTCAAACAGATTAGCCTGCTGAATTCAGCTCAAACCCCAGAAGTGGGACTTTGCTCAACAATCTGCCAACCCCAGCTGGGCAGCACTTTTGAGAGAAAGCTCTCGGGAGAGGAGCAGGGTACTAGGGTCGGATCTGAGGAACCTCCCTAGCCAGCTCAGGGCTGTGGATACCTTGCAACTAGTGGCTAGAGTCTGCAGTGGAACCCCCTTGCCTACGTGGTCTAGCAGGGACACAATGGCATGTCTTCCAGCAGTGCCCTCAGGCAGCCAAAGGCTGCAGCAGAACCCCTGGTGTCCTAGATCCAACCTCCAGAGGTGGAAAGCAGCTCAGCAGAGCTTGCCTACAGGGGTCTAGCAGGGACACAATAGCATGTCTCCCAGCAGCGGCTGGCGGTTAGAGGCTGCAGCAGAACCCCATGCTGTGCTAGATCCAAGCTCCAAAGGCAGAACGAGGCTCAGCAGGGTCTGCAGCAGAGACATAATAGTGTGTCTCCCAGGCGGCTAGAGACTTCAGCAGAACCCCATGCTGTGCTAGATCCAAGCTCCAGAGGCAGACACAGCTCTGCAGTTTGCCTACGTGGTCTACAGGGACACAATAATGTGCCTCCCAGCTGTGGCAGCGTCTTTGAGTGGGAGTTGCAGGGGAAGGGGCCTGGCACCAGGGTTGGGATGCAGAGCGTCCTGACCCAGCCTGGAGCAGTGAACTACAGACTTCGAACAGCAAGCAGTTGGAGAACCAGGCAGAATCCCCTGCTATGCTCAGCTAGAGCCCCTAAGGCAGCAGTGCCACCCAACAGATCTCCTGATCGGGAAAGAAGCACGGGCAAGTAGGGCCATTGCAGCGTGCTTCCCAACAGGGGAACACATTTGAGAGAATATAGCAGAGTGTGGAACCAAATGCTCTACGTCTGTCCGAAGCAAAGATAAGAAGCCTGAGGTTGCAAATTCTCTCATCTACACCCTATCCCCACTGGCATACACAAGACAACACCTAATCAACTAGCAACAACAGAACCAGGTTGCAGAGATATAAACCCAGGCGCAAACGAAACAACCCAACACCCACCCCACCATCACCTGCTGTCACCAATAGAGTAAGAAGAATTACGCTCATGCCAACGTTCCATGCAGTAGCAGCTAGAAAACACCTCCTATAGGCTACAGCACTGAGGGCAGTGGCTGTGGACAAGCAAGTCAGAGATTAAAATTCCAAAACGACAGGAAACAACATCACAATGAGGAGGAGTATCAAAAAAAGTAATGACTTAGAAGAAAGATCAAGCACTATCCGAAAAAAAAAGAACCAAAAACTAATCTCAATATCAGAGATGCAGGATGAAGACATAGAGGAATTACCAGATAAGGAATTTAAGAAATTAGTGATAAAATTCATCAAAGACAGCGAGAAGCACTGGGAAGAGTCCAAGAAATTCGAAAACCATGTCACTGCAGAAATAAATCAAGTCAAAAAGGGAATCCTCGATCTAGAGCACAAAATTGAGAGCTTAACCAACAGAATGAATACAGCAGAGGACAGGATATCAGAATTGGAAGACAATCAGAATGAAAGGCAGCAGCTCATCAAGCAGTTGGAGACAAATCTGGAGAAAGCCAACAGGTCAATACAGGAAATGAAAGACAACCTCAAAAAATCTAATATAAGAACAATAGGCCTCCCCAAAGGAGTGGAAAAGGAGATAGGCTTACAACAGGTTTTCAATGAGATAATACAGGAGAACTTCCAGAACACTGGAAATATAAATCCAGCACATATCCAGGAAGGACAAAGAACCCCCAACAGATTTGACCCAAAGAGATCCTCACCCAGACATGTAGTTCTCAAGCTCCCTTCATGCGAATACAAAAAAAAAAAAAAACTATTCTAAGACAAGTAAGAAGAAAGGATAAGATTACTTTCAGAGGAAGGCAAATCAGAATAACAGCCGATCTCTCAGAAGAAACACTCCAAGCAAGGAGAGAATGGGGTAAAACATTTCAAATCCTGAAACAAAACAACTGCCAATCGAGATTAATGTACCCAGCAAAGCTCTCATTTGTATTTGCAAATGAAGTCAAATCCTTTAACAGTAAAGAGAAACTCAAAGAATACATCAGCACAAAACCTGCACTAGAAAATCTCCACAGGAAGGTGCTAAACCCAGAAAGAAAAACTGAAAACCAAAATCAAAGATGGGTAATGGGAAGACCTCTCCACTAAAACCATACGAGGAAAGTCAACCAATCAGAGATCTTAATAGACACAAATCCAAACTTGCACGCTTACACACACACACATGGCAGCTCAAAATTACAACCTCTCAATATTATCTCTAAACACAAATGGATTAAACTCATCAGTCAAAAGACACAGATTAACAGAATGGATCAAAAAACAGAACACAAACATATGTTGCCTACAAGAGACACATCCAGATGTGAAGAAAATGAAAGTGAAGGGGTGGAAAAAGATATATCACACCAATGGACGAGAAAAAAAGACTGGGGTAGCGGTTCTATTTTCAGATGATATGGACTTCAATCTGACAAGCATTAAAAAGGACAGAGAAGGATATTATATGTTGGTGAAGGGAACGATCCATCAGGAAGTAATTACAATTGTGAACATATATGCACCTAACTCCAACGCGCCTAGCTACGTGAAGCAATTGCTTACAGACTTAAGGGGAGACATAGATACGCACACATTAAATATGGGTGATCTTAGAACTCCACTAACAACAATAGACAGATCAAAAAAACAAAAACTCAACAAAGAAACAACAGAGCTCATACAAACTTTAGAACAACCAGACTTAGAAGACATTTAAAGAACTTTTTATCCTAAGACCACAGATTATGCATTTTTTTCAGCAGTGCAAGGCACCTTCTCCAGGATCGACCACATGATAGGACAAAAAGCTAATCTACAAAACATCAAAAAGATAGGAATCATAGCATGTACCCTCTCAGACCACCACGGAATGAAACTGGAAATCAGCAATTCAAAATGCCCAAGGAAATACAGAAACACTTGGAGGTTGAAAAATTTGCTATTAAATGAACAATGGGTCAGAGAAGAAATCAAAGATGAAATAAAAAAAAATTATGGAAACCAATGAAAACTCTGACACAACATTCCAAAACTTGTGGGACACTGCCAAAGCAGTGCTACGGGACAAACTCATCACAATAGGAGCTCATGTCAAGGCTCAAGAGAGACCCCAAATACAGGAACTAAACACACACCTCCAGGAATTGGAAAAACAACAGCAGATGAGCCCCACATACAACAGGAAACAAGAAATCATCAAAACAAGTGAAGAAATTAATCAGATAGAAATAAAAAAACCAAACACAAAATCAATGAATCAAAAAGCTGGTTTTTTGAGAAGGTAAACAAAATAGACACCCCGCTGGCCCGTCTGACAAGGAAAAAACAAGAGAAAGCAAGAATTAACAGCATCAAAGATGAAAAAGGAAACATAACAACAGACACCACATGCATTAAGAACATAATTGGAATTTACTACAAAGCACTGTACTCCAACAAATCAGAAGACCACCAAGAAATGGAAAAGTTCTTAGATTCACACCACCTGCCAAAACTTAGCCCAGAGGCAACAAATGACCTGAACAAACACATAACTGTAGCAGAGATTGAATCACTGAATAACGATCTCCCAACAAAGAAAAGCCCAGGACCAGACGGCTTCACTACAGAATTCTACAAAACATTCTGAACAGAACTAACCCCAATCCTCTACAAACTCTTCAAAACAATAGAAAAGGAAGCAACCCTTCCAAACTCATTCTATGAAACCAACATTACCTTAATCCCAAAACCGGGCAGAGATCCAACAGAGAAAGAAAACTACAGACTTATCTCTTTGATGAACATTTATGCTAAGATACTCAAGAAAATCCTAGCCAATAGAATTCAAAAAATCTTCTGACAGACCATTCATCCAGATCAAGTAGGATTCATCCCTGGAATGCAGGGATGGTTCAACATCCGGAAATCCATCAATATATTACACCACATCCAAAAACTGAAAAACAAGAATCACATGATAGTATCAATAGACGCAGGAAAAGCTTTCGACAAAATCCAGGACAACTTCCTGCTAAAGATCTAACCAAGGTAGGCATAGATGGAAAAATGCACAACATAATCAAAGCAACATATGAAAAACCCAACGCCAGTGTCATACTAAATGGAGAAAAACTGGGGCCCTTCCCACTGAGATCTAGAATAAGACAGGGATGTCCGCTTTCCTCACTGCTATTCAACATAGTTCTAGAGGTACTCGCTGAGGCCATAAGACAAGAAAAAGAAATCAAAGGAATCCAAATGGGAAACGAAGAAGTCAAGTTTTCACTATACGCAGATGACATGATTCTTTATATAGAAGAGCCAAGAGGCTCAACACAGAAACAGGGTGGCAGGGTACAAAATTAATGAACAAAAATCAACAGCCATAGTGTATGCTAACAGCCCAAGTTGGAAAAAGATCTAACCAGCAAGATACCATTCAAAATAACAGAGAAATGTATGAAGTATCTACGAATAAATCTAACCAAAAACGTAGTTGACCTATTTCGGGAAAACTACAAACTAATTAAAAAAGAAATTGAACAAGACCTCAAAAGATGGAGTAACCTCCCATGCTCCTGGATAGGTAAAATCAATTTCATTAAAATGTCTATATTGCCAAAAGCAATATATACATTCAATGCAATTCAATTCAAATTGCCAAAAACATTCTTCATGGAACTGGAAACAATGATCCAAAGTTTCATCTGGAAACACAAAAAACCACGAATAGCTACAACCATCCTGAAGAATAGGAAGTTAGCAGGGGAAATCACAGTCCCACACCTCTGGACATACTATAGGGCAGTGGTTATCAAAACAGCCTGGTACTGGCACAAAGATAGAGAGGAAGATCAACGGAGCAGAATAGAAACAACAGAAGAGAACCCACACAGATACAGTCAAATAATCTTTGACAAAAAGGACAAACGATAATCCAGGCAAATGGGAAGGTCTGTTCAATAAATGCTGTTGGGACAACAGGTTGATAGCCTGTAGAAACAAAAACATAGACACACATCTATCACCATACACTAATATCAAATCTAAATGGATAAAATATCTAAACCTGCATCCACAAACCTTCAAACTTTTGGAAGAAAATGTTGGAAATACTCTGCAAGATCTAGAGGTAGGTCCCTACTTCCTAAAAAGGACACCAAAAGCAATAGCAATCAAGACCAAAATAAACAAATGGGATCTCATCAAACTAAGAAGCTTCTGCACAGCAAAGGAAACAATCAACAAAGTAAAAAAGCAGCCCACAGAATGGGAGATCTTGGCGCACGACATAGGTGATAGAGGGCTAATATCCAGAGCATACAAAGAACTACAAAACAGCCAAAACACCAAAATAAACAAGCCACTCAAGAAATGGGCACGGGAAATGGGCAGACATTTCACAAAGGAACAAACCCAAATGGCAAATAAACATGTGAAAAAATGCTCAAGCTCCCTGGCAATAAGGGAAATCTAAATTAAAACATCAATGAGATACCACCTAACGCCAATAAGACTGGCCCACATGAATAAAAGCACCAACAACACTTGTTGGCGAGGTTGCGGGAAAAAAGGAACCCTACTCCACTGCTGGTGGGGCTGCAGATTGTTTCAGCCTCTATGGAAATCAGTATGGAGAATATTCAAACAACTCAAAATTGACATACCGTATGACCCAGCTATAGCACTCCTAGGAATATATCCAAAAAACTTGTTTTACGAGAAACCAACATGCACTCCTATGTTCATAGCAGCACAATCAGTAATTGCAAAAACATGGAAACATAATGGCATTGCCCACTTTCCTATCCCCCTGAACCTTTTTTTCCTTTTTTCTTTTTTTTTCTTTTTCCTTTAACTGTAATTAACTATGTAAAGATTGTCAACAACAATACAATAATAAAACAAACAAACAAACAAACAAAAAGAAAAAAAAATGGAAACAATCAAAATTCCCATCAGCAGAGGTTTAGATAAGAAAGCTATGGTTCATCTACTCCATGGAATACTACTCAGCTATTAAAAAAAACAAAATGCAGCTCTTTGTGGCCAAATGGGCCCAACTGGAAACCATAATGCTAAGGGAAATGAACCAATCCCAAAAGGTTAGATACCACATGTTTGCCTTAATTTAAGATGATATAATGTTAAGCATAACATGTCATGTTATGGATGTTATGTCATATTTAGTATTTAAACTAAAATTGAACTGTGAATGGGGGGTCACAGAAAGTGGTTAAGAAATCGCCTTTATTTTTAACATGTTGACTGCTCAATACCATATCAATTAATCCCATAATGATGTTAATTGTTGCAGATGGTATGTTAGTGCTTTTATTTGACCGGGATGATATTCTGCTGTCTCTGCCCTCAGATCAGAAAGGGTCTCCCCAGTAAGTAGTTGGACTTGACTGTACTATAAGATGTTGGACTCTATGCTTGGCATATACTTGCAAAGAGGAAAGTTCAACTGAACTTGAACTATGGTATGCAACAAGGTGGAGGGACCCACCATGGGGGGCGTGGGGGGAGAATCCCAGATTCTATGTAATTACAACACAATGTAATTAATGAATAAATTTAATTTAAAAAAAAAGAAATTTTATTCTGATGTTGTGCCTCAGAGGGTTAGAATATAGGACACAGATTTCCAAAATATTTAAGGTATAAGACAAAGCTGTTTAAACTCAAGTGTGTCCTTTAATGCAAACTACAGCATTGTGTATTGTATTACTATTACTACTACTCATTTTGAGAGCACATGTACAAGCATATGGACATCAATAATACTGTCTAGACTTTGTTAAAATGGATTTTTTACGTCTCAAATTTTGTACACTGGTGGACAAAATGTATTTCATGGAGATATCTGTATCTTTGACAATGTACCTATTATAAAGTGACTGAATTTCCAAAAATAAAAAAAAATAAAAAAAAAAACAAGAACCAGTGAGTTTGAATCTACACATCAGGCACTGATTTATTCATCTCCTCTCTACTATACAAAAGAGAGTACTCTCCACACAGAGATGGCTCAATGTGCCCCTCCCCTACCCTGCAACGCTTCTTTGTATGACACAGGTTAGTTACAACCTTATTCGTAACTATTAGTATCAAAATGCATTGAGGTCTCTGGTGTTTTGCGTACAGCTTCCATGAAAAGCAAAGGCGATGTTCACAGATAATCAAGCTTGATGTACAGTTCAATTTCTTGACACAATCTTCAGAATAATGGGCTTCTTAGGCTTGAGGATTCCGTGTGTGGCTAATTTAGGGGGAATCTGCAACAATGAAGTAAACATACTGAGAAACAGAAAATTAAGCACAATCAATAACAGAAGCAAAACAGAAAAGCTACAATAACAATACTGAAATGTGCTAGCATCATTTCTGACCATATGGTTAACACATTTAGAAAAGTCTGATGAAGTTAATTTTTCTATGTTGAAACTTAAGTTGCTCTTGAGTGGATAACATATTTCAAGCTCATAAACAGTTCTGACCTTATGGAAAAGTCAATTGCATTTAGTAATGCAAACGAAAATATGTGCTTTTTGTTTCTAACATCTTCTCTTGTTTTCCAGCTGTACTGTGAATTGTAACTGCTGGAATTCTGAAGTTCTGAAGAGCTTTCTTGAATCCTCTTAGCTTCATTATCAGGGAGCCATTTATTTAGTGTGGGAGAGCATGCAATATTCTCATCTCAGTAAAGACAAGCTGCAGCAACTCCTCACAGACATGAACTAGAGCAGCATGAAGATGACTGGAAGCCTGACAAGGAGGAGTTATCTCTCACCACATGTGGCAGAGACCTGCTTTCCTGAAGTGATGAGTCCATTTCTTCACACATTTACAAACTTACACACTGAATTTCAGTTGGTGGCCAATTCTACTCTCCCAGCTTCCTCTGCAGAAAACATACTGAGGTCAAGGAGATGAATATTAAATGCAACTTAAACTCTAGACATAAGTTTCCTAGGGCCTTCCCTAGTAGGAATCTATGGCCATACTCTGTAATGATACTCTGCCACAGTTCATCACAAGACCAAAACCAGAGCAAGATGGAAAAAGATGAATACTGGACAGCTCCTGACAACCACTGGGACTGGGATTTTTAGCAGCCATTCCACCCAATCACATGTCAGTTCAAGCCTCTGTTACTGCATTTTCATGGTATTAACAGTTTGCACTTAAAGATAGAATCAAGAAGGTTATAAACTGAAACATCATGGGAGAGGAATTAAAAACACTAAATGAAAAGTAATTGTAAAAATGATAATATTCATGTGAGGGTTACAAAAGCATGCACTTCAGAACATCAAAATATAACAATTAATTTGCCTGCAAAAGGCATAGGCAAAGTCACATTAGTTCTCATCTATCATGATCATCACATTGGATATCTAAAACAAACCTAACACATGTGATGCTGACGATCAAATATAATGAACTATTCATTCTCACTGATTCTGTTCTATAAATTCTCATATTAATGGACATGAAGGCAAAAGATCACTGCTTATTATAAACATAACAAGTGATCATATTTGAATTTGAAATTCCACTTATACACATCTTTAGGAGATATACACAGAGATCTCTTGATAATATCATTTCAAATAAATTCCAAATCAAAGTCAAATCATTCTTCAACCTCTTTTTTTGCATGCTGACAGTGGGATGAGCCCCATAAAACACATTATTGAAAGATTATTCAAGGACGAAAGTGACACTAAAGAGTGTAGATTTGGGGAAGCATTCAGAGATGTAGGAAAAACAGAATTAAGAAAACAGTGTAGATATCTTGTGGCAGGGTGAGTTTGGGAGGGGTTTGGGCCTTGGGATTCGGAGGCAAGTGCCGCTCCTCACCGTGTGGCAGCTGTGGGGGGTGCCCCTGCTGGGTCGGACCCAATGCTGTGGGCTCAAGCCAAAGACACTGCCGCAAGGCAGTGAACGAGTCCTCCACCGTGTGGCAGCTGTGGGGGGTGCCCCTGCTGGGCCGGACCCAATGCTGTGGGCTCAAGCCAAAGACACTGCCGCAAGGCAGTGAACGAGTCCTCGGCCAGGGAGCTCTGGTGTATTGGTTGTCTGAATCGCTGCTTAGTTAGCTACTTGAGTCAAGGATGCTAAGTCACACTGTCTAAGGCAGAGGCCAGGACAAGTGAGGGACTGAGATAAGCTGAGTCAGAGTAACCACTGGCAGCCGCATGATCTACGGCTAGAAACAGGCCCAGTTGGGGAGGCATGGGGACACCTTACCTGGGTTGATGTTCCCACCAAGGGGCACTTGTGCTGGAAGGCGGATGCATTCTATCTAGGAAACAGTTGTAGTCACCCGAGGCATTAGTGTGGGCTGGGATTGGATGCACCAGGCCAGTTCAGATCCCAACACCATCTGGTGTCATGGAGAACCAGACGGTAGATGTGGGACTGATTAGGCTGGGTCTCAACCCCCTACTGAGCCATGCGTGAGCTGTACGGGGGTATGGACAAGGCTTGGCTGGGCTGAAACATCCAACAACAAGAACCAGAATGGGGTGAAAGCCAGCCAGGAAAAGCCACTGTTCCTGCTAGGACAGGAGGTAAACTGGGTAGGGTTGGCTCATGGACCCCCTGGTATGCGCAAAATCTGCCATTGGGAGGGGTTCTGATGGAGGAGCCTGGGCAACTTCTCTGGCAGGACACAGTCCCTGCAGGTAAGCGCAAGAAGCATGATAGGAAACAGCCCACAATAGGCCATGGAAAGTTTCCCACTATCACACACTCAGCATGGGTCAGGAGCAGACCAGGCTGAATCGGTTCATGTCACCGACTGGCAAATCTGATCACCAGAACAGAGTGTGGGATGAACCGGGTTTGGTTGCGACAAAACCAGTACACATTATGGAATGCCAGGGCGTGGTTGCCTATACTGGATATGAATGCAGCACCCAATAGGCACACGTGAGATCCAGGAAGGGAGGGGCAGAACCGGCAGGGGGATTAAGGGGCTGGTTCCCTCACCAGACAGCTACTCCCAATGGATAGCGTGGGCTGGGATAGAGACAGATCTGGCTAAGCAAGGCTACAACACCTGTGCGCTGCATGTGGACTAGATCAGGGAAAGGCCAGGCTGGGCTGATTGTTCCTGCTGGTGCAAGCATAAATTAGAGTGGGTGAGGGATGTATGGGCATAGCCACAGTAGCTGGCACTGGGGACTAATTCTGTCAAGTCAAATCACAGAACCACATAAAGAGTGCATAAACCGGGACAGAGAGACCTGAGAGGGAAAAAGTGGGTTCCCCCTTCTTGGGTCACTATTCCCGTGGGAGGGCATGAAAACTATGACGGGAGCTGGGATGGCTAGAGAGGCACTCAACAACACCCGTGAGGGCTGGATGGTTGAGTTGGTTAGATAGAACTAAGCTTTAATACCCATTGACAAGTACAAGAGGCAAATGGGATGTGGGACAGACTGGTCTACTGCTACACATACTGGCAAACCAGGGTAGGGGGCGGGCCTGGGTTATTGTGGGTCGCCCCAACTAAGCTGCAGCTCCCACTGGTTGATGCAAGGGCCGAACCAGACTGGACTGCAACACCCATTGAATCCAGTGCAACTCGGGACCGAAAACAGAACCAACTCAGCAATTGAAACCACCAGGTGATTGGGGTAATGGGCTGTGCTGGGCCCTGCGCTTGCTAGAACATACAAGAAACTGGTCTGGGAATACCTCAAAGTTTCTTTGGAGATCTCCCCAATTGAACTGCTGGATTCAGAACTCTAATCAAAAAAAGACAGAAGACAGAGCAGATCAATCATTCATCTCAGCTATATGTTGGCAGTGAAATATGGGGCACACGGAGACTTTATAATGGACCATATCAATCAGTGGACGACCTCATGGAGCGAAACTGGCAGCGATTCATAACCGGAGAACTATTAACACCACTCGAGCACATATCTCAGAGCATGCCCCACATCTGGGACTTGGGGTAGGTGGGAAACCGGGTGGGGCTTCTCCCTCAATATCCCCCTGTACCTCAGATACATGATGGAAACAATATGGACATAATAGTATTACCCACTTCCCTATATCCCCCTGAACCTTTTTTCTCCCTTTTTTTCTTTTTCTTTCTTTAACTGTAATTAATTATGTAAAGATTGTCAACAACAATACAATAAAATAGATTATAAAAAAGAAAACAGTGTAATGACAAAGCATTCTATTATAACACGAAAACAATCGGTTTTTGAAAAACCTGTCAGAAAAATATTCTCACTACATTAAGTACACTAACCTGGGTTTCCTTGCAAGGCTTGAAGGAGAAGTTCTGCATTAATCGGACCAGAGCAAGTTTTATGTTCATGAGAGCAAACCTCATGCCAATGCAATTTCGAGGACCAGCTCCAAAGGGAAGGTATACATAAGGATTAATATTGTCCTTGTTTTTCTTATTGAACCTGATTCCACAACAGAAATGACGACACATTAGTGATGCGTAGAATCACAAAAATCACTTAGTTGGACTTATCAATTGGACCTTTGAGATAATTATTGTTTGGCCATTCAAATCTTGCTATTATTGAACTTTCAGAATTCTAAATTGGAGAGCTGTTCCAGTTAGCAATTACCCTCACCACACAGGACTTTTCTGTCTTGTTGATGAGATAATGTGAGTGCTGTTCAAAAAGACACTTTGCACCTTAACATTATATTAAAGGTGGTGATGAGTTCACATTTTGGAATACATATGGGAAGTAAGGATGGAGGAAGGGAAAGCAGGTTCCTGCTTCAGCTGACAACCATATGGACATATGTTAACTGAGGAAAAAGATGATGTCTGCTAGTGTCTAAACAAAACTTTTCCCCCATTTTCTCTCTTCTCCAACCTCCTTTCCACCTGTCTTCCTCCTCATTCTCTTTCACCTTTCTTTCACTTCACTCCTTATCCATATACTTATTCTCTTTCCAAATTCTCCATCAAACACTCTTTGACATTACTCCCCACCAGCATACTTCTTCTCTCTTGCCATAATTGTTTAAGTGAGTTACTGACATGACATCTGATGCTATCATACTTTAATAACAGCAGTGATTTATTTTATATCTCTTCAATCAAGTCACAAATTATTTGAATATAAAGCTATCATTTCCTCATGCAATTCCTGGATAGTTGATGGTATTGAGAAAATAGTGTTTATACTGGGAAAACGACCATGGGATATTGTTCTTTGATTTTAAAATAGAGTTACAGTTTTGTACAATATCCTTAAATTTCTATAGTTTTTTCTTTTTGAAAAATTAATCTATCATTTTTATAAGGAAGTCAGATATACATGTAGGAGGAGTGACAGAGGTGAAGATTCCCATCTGCTTTTTCAAACCCAAAGTGGCCACAATTGCCCCCATAGACTTGTATTTCTCTCTTACATATGGGAATATTTCAAACATTCTCCAGCTTCAACATTGATAACATCCAGTGTTCTCATTGTTTGGCCCAAGCACTGACACTTAAAGGTTGATGACTAAAGTATTCGAAGAGAACCCTACAGACTTATCACTGAACATGAATAAAGCTACAGAAAGTAGATGTCCTGATTGCAGGACACAAAGAATTCATGGATTTCAAAACAAAGGGTTATGCGAACACTAATTTAATTGACTCATAATTACCACATGAGCACTCTGTGCCATCTGTAGGGCCAACATGCCCTCAACAAAATTTCTGTCAACAGGAAGTCCATCTGTAAGCGATAAAAATGTCTGCATCCCAAGACTTCTGACTTGCCAGCCAGTGTTCCATAAATTTCTTCACTTTTCCTTACCAAAACAACAATGGTAGCTGATCCACCATTTCCAAACTGTACAATGTGCAAAAGCCTGACCTATATTACTACTTCCAAGAATAGCAAACAGCTTTGGGAGCCAGTGACTTCACACTGAAAGAAGGATTCACTCACTACTAAGTAAGCATGTGGCCTGCCAGAAGATAGCAACTAGAACCAGGATCAGGGTGCAGGCCCCGGTCTCCCAAAGATTAATTCCACAGCTTAGCTTGTTTCTCAGAGGGTAACAGGATGGGCAATTTTGGCCTGATACATCTAGCAACTGGCTTAACCGCAACTTCCTGCTTCCTATTTGTCAAGTTATCTGCCAAGGGATTGGATAAACACTGGGAGGAACTCGAGGGATTTAGGGTGGCCACTTGAGGATTGGATAGACACTGGGAGGAACTCAAGGGATTTAGGGTGGCCACTACTGGGAGGAACTTGAAGGATTTAGGGTGGCCACTTGAGGACTGGATAAACACTGGCAGGAGCTAGACAGAGTATAAAAGAAAGCCTGGAGTTTCAATAAAGATCAATCTATCATCGATTGGCATTCGGTGTACTGCGTGTTGTCTTGTTGTCTTTTTTGTAACCCTAGTCCCTCCGCTCAGCTCGGGGTACGTGGTGACGCGGGCGTTGCCAACATCTGGATGTCCCACCAAGTTTGAGAAAGAGAGGATACGACGAAGGGTCGTCCCGGGAGGCTGGACAGCTGATTCAGGTAAGTGGGACATATTGTAAGTCTCTCCTAAACTGGTAGGAGAGGGAGTTTCATTTTGAAATATAGTTAGGTTTTAGTTTTATTTTGAAATATAGTTAGATTTTAGACTTATTTTGAAATATAACTAGGTTTTAGATTTTCTTTTGTAAGTTTTCGATTTATTTTGAAGTATAGTCAGGTTTTAGATTTATTTTGAAGTATAGTTAGGTCTTGGTGTTTAATTTATCCGGTGAAAAGTACGATAAAATGGGTTCTGCCTTCTCCCGGGATAAATTGGCCACCGAGCCTGAAGAACTTCTACATCAACTGGGGATGCCAGTTAAATTTAAAATGATTAGAAATTTTGTTAAAGCCATTCAATCTAGCAGTCCTTGGTTTATTGTTTCAGGCAACTTGAATATTCCTGATTGGGAACAGGTTAAGGCCAATTCACCATCCTGTTTACAAAAAGACCCAGATAATTTCCCCATTGTTAACATTTCTTTGTGGCGCTTAGTCCGTGATTCATTATTTACTCATAAAGTGAAAGTTGAGAGACAGTTAAGAGAAGTACAGACTACTTTTGAAGAAATCCAGGGGTGGGAAGTTCTACGGTCCTTGGAAGCCTGGAATGAGGCGGCCTCGAGTGAGGCCACCCGGAGTAAGACTTCTTCTTTAGAAGAGAGTGAGGTCTCTTCTTTAGAGGAGAGTGAAGCCTCTTCTTCAGATGAGAACGAGGCCTCTTCCTCAGAAGAGAGTGAGGACAAATGAGATGAGGAGGTTTTCTTAAAGTGGAAAATTAAGGATAAAGAGAAGGTTTTCTTAAAGCAGGAAATTAGGGACATTAAAAGAAAGTTAAAGAAAGCAAGAATAGGTGCACGTTCCTCTGGCAAATTGTCCAGTTCAAGACAACCACCATATGTCCCTAATTTTGTGACCCCTACCGCTCCTCCTGAGGAGGAAGCCACGGGCCATTCACCCAATAATTACCCCATGCGGCCATTGAGTGATGGCCTCACTGATCAGCCTGTGGGTGGGGTTCGATGCTTCCCTGTAATAGAGGTCCCAGTTCGAGGAGGTCCCCCTCACCGGGAGCATCAGCCCCTTCAATTTAAAGACCTCAAAAATGTAAAGCAGGCTGTTAAAGATTATGGTGCCCAGGCACCCTTTATTCTTGCACTCATAGAATCCTTTTCAACTTTGAATCTTACTCCTAGTGATTAGATGCAATTGTGCCGCTCTGCTCTCGATGGTGGCGACTTTCTCCTATGGAGAGGGGATTTTCAAGATAGGTGCAGATTCTTTGCTGAGCAGAACTGGGGGCTGGGGGACATGCAGATCGAAGCCTTGAAATGCTTACTGGCGCTGGACCTTTTGAGGGCATCCAACAACAAGTTAATTATCACCTAGGAGTTTATGCACAGATAGCAAATGCAGCCCTTGGAGCCTGGAAGGCCTTACCTAACGCTAATACAGGAGACCAGCTTTCCAAGGTCTTGCAAGGCCCTACAGAACCTTTTCAAGAATTTGTGGACCGTATTATGCAGGTTGCTACTAAGATCTTTGGTAACGTGGAACCAGCAATGCCAGTAATTAAGCATATAGCCTTTGAGAATGCTAATAAATATTGCCAGGATGCTTTCAGGTCCCACAGAGATAAGTCCCTGCATGATTATCTTAAAATTTGCAGACATATTGACTCCACCCATGCCCTTGGGCAAGTGATAGCAGCCGCTGTTCAACACCCTCAGCCCCACCCTAGGGTGCCTCCCAAAACCTGTTTCAGATGTGGACAACCTGGACATTTTAAAAAACAGTGCCCCAAAATTCCGCGACAAGGAAGATCACCCCCACAATCCTTGCAGGCCCCAGATCTTTGTCCAAGATGCCATAAAGGCTATCATTGGAGCAGTGATTGTAGGTCCAGATATGATGCCCAAGGCAATCCCCTATCGGGAAACGGGATCAGGGGCCCGCTCCGGGCCCCCCAACCTCAAGTGTATGGAGCCCAGCAGACACCTGTAACCTCTGGAACAGCGCAGACTCCTTCCAGAGTCCCTCTCCCACGGCGAGGAACACCGACATTTCAACCCTCCTCAGAGCAACACCAGGTAGCGCAGGACTGGACCTCTGTGCCACCTCCGGAGAGGTATTGACCCCGCTCCTGGGGCCCCAACGGATAAAAACAGGAGTCAGGGGCCCCTTGCCTAAGAATACCTTGGGCCTGATCCTAGGGAGAAGTAGTGCTACTATGCATGGAATCAGAGTACTCCCCGGAGTGATAGATGAGGTTACTCCAGCAAAAATAGAAGTCATGGCAGAATCAGCCAAAGGCACTATAATCATTCCACCAGGAGCTAGATTTGCCCAGCTGATCTTGATCCCCAAGGTTCCAACTGACAACCCCATTCTTAAGAGAGATAGACAAGGAGGATTTGGAGATTCTGGCCCCTTAGCATGTTGGGTCTCCCACATGCAAACCCGACCCACCTTACAGTTAGAGATAGAAGGGAGAAAATTCACAGGTTTACTTGATACCGGGGCTGACAGTACAGTTATATCCCAGGCACAGTGGCCAAGTTCCTGGCCATTAGAGGCCACCCCAACCGTTCTCCAAGGGATAGGAACTTCTCAGCCACAGAAAAGCGCCAGGTTGTTAAGGTGGAAGGATCAAGAGGGGCATTCAGGAGTTTTCCAGCCGTATGTCTTACCAGATATTCCTATCAATCTGTGGGGAAGAGATTTGTTGAGTGTCATGAATGTTGTATTGACCTCTCAGCCTGTGCCAAATATGCTTAATACACAGGGATACTTTCCTGGAAAAGGTTTGGGCAGACATCTTCAAGGTGACCCCCAACCAGTCTGTGACAGGGTTAAAAATTAGAGGCTGCAATGGAATTGGTAAAGGAACAGCTTGAGAGAAATTAAAAGAAGCCCATTGTTTACAGGTCTTTGCCTATATTTTAATATAACTCACAAAACAGGCATCCCTTATAATCCTCAGGGTCAAGCCATTGTTGAACGTTACAACCGTACCCTTAAAGTTTATCTAGAAAAAATAAAGAAGGGGGATGTGGCTGAGCATTGCAGCTCACCCCATTCCTTACTGGCATCTGCCATCTATGTGCTAAACTTTTTAACTGTCACTAATGATGTAGCTCCTGCAGAGTGCGATTGGCTTCGCCCTGCTAATGAGAATAAAGGCCAAGTAAAATGGAAAGATCTGGCCACAAATAAATGTACTAACCCCTAGATGGGTTCCCGAGAGACTTACACGACAAATCTCCTTGGCTCCAACTCAGCATAATCCCACTCCTAATGATGTTCTTGCAGGATAGGAGACCCTGACAGCAGTGGCGCAACTTCCTGGTATCCTGCCCATGTGAAACGCAGATCCCCAGCTGCTCCCCGATTTACCATCATATATGTGTTACCCCTGTGAAATGGCATTTAACTGGCAGCATGGATGTTTTAGGAGCAAAGCGCAATCTTGGCCATGGGGCTGATGGTCGTAGCCATGATTGCAGTACTATTTACACTTCTTTACCGCCTATGCAGGCAACAAGCCTGGGAGCAGGTCATTATTTGACAAACCATGATGCCTTTAGCTGTGGAAAACCCTAGCGCTCAAGTTTTGTTGAACATGGTATGATGGGCAGCCAGAGCCGGGTAAGATCTGGCAGCGCTGATGACCAACCTAAGACAGGGATTTCCCAGGTGGGGCTCCCCATGACGGGTAAGGCGTCAACTGACTGCTGGACAACCTAAGACAGGCGTCCATTAAAAAAAAAAAAAAACAAAAAAAGAGGGGGACATGCAGGCCCCGGTCTCCCAAGGATTAACTCCACAGCTTAGCTTGTTTCTCAGAGGGTAACAGGATGGGCAATTTTGGCCTGATACATCTAGCAACTGGCTTAACCGCAACTTCCTGCTTCCTATTTGTCAAGTTATCTGCCAAGGGATTGGATAAACACTGGGAGGAACTCGAGGGATTTAGGGTGGCCACTTGAGGATTGGATAGACACTGGGAGGAACTCAAGGGATTTAGGGTGGCCACTACTGGGAGGAACTTGAAGGATTTAGGGTGGCCACTTGAGGACTGGATAAACACTGGCAGGAGCTAGACAGAGTATAAAAGAAAGCCTGGAGTTTCAATAAAGATCAATCTATCATCGATTGGCATTCGGTGTACTGCGTGTTGTCTTGTTGTCTTTTTTGTAACCCTAGTCCCTCCGCTCAGCTCGGGGTACGTGGTGACGCGGGCGTTGCCAACATCCGGGCACCCAGACTCTCTTGACCTGACTGACTCTTCTGTCCATCCGCAATGAGGACTTCTCATTAGCACATCTTGTGGTTTTACAATTGCTTTACAGGAAGAGGCCACCAGATGCAAATTGGAAAGCTTTTCTATAAGTACTATGACATTTCACACCCAAAGTAATTAGCATAGGAAAACTGGAAAGAAGTTTTAAAAGCCTGCACACTTAAAATAAACTACAGTTAATAAATTACAGCTAAATGCAAATATTACCAAAACTATATAAATATTTATATGTATATACTGTCTGTGTATCAGTAGAAGACAACATCCAAGATCCACAATAATACACAATCCACACACTCAAGTCCATAATAGGAAATTACATAGCATTTTCAGAGCCTCCTTGTATAATTTAAGCTTATGAGAAGCAACAACAACAATTTGGATTTAAGCATGACAATAGTATGCTTTCTCCAATTATCAGTTTGGACAATTTTGAAAACAATCATTATTTTTCCATAAGAAAAGCTTCTAAAAATAAGGTATACAAATGATTCTACCCTCACAAGTTCCTTATCTTCACAGATATTTACCACATATGCTTGAGCAAGATTGTTTCAACGTAGGTTCCCCTTTCCAGGGATCCTGTACCTTTCAGGGCGAAACTCACAAGGCTTTGTCCAGTACTTCAGATCTTGGTGAAGGGCATAGGTCGGAATTGCCACAATTGTCCCTTTAGGAATGAATACCCCATTTATTTCAATGTCTTTCTTGCATATCCTCTCAATTCTGGTAGCAAGTGGGTATAATCTGAGAGTTTCATTCACCACCATGTCAAGATATTCCATCTGCATGACAGCATCATATGTGACAAGCATCTGGGCAGAAACAAACAGATTTTGACAAAATGAGATTTGAAATTGAAACAGATGTGTCCTCCATCCTGTTCAATGAACAGTGCCTCCAGATGTGGAAAGTAGTTGTGAACAAGGAGATTTTGTGGACAAACCCCTAACCAGGCTCAGAAATCATGAGCATGGCCTTACAATGCTCATGCTTTCTCATGTGTATGAAAGAGATAAACATTGGGCATGGCATGGTTGCCTAATGGCTAAAGAACTCGCCTTGCATGTGCTGGGGTCCTCTATGGGTGCTGGATCCAAATAGGGCAGCCCCACTTCTCCTCCAGGTCCCTGCCTGTGGTCTGGGACAGCAGTGGAGGACAGCCCAAAGCGTTGGGACTCTGCACCTGCATGGGAGACCCAAAAGAATCTCCTGGCTCCTGGCTTCAGATTGGCTCAGTTCTGGCTGTTGCAGCCACTTGGAGAATCAATCATTGGATGAAAGATCTTTCTCTCTGTCTCTGCTCCTCTCTGTATATCTTTCAATTAAAAAATGATGAATCATTTTTAAAAAGACAGATGAACAGAGTAGAACACTGTGCTTAAAGAAAATAGGCAGGGCCCAGTGTGATGGCGTAATGGTTAAAGTCCTCACCTTACATGCCTGGGATCGCATATGGTTGCCGGTTCTAATCCCAGTGGCCCTGCTTCCCACCCAGCTCCCTGCTTGTTGCCTAGAAAAGCAGTTGAAGATGGCCCAAAGCCTTGGGACCCTACACCCATGTGGGAGACCCGGAAGAGCTCCTGGGTCCTGGCTTCAGATTGGCTTAGCTCCAGCCGTTGTGGTCACTTGGGGAGTGAACCATCGGACGGGAGATCTTCCTCTCTGTCTCTCCTCCTCTCTGTATATCTGCCTTTCAATAAAAGTAACAAAATAAATCTTTAAAAAACAAACAAACAAACAAACAAAAAATATGCAAAGTCACAGTCACCTCTCAAAGAGAGGCTACAGCACTGCCAACAAAATGGACCATTAAAAGCAGAGAATCCCTCAATTTGCCTCAGAATTTTCTCCTCAAAAATGCTGGTTGGAAACTGCTTTGGCCCCATATAAAATATCTGAAAGGGCCAAGATTGGCATGTAGCAGGTGAAGCCACCGCTTTCAATGACACCATCCCTCATGAGGGTCAGGAGGTATCTATTCCATTTTCATCCATCTCACAGATAATGATCTGAAAATGGCAACATAGTGCATGCCAGGACTTTCTGTCCCAGTCACCATTAAGGGAGACCATAAGCAACTCTGATTCCTGCCTTCATCCTGATGTCACACTTGTCATTGTGGACATAAAGGAGTGACAAGAAAATGAAAGATCTCTCTGTCCCTCCTTCTCTTTTTTCCTTTCTCTGCATTTATCTCTCAAAATAACTGAAGAAAGAAATAGTTTTTCTAATTGTCCAACTAGGCCCCCGTTATTTTTTTTTATATATGTGTTAATATGACAATAAATTCAGGTCAACTGAGGTTCTACAGAGATAGGAAAACACTTTCACTCCATATATTATTTCTAGAATTGTCCCTCGTGCATACCTTAAGGCTGTGTTTATCTGGCCATCAAATAGCCATGCCACACTAGATTCCAGGCTCCTTCACAATCAAGAGCAGACACCCTGAATAATCTCTTGTCTTTTTTAACACTGGTGGTGTGAATGGAGGATGAGAATGGCAGGAAACAGAACACAGTCTGCCTCCCTAGGCCAGTCTGGACAGCCCTGGCCAGCTTCACCCACGCAACAGCTCAACAAGACAAAATCCAGTCAAATGAAGCAGACCTAATGACCACAGACTTGAGTAACAAAGACTCCTTCTAGGTGCCTTTGTGGATTCTTGCACCTGACACGTAGGACAAACACTGATTTACCAAGTTGTTATAGTTCTGTGAGTAGCACCTTCAGCCCCTTTTCCCCATGAGTTTTTCTCCTTAGATTATTCCTTTTCTTGTAAATGAAGTATCTTCACTGCATACTTTGCAAGCAGTTCCCTGAACAGTGCTCTAGAGGCATTCTATCAAGACACTACTCCTGTCCCACAGTTCACCCATCCCAAGTACCACTCATTCACTCACCTTATTGGAAAAAGCTGTATCAATCTCCTGCTGCAGTTTCTGCTGAACATCAGGGTGAGTGGCCAATAAATACATGATGAAAGAAAGAGTATTGCTAGTGGTCTCATAGCCACCAAAAAGAAACATAATTGACTGGGCTACCAATTCTGTATCAGTCAGAGCTAACAAGAGAAGAAAAAGATTTTAAGCAGAGTAGGTCACTGTGAGTCACCCTATAGTAGATGAAAAATTCCATATTGCCGGGGTCCGTGTAATGGATGTAGGGAAACAGGAAGGTGTGAGACACATTGCTTCCATTGCAGGCAGGGCCGCGAAGGAACTCCCCGCCGAGCAGGGCTCCGGCAGGACGTTGTTTTGATCACCTGAATGCAGCCCGCTTTCCATTGCCCGACACCGGACTTCCCCACTGAGTTTTCAGTAATCTGCCTAGGCATTGTCTGCCCCTGCGGAGTTAACAGTTGATGTATGGTATCTGTGCTAGCTTGGAAGTTGATGTTATTGATATTTGCTTCTAGCATAAAGGTTTTTGCCTACTACTGCTACGGCTGCCACCATTGCTATGTTAATCAAAGGTGTCCCGTCCCCAGGTGCCAGGGACTTGTTTACAGCCTTTTCTCTCCCATTGATGTATTAGTCAAAGGTGTCCCATCCCCAGGCACCAGGGACTTGTTTACAGCTCTTCCTCTCCTATTGACGGTATGCTAATCAAGGGTGCTAACTCCCCAGGTGTGGGGAAAACCCATTCTTTCCCTTCTCTGATCTTTGGATCTCGCCTCCTGTTTCACATTTCCTCTCTTAGTTGATTCAAGAGGTATGAGCCTGCCTTAGGTGAGACAAATGGCAAAATTATCTTTAGCAACACCCATTTAATCATGACGTAAAAAGTCTGAGCCAGAGTTTAACTGATTCTGTATAAATAAAGCGGACGGCTTTATTGCCGTGTCCACTATCTTCAAGGAATTCTGGTGGTCCGTCTCTTTCTTTGCGCTGACTCCACGCACACTTCGCGGGTTTCGAGCCTCGGCTGGAGCTGGACTCCGGCACCATATATAAACAGATGTTATTGTACACCAAGTTAAGCTACCGCCTACAAAGACAGCATTGGATTTGACTGCTGGAATCACGTCTAGGTTCCTGATTCTAATTCAGCATTCTGGTAGTGATTCTGGAAGGGAAAAAAAAAAAATATGGCTCCACTACTTGTGTCCCTGAACATGCACAATAGATTTCAACAGAGTTTCAGGTTCTTGGATTATCTCTGCCCAGCCCCAGTCTTGGCAGCCATGTGTGGAATCAATCAGTGATGGAGGGATACTCACTCTCTGGTTCCCACTTTAATTCTTATTTTAAATAAATAAATACTTAAAGGAACAAAAAGTTTACAAAAATTTCAAAATTATTGTAGGAAAAAAATGTGCAAATATGCAGCAGGTTGGCTCAATTGGCTAATGCTTCACCTCCCATGGCCAGCATTATGTAGGGTGCCAGTATTTATCCCAGCTTTTCTACTTCCCATCCAGCTCCCTGCTTACAGTCTGGGAAAGCAACAGAATAGGATCAAAGGTAAGGGTTATGCAATGGCATGGGGGAGTATGAAAAAGCCCCTGACTCTCGGTTTAGGATTGGCTAAACTCTTGTCATTGTGGCAGTTAGAGAGTAAATCAGTGGTTCAAGTCTTTTCTGTTTTTCCTTTACTCTGTAAATCTGATTAGCATTTCCAATAGAAATTTTAAAAAAGAAAAAAAAATGAAGAAGAAATTCAGTGTTAAAAATGAATGTTATTCACACAGAGCCAGAAAAAAATATTTCCTTGAGTTCACTTTATCCCAGCTTATCCCATGCACTGCCATCCTCTCTTCATTACAACATCCTCATCACCAATTCAGTTAGGTGATGTCAGGAGAATGCTTCTCTGTCACACATGCACAGTGCAACCAGTACACCATTTGGATAATATGGAGTATCATTGTCCTTAAGGAAAATACATTAAATTCTACTTATAATATTTGAAAACACTGAGTGTAAAATAATGACTTTACTGTATAAAAACTAAAGGATGTTTCACTTATGTATATGTGAGTTAAATTAAGGGGACAAGAATGGGCTACAGATAAAATTGTGACATTTAGAATGTAGTCCAAGGATGAACTGCAGCTAGGAGCTCACGAAAAATTCAGATTTCCAGCAACAATTACACAGGACAACATGGAAATTCTTCAGAATTCTGAAAATAGATCTACCATCTGACACAGCCATTTTTCCCTCTGAGTTTCCCATGCATGCTTGGTTACCTTTGTAGGAATCAACTTCCTTGGAATTCTGGGAGTTAATCATCAGTTGTAGAAAATCGACTCGGTGCTGAAAGAGAAAGATCAAAGCAAGATAACCTATGTCACAAGTCCATCAGGAGTTCAGCAGTGCAGCTGCTCTCTGAGGAGACCCCACTCAAGTCTAGAGTTCTGCCTGGAGTGGCCTGAGTCATCATCTCAATACTATATCTCAAAACGATCATATGGCTGAAACTCCAAAACCTGGGCAAAAAAAGAACACCCTCATGCAAGTAGCATCACATTTTACCTTTTTCTTATCTTTGAGACGTTCTTCTTTAATCTTTTCAACAGAGGTTATCAAAAAATCTGTAACATCTCTGGGGTACCTAGTGACATTCAATGCTTCATATACTGGGGTGAGGAAGGGAAAGAGTGCTACAGGAAAAAGACAAAAAAAAATGATAAGGAAAAGCAAATTTTATGTAGCATAATTATAATCTCTGAATCAGGACAGTAAAAGACCTCAGGGTTCTCAACAAGGAAGCATTCCCTCAGTGTTCTCTTTAGTCTTCCAGAACAAACACTGAGCAATTGCACAACCACATACAGAGGCCATTACTAGAATGGGCCATCAATGGCCTTTTCTTCATTTTTGCAATGAAAGGGTCCTGGAATGAAGCTCACTGGATAGAATGGCACAAGTGACTGCAATTGAAGAACAAGGTACTTAACACATTCCTTAAAATGAACTGTAGACTTTTGGTGACAAAGCTTAGAAAACATCCTAAGAAACATCTAATCAGAAGTGCAATGACCAAGAGCAATAGAAGAGACAGGCACGATGAATATTACTAATGCCTCCCCCCAAAAACGAAGTAAAAATATTTATCAACTGTGAAGTAAACTGAGGAATACTTTGAGGAAATGGGGGATAAAGAATTTTAAAAGTGGCATTCCTTTGCTGAGATGGTGGGGGGTGGATGGGTAAGGGTTTGTATCAGCTCATGGGAGCCTGAGGATATGGGCTTGGTAGGGGCAGGGGGGCATCACCAGTGGGGCAATGGGGACCTTAGAGTTCACATCTAAGCAGGCAAACAAACCTGGAGAATTCCTCATGTTCTTGGTGCCAGGTGAAGTGAGGAGAGGGGAAGGCAGAGCCACAGGGCAACATGCTGCCCTGGTATGCTGGTTGACCAGGCCTGGAAAACTACAATAGGCATGAATTATGGATAGGTAAAGGGGTAAAGCAATAGTCTAGCACATGTACCAGCAGCTTGGGACTCTGGGTGGGCAGGTAGAGCTCTGTATCAGCACACCACTCACTGGGCTTGCAAAGGTTGAGCTGGAGAACACAGGCACTGATGGGCACAAGGATTGTGGATTCATTAGGGAAAGGGGTAAAGGGATATGTGGAAGGGAGGACCACTCAGGGAGTTTGTTGCAGTAAGAAATGATTCCTGAGGAACTCCTAGCAACAAGGCCACTGTAATTGAAGAACTTTATGGTCTGACTGATGTACTGCAAAATGGGAGACCTGAGTTGGGCTTGTTAGCATGAAATACTGCTGACCACCACAGACCAGCCCACACAAAAGCTAGGGCTAGGGTCCTTCCTGGCAGGATTAGATCACAGTATCTGACAGTGAGTGTTGTCATAGGGGATGGGTAATATTAGGCTGGCCCGTGACACCAGCACAATAGGGAAGCAGGTCCAGGGGTAGATTCTGTGGGCGATATGTGGGCCTAACCCTCAGGAATCACAAGTACTGCTGGTTAGCTTAAGATTTGGGATAGTGCAGGGCTGAGCTAGGCATGACCATGGAACCTAACCTACCAACACTCATTGATAGTGGGGCTAGGAACAGGCACAGCAGGTTCCAGTTGTAGCTCCCATATATGCACCACAAAACAGGATATGGGGCAGAACAGGTCAAAACGTTACCCAGCTCATGCAATGCCTGGGATGAAAGGGCAAGCTATGCCAGGTATGGATCTACACCACCTGGCATGTGTGAGATCTAGGCTTGGGATTGGACAAGGTGAGGAACTTTGGAAACTCCCCTGGTGGGCCATAGTTCTGGCTATTGAGCACATGTTTCAGGCCTGGGCAATGGGCATGCTCCCCATGGTAGCTCTACCCACTGAGAAGTGTGTGGGATGGTTTTGAAAGACCATGGAAGAGGCAGGGCCAAGCAAACCTTAACACAATGACAAGTACAAAACTATGCGGGAGTTTGGATCATGCCAGGCTTGGCTATCATACCTACCAGTTTGCATGAGGCAGAGATGGGAACAGACTGAGCAAGGCCTGGATGCAGCACTGCCTACAGGATTTGGGAGTAAGGCCAGCCAAGTCAGGCTAGGCTACAGCATCTGAAGGCAAAACGCAAGACAGGGGAGGGGGGATACCAAACTAGGCCAGAGCAACCAGTGGCATGCACATCATCCGTGCCTGGGAACAAACCTGGTTGTGGAGTTAAGAGGACACCAAGGCTGAGTAGGGACATAATTGGTGAGTGCAAGGTTTCAGTGGGGGCTGTAATCTGGTCTGGGCATGGCTGTAATGTACTTCGGCAAGGGTGTGGACCATTATGGTGTGTGACACACTAGATTACAATCCAGAACCCACTGGTGCTAATGAGAACCAGGGTGGGTGAAAGACAGCCATGTGTGAGCTTTGCCTGGGTGTGGACTAGGCTTTGGTGGCCCAAGCACCCAGCAATAAGAACCCACGTTTGTGAGGTCAGCTCAGGAAAGGACACTGTTCCTCTTAGGACAGGATGTGTTTTAAGTCGGCTGGGCATGGACCCACCAGTATGTGAGAGACCTGACACTGGGACAGTATCTGATGGAGGGGCATGGGGAACTCCTCTCTTGGTACACAGTCCCTGTAGGTAAGCACAAGATTCAATGCAGGATGCAGCCAAGACCAGGCCAGTTTATGGCTCAGGTCTGGGGCAAGCCAGGATGGGCCAGTTCATATCACCCTCTGGCGAATCTGAGCACAACAAAGTGGTGTGGGTTGGACAAGTTGGGCCACAATACCAGCCAGTTCACATTATGGCTGGGACTGGAGGAGGCAAGCAAGACTGAGCCATGGTAGAACTCCGACTGGCAAATGTAGATGTGAGGGGCCCATGCAAGACTGGAAAACATTTAAAGCAATGAAGAACAGCACATAGTGATCAAAGAATCCAAACAGCAAGAAGAGATCAACTGACAGGTTTATTAGGATCTTATTTTTTTTTATCTCTAAATTTAATTGTTTTTCTCTCTTACTTTTCTTTGCTAGTGTGGGTAAAACAGTGCTTTGCTCAACTTCTTTTAAAATAATGGCTTGTTCCTAAGAACCAGGACTGGAGGCAAGTCTGGCTAGACAGGTGCTGATACCCACTGGCCAGAGTGTGGGGTGGAGGGTGGAGTAGGCTGAGATAAGTTAGGCTTCAATGGTCAATTATGTATACAAGAGCTGAAGGGAAGATAAGACAGACTGGACCAATCCATTGCACAGGCTGACAGACACAGAAACTAGGGCTCGGGTCCAGCTCAGAGGAAGTTTTGGAGGTCACTCTGAGAGGACTGCAGTTCCCAATGGTATACATGAGGGATGACTATGTGGAGGAAAGGGTTGGGGTGAGCCACAGCACCCATTCCTTTGTGTAAGCAATGGGACTGGAGATAATCAAGCTGGTGGAATAGGGTCATGACACATTTAAATGGACAGAGAAATATTAGCCAGCATCAAGCAGAGAGGGCACCTTCCAGGAAATAGGAGAGGACAGACTAACAGTACAGGGACATTTGGAGAATAATAGGCACAGTAAAGCAATGAATACAATGGTGTGATGCTACAGTGACTGAATACACCAGTAGCATTCAGCAAGTGGTGATCTGAACTGCACCAGGAGCCAGAAATCCACCAGGAACCAAGTGAGAGGTGGGGCTCATTGAGAACTCAGAATGTGAACCCAGTCAAAGAATTGCCCAACCTGCTGGTTTGTTTGAGTTGACCAGGAGCAGAGACAGAGCAGCAGATTTCAAATAGGTGGTGCCGGAACAGGGTGTATTTTATAACCTAAGCCCACTAAAGCCAAACCAGGTGCCCTCTTGTGTAGGGAGGCAATGGCTATGGGACAGAACTGTGCATGAACCAAGTTGTAAGTGAACTCATTTCTGGCTCAGTGAACTGCAATGATGTGGCATCCTTCAGGTTTCACCCAAAATAGGTCCAGGTAGCCCCCAGACCTAATGGCCAGCAGATGAAGAACTCCACAAGTTTCACATGAGGTGTCACTTGGTACAGTGTGGCAAAAGCTTTGCCACTGTAGGGACAAGAATGAGCTGCACATATATTTTCTGGGGAATTACATTAATTGAAACTGGGAGAAACATTCAACAGACAATGGTGCAAAAATAGTGCAGGGTTACAGGAAATATAGAGTGGTGAGCCAGGAGCTGAGATATGCAGACCATGGTAGAAGTCTAGCACAAGAGCAAAGATATGAGACTAGCTGGAGGAAGTGGCAAATGTAACTGCAAACTAACAACCGTGTGCCAGCTGCAATAAGTAAGTTGAGTTGCAGACCTGTGGGTGACAGAGCTTGGAAATCTGCCCCATGGAGATGAATCTGATAATCAGAAGCAAAATGACCAAGAGCAAAATATGACACAAAAGCACAAGTTATATTAATGAAGACTTCCCTTCAGAGGAGCAAACACCTTTGCCAACCTCAGGGATCATTGAAGAAAACATTGAGAAAATGGGGGATAACAAATTCAAAACACTTGTTATAAAGCTTCTTATCAACAACATGAAGCACTCAAAGAAGGAGTTTAAGCAGTTTAAGGAATATGTTACACAGGAAATAGAGCAGCAATGAATCAAATGAAAGCTGATATATCAGAAATTAAGAAAAGGTGAAGCAAATTAAAAGTACAGTGGGGAATCTCCAAACTGGAATGAAGGAAGCAGAAGAAAGAATTGCAGAATTGGAATATATTTTCTTTCAGCAAGGGGAAGCAAACAGACAGCTGCAAGCAAAGCTGGGTCAAGGTAAAAAAAGTATTCAAAAACTGAAAGACACTATTAAAAGGACAAATATAATTGTTATGAGTCCCAGAAGGTACACAAAGAGAAGCTGGGTTTAAAAAATGTATTTTAGATATAATAAAGGAAATCTTGCATAATCTGCAGAAAGAAATGGGAAATAACATTCTGGGAGGGCACAGAACTCTGAACAGGGTTGAACAAAAGCAATCTTCACCATGACACATGGAAATCAAGCTCTCCTCAATCGAACATAAGGAAAAAATCTTTAAATATGCTAGTGCAAATAATCAATTGGCATACAGAGGAATGGCAATTAAATTGACAGCTGATCTCTCACAGGAAACTCTACATGCCAGAAGAGAATGTAGCAACATATTCCAGATTCTAAAAGCAACGAATTGTCAGCCCAGGATAATGTTCACAGCAAAGTTGTCCTTTGTATTTGGAATGAAATAAAAATTCTTCCACAATAAATAAAAGTTAAACAAATATGCCTCTTCCAAACCTGCCCTACAAAGGCTAGTTAAAGATGTTCTCTTGACAGAAAAATAGGAATAGCCCAACCAAAATGAAAGACAAATGTGAAGAACATCACAGTAAAAAACAATAGACTAAATCAATGAAGAACACATTGCTAAAATGACAGGACCACATTGCCACCTATTTATATTCACCCTGAATGTAAATCTTTCAAACTCATCAAATATCATAGAGAATTAGACTGAATTAAAAAGGCAAAACCCATCTATTTGTTACCGACAGGAGATACATCTCACCAACAAAGATCAATGGAAACTAAATCTCATGGATTTTGTTGTTTTAATTTCATTTCTTCAAAACACGTTTTTTTTTGCTCATTAAATTCTTCACCGACTCAAGTCATACAGTAGTATCATTTTCTTCATGACGGTTTTTTATTTCCTTTTTTTATTTCTTCAGCAACACATTAGTCATGCAGTAGCATGCTACTTAACATCATGGTGTTTTAAATTTCTTTTGTTCTTCCTGTTGTTGATTTTGTTTTGTGGCCTTTCACTTTGGGGGGTTTACACTAACTGTGTAGTGGAGAATGAAATGTTTAGATGTGAGGATACGGGCGCAGTATGCAACTCTACTTCTAGATTGAGAGTGCACTCCCAGTGAAACTGTTGAAACTGTACCTTGACAATGGGATGCTGCTCATGCCCACAAGGATGGATTTGTGACAGTCTATTATGTACTATGCTGTTGTAATGCTATGGGGGACTTCAGTGGGTGGGGTGGGATTAGAGTTCAGGATAATGGAAATCCTAGGGCTGATGGAACTGTATCCTAAAATGATAATAATAATAAAAATAAAACATATAAATAATTAAATAAAACTGAAAAATAAAGGGGGCTCGAGATGGATCTGACCTAGTAAGTGCAATTATCAGTGTGAACATAGGATGATATGGGTGAAAGAACAACATCTACTCCTATAAGTGGGCACGCACAGAAGAGTTTGGTCTGATGCCGCATGGGCAAGAGTACTTTAAGGATCCCAGAGCAAAACTGCTAGACTCATAACTCCAACCATGGGGAGAGCAGCAGTACCAGTGGTCTGTCAATGGAGTGCATGTGTCCCAATTGGGTCTCCTCAGTGGCTTTGACAGAACATTGGACAACATATTCAGAAGAACATGGAGGATATGTCAGGCCATTGGAGCCTACGGAGGACACCTGGTACCAGAGCAGAGGAAAGAGTTCAGAACAATCTGGTTGACTACCCCAGTGAAGCATGACAGCACATATCAGAGCCAGTGGGAACTTAGAGGTGGACTGTGCCAACCAATGAACCTTGGAAAGATATCCTCATCCTTGCATCTCTGAGATCAATGTTGAAACCTCTTGAGCAGAACCCTTGAGGCATGCTCCAATTCAACGACTTTGCAATGACATCGGGTACCATGCCCCATTCCTCTGGTACTGAGGTGTTTTGGAGGCTGGGTGTGGCTTCTCCCTTTACTTTCTCCTTCCCCATATACAGGAAGAAGGAAAGGAAAATGTGGACACAATGGTTTCACCCATTTTGCCCTGATTCTACACGTTTTCTACTTCAATTGACTTAAAAACATCACCAAAAACCTTTTTAAAAAATAAAAATAAAAACTGCTCATTCCTGTTGCAATGTGTAGTTTGTTCAGTTTCAATTTATTTTGATGTGATTTTTTTATCATTTCCTGCTTCCTGTTCACTTTTTCCTTTTTAATAATCCTTAAGATGCTTTATCAGATCATTTATTCAAGATATTTTGATTGCTTTGTAAACATCTCATGTTTTAAATGTCCCCTTTAATGCTGTTTTGGACACATTTAATGAGTTGTGATTTTTTTCTTTTCTTTTTTTTTTTTTTGAAGTTTTTTTTTCTGCAGATTTATTCAGTGATACATAGGCCACGTAGTAGCATATTTTCCTCAAGAAAGTTTTTATTTTATTTTTCATTTCTTCATTTTCACATTGGTCATTTAGTAGCATGTTATTTAACTTCATGGTGTGAATTTTCTCTATTTCTCCTGTTCTTGATTTTGCTATGGCTTTTCATTAAGGGCATATTTAATGACTAGGTCGTACAGACTTTCATGAACAGGCATCAAGATACAATGCAGTATGCGACTCTGCTTTCAAATTACAAGTGGACTTTCAATGAAACTGTTAAATATATCTTGACAATAGGATGATGGCTGTCTGCCATTCTCCATACCTACATTGTCAGGATACACTTAAATAGCAGAATGATGGACTATTTATGATGAAACATACTATTGTAATACTAAAAGGGGTATTAATGAAGGGAAGGTGATTTAGGAGGAAGTAGGGGAAATTCCAGAACTGATGAAACTGTATCATAAAATTAATTAATTAAAAAAACATTTGGAATAATATAAACTTCCAGATTCATACTATGAAACTAATATTACTCTGATAATAACATTAGATATCAAGGCCTGTGCAGTGGCAACCTGATCAATAATCTGTCTGCAGATTAAATGACTCAATCGAGCCTGGCAGAATAGCCTAGTGACTGAAATTCTTGCCTTCCATAAGCCAGGATCCCATATGGTCACCAGTTTGTATTCCTGCTGCTCTTCTACCCATTCTTGCTTGTGGCCTGGGAAGGTGGTAGAGGTATCCCAACGCCTTGGGACCCTGTACCTGCATGGAAATCCAGGGAAGAATCTCCTGGCTTCTGGCTTTGGATCAGCTCAGCCGTTGCTATTATGGTCACCTGTGTTGTGAACAAGTGCATGGGCAATCTTACTTTCTGTCTTTCCTCCTTCCTGTAAATCTGATTTTGGAATAAATACATGAATCTCTGCAACAGCCAGAAAAGGATGTTGACTGCTGTCTTCAGATTAGCTCAACTCCAGATGTTATGGCCATTTAAGAAGAAACTGGCATATGAAAAATCACTCTTTCATAACTCCCTATTTCAACATACAGAAAGCTATAAGACCACAGCAAATGTGGCCTTCTGTATAGACAGAGATCAAAATAACAGAAGTAGAGTCCAGAAGTGAACATTATTTCCATTTTTCTACTGAATAAAGTGAATGATTTATTTCCATAAAACAGAGGGGGCTATTCAGTTCAACATTTAGTGCTGGCATAATTGGATAGACACAGACAAAAAGAAAAGAGTCAGACCCTTATTTATCATTCTGTACAAAGCTAATTCCAAGAGCTGGCACCGTGTTCTGAGAAATTAAGTCATTTTCTGCAGCAGAGGCATCTCATATGGGTCCTGGTTCAAGCTTTGGCTGCACCAATTCTGATCTAGGCTCCTGCTAATGTACCTTGGAAATGCAGCAGAAAATGGCACAAGTCCTCAGGCCCCTGCACCATTTAAAGACATTCATGAAGCTCCTACTCCTGGATTTGGCTTTGTCCTGCCCCCAGCACTCGAGGCAATTTGGGAAATAAGCCATATCAGAGATGAAAAATTCTCTCTCAATCCCTCGTTCCCACCTCTACACCCAACCATCTCTAGAACTCTTCCATCCAAATCAATAAAAATAAATCTTTAAAACCTTAAATGCATCAACAGCTATAAAACAGCTATAAATGCATCAATAGATATAAAGCTATACAATTCTAGCATAAAAGCCATGAGGGTTGAGTTCATGGTTTCAGACTTGGCAATGGATTCTTAGAATTGATACCCAAATCACAAGCAATAAAAGGAAATACGTAAATCGTACATTACCAAAATTTAATCATTTGCACTTACACAGCTGCTATCTATATAGGTAAACGATACCCACAGAACAGGAAAAAGTAGGATGCTGCACCCTTTGCCATTTCTATACCTGCAGGATCAAGATATATCTATGTAGCACAATGAGTGCTGTATTATTGCTTATTAATCAATATACTGTTGCAATAATATATGGGAGATCAGAGTAGTGGGGATTTGAAGAGGGGTAGAATAAATTCAAGATCCTATGGAATTGTATTATAAGATAAAAATTATTTAGAAATTAATAATACTGCAATAAACAAAAATGATTCACACTTACACAGAAACTGTCAAGAGTGGTAAAAGATAAAAATCAGGAGAAATCTTACAAACAATTTATTTGGAAAGAGAATATATCTAAAATATAAAGATTTCTTGCAACTCAAAAACACAGAAAAAATAATTCAAATAGTATGGCACTGGAAATTGAGTAGACAATTATTGAGAGAAGACATGAAAATGGTAAATGATGGTTAATGTGATTATCAATTTGAGGATGAACATTTAAACCAACATGGGTTATAAATTCTATTCATAATAAATGCTATATGATGAAAAAGATGGAAGAGTCAATCACTGGCAAAGAAGAGAAAAAATTGGAACCTTACATACTCCAAGTGAGAAAGCAAAATTATACAAGTATTATGGAAAACCCTTGAAAGTTACTGAATTAGCTAAATAGAATTATTGCCACTAATTCTACTACTGAACTTATATTCGAAATATTGAAATGGATATAAAATCACAAATTTAACTTGAATTTTCAAACAATGAACACAGTTTTCAAGCCAACACAATAACAATTTCAAATGTCCAACAACAAATGAATCCATTGATAAAAATACTGAAAGTTACATAATGGAATAATATTACTTGCTGCTATGTGGAAATGATGTTATGACACACACATCAACACAGAAAAAAATTGAGAACCTAACAATGATTGAAATAAGCCAATCACAAGGGAACATGTATTACACGATTCCATTTGAACACAATTAAGGAAAAAGCCAATTTATGGAGATAAAAGATTAGTGATACAGGGGTAAGGAGTGATGAGACAAGGAACAGAATTGCTGGAGTGACAAAAATATTCTAGAATTGGTGACAATGATGACTTAACTGTACATTTAAAACAGGTACATTGTTGCTTCTGAAGTATTTCTCAAAGACATATTTTCAGAAGAGGAAGAAATGGTGCAATACTTACTAACTGAGAAAAGTAAAGGACTAAACAAATTAAGATTTAATAGTCTCCTGAGATTTTTCAAGAAGGGATCCTGCGGGTTTCTAAGGGAATCAATGTTCACGCCAAACGATGTTGCAGTGATCACATCCATGCTGTATGCCTCAAGGATTCTGTGGGGAGAGATACAAGGACAATTAAAACCAGCACCTCCTTGCCATTCTTGAGCCACACATGCAGCAGGAAGTGCTGAGAAAGCACATGTCAAGCACAACAGGCAGACAGCCAAACAGTTCCTGGACCACATCCGGAGGCAGGCATTGAGGCTCAGTGGCTTAGGTTTAGTAAGCACATATCACCAGTCAAAATTCTGCTTCAAATCCAGCCGACCACACATCTGATCTAGCTTCATGCTATCATATCCTGGGATGCAGAAGATGGTAGGTTAACAGCTTGGTTCCCTATTACACATGTAGGACATGCATGAGTTCAAACAACCTAGCATGGTGAACTAGCAAATGGAAGATCTCTCTCTCTCTCTCTCTCCCATCGAGATAAACATCTTTATAAAAAATAGAACTACCACCTAGATCATCAGAATGATCAGTACTACTATCACTCACATTCAAGCATATCAAGGGTGGAAGATACAGTTGTCTTTGCCCTGGGTAGCAGGGACTATAGTAAAATTAAAGATGCATCTAAGCTCAAACAGATTTAAAGACCATAATCACACAGGTTACAGAACTCTGTGCTGTATTTGGATATAAGACCTAAGCTTTAGCAGGATAGCTGGAATAATTCACTCTTCCCTGGGAGTCATGAAGGTGGCGCTCATCCAGGTCTTGCCTCACCTTAGAAACTATCTGGAAAGATGATTTTTTCCTAACACATTACTAAATATCAACACTCTGATCTGAATTGCAAAACAATTAATCATTCTCTCCATTCATGACAAAGCTCTAAAATACACCCTCTTTTCCATCTCCAGAATCTGAGGTGGCCCTGAGGGTAGAATTCCCTTTAAAAGGTAAACCAAAGGACAACCGTGGTTAAATTAAATATAATAACTCTCCACTTAACTTATTAACAAGAAGAATTCATTACTGTGTGAAATGCTATCTGCTTCTCCAGGAATTCGTAGTTTACAAAGCTTACTCATGAATAATTCAAAGTTAGCCCATGCTGATTGGGAGAGCAAATATTACAAAGTAAGGATGTTAATTTGGATGCCATATTCCATATGTTAGTCCTCTGTCCAAATAGCAGCTCCAATAATAAATTCCAGCAAATACATGTTCTTGGAGATACCATGTAGTAAGTCAGGCATTTGTGTCATTCCACCCCCCACTTGAGACAAGATTGAATCCCTAGCTCTTGGCTTAAGCTTAACTAATCCCTAGTTGCTGCAGATATTTAGGATCAGGAGACAGAATATATCTCGTTCTAGGCCTCTGATCACACCAAATAAATATAAATATATAAATAAATATTCAAGTTTAGATAACAAATTATTTTCTTGCCATCCCCCAAAGACTTTTCTGGGCCTTCTCTCTCCACATATTCAAGAAATTTGAAGTAAAAGATATACTTCAACATTTAGCATTTTTCTAATATAGTCAGCAATTCCATGAAGGTGTTTTGGTTCTTCCTACACACACACTGGGACTCTCCTGGCATAGACCCTGCTTCCCAATTTGTACCAAATTCTTCCCTTAGTTCTCAATCCCAATTCCATACCATCTTTAAAAAAAAAGCTTCTACGCATGAATTTTGTCTCTCAAATAGTCAAAGTGACAGCCAAGCTGGTAACTGTATTTTGTGCTCTATTCCAAGAAAAACCAGTCTGTCACCAACTTCGTTTGTGTTGTATGTGACCCTTTCTGGTTGAATAACTGGAGTTTTAACACAACATAACCACTTCTGTATGCTCACTCTAGGGATTCCAGAAGAGAAATTTCAACTCCATGCCATACACTGAAAGAGACCTGAATCCCCACAAATACATTCCTACTTACTCTTTCAAGTTGACGGGCTTGCCTTTCTCTGCTTCCTGACTCAGGTTTTTCACCAACACATCTCCATAATGGGAAATGATGGGTAACATCTAAGTACACACACATACAACACCAGCCACAGTGAGATTCAGAGATCCAAGTCACAAAAGGAAATAGTTGTCTAATGCAAGCAGAAGTGATATAATGTCTAAATATATACCACATAATTCGCTGTAAAAGCAAATGTTCAAGTCAAAAGGATTGGATTACCAAAGCAGAGGTAGCTCACCAACATTTTTAATAAATGCCATTCTCTCCTATGTTATAAACACAAGAGGTCATTTTAAGCAAACTTGGGCACAGTAAATTTCCCCTTCAACTGGACTAGGATTTTCTTTCCAATTGTTCCCAGTTTCAGTTAAGTTTCTAATTAAACATATACTAATTTATTACCTCTCTGAGTTTTCCACTAGTGAAGGTTGGAGACAGCAGTGTTCTAAGTCTCTTCCATTCTTCATCCTTAGAATTGGTGAGGGCATTTTTCATAATTCCCAGTGGCCCAAAAGACTAGAATTCAAATAAATACATTTTGTCCAGCATAAGTTCTGAAGACCATTACTGTTGTAAATGTTTATTACACACACATCAGCCATATCAAAGTATTTAGTAGAAGTCTACCAGTAGGAATGCTAAGATTATGTGCTCAATAAATATTATTCCAAATGCCTAACCTCATTAGAGAGTTGATGTGCTGTGGTCTGAGGCATTTATTTCCTTTGTCCTATAAAAAAATCAATTTGTCATATATCAGAGAATCTGTCATTCCAGGAGACTAAACAGAAAAAGAAACATCCTCTAATATAGAGCAGAACAGAAATGAATTGCTGGTGGACATCCAGATGGCCAAAAAATCCTGTATGTTTCTTTGAAACAATTTTGTTTTCCACTCTGCCGTACTCTATACACAAAAGCATGCACATGAACAACAACTGATAAAAGAAGAGAACTTTCCTTGAAAAGTAAAACTGCATTTCATTTAGGTTTAGTTACTCTACTTTGAGATATTTATTCCCTCCAAACCAGGAAATCATAGTATCAAGCAAAGAACTAAACACTGAAATCCTGTTATTTACAACACAATGGATGGAATGGAAGCTTATTTTATTAAAACCAATAAACATTACACATAAAAGCAAACGCCAAATGTTTCTCTCATGTGTAGAAGTTTTATAACACATTCTGAACGAAAAGGAGGGATTGCTGCAGGCTTTGAAGCACTGCAAGAGGAAATAGAGAAGAATGTTGAATGGCGGGCACCATAACACTGTTTTGCAATAAAATTCAGCATCTGATACAGAGTGGCACATCTATACTTCACAACAAAATATGTTTTTATTGAATGAAACACTGAAAGAAAAGAACTCATAGGCCCTGGCATAAAGAAAAATATAAGAAAACATAAAGAACAGTGTCAGTGGGACCCCATAACTGCACCTACTGTGCTATTTATGATTCAGATCCCTGCTAATGGCAGAGGAAGGCAAAGGAGGATGACCAAAGTGTTTTGGCTCCTGCATCCATGTGGAAAATCAAGAAGAAGCTCCTGGTTCTGAGCTTCAGAAGTGCCAAACTCTGGCCATTGCGGTAATTTGGGAGTGAACCAATGGACGGACACTCATGCTCTAAGTCTCACTCTTGCTCTCTTTCACCCTCTGTTTCATTCTTTTTCTCCTGCCACCATCTTTTTCAGTAACAGGTTTCTGGTATGTTTAAATGAAAAATCATTTAACAAGGCATATGTCACCAGTTGAGGCACAGAACACTGTTGGAAAGGGTGTGCAGAGAAATCCTCCATATGTGCTTGCAATGAAAGAAACAAGCCTGGGTTTGAACTGTAATACTGCAATAAGGTGGAGCAATTCACCATGGAAGGAAGGGACAGGGAGTGGATGGGGAAACATCAGAGCCTATGAAATGATGTTATAAAATGAAATGCAATAATGGACTGAAAAAGATGGCCGACTGCAGAGAGCTGGTGTAGGGTAGAGTAGGGAAGGAGGGGAGCCGATCCAGCAGAGAAACAGGCCAGGAGGCGCGAAACTGTAGGGAGAAGAGCAAGAAGGTCACTGGAGTTCACTAAAGCAAGAAGATCTACACAGCGTGAAGGAACAGCTGCAAAAAGTAGGAAAGAAAATACAGCACGCTGCGAGAAACCTGGTGAGTCACGATCCCAGGCAGGGGGAAGGCAGCAGAGGCTCAACCGCCCCAGGGAAAACAGAGGCGGCTGGAAGGATAGGCGTCCACACCGACAGGGGCACCAGTCCCCTGGAAGGCAGGAGCCCCCAGAGGAGGCTACTGGACTGATCACTGGGTGCATTATCCCTGCAGAAGTGGAGGAAAAGCAGGGGAGATTTCCCAGAGGCTTGCCTACCCACTGCTCAGCGGCTGTGGGAGAGTGCAGAGGGAACAGGAGCGGCGCTGTGGGACTGGGGCTCAGAGATCCCCATATCGGCTCCGAGCTGTGGACTGGCTGCGGGAGAGTCCGTGGATCTTGTTGCTGAACTCGCCCGGAGCCCCAGAGGCTGGGCAACGCTCGACAGGGCCTCACGTCCTGGGCAGAGGAGCAGACTAGTGGGGGCACGTCTCACCTCAAGGGCTCTGTGCCTCTCAGAGATCCGCTTCCACCCTTGAGAGAGTGCAGCTGAGGAAGTGGCTTCTTCAGGGCAGAGTCCCCAGCTGGGCTCAGCTAGAGAGGCCAGACCGGAGCGGGCTCAGCTGAACTGGCTGGACAGGTTTTCCCAGCAGGAGCCCGCTCCGAAAGACCTGCCTGCAGTGTTGCAGCCCTTGGCACTGGGGCCATGGAGATCTCCAGCCCAGCACAGGCCGGGGTTGGGGATTTTAGACTCCGAGCAACAGGAGCCCTTGCTGTGCTAACCTCAAGCCCTGAAGGAGAGTCTCGGCTCAGCACTGAGGCAGAGACCCCCGCTGTATTAGCCTTGTGACCCAAAGCCCAGGCGCGGCTCAGCAGAGTGAATCTGTAGGGCACTGCCTTTGAGAGGGAGCCACAGGGGAAGGGACCTGGCACTAGGGCTGGCCCACAAAGCCTCCTGACCCAGCTCGGGGCTGTGATCTACAGACCCTGAAAGCAGCTGGTGACTCAGGCAGTAAGCCCTGCTGGGCTCAGCCAGAGACCCCAAACCAGAGCCGGCTCAGCTGAATCACCGCTAAAATCTCAAAACAACAAGAAGCAAAAACACAATGAGGAGAAGTATCAGAAAAAGCAATGACCCAGAGGAAAGATCAAGCACTCCCTCCCAATACAACCAAAAACTAATCTCAATATCTGAGATGCAAGATGAAGACATAGAGGAACTATCAGATAAGGACTTTAAGAAGCTAATGATGAAATTCGTCAGAGAGAGTGAAAAGAGCTGGGAAGAGTCTAAGGCATTCGAAAACCATATCACTGCAGAAATAAATCAAGTCAAAAAGGGAATCCTCGATATAGAGCACAAAATTGAAAGCCTAACCAACAGAATGAACTCAGCAGAAGACAGAATATCAGAATTGGAAGACAATCAGAATGAAAGGCAGCAGCTCATCAAACAGTTGGAGACAAATCTAGAGAAAGCCAATAGGTCCATACAGGAAATGAAAGACAACCTCAAAAAATCAAATATTAGAATAATAGGCCTTCCCGAAGGAGTGGAAAAGGAGACAGGCTTGTAACGGGTGCTCAATGAGATAATACAGGAGAACTTCCAGAATACTGGAAATATAAATCCAGCACAAATCCAGGAAGGACAAAGAACCCCCAGTAGAAACGACCCAAACAAATTGTCTCCCAGACATGTGGTCCTCAAGCTACCTTCAAGTGAATACAAAGAAACCATTCTAAGACAAGTAAGAAAAAAGGATAAGATTACTTTCAGGGGAAGAGAAATCAGGATCACAGCCGACCTATCAGAAGAAACGCTCCAAGCAAAGAGAGAATGGGGTAAAACCTATCAAATCCTGAAACAAAACAACTGCCAACCAAGAATAAGGTACCCAGGAAAGCTCTCATTTATATTGGAGAATGAAATCAAATACTTCAACAGTAAAGAGAAACTCGAAGAATACATCAACACTAAACCAGCTCTGGAAAATCTCCTCAGGAAGGTGCTAAACCCAGAAATAAAAAATACAAACCAAAATCAAAGATGGCAAATGGGAAGACCTCCCCACTAAAATCCATACAAGAAAAGTCAACCAATCAGAAACTCTAATAGTCGCAAATACACACTTGCACACTTACACTCATGGCAGCCCAAAACCAATTCCTCTCAATATTATCTCTAAACACAAATGGCTTAAACTCACCAATCAAAAGGCATAGATTAACGGAATGGATCATCAAACAGCACCCAACTATATGTTGCCTACAAGAGACACATCGAACCAGAAAATCCTGTAAGAAATTTAAAGTGAAAGGATGGAAAAAGACATTTCATGCCAATGGATGAGAAAAAAAGGCTGGTGTAGCTGTTCTAATCTCAGATGACCTAGACTTCAAGCTGACAGACATCAAAAAGGACAGAGAAGGACATTATATATTGGTGAAGGGACTGACCCATCAAGAAGTAATTACAATCGTGAACATATATGCACCTAATTCCAATGCGCCTAGCTTTGTGAAGCAACTACTTACAGACTTAAGGGGAGACATAGATACACACACAATAATAGTGGGTGATCTTAACACCCCGCTAACAACTATAGACAGATCAACAAAACAAAAACTCAACAAAGAAACAACAGAGCTCATACAAACATTAGAACAAATAGACTTGGTAGACATTTATAGAATTTTTTATCCTAAGACCACAGATTATACATTTTTTTCAGCAGTGCATGGCACCTTCTCCAGGATCGACCATATGATAGGACACAAAGCAAATCTAAATAACTTCAAAAAGATAGGAATCATACCATGTACCCTCTCAGACCACCACGGAATGAAACTGGAAATCAACAATTCAAAATGCCCAAGGAAATACAGAAACTCTTGGAGGTTGAACAATATGCTATTAAACGAACAATGGGTCAGGGAAGAAATTAAAGATGACATCAAAAAATTTATGGAAACCAATGAAAACTCTGATACAACATTCCAAAACTTGTGGGACACTGCCAAAGCAGTGCTACGGGGTAAACTCATCGCAATTGGAGCTCATGTTAAGGCCCAAGAAAGTCGCCAAATACAGGAACTAACCACACACCTCCAGGAATTGGAAAAGCAGCAGCAGATGAGCCCCACACGCAACAGGAAACAAGAAATCATCAAAACAAGGGAGGAAATCAACCAGATAGAAATAAAAAAAACCATACACACAATCAACGAATCAAAAAGCTGGTTTTTTGAAGAGATAAACAAAATAGACACCCCGCTGGCCCGTCTGACAAAGAAAAAACAAGAGAAAGCAAGAATTAGCAGCATCAAAGATGAAAAAGGCAACATAACAACAGACATTACAACCATTAAGAACATAATCAGAAATTACTACAAAGCACTGTACTCCAACAAATCAGAAGACCACCAAGAAATGGAAAAGTTCTTAGACTCACACAACCTGCCAAAACAGCCCAGAGGCAACAATCAACCTGAACAAACCAATAACTGAAGCAGAGATTGAATCAGTGATTAAAGACCTCCCAACAAAGAAAAGCCCAGGCGCAGATGGCTTCACTCCAGAATTCTACAAAACATTCCGAACAGAACTAACCCCAATCCTCTACAAACTCTTCAAAACAATAGAAAAGGAAGCAACCCTTCCAAACTCATTCTATGAAGCCAACATTACCTTAATCCCAAAACCGGGCAGAGATCCTACAGAGAAAGAAAACTACAGACCTATCTCTTTGATGAACATTGATGCTAAGATTCTCAACAAAATCCTAGCCAACAGAATTCAAAAACACATCAGACAGATCATTCATCCAGATCAAGTAGGATTCATCCCTGGAATGCAGGGATGGTTCAACATTCGGAAATCCATAAATGTGATACACCACATCCAAAAACTGAAAAACAAGAATCACATGATAGTATCAATAGATGCAGAAAAAGCTTTCGACAAAATTCAGCACAACTTCCTGCTAAAGACTCTAACCAAGGTAGGCATAGATGGAAAAATCCACAACATAATCAAAGCAATATATGAAAAACCCAAAGCCAGCATCATACTGAATGGAGAAAAACTGGAACCCTTCCCACTGAGATCTGGAACAAGACAGGGATGTCCGCTTTCTCCGCTGCTATTCAACATAGTTCTAGAGGTACTCGCTGAGGCCATAAGACAAGAAAAAGAAATCAAAGGAATCCAAATGGGAAATGAAGAAGTCAAGCTTTCACTATATGCAGATGACATGATTCTTTATATGGAAGAGTCAAAAGGCTCAACACAGAGACTACTAGAACTTATACGAGAGTTCGGTAGAGTGGCAGGGTACAAAATTAATGAACAAAAATCAACAGCCATAGTGTATGCTAACAGCCCCAAGTTGGAAAAAGATCTAACCAGCAAGATACCATTCAAAGTAACAAAGGAAAGCATGAAGTATCTGGGAATTAACCTAACCAAAAATGTAGGAGACCTATTTGAAGAAAACTACAAACTACTTAAAAAAGAAATTGAACAAGACCTAGAAAGATGGAGTAACATCCCATGCTCCTGGATAGGTAAAATCAATATCATTAAAATGTCTATACTGCCAAAAGCAATATATACATTCAACGCAATCCCAATCAAATTGCCCAAAATATTCTTCACAGATCTGGAAACAATGATTCAAAGGTTCATCTGGAAACACAAAAAACCACGAATAGCTAGAACCATTCTCAAGAACAGGAAGTCAGCAGGGGGAATCACAGTTCCGGACCTCTGGACATACTATAGGGCAGTGGTTATCAAAACAGCCTGGTACTGGCAAAAAAATAGAGAAGAAGATCAATGGAGCAGAATAGAAACACCAGAAGGGAACCCACACAGATACAGCCAAATAATCTTTGACAAAAAGACAAACGACAACCCAGGCAAATTGGAAGGTCTCTTCAATAAATGCTGTTGGGACAACAGGTTGATAGCCTGCAGAAACAAAAAGATAGACTCACATCTTTCACCATATACTAAGATCAAATCCAAATGGATAAAAGATTTAAACCTACATCCAGAAACCTCCAAACTTTTGGAAGAAAATGTTGGAAACACACTGGAACACTTAGGGGTAGGCCCTCACTTCCTAAAAAAGACTCCAAATGCAGTAGAAATCAAGACCAAAAGAAACAATTGGGACCTCATCAAACTAAGAAGCTTCTGTACAGCTAGAGAAACAATCAACAAAGTAAAAAGGCAACCCACAGAATGGGAGAAGATCTTCGCACACGACTTAGGTGATAGAGGGCTGATCTCCAGAATATACAAAGAGCTACAAAACAACCAAAATGTCAAAACAAACAAGCCACTCAAGAAATGGGCATGGGAAATGGGCAAACACTTCACAAAGGAACAAACCCAAATGGCAAATAAACATATGAAAAAATGCTCAAGTTCCCTGGCAATAAGGGAAATCCAAATTAAAACATCAATGAGGTACCACCTAACGCCAGTAAGACTGGCCCACATGAATAAAAGCTCCAACAACACTTGTTGGAGAGGTTGCGGGGAAAAGGGAACCCTACTCCACTGCTGGTGGGGCTGCAGATTGTTTCAGCCTCTATGGAAATCAGTATGGAGAATATTCAAACAACTCAAATTCAACATACCGTATGACCCAGCAATAGCACTCCTAGGAATATATCCAGAACACTTGTTTTATGAGAAACCAAAATGCACTCCTATGTTCATAGCAGCACAATCAGTAATTGCAAAAACATGGATGCAGCCAAAATGCCCATCAACAGAGGATTGGATAAGAAAGCTATGGTTCATCTACTCCATGGAATACTACTCAGCTATTAAAAAAAACAAAATGCATTTCTTTGTGGCCAAATGGGCCAAACTGGAAACCATCATGCTAAGGGAAATGAGCCAATCCCAAAAGGTTAAATACCACATGTTTGCCTTAATTTAAGATGATATGATCTTATGTATAACATGTTGTGTTTTGAATGTTATAGGTTGTGTATAAAGTAAAATTGAAATGTCAATGAGGTGGTCACAGAAGGTGGCTGGGAACTCGCATTTACTTTTAACATATTGGTTACTCATTACTATGTCAATTAATTCCATGGTGATGTAAATTTTTGCTGATGGTATGTTGGAGCTTTTAATTGATCGGGATGATAGACTGCTGGCTCTGTCTTCAGACCAGAGAGTGTATACCTAAGAAGCCGTTGAACTTGACTGGACAATAAGATGCTGGACTCTATGTTTGGTATATGCTTGCAATGGGGGAATCTCAACTGAACTTGAACTGTGGTTATGCAACAAGGTGGAGGAATCCACCATGGTGGGAGGGTTTGGGGAGGGGTGGGGAGAATCCCAGTACCTATGAAACTGTGTCACATAATACAATGTAATTAATGAATTTAAAATAAAATTTAAAAAAATGAAATGCAATAAAAAGAAAAATCATTTAGAAAATTAAAGACTAAACATGTTAACATGTAATCATGTTAACTACCTGATCAGTTGATTCTACATTTATTGAAATATCATACTAAAATTTAAAAATGTACTATATGTAACCAAAAACATACTTATTATGATCATTTTTTAAAGTAGATAATACCTCTGAGACTACAAACCTATTGTGAGGCCAGTATTTGGCACTGCATGCTAACCCTCACTCATTGCAGTTCTGACATCCTATATCAGCCCTCACATGCTATAGCAGCATTCTGATCCAGCTTCCTGCATATACCCGAGAGACACAGCAGTGAATGATGAAGTCATCTGGTACCTGCACTTACATGGGAGACCCCGGGATCCTATATGGGTGCTGGTTCTAATCCCGGCAGCTCCACTTCCCATCCGGCTCCCTGCTTGTGGCCTGGGAAAGCAGTCGAGGATGACCCAAAACTTTGGGACCCTGCACCTGTGTGGAAGACTTGGAAGAGGTTCCTGGTTCCCGGCACAGCACCGGCCCGTTATGGTCACTTGGGGAGTGAATCATCGGATGGAAGATCCACCCAAAAAACAGCCAGGTTCAGGGAAATCATGTTTCAATGCTATAAACTGCTAAAGACTACAATTAAAATAAGCATGAGACAGTATAGAATACGGTTGAATGTAAACCAAAATTGAAATGTCTATGAAGAAGTCACAGGTTGTGGCTGAGAACCTGCATTTCCTATTAACATATTGGTTAATCAATACCATGTCAATTAATTCAATAATGTTGTAAATGGTTGGAAATATTATGTTGGGACTTTTAATGGATTGGGATGATACTCTGCTGGCTCTACCTTCAGACCAGAGATGGTCTCACCAAGAAACCATTGAACTTACCAGGACAATAAGATGCTGGACTTTATGCTTGATAAATACCTCCAATGAAAGAATGTCAATTGAATTAGAACTATGGAAATGCAACAAGGTGGAGCAATCCACCATGGGGGGAGGGTTTTGGGAGGGGTGGGGGGAATCCCAGTGCATAAAAAAATGTATCACACAATGCAATGTAATTAGTTTTAAAAAAAGGAAATGCAATAAAATATGTTAAAAAAAACTTACGAAGACAACATGCAAATACAATTGCAGTCACTTCTGATAAAAATAAACAATTTATGTTGAAAGTTTAACAGATACAGATATAGATGTGGATATAGATATATAGAGATAAATAGATGGATAAATAGATAAATAGATCGATAGAATATATATACTGATAGCAATATGTTAATGAAAGGAATCCAAGAAACCTAACACAATGAAGGGGCATGCTATGTTCATAGACTGACAGACTCACAACTCTAACGACACAGACTCTAACACAGTTCATCTGTGGTTTGTTGTAGATAAAAATGAACTATCCTAACTTTGTATGGAATGACAAGAGAACAAGAACAGCTAAGCCAGTTCTGAAAAATAAAGTGGGAGAATTCACTCTACATGTTAAGGTTTATTACAGAGCTACTATCACCAAGACACTATGGTATTATTGGATAATTAGACAAAGTGATCAGTACAACAGAACAGATGATGAAACCTAGACCCACACAATCACTCCTAACTGATTTTCAAAGGTGATAAAGCAATTTGAGGAAGTGAGTGAAGGAGTGTTGAAACAATTGGGTAGCACATAGTCCAAAATTAACTCTAGTCTAAACCTCAAATGTGACATAAATATTAGGTCAAAATAGATTATATGCATAAAACATAGCCATAAAATTGTAAAAAAAAAAAGTCCTAGGCAAATAATTTTTAGATTTGATATCAAAAGCACAATGAACAAAAGGCATGCATGAGTCATTTTGTTGTGAGTTCATTCTTGTATCCCAGGGCCCTAATGAAGGTACAATGAAAACTAGATCTTTGTTATTTATGGGCAGTACAAACTATAGTGATAAGAGGGACATTGTCTCCTACATGGTTGGGAGACACTCCAGTGGCTACATGATGGACTTGGGAAAATTCATGCAAGGCACACGTTGTGAGACTGGAGGGGATAAAAGAGGAGAGGAGAGAGAACTTGGGGGAGAGGAAAGAGAGACTCTAGTGCCAACTAAACTTTATCAAAAAAACAGCTTAAAAATTGAAAATTTAAATAAATATTTTTTCCTTTGAAAAAATAAAATAAACATTAGGCAAAATATAATAAAAAAGTAAAAATTCCTATAAGGAATCTGTTAAAAGTAATGGATGAGATGCATGTTGTGGCTCCAACAAAATAGTAACAGGGAGTCCGTAATAAAAGAATTCTGATCTTGTTTGTGCTGCTAGTTACACAAATCTACATATGTGTTCCATGTGGTTAGCTACATGCACACACACACACACCGAGAGAGAGAGAGAGAGAGAGAGAGAAAGAGAGAAAGAGAGAGAGAGAGAGAGAGAGAGAGAGAGAGAGGTGAAACATGAAACCTGACCTGAGTAATGTTTGTTCTCTACTTGCCACTGGAGAAATAAACTAACTACAAAATGAAATGAAAAACAAAATGAAACACTCATGAAACTTCCCTGGTAATTTTGTTACTATATAATATCTAAGAATAGAAGCTTAACAATTAATAATTAAACTTGAATAATAAGCAATTCCTACCCTTCCGTTTGTGAAGCTGGAGTAACATTCTTTCAGCAGCACTTTTTTTGTCATCTCTGGATCAGTGATGACCAGCACAGGCTGCCGACCCTCAAACAATCTATTATGGGAAAACAGAAATGATTAAACACAGCAAGCCTAATGCAGCAACCACCACAGCAAGCCTAATCCAGGAACCACACTTTGATGCTAGTGTCATGTTTCTCAAACTCCCTTTGTATAACACAGAGCAACATCTCTTTTTGGTTCAAGTTAGAGTAGGATGTACGTAAGATTCCAACCACAGAAGACACACTTGTCTTCATAAAGGCAAGATCACTCAAGAAAAGGAAAATAAATTTAAAAACTAAATAGTTCATTATAAAATCACACATACAGAAATAATACTAGATTGTTGCCACTGTGGCATAGCAATAGAAAACCACCACCAGAAAAGCTGCTCCACATTAGAATCAGCTCCCATGTAGCAGCCTGGGAAAGTAGCAGAAGATGGCCCATGAGTTTGAGGCCCTGACACCTATGTGAAAGATTGAATAAGCCTCCTGGCTCCTGGCCTTCCTTGGTCTCATACAAGCTATTGGGCCACACAACGAGTGAACCCCCAGAAGGAAAATCTCTCTCCGTTTCTCTCTGCCATTATGATTATGAAAACATGATCAATAAACATTTTGAAAGAATTTTAGAGCATTTTTAGATCTAGGTTCAAAGAACTTAAAAAAGAAGATAATTTCAAACTTCACTAAGTAAAAGATAAGCTGAATTTGAGGTAAAGCTTCAACTAATGCATAGTTTGTTCATCATATATATTTTCAACAAACCCTTTTGTAATATCATGTATTTCATTATTTTTTTCAATTTCTTGTTTTGTTATTTTATGATACAGTTCCATAAACGCTTAGATTACTCTTCCACTATATTACTATGCTAAAGTCCTTCATAAACAGTCACAAGTCCAACATTCTGCTATGTAAATATCCTGATATTATATGTATCGAGAGTAGCAGAGAGTCCAGCATCCTATTGTTATGGTATATGTAACACTTTCATTGTGAGTCCATCTGTGATTTTGAACTTGAGATGCATACTGCATTGTGTCTGCATGTCTGGATATGATTGTCTCTCTTACATAGCTACTATACATACCTTTAAATGAAATCCATAAAACAAGATTAAGAACAGGAAGAAAAACAAAATTTGCAACAACATGAAATCAAATAAAGGAGTGAGCATTTCCCTACTAGTGACAATGGCAATCAGTCACCACATCCTATACTGCGCTGGCTGAGTTCAATTTGAAGATCCAACCCCAGACTCCATATTATGCCAAAGAAGATCCTGAGGTGAAGAAGGTGATTACACAGGTGGTTGCTTCCTGTCACTCTCCTGGGATATCTGGAATATGTTCCTGGCTCCTTCCTCCTACCACCCATTATCCGCAACCAGACAAACCCTAACATTCCTTGGCATTGGTGGCATGAAACAATACATGGCAGAGATGCTCTTCTCTTTTTGTGTCTCTCAATTCTTAAAAATGATATTACGCAAGTAAAACATAAATGCAAGTGAATCACTTAAGACTAACAAATATTAAGGGGAATTTAGGATTGAGTGAAAAGAGGTCCAATGCTGCATGTTCTCCCATTATAGCAAAACACTTTTGTAGGCCATGTCACCTCAGAAGCCCCTGAACCAGCTCTAAGAGTTTAGTGAGACAAGATCTGAAAAAAAAAGAATATATATATATATATATATATATATATATATATATATATATAGGAAGAGACAAAGTCTCCCATTTTGTGCATAGATTTCAAGCCTATCAGTTATACCTCTTTATAAATGATAAAAATGAAAAGTGTGCCCAGTATGTCATCAAGCATATCAACCCAAGAGAGGACCAAATAGCTTAAATAACCCTATGTTTAATCTATAGATTCAGGAGAAAAAAACAATTTGTATACTTATTTTTACTAAAACTCTCGGTTTAAATTCTTGAAAACTAAAAATAAATCATACACTTGCAGAGATTAATACATACATATATGCATATATATTGCATAGATATGATGTATATATACAACACATTTACTTGTACCTCTCAATTCTTCTCTTTTTTCTAAAGAATTCAATTCACTCATTCATTTTTTAAAGGTATATTCTACAAAGAGAGAAGGAATGATGCAAAAGGAAAATTTTCAATCTTCTGATTCACTCCCCAATTGGCCATAAATGCCAGAATTGAGCTGAAGCAAATATGTGAAGAGGAGCTTCTTTCTAGTTTCCCATGGGGGTCAGGGCCCCAGTTTCTGAGCCTCTCTCCACTGCTTTCCCAAGCAGTCAGCAGAGCATTGGATCAGAAGTTCAGCAGCTGGACACACACTGGAGTCCATATAAAATGCCAAGACTAATAGGTGGAGGAATAACCATCTATACCATCATGCCAGCTTGACCAATAATCATTCTTTCAAAATCACATATTAAATAAAATCTTTTTTAATGGGATTTAGATATTTTGTTAAAAAGAATCAACAGACAGAAGATATGCTATCACACAGCCACAAAAGCATATTAGAATGTCCTGGAAAATGTATTATACTCAATTATTGACCCAAAAGCAGCCAAAATATATAACAACCATGCCCTGTTCGGACTGGGGTCCCTTGGTCAACAACAGCTGAAAAGTTGATGACCTACAACATTTACACCAAATTCAGACACTGACACCTGGGGTGTATGCAGTCCTTGGTAGAACAAGTCTTTACAACTTTACTCTGGATAAGCTTATATCAAAAGGTTCTGAGCTAAGGTTGTCCCTTATACAGTGAGTACCTCACCAGAATGAGGAAGCTTTTCCAAATACTCACCCCCACTTATTTCCATATTTTTTATAGCATTTCATGTCAAAATGCCACATGCCCTGTGAAGGGAAATGAAATGTGATTATTATTGTAAACAGAGTAAACTTGATCTCCATTTCAAGTAAACTGAACCAATTGCAATGGCAGCAAGCTTAATGCTGTTATACTTTAATTATCCAGAATCTCCTATTTGCAGACTCCTGGGAGAAAAAAGGAAAAGACATTTGAAGTGCAGAATTCAAAGGCAGTCTTGAGTTTCCCTGAATATTGTGGAAACCCGGTGGCTTAACCTTGTCTACAGACATGATGCAGCACTTGTCACTATGAAGAATTCTTCTGGGCCTCTGTGGTCTCCATAAATCTCCTAAACCAGCAAATATTTTCCTCCATAAGCGCTTGAGGAAACAGACTTGGGGAAAACTGTGAGGGTCCTAGGGACCCATCTACTCACTGCTCTAAACCTCACAAAATTTCTAGACTTCTGGCAGATTTAAGATACTAAAGACACCAGTTAACCTCTTTTTTCTCAAAAATGTATGTCAGTCATGCGTATGTTTTTGAGTAAGAAAGTGCATTGGTGAAAGAATGCATGTGAACTCACCTACCAGTTTTGGAGCAGAATATGGGCAAAAGGAACAGATATCACCTTTACACACAGAACCCAGCATATTATTTTTTAAAGATGTATTTATTATTATTACAAAAGCAGATACACAGAGAGGAAGAACTTCTATCCAATGAGTGACTCCCCAAGTGACCGGATTGGCCTGAACTGAGCCAGTCCAAAGACAGGAGCCAGGAGTCTCTTCTGAGTCTCCTGCACGGGTGCAGGGTCCCAGCGATTTGGATCATATTCTACTGCTTTTACAGGCAACAAGCAGGGGGTTGGATGGGAACCAGAGCCACCAATATTAGAACCAGTGCCCATATGGGATCCCTGCGTTACAAGGCAAGGTCTTTAACTGCTAGGCTACCTAGTTGTGCCCTGACCAAGCAATTGATAAATGCACAGGGACAAGCATTCCAGCATAGCAGCTAAGTTATCTCTCTCTCATATTTGAGTATCTGTGTCCCATATCTGGGCCTGCCTCCTCACTTTAAATTTCCACTGTTACATATCCTAGGCTGCATGAGGGATGGCTCAACTAACAGGGTACCTCCATTCTGCTCAGAAGGCCTGGATTCAGTTGAACTTCTGAGCTTATGACCCAGTGTAGTCATGGATATTGAAGGCATTTGCAGAGTACAAAAGCACATCAAAGCTGACCCTCCTCTCCCCCAACTACTTGTTAGCAAATAAACAAATAACATATATCCAATATTCTGGTGGTATATAGCTATGTGCCTAGTAAACATGTTTTTAAGCTGTGCATGAAGAAGAGACTAAACATTATTATGACCTCTGCTACAATCAGCAAAACTGGAATCTAGAGCACACAGCTTCATGAGTCAACATGGGGTCCACGTGCTGCATCGGTCCAAATACCGAGCTTGGTTATATGTTCCTGAGAAACTGCCAAACAAAACTCAAAGTTCTCTTCATAGTGCTCACATAGTGTAAATATCAAGTTGCAGCTGAACATTGAGTGTTGATGAAACACAGACATTCCCTTTTTAAATATTTATTTATTTTTATTGCAAAGTCAAATGTATAGATAGATAGATAGCAGGAGATACAGAAATGAAGATCTTCTGTCTGATGATTCAATCCCCAAGTGACCACAATGGCCAGATCTTTGCTGGACCAAAACCATGAGCCAGAAAATCTTCCAGGTCTCCCATATGGGTGCAGAGTCCCAAAGCTTTGGGCTATCCTCAACTGCTTCCCAAGGCCAAAAACAAAGAGTTAGATGGGAAGCAGGGCAGCCAGGATTAGAACCAGAGACCATATGGGAGGCTGGCACATTCGAGGTAAGGATTTTAGCTGCTAGGCCACCACACCAGACCCCAAATTCCCTCTTTTACTGAGGCAAATATGAGGATTTTGAGCCCAGACTAAACTTCTCCATCACTTGGAAGTGATCCACACATCTGTCAGAAAGTTAGCAAATTAAAATTTGTCCCCTGTGGAGAACTCCATTTCATAAACCACAACAGTCTATGCAAATATGTGAAGAAAAGTAGCAGTTCAAATGATACTCACCTTGCGGTAACCCATGAGTGAGCCCAAGAAAGGCAGAGGTGTTGGCCCAGGAATGCCCAGCTTCTTAAAAAGTCCATGTGTAGAGGTGCCATATCTGTAAAGTCAAGGAGGAATCACGTCACAGGTGTGATAAATTTTTATAGTGGACAACTGCTCAGATACCAGAATAAACAAGCCAGGGAGGTAACACATAGCCAAATGATTAACAGCAGAACTCATTACCTGCTTCCTCATTACCACAACTCCACCAAGAAGTCATGACTTGATAAAGACTCTGAAGTCTTTAAAGTCCCAATCCTGGACTGAGTCCCTGAAAATCTTCCCCAAATGACTGGTACTGAGAGGTTCAGGCTGGAATGCCCCCAAGGTATTTCATTCACTCATAAATAAGGTGAGGATTCTTGTTCTGGGTCCATACTGGATAAAATAATTTTTCTTTGCTCTGAGTACAAGTTGTTACATAACTGCTTCCAACAAATATGGCAATCACTAAGAGTCTGAGGTCATTATTCTTGCAGTTTGCTTTCCAATTTTAGACTTTATATTCTGTTTCTATAACCCATATCATATTTAGGTCATGACCCTTCTTAAATCTGCCTTTACACAATATATATATAAATTAATGTTTTGGGTTACTGCCCTATATGAAAGATATGAGCAGGAAGAAAACTGCTCAAAATGAGTTATTGACATCCCCATTTCCACAAAATTAAAGTTGTGCTTTCAGGCTTCATTGGCCATAAAAAATGTGAACAATTTTCAGCAATGTAAGTATTTTCTTTTCTTCTTTTAAAGATTTATGTATTTTATTGGAAAGGCAGATGTACAGAGAGGAGGAGAGACAGTGAGAAAGATCTTCCATCTGATACTTCCCTCTCCAAGTGACCACAACAGCCAGTGCTGCGCTGATCCAAAGCCAGGAGACAGGAAATTCCTCCAGGTCTCCCATATGGGTGCAGGGTCCCAAGGCTTTGGCCCATCTTCGACTGCCTTCCCAGGCCACAAGTAGGGAGCTGGATGGGAAGTGGAGCTGCTGGGATTAGAATTGGTACCCATATGGAATCCCTGCATGTTCAAGGTGAGGACCTTAACCACTACGCTATCGTGCCTGGCATGATGTAAGGATTTTCTTAAGACAATCTAGCTGTTCTGAACTTGGGAAAATGCAACTATGCATATCTTCTCTTAACTAACACTCAAGGACTCATACCTAAGCCATGCCTTCTCTCATGAAAATCACAATTACAACTGCTGATACTCACCTTGTAAATGCAACACCACACACATTCACTCTTTTTAAAATGTTCAGTCACAAAGCACCAATTTTGTTTCTTCTGCCTTTCAACCATCTCTGAACCAAAACCATGGCGGCCAGTGCACTTCAGGACATATATGCTTGTAACCTGATTTTTCTGTCTTATATAGACTCCATTATCTGAGGTCCTGGATCCTTGTTAATGCTCACTACAGTGACACTGAGATAGCAGACTGGAGGAAGAGAAGCAGAAGAAGTGGAAACCACTTAAAGGCTGAAGCTGCAAAATTCACATGGATGGTCACACGGTGGGAAATTTAGCAAGTGTTACCAAAGTATATACTTTTTATAAATGATTTCACATATACAGCCACTCTATTAGCAATGAGAATCTTCCACTCTTCTTCACAGTAATAGGTGCATAAATTATGGAATACATATGACATGTTCTGTATGAAGTGAGTATGATCAATAACCTCTTGAGATATTAATCTTCAGGGCAGGATAGGGCACCAATGCTCTGTCAACTCAGTATATCATTTGGGATTTCATAAAACTGAAGATCTGTATAAACATACATGCATTTGATTGCCAGACACCCAGGCTATAACACTAGGGCATTGGGAACCCTCCAGTAGGACAGGTATTAAAATCAAGACACTGGCTGCCAAATTTTGCAGGAGTGAAGGGCTTTGCTTATTTTCCACTACACTACATGCTTTATTATTGACACGATGGCCAAGGAATTATTTTTTCTACTATGTTCCAGTGCCAGCATCCTATTAAAACCTTAGTTCAAGTCTTGGCTTCTCCACTTCCAATCCAGTACGGTATAATGTGTTCGGTAAAGCAAAACAAAGTTATCCAAGTGCTTGGGCCCCTGCAACAAAAATAGGACACTCAGAAAAGTTCTGGCTTCTGGTGTTAGATCGGCTGTTGAGTCTACTTGTTGAATCAACAGATGAAAAATATTTTTCTCTCTGAATTCACTCTCTCTGTAATCCTTCATTATTTATGTCTAATAAATCTTTTTATTATACATAAAATGTATATGATATATGCATATAATAAATATCTAATCTTTCTACCTGTCACATAACCTCTCAAATGAAAGTGAGGAAATAATTTATTCTGCTACCACCTCTGTAGGGAGACACTATGTCATTCATAAGTTCAAGAGTGAGCACAGTCGAGTAGAAGTTTAATCATGAGCCTCTGGAGCAGGCATCCCGTATGGGAGAAGTTCATGTAAAGCTTCACTAATTCAGATCCACCTTTCTGCATATGTCTTGGAAAAGTGGAGGATTTTCAACTTCTTGCAACCTGTAGCAGTATGGGAGACCTGCAAGAAGCTCCAGTTTCCAAGCTTCCAAACAGCTCATCTCCAGTCACTACGATCATTTGGGAATGAAAAAATAGGTGCTAGAAAGCCCAGTACCTCCTTAAAAGAGTTGGCTTGGCTTTATAAATAAAAAAAAAATCTGAAAAAAAGAATGCTAAGTTCACACAAGACAACATAAAGGTAGAGTGTAGGTTGGGGAATCGTTGGCTTCTATTGTTCAAAAAAAAAAAAAAAAAGCAAAAATCAAACCAAACAAAGTAATAATATTATGTAAATAAAGTGAAAATCTAATACCATCAGATTGCAAGTATTTACCACAAGAATTCCTAAGCCGAGAATCAAGATGGTGGAATAGGGTAAGGACACATTAAAACAGATGGGGAAACATTTAATCAGAATGAAGCAGACAGGACACATTCTATGAAATAGGAGAGGACAGAACCGCAGCAGAGGGGTGCCTGGAGACTGTCAGACACAGGAAAGCAGTGGACACAATGCTGTGGTGTTGTGGTTACTGATACTCCAGCACGGCATTCAGCTAATGGGCAATCTGAACTCCATCAGCAGCCGCAACTCCACCAGCAACCAGGTGGGAAGGGATTTTCACTGGGAACTTGGGAGATCAGCCCAGACAAACAATTGTCCATCCTGTTGTTCCATTTGATTTGACCAGGAGCAGAGACAGAGCAGCAGACCACAGACAGGCAGTGTGAGAACAGGGTGAATTTCAAAGCCCAGTCAGCCCCCTAGGGCCGAAATGGGCACCATTTTGTATAAGGAGGAAAAGGCAAGGGAAAGAAATGAGCATACGTTGAGCTGGGAGTGAACTCATATCTGATTCAATGAACAACATCAATGTGGCATTCTACAGGTTCCATCCAAGACAGGTCTGGATAGCCATCAGTTCTGACAGCCAGCAGATCAAGAACTTTATGTCAGGTGCTATTTTGTACACTGTGGCAAACACTTTAGGACTGCAGGGGACAATAGTGAACTGCAAATGTGCTGAGCTCGTGAGAACTCACTGAGTTCCATAAATTGCACTGGTCCCACAGGAAAATAATGCCAACTGTGATATCACATGGGCCAAAATAGTTCCGTGTGGCACCAGACCCAAAAGCCAACAGGTTCTGGCAACATCAGTACCAGCCACAACCTAGCTATATAGGACACCTGGTGTCTCTCTAATCCTGGGCTCCATCCAAAAGTGAGAGAAAGGTTGCAGAGACAACAGTGCAACCTCAGCACAGTATCACAGGAGGTGGAGAGTGGTGAGCTAGGAGCTGGGGCTGTGGAGACCATGGTGGATCTCACATAAGAACCCAGACCTGGAACTTGCTGAAGGGTTTGGCACAATTGGCTGTAAGCAAAGAGCTGGGTACCAATGGCAATAAGTAAAATCAAACTGTAGAACTGTGGGTGACAGAGCTTAGAAACCTGTACCAAGGAGAAGAATCTGATAACAAGAAGTACAATGCCCAAGAGCAAAAGAAGAGACAAAGGCACAATGAATATTACTGAAAACTCCCCTGCAAAAGTGCAAAACCCTTTGCCAACCTCCGAGTTAACTGAGGAAGACATTACGAAAATGGGGGGCACAGAATTCAGAAAACTCATTTTAAAGCTTCTGATCAACAATGAGAAGCATATACAAGAGTTCAAAGAACTTAAGGAAGCAATAAAGCAAATCAAGTGAGATATATCAGAAATTAAGAACACAGTAGAGCAAATAAAAGTACAGTGGAGAGTCTCCAAAGCAGAATGAAGCAAGCAGAAGAAAGAATCTCAGAATTGGAAGATATTTCCTGTCACCAAGGAGAAGCAAACAAAAAGCTGGAAGCAGAGCTGGATCAGGTCAAAAAAGTATTCAAGAATTGAAAGACACTATTAAGAGGTCAAATACAAGAGTTATAGGAGTCCCAGAAAGTGCAGAAAGAGAAACTGGTATTACAAAAATATTTAATGAAACAATAAAGGAAAATTTCCCTAATCTGGAGAAAGAATTGGGAAACAAGATCCAGGAGGGGCACAATACTCCCAACAGGCTCGACCAAAAGCGATCTTCACCATGACGCATGATCATCAAGCTCTCTTCAATCGAATATAAGGATAAGATCCTTAAATGTGCACGTTGAAAAAATGAGTTGACGTACAAAGGAATGCTGATTACACTCACAGGAGATCTCTCCCAGGAATCTCTACAGGCAAGAGGAGAATGTAGCAACATAGTACAGATTCTAAAAGAAAAAAAAAGTTGTCAGCCTAAGATAACATACCCAGCAAAGCTTTCTTTTGTCTTCGAAAATGAAATGAAATTCTTCCACAGTAAAGAAACGTTAAAATAATTTGCCTCTTCCAAACCTGCACTAAAAATGATCCTTCAAGATGTTCTCTTGACAGAGAAGAGGAATAGCACCCAACAAATCCAAAGACAAATGGGAAGAACATCCCACTAAAATGACAACAGAAGAATAAACCAATGAACAACCCATTCCTAAAATGACAGGACCAAAGCACCACCCATATATACTAACCCTGAATGTAAATGGCTTAAGCTCAATCAAACATCATAGATTACTAGACTTGATTAAAAAACAAAACTCATCTCTTTGTTGTCTAGAAGAGACACACTTCACCAACAAAATTCATTGGAAACTATATCTCATGGGATTTGATGTTTTGGTTAGTTTCATCTCTTCAAAACACATTCTTCTGATTAAATCAGTCAATGACTCATAGATCATAGAGTAACATCATTTTCTTCAAGAAGGTTCTTTTTTTTTTAAAAAAGCTTTAATCATTTCATTACAGCCAGATATACACAGAGGAGGAGAGACAGAGAGGAAGATCTTCCGGCCAATGATTCACTCCCCAAGTGAGCCGCAACGGCAGGTGCGCGCCGATCCAAAGCCAGGAACCAGGAAACTCTTCCAGGTCTCCCAGGCGGATACAGTGTCCCAATGCATTGGGCCGTCCTCAACTGCTTTCCCAGGCCACAAGCAGGGAGCTGGATGGGAAGTGGAGCTGCTGGGATTAGAACCGGCTCCCATATGGGATCCCGGGGCTTTTAAGGCGAGGACTTTAGCCGCTAGGCCATGCAGCCGGGCCCAAGAAAGCTCTTGATTTTCATTTCTTCTGCTACAAGTTAGTCATTTAGTAGCATATTATTTAACTTCATGGTGTTGTTAATTTCTCTTTTCTTCCTGATGTTGATTTTGTTTTGTGGCTCCTCATTTAAGGGCATGTATAGTAGCTGTGTAATGGAGACTGTCATATCTAGTAACATGTTGTTTAACTACATGTCATTGTAAATTTCAGTTTTTCTTTCTATTGATTTTATATTATGACTTTCCATTTAAGGGGATGTACATTAGCTGTGAAACAGAGACTAATATCCAGATGTGAGAATACAATGCTGTATGCATTACTACTTCCAGACAAAGATGGACTTACAATGAAATTGTTTACTGCATCTTCACAATAGGATTCTGGACTCTCTGCCATTGTCCATGCCCACTAGGATGGATATATGACTATATATTAAGAACTAGACTTTAGTAATGATACAGAGGAACTAGGATGGGGGTTGTGGGGGGGAATTGGGGCTGGGATAAGGGAAATACCAGAAGCCTATGGAGCTGCATCATAAAATGATGCTAATAATAATCAAATGTAAAAGCATTCCTAAACCTTATTTCTAGTGTCAAGATTTGCAACTTTTAATTTTGCTTCAGTAAGATTCACTAATTCCCACAGATGTATAAAAGAAGTAGAGATCAAATGTGGCATGAATGATGCCTCTCTCATATTCAATCCAAATGAACCCTGCTCCTCAACTGCTCTGTGAGACAAGGAATATTACCATAAAGTCCAATCCCTCTCCTGCATGTGCTAGATGGTTTTGGTTCATGCTCTTGTGAGAGACCATGGGTATGGGACAGGCAGAGCTAGACTACAGCACCTGCTGTGTCATTCGAGAGCTTGGCTTGGGGGTGGACCCGCCTGAATTAGACTGTAGTACCCATTGCTATGAACCAGAAGGGATTCAGGCCAGTTGGGTTAGACCAAAGTGCCCACCAGTGAGAGCCAGGACTGAGTCTACCCATGCCAGTCTGGGTAGCAACACCTGCCAACATATGAAAGAGCTATTGCTAGAAGCAAGCCTGGTAGGGTAACATGGCAAACACCCCTGCTGGGCACAGATCCTGCTGGTGAGCACAACAGCTGGTGCTGAAAACAGGATAGACCAGGATGGGCTGAAGCACAGATTGGCATACACGAAAGCTGGGACCGTGGGTGGCCCAGGCAGTGTTAGTTTATAGCACACTCTGGCACAAGTGAAACGCAAGACAGAGTGCAAGCCAAGTTGGGTTGGACTGCAATACCTGCCAGCTCACGTGAAGGCTGGGTGTGGGCTAGGTTGCTACACTGTCAGTGGGATCTTGGACTGGGGATAGGCCAGGCTGAGCCAGGTTGTAGCACTTGCTGGAGAATGCTTAAATTTGGAGCAGGCCATTTCAGACTGGACTATAGCACCTGATGGCACACAAAATTCCTGGGTCTGGGAGCAAATCCAGTGGGGAAATTTGGGGCCTCCCTTACTTACCTGCTGCCTCAGCTGGAGAGCATGAGAACTGGGACTGTGGGTGAGCCCATCTGGAATTGGGCTGGGTAGAGCTGGACTGCTATACTAGCTAACATGTGCCTGTACTGTTTGTGAGTTGTGTTAGGCTGAACTGCAGAACCTTCTGGAAGGTATATGATTCAGTGCTGTGAACATCGCTGGCTTAGGAACTATGGCCATTCACCTGCTAGGCTATATCTATTGCTGGTGAGCACAAGAACCAGGACTGAAAGTGGGCCAGGATGGACAAGACAGTGGTGACACTTGGCAGCATGTCAGGGCTAGCTCTTTAAGTGAGGCAGGCTGAGCTAAGCCACAGCACCCACAGGTATTCATGAGAAACAGATATGATGTGGACTGAACAGGGATAGGTTGCAGCAAAAGATGGCAAAAACCAGGGCTGGGAGCCATCCTTGTTGGGGTCTTTGGGGGAACTGATCAAGCAGTTGCATCCACTGGTATATGTGTTGATTGCAGCAAGTGACATAGCACACCTGACCTGCGCTGGAAAGTCAAGAATCAAGAATGAGTTACTCCAAGTAAGGTTTCTTAGAGGACTCCAAAGAAAATACTAGATTCAGAAGCAGGCCTCAAGAAAAATCACAGGATATATGGTGCAAATTTGGGGCACATGTGTTGGAACTGGGCTGCTCCAATTGTTGATGCCTGTATGGTTGACAGCATGTCCAGATGCACGCGTGGGTCATGAGAGCAAGTTGATCTAGACAAGTAGGGGATATCAAATGACTTATCTGAGGATGAAAAACAAAATGGGTTGGACAATTCTGGCCAAGCATTGCAACATGTTCCTAGGTCTGTGGATGCAATAGGTGGACTTTGTCAACCATCAGACCTTGGAAAGAATTTCCACTGGAGTAAAGAAAGCAACAATTTCTCAGAAGTATCAAAACTACAGAAGTAACTTCCTTGAGACATTCTTCCCCAAATATGGTTCTCTAAGGCATCATCAAAGGACTGATCCCTATTCCTAACATCTGAGGTAGTCTGACATTAAAATAACACCTGCTGCTCACTCCACTGCAGACTCAGGACAAAAACAAACAAGCAAACAAAATTGAAGCATATGTCATGCACACATTCCTCCATACCTCAACCTCTCACCCTAAACAGTACTCTAATAAATGGACACGATCCCTCTCAATGCTGAACAATATTAAAAGGAAAATAAAAAAATGAAAAAGAAAATATAAATTGGATTTGGTGATGTTCTGGTTTCTTGAGACTACTTGAAGAAGAATATCAGAGGGAAAATAAATCTCTAAATTAAATGCTGATTTCACAGAAACTATGAGAAAAAGGGAAAGAAAGCTGCAGGGTTACTGGCATGTATGCCCTTCTCTGAAACTCACCATTCACCTAGGGCAAGGCTGAAGTGTCAATTCACAGGATACAGGTGCCAGGAAGGGAGTTCCAAGGCTGAAGCACAGAGCGGCAGAAGAACTGAATCTGAGCCTCTGCTGAAGTCCGGGACACTGGGCTGCTCTGTGTCAGTGATGCATGGGCAGCGGAAGGGTGAAAGGCAAGAGCCAACCACACACACAGGGGATGACTTCCCACACTCCTGCAGTGTGGATGCAGACTCAGAAGGCAAAGCTACTCCAAATCAGTGCAAGTTAACCTCTTCTGCCATCAGAATCTCGGGAGTGTAGGCCCTAGCTGAGGATCTCATTGTACTTGGCAGCCCTATTTTTATAACCTATTTCAACTGAATTCTAATTAGACAGCATGGATCAAACTGAGAGTAAATCAGCATCTCTTCTCAGAAACAGATGCCATTAAGCATTCCTACAAGCAGAGATGGGGAACTGGATACATTAGTTGTCTCACTGAATTCAGTAATTATCTTTCTATTGCTGTCACTCAGCTCTTGCACAATTTCCCCTCTGACCACCAGAACAGATGAATGAAAGATAAACCACATTACCATTCCAGATGCAAGACTAAAGGAGAAATCAGATGAACAGCTACTCACAGATACAGGAGCACCAGGCTGGTAGCCATGAGAACCCAGGTTTCTAAGGAAAAGTCTGGCATCAGATCCATTGTCACTCACTGCTGCAGCTCTTCTCTGAGTGTTCCCTGCAACTGTGTGTACTGCTGTTTGCTGGGCTGTGTGTGCACAGCTGCCCTGCCCTGTAAGCTATGATCCAGTCAAGTTGACTGGAATATTTATGTACTGAGGAATTAGGTGTGGCTGGAACTGCAAGAGTAGAAGATTTACTTGTGCCCTGCTTGCTCTCTGGACTCTCTCCAATTTGGCAGTTGGTCTTGAACACCCCTTGGTGATCTCTTAGGTTCATATTTTGTGGTCAATCAGTTCTAAAAAAATCAATGTTGCTGACTTACTAGTTACATCAGAAACACAAGTGAAACTTGGATAGCAAATCTCCTCAAACTATCACTGTCTCTACAGCTGCCCACATTTAAATAATCTGAAATTCACACAAACAACCTACACCAAGACATCTTACTCACGAAGTTTCCTCTGATTAGAATGACCCTGTGCCAATAGATGGCTACTCCTCCCTCAAATCCCTAAGCACACAGAAACCCTACTCTTAGTATCATTCTTCACCAAAGTCCTCTAACACACCAAGCACTCTCTCCTCCAGGTGTCATCAGTTCCATACACTCATTTGTGTCACTGTCCTCCCTGCCCTCCAGCATCACCATCAGCTCCTGCTGTGCTTTCATTACCACATCACAAGCATCTCAAAGCATGTCCTGGGTCTTAGTCTCTGTTATACCTCTAGTGTCTAGCACAATGGATGTCATCAGGTTGGTTGAGTCAGGTAATATTGCTAGGCCCTTTTTTAAAATATTTATTTATTTATCTATTTATTTATTTATTTATTTATTTATTTATTTATTTGACAATCGACATAATTAGGGTAAAAAGGTTCAAGCACTACAGGAAGATGGGCAAGACAGTTAGTTCCATATTGTTTCCTTAATATATCTGATGTAAAAGGGAATTTTAAGGGAGAAGCCCCACCCAGTCTCCCACCCACCCCAGGTCCCAGATGTGGAGCATGCTCCAAGGGTTCTTTATAACCATTCTTAGTGACCCTGTGGAGAACATTGAATCTTCCTGGATTATTACCAAAGCAAGAGGAGCTATCAGGGCCTCAGTCCCCATGACTGAACATAGTGGGTGATCCACCAAGATTCTGTTGCCACAGAGTTCCTCAAGTGTGGACCAGATGGAACCTTGGCTGCCTTGGGCTACATCAATTCAGGCTGTGTTTGGTGCACTCAGAGCCCTGCAGTAGACTAATTAGATTTCATTCAATTTGGTTCTCTCTCCACAGGAAGATTATCTATCCCAAGAATGGGTGTGATGTAAAAACACAAGAGAACAGTCCACATGTCCATATGGACCTCAAACACCTTGTCCATAAAGGTTGTAGCAGATGTCACTTGTTGTAGGGTTTTTGACCCTGAGTACGGCAGCAACCTCAATTCTTGTCTCGCAGGAAAGAAGAATTTTCATGCAGAGACAGTTTAGTTTTAAAGTAAGATTTATTAGAAAAGCTGAGAAAGGAGACTCCTGTCCTAGTGATGGGAGGGGGCTCTGAGATAGAAAAGACCATTTTCCCCTGCCATAGTGGCAGGAGGAAAAGTAAAAAGACCCCTATTAATGGTGGTGAAAGCAGCTTTTAAAGGTTCCCCTCAAAGATGTTTCTCCATAAACAAAGAAAATTCCTGGTTTCCATGGTACCTGGCCTTGGGACAAAAGGCCAGAAAGGTGTCCCTGGTCAACTTCCTTTGTCCCTTTCTAATGATAAAGAGGCCATTCTGAAGCCCTCCCCCTTGACAATGGCTGGAGACAGAAATGGGCTGAAGCTTCAGGTGGGGAATAGATATGTTAATGTCACCCTTGTCTCTTGGGAAAGTAGGTTCCTGATAAGATATGCTCTTATCTTGGAAGAGACCTGCTCTGGTGAATCCAAGACATGGTGGGGGAAAATACCCATTCATATTTAGGAAGAAAAATGACTTGGGGACCCAGAATACCCTAACTGCCTACTATCCAGTCTAACTCCTCTCACAACCTTAGGTAGCATAGACTACACCCAGAGCTTTAAAAAGACAACTCTGTATTTCTCCTTTGGGACTAAAGGGATAGAAAAAATATACCATCCAACTTTCTAGTCAGTAGGAGGTATATTTGATGGATGGTTTCCATACCTTAGCTTGGTATGAAAACCAGCCTACAAAGGCTGGGAGAAGGCATAGAATGTCCTTTTTATCCTCCTTGCACTGCTCTGAAGCTGCTGAGCAAAGGACAAGCAGGACTTTATCATTACTGCTCATGTTCCAACTCCTCCTGCAATGTCCCTCTCCTGATAGACAACTCTTGCACCTCTCCACAGTACTGCATGCCTTACAAAACATCTCACACCATCCTTAATCAATCCTCATGGCAGCCCTAGGAGATAAGCAGCAATGAGACTGTACTGGTTCCCACTTTTGGGGGAAGCCATGCAGTTGTGTCGGATGACATGAGCATTGCTCTTCAGTTAGCAAGGCTACGGGGGATTCTTGGCTGCTTGGCAAGACCTGGCAGAATGTGTCTGGTCACCTCATTGCTGCCTCACCCCATTGTATGGCTACTCAATCACCTCTCTGATATTTCACGGAATTCTCCTGAGGCTGTTGTTGTTGTTTTCCTGCAAATTTGAAATGATTCTTGCAACTGGTATAACACTTGAAACTGATCAATCAGATTATGATAAAAGCGTCTTTAGCAAATTAAGTCAATCATACTCAGCTAAAAGCATACAATAATGCAATTGATCCCACAATGTTCCACAATATCCTGTTATGTTCCTGTGATTTGGCCTGGAGCTTGGCCTAATATAAGGATTATTTTCCTCAAGAGACAGCTTAATAATATCTTGGAACAGATGGCAATAATGGAGGTACAAAGAATTTGTTTACTGTGCAGTTTTCAACTGTGACAACACATGAAATGACACATTTTGGCTTCTCACCATGGAAAGCAGAAAGTATATGGTGCATTTTATAAAGGGAGACAAATGTGAAACTTCAAAGAACAATGGTTTAAACTTGAAACTTATATTTGTACTTATATATAGGAGAAGAAAACATTTTAAAAATATAAAAAGATGTTTCTTGTAAAAGCCTTCTGTTCATAGTACAAGATGAAGGTGATGGTAATTGATATATGACTGATTAAAAAAATCTAATAATGAATTTGTGATATATGTCTTTATAAATTCCTTTCATTTATGAGATTTTATTTTAATTTAGTGTTTTAATATATAAGTAATATTAGTTTAGGTTTAGTGAAAATTAATTTGGGATAAAAGTATACCACCTGTCACTACGTAGCCACATGTGCTGCAAACCGTGGAGTTCCTGGCTTCAGCCAGATGACTGCAGGTTTGAATGAGTAATAGCTTACTGAAAATATTTTCCCTGAAGCAAAATATTAATGATGCTTTTTAGGATTGTTGTTGTAATCATTCTTTTATAATGAAGTAAAAATGAAACAATTGAATGTTGTGCAAAAGCTTGTGATGATTTGTGTATAAATCATGAAGGGAACTTTCTTGAGTTGTCCAATATCAGCATCATCATAGTAGTGGTCCAAGTTGCCACCTCTTCTTGTCTTTTAGCTAATCCATGCATCCTTTGCAAGCTCTGAAGTCAGCTGGTGATGGTCTCCAGCACTCTTTGTCATCATGGAATCAAACAAATGGAAGAGATTCTTTCCCAAGCAGTTAAAACAAAAAGTCATAGAGACACATGCATGCCGTCGGCCAAAGAGGTAGCAAGCTAGGACCCAGGCTGCTGTGTGTGGCACCAGAGGCTTGTGCACTGGGCATGCTGGGCTGTGGCAATGGTGGCAGTAGGCAGGTGTGGGAGCTAGGAAGCTGTGTGTGAGAGGTCCCAGATGCATCTGAGGATGCCACTCCACCACCCCCAGCCTCTCTCCGCTGGGCTCCATGCTGGGTGCAGAGGCAGGAAAAGGAACTCGCCTTGGGCACCCTGAGAGCAGCCTTGGTTTTTCAACACCGCCCTCCTCCACCCCAAGTCGTGGTCCTCCCTCAATGTTAGTAGGCAACTCTGCAGGGAAGTGGAGGCTGCTGCCCTCCAGCCTTGCTCCTTCCCAGGGTTTGTGCTGACTGTTGAGCTGGAACCACACTTTTTTCTTTTCTTTTCCTTCCTTCCTTCCTTCCTTTCTTTCTTTCTTTCTTTCTTTCTTTCTTTCTTTCTTTCTTTCTTTCTGGTCTGCCGGCGGGAGCAGGCATCATTCAGGGAAGTCTTCTGGATCAAGACAGCATCAGATCCTTTGGCTTCATCATATCTACAGGAGGACATTTCTGGATTCTGCTGAGGAAATTCAAACTGGTGTCCTGGGGGAAGTAGAACATTGGAAAGACATTCTTGATCACCAGATTTATGTATGGCATTTTAGACATCACATATCAGGCAAAAATTGGCATTGTTTTTTTCTTTTTTTTTTTTTTTTATCAAAAACAATGTATTTGGAGGACAGAATAATTAGGCTAATGTGTGGGATACTTTGGGTCAGGCACATTTCCATAGCCTCATTCTCAGTCACATGCTTGATTCTTTTACAGGTTTAGTAGTTTACAATGTTACAAAAGTTAATGGCTTCCAGCAAACTCCAAAATGGGTTGATAAGGTCAGAACAGAAAGAGGAAGTGATGATATCATCATGCTAGCACAAATTAAAACAGATCTTGTTGACAAGAAGCAAGTATCTACTGAGGAAAGCCTCAGGACCAGCCAGTCGGCAAATGCTGTTCCTGCTAATGCCGGTCACACCTTCACTTCACCCTGTTCCCAAAGCCCAACAATTTGCCACCCTTCCTCTCATTGGCTGCAGTGTGAATATTGGCTTGACCCTCTTCGCTTCAGTAATAACATATGGCAACTCATCATTGCTACCTGTCTTGTACAGATGATTTCTTAGCTTCACAAGCACAAAAGTCAGTGTCTTTATTATTTGTATTTTACAAAAAGACAAAAGGTTCAGCATAGTCCAGTGAAAAATTACACATTTTCTTAATTTTTTTTCTTTTTTAATATGATCATATACTACAAAATGATGGGAATTTCAGCAGTAGTATCAGTATGACTTGTTTAAGAAACAATATGTTCACAATAGCACTTGGCTGACCTCCTTGAGCTCCCCATGCTTTCCTCACCTTTACTTAGTCACCCCAGCCTGGCCTTATGTAGGCCATCCCCTAATCAACCACCAGATAGGGCATGTACCATGTAATGTCACTCCTTTGCTTCAGTCCCTGCAATAGCTCACAATACCTACAGTTATATTCTGAATGCATCCAGCATTGCAAGACCACACTTGATCTCTCTAATGACTTACTAGTGTTGTTTCAGTCTATCTAGCCATGTGCAGGCCATAATTGAAGCAAATGGCATCTTTTGCTTCCTTTCAAGGACCCCAGAAGTTATATGTAGATATTTCCTTGCATGTGTTGGGTCTTCACCAGGCCATAGTGATCCCAGTGCATGTTCAACATAGTGGATTTCTATCTATATCTAAGGAGTTGACCATGGCATTCTCTCCCTAGGAAACCTTATCAATTACCTCAATATATAGATGGAGAGAGGGTCCCACTTGTGAACAATCATAGTTCCAACAGAAAATTCACAGTTACCCAAGTAACTGAAAGTTTAGAAAGTATAACAAAGTAATCATCCACCCACGTAGCCTGCATCCCTTTTGGGTACTGTTTGAGTTCAGCTGTTTCATATTTAATCCATCTCCTGATAATGCATCTGGGAAGGCAGCAGAAGACGGTTCAATTCTACAGGCCCTTGCAAGCACGTAGATAACCCATTTGAAGGTTCTGGCTATGGAGCTTCATCTGCCTCAATCCCAGCTGTTGTAGCCATTTGGAGAGGGAAGCAGAAAACAGAAGGTATATTTTGCCTTCTAACTCTGTCTTTAAAATAAAAATTGAAAATACCCAAGTCTGTGTGCACAGAAATATGAGAAAGAAGAGACTACACAGGGAAATGAATCTTAGAAAAACACAGGCAATAATAGTAATCAAGATACAGGCCAGGCATAGAATCTTGGGTTTTTATAGTAAAAGCATAGCACTGGAACCATAAGAAACAGACCTGAACTTCTGCAGGACTCACCATGGTGTCCCTGTGCTTAGTAGGCACAATGATGACGTCTCATACTTGTAAGCATTTGCATCAGAAATAAGAAAATCTATACAGGTGAAATTCACTCACCATAAATCAAACATTTTATGGGCTAGCATTGTGGTATAAGAGATTGTCACTATTTATAATACTGGCTTCACACAGAAACTCCTCCTCAACTCCCACTGTTACATTTCTGAACAAGCACCCCACTAAAACACCTGAAAATTACGGTCCAAGTGTTAGGATCCATGATACCAAGATGGGAGACATGGATGGAATTCCAGCTTCCTGGATTTGGCCACACGAAATCCTGGATGCTGATGCCATTTGGGAAGGGGAAATGGTATATAAACTCTCTCTCTCTCTCTCTCTCTCTCTCTCTCTCTCTCTCTCTCTATCTCCATACTTCAACTAAAAAACACAAATTTGAATTAATCATAAAAGAAACAACCAGTAGAACTTATAAACCTCACATTGCTGGACAACCAACCTCTCAATCTCATCTCAAACATGCACATCATTCCAAGAGAAAGTCCTGTTCCACTAAATGCTTTCCTCACATTGCTTCTCTCACCTCCTGAAAACTAATAATGTGTTATGTTCTGATAAGTCAAGCCATTCTGGACAGTTCACATGAAGAGGATCAAACAACATGTGAACTAAGATGGCATAATATGTCAAGAGTCATGCATATGAGTCATAATAATGGCTACATTGTGTTACATTGTATGTATATATCATTTCTTTTCCTACTTATTAATTTATGAATATTTCAGGCATCTTTAATTTTGACTGTTTCAGAATTGATTGAGGTGAGCCTGAACAAGTATTTTACAGTTAGACTTTTCCATTTTCTTCAAAATATCACCAAATATAGCATTTTTGGATTACATGGTATCTCTAGGCCTAATCGTTTGAGAAAATAAAAACTATTTCCACAGCAGTTGCTCTACTTTATATTCTCACTGGCAAAAAAATGAACACCATTCAGATCAGATCAGCTCTGGATGTTGCAGTCAGTAGGCAACAAACCAGTGCATGCAATTCTGTCTCTGAGAATCAAGATGACAGAATAAGATAAAAAAGATTTAAACAAATGGAAAAATACTAGAAAGAGGCAGAGAGGGCACATTTCAGGAAATAAGAAAAGACAGACTGATGGTAGACAGGTACCTGGAGATTGAATGACAAGAGAAAGCAACAGTGTCAACGATGTGCTGATGCAGTGATCAGATACCCTAGCAGCAGTCAGTGAAAGGCAATCTTAACTTCACAGGCAGCCAAAGCATCACCAGCAGCCAAGTTCCACCCAAAATAGGTCTGGAGAGCTCCCCGATCTAATTACCATTGAATGCAGAACTCCATGAGCGGCACAACAGGCAACATTTTGTACAGAATGGGAAAAGCTATGAGACTGCAGAGACAACATTAAGCTGTGCATGCATTTAGCTGGAAGCAAATTCACTGATCTCTGTGCACTGCACTGATCCCACATCAAAAATATTACCGACCTTGACATCTTATGTTCCAACAAAATCAGCACCAACAACAGCCTACTTCTTTATGACACCTTGTGTCTCCCTAATCCTGGGACATACTCCAAGTGGAAGTTGGAGAAAGATTGTATAGACAATGGTGCAGCATCAACAGGGGATCATAGAAGGTAGAGTGGTGAGCAAGGAGCAAGGGCTACAGAGACCATGGTGGAAGTCTAACATGAACCTAGATGTGACACTCACTGGAGGGAGTGGTACAAATGACAGGAAGCAAAGACATATAAATCAACTGCAATAATGAAACCGAATTTTAGAACAATGAGTGAAACAGCTTAGAATCCCTGCCTGAAGGAGAATAATCTACTAACCAAAATTAAAATAACCTAGAACAAAATAAGAAACAAAGGCATAACAAATGTTACTGAAGACACCCCTACAAAGTGGACAAAGCTTTTGCCAAACTCAGAGGTAATTGAGTGATACATTGAGAAAAATGGGGAAAACAGAATTCAGAAACCTCATTACAAAGCTTCTTATCAACAAGGAAAAGAACATAGAGGAGTTCAAGGAATTTAAGGAGTGTATCACACAGGAAATAGCAACACTGAAACTAAATCAAGCAGAATTTATTGAAAATGAAAGATGCAATAGAGCAAATTAAAAATTCAGTGGAAATTCTCAATAATAAAATGAATGATTCAGAGCAAGAAATCTTGGATTTGGAAATATTTATTTTCACAAGTGGAAAACAATCAAAACATGGAGTTAAAGTTGGGTCACAGTAAAAATTATTCAGAGCTAAAACACACTATAAAAGGCCAAATCATCCAGCTAGTGTGTTTGATTTGACCAGGAAAAGGGACAGAGCAGCAGATCTCAGGCAGGCAGTGCAGAAGCAGAGTATATCTCACAGCCCATTCTGCCTCCTAGACCAGAATTAGGCACCATTTTAAGGAGGCAAGGGCCATGCACAGTACTGCACATGCACTGAGCTGTGTGTGAACCCATTTTTTACTCAATGAACTGCAATAACATGACATCCTAAGGTTTCATCCAAGAGAGGTTGAGGTATCCCCCAGACTTGACAGCCAGCAGATCAAAAACACCAATAGTGGCATAACAGATGCCATTTCTTGCAGTGTGACAAAGAATTTAAGGCTGCAGGGGACAGCCATGAATTGTGCATGCAGTGAACTTGGTAAGAAATCACTAAATCCAGTGCATTGCACTGGTCCCACAAAATAATATCGTCTATGGCATTATACAGGTCAAAATAGGTCCATGTGGCCCTCAGACCAAATTGTCAACAGGTTCCAGCAAGATCAGCACCACCAACAACCTCTTTATACAGGACTCCTCTTGTCTTCCTGATCCCAGGATTTGAGAGTGGAACCTGGGAGTGGAAGACAGGTTGTACAAAGTTTGCAGCCTCAGCACCATATCCCAGAAAGTGCAGACTGGTGAGCCAGGAACTGGGGCTACAGAGACCATGGTGGAAATCTAACAAAAGGGCCCAGACCAGGAACATGCTGGATGGAGGATGTTGGACTCTCTGCCATTGTCATGCCCGCAATGCTGTACATATGATTGTGTATGAATAACTCTGCTCTAGTAATGATATGTTAACTTAGTGAGGGGCGAGGGAATTGGGGAGGGGATAAGGAAAAACCCAGGGCTTATGGAACTGTATCACAAAATTACAATAATAAAAAAGAAGTAAAAAAGAAATATGTATCTAGACACATTAAAAAAAAGATGTGGATAAAAATGTTGCTAAGATATTTGCACAAACTTTGACAAGAACCAGGGGCTCAATTGCTGGGTTGGTTCTGTTTTCAGTCCCGACTTCCACTGGAACCAATGGGTGTTGCAGTCCAGTCTGGTTCTGCCCAGCACATACTCGGCCTTCACGTAAACCACTGGGAGCTGCAGCCTAGTTGGGGCAATCCACAATAACCCTTACCAGGCCCACCCCCTACCCTGGTTTGCCAGTATGTGTAGCAGTAGACCAGTCTGTCCCACATCCCATTTGGCTTTTGTACTTGTCAATGGGTATTAAAGCTTAGTTCCATCTAACCAACTCAACCATCCAGCCCTCACAGATGCTGTTGAGTGCATTTCAATCTAGCCACCCCAGTCCCCATTCTAGTTTTCATGCCCTCTGGCAGGAGCAGTGACCCAAGAAGGGGGAACCCACTTTTTCCCTCCCAAGTCTCTCTCACTCCCGGTTTATGTACTCTTTAGGTGGTTCTGTGGTTTGACTTGACAGAATTAGTCCCCAGTGCCAGCTGATGCTGCGGCTAAGCCCAAATATCCCTCACCCATTCTAATTTATGCTTGCACCAGCAGGAATAATCAGCCCAGCCTGGCTTTTCCCTGATCTAGTCCACATGCAGCGCACAGGTTTTGTAGCCTTGCTTAGTCTGATCTGTCCCCATCCCAGCCCACGCTCTCCAGTGGGAGTAGCTGTCCGGCGAGGGGACCAGCCCCTTAATCCCCCTGCCAGCTCTGTCCCTCCCTTCCTGGATCTCACGTGTGCTGGTTGGGTGCTGCAGTCAAATCCAGTACAGGCAACCACACCCTGACATTGCATAATGTGTACTGGTTTTGTCGCAACCAAACCCGGCTCAACCCACACTCTGCTCTGGTGATCGGATTTGCCAATGGATGACATGAACTGATTCAACCTGGTCTACCCCCAATCCATGTGGAATGTGTGCAATTGAACCACCAGCTGATCGGGGTGATGGACTATGCCAGGCCCTGTGCTTTCTGGAACATACAAGAATCTAGTCTGGGAATACCTCAAAGTTTCTTTGGAGATCTCCCCAATCGAACTGCTGGACTCAGAACTGTAACCAAGAAAAGACAGAAGACAGAACAGGTCAATCATTCATCTCAGCTGTATATTGTTGGCAGCGAAATATGGGGTGAACGAAGACTGTATGATGGACCATATCAATCAGTGGACGAACTCATCGAGCGAAACTGGCAGCGGTTCATAACTGGAGAACTATTAAAACCACTTGAGCAAATATCTCAGAGCATGCCCCACATCCGGTACTTGGGGTGGGTGGGAAACCGGGTGAGGCTTCTCCCTCAATATTACCCTTTACCTTGGATACATAATGGAAACAATATGGACATAATAGTATTACCCACTTCCCTATACCCCCGAACCTTTTTTTTTTTAACCGTAATTAACTATGTAACCATTGTCAACAACAACACAATAAAATAAATTAAAAAAAAAAAAAAAAAGAACCGGGGCCAATATTTGGCAGGCTCCTGCACAAGATGCTGTGGGAGTAGCACCGGGTGGTGCTGGCTTCAAGGTGGTTCATTCAATGTTGTGACCATGGACAACTGCCTGCACAACCTGCAGCTCATGCCTTGGTGCTGGCTGCCCCAAGCCAAGGAGACATCCAGCAAGTAGAGGCAGCAGAGCCTGTGTTGGCTCCTGATTCTGGAGTTTCCTACAGACCCGACAGAAGAACAGTTCCCCGTACTGCACATGATTTTGCACTACAATGCCAACAGGAACATGGTGGAGGAAGAGGAGAACTCGTTCACCTACTAGGACTGGCCTGATCTTGACGGTGCTTGAGACAAAGCTCCAGGAGTTCAAATATCTATGGGTGCTGCCAATGGCCTGCTACTATGAGTCCCATTGCAAGCAGATGGACTGGCACACCCACAGGAAGGGCTGTCAGGAGCGAAATTGCCCCTGCCTGCAGGAGCTGGAGCCTGAGCAATGACTGGGCTGTGCAACTATTCTTCAGTGTGCCATGAGACTGGAGCCTGTACCTGAAGGCACCCATGAAGCATGTGCCAGCCTATAGATGCAGGGGTTGGATACCCCCTGACGCCCTGGTTATTTGTGTTAATATGTAGTCATTTCTTCAGTGACACATTAGTCATTCAGTCGCATGTTACTTAACTTCATGGCATTGTAAATTTTTCTTCTGTTGTTGATTTTGTTTTGTGGCTTTTCACTTACAGGGATTTATACTAACTAATAGAGACTATCATATCCAGTTGTGAGGATACAATGTAATTTACATCTCTACTCCCAGATCAAAGATGGACTGTCTGTGGAACTCTTAACTTTGTCTTAACAATTGGATGCTGGACTGTCTATCATTGTCCATGCCTGCAATGATGGATTTATGACAGTTTATGAAGGACTATACAGTTACAATAACATGGGGGAATTCAGCAGTGGAGAGGACTTGGGGAAGGGCTAAGGGAAATCCTAGGGCCTCTGGAACTGTATCATAAAATCATCATCATCATCATAGTCAGAAATGGAAAATTAAAAATCATAAGCATTGTCATTTGTGTACATTCCCACTAATACTTGTCATTTTCCTTCTTTAATTTATTGATTGCTTTGATTCATCTTTTTGGTGATAACATTCCTGGGATTTTAAATTTGTGGAATTGCAAGAAACATCAAGGACATGGTGAACGGACAGGGTATGGCTCTGAAATTTACTAGGTGATCCTGGACTTTCTGGGTCTCCAGGGCCATCCTGTAAATTACTAACAGAGAGGGCCACAGCATGTGATTGAGGCAGCCTTTCCACACCAGTATTTACACTTCTTGAGCCTCAAATGCCTGATCTGGAAATGGAACATTCAGGATTATATCCTCCCTTCCCAGAGCACTGTTCATCAGGACAGACCCTGACCTGTGACCTACAATGGCCTTGGGACCTTGATTAGCCAATCTGGCTCATGCTGGACTTGATTACAGATATTGAGAATAGAGAATCTGCCTGGTACCTGGTCCTCACCTGTTTCAGCAAAACAGTTCGTTCTAGATAGAAAAAAAAAAAAATTCCACTAATGGCAAAACAAGCATGAGAGTTATAAAGTAACTGCAAATTGTGCAATGTGTTCTCTCTTATTGAGAAGAGGAGGCAGAAGATAAAGTTTTAATTTTAAAGCCAAATGAAATGTTTGAAGTTTGCCGAGATTGGACTTTCGACTTTGTTCCTGGCAACTTGGTTTAAGCAGCTCTGTTTATCACGTTGGTGCTCTGCTCAACTGTGGGAGCACAAGTTTCCAGAGACCATCATATTACCATCATATCCTATCTACTTTCTCCAGGGTGGTTAACCCTCCACTTGTGCTGCTACTCCTCATAAAAATGAAACGTACTAGAAAAAGTAAGTTGGTCTATCATTGTTAGAGATGACATGGTTTTTCTCCAGAAGAGAAACAAAACTACTGAAGTCTATTGGTAAAGTTGTAACATAGAAAATCAACACCTAAAAATCAATAGCTTTTGATTTCCTAAAATATTCCATGGCTGAAAAAGAACTTATAAGCCCTATGCACAATAGATTCAAAAACTGTAATATCTTGAAATATATTTAAGAGTGATCTGAGAGCTCTCTATGGCGAAAATGGCACAATACTTTAAAAAATGAAACTGCTTTTGAAATAAAAACTAAATAAAAACTACCATTTTAAAAACAAAAAATGACAAAACATTAAGCAGAAAACGGAAAAGTGTAAAATCTCCAATGTTTGTGGAGCTTTAAAAATAATATCATCAGGGCCCGGGGAAGTGACCTAGTTGCTAAAGTCCTTGCCATGAATGTGTCGGTTCCCATATAGGCACCAGTTCTGATCCTGGAAGCTCCTCTTCATATCCATCTTCCTGCCTGTGGCCTGGGAAAGCAGTTGAGGATGGCCCAAAGCCTTGAGACTCTGCACCCACATGGGAGACACAAAAGAGACCCTGGCTCCTGGTTTCGGATTGGCTCAGCCCAAGCCATTGCTGTCACTTGGGGAGTGAATCATTGGAGAGAAGATCTTCCTTTCTCTCTCTCTCTCTCTCTCTCTCTCTCTCTCTCTCTCTCTCTCTCTTTCTCTCTCTCTCTGTATATATATATATCTGACTTTGCAATAAAAATAATTAAATCTTTGAAAAATCATCAAAATCATCAAAATCAAATTGACATATTCAAAACAGTCCTAATCAAAATAGATGCAACTTTCTTCTCAGATCTGGATAAAATAATACTGAATTTCATATGCAGGGGACCAACACAGAGGAAAATCAAGCCACCCCTTCCCTGCAGTGCCAGCACCCCATATGGGCACCAGTTCCTGTACCAGTTCATGTTCATGCCTCAGCTGCTCTACCTTCGATTCAGAGATCCACTAGATCTGTGAAAGCAGTGGAGAATGACTTAAGCCTTTGGTCCTTGAACTCACAGGGGAAACCAAAATACGCTGTTAGCTCCTGGTTCAGCTCTAGGTACTGCAGCTATTCTGGGAGTGAACCAACAGATGGAAGATATCTCTTTGCCTCCCCATCTCTGTTTCTGCATATAAAATACATATGTCTTTTAAAAACATTCATATGCAAACACAAGAGACTCTGAATAGATAAATCAATCTTTAGCAACCAAATGAGAGCTGGAGATATCACAACACCACAGTTGAAGACCTACTGCAATCATAGCAAACTGTAGGCCCAAACAATGGCTCAATTAGCCAATTATCTCCTAGCAAGCACCAGGTTCCTATATGTGCACAGTTTATCATAGCTATCCCATTAGCAATCCAGCTCCTTTATGATGGAGTGGGAAAACAGCGGAGGATGGCCCAAAAGCAACAATAGGAAGACCCACAAGAAGCTCCTACATCCCAACTTCAACCTGGCTCAGCTTTGCCAGTTGCAGCTATTTGGGAGTGAAATAAATGATGGAAGATCCCTCTCTTTCTCTCCTTCTCTCTGTAAATCTGCCTTTCAAATATAAAAAAAAAAAACTAAATCTTAAAAAAAAAAAACTGATTCAGGCAAGAACATAGATGTTTTGACAAAAAAATAACTAACTAAATAATAGACATCCTAGCAACAAACCTACACATCAGGCCAACTACTTACAAATTATTATGAATTACACATATGTCCTATAATAAAACACTATTCAAGTTGAGAATAAGAAATGAAGTTCCCAGCAACAAGAGGTAAAACTCACATTAATATGGTCAAAAGTTACAATTGCCAAAAAAAGTGCCCTGTGAAAGCTAGCTGAAATATTATACACACTCAATACCATCTGGAGGATGTTGATCGATGAGATCTTAAAGATTTTATAGTTTTTCATGAGAATTCATTTGTATCTTACATGCTTTTAGAAATTATACACTGTAGGTGCTCTTAAAAATTGCACATTTCAAGTTAAATTTAATGCCAAATACTCAATTTGATAATTCTTGAGAATGAAATCACCATTCTCATTAATTTTAATAGTCATTTATTGTTGGTATGTCTGTAAGAAAATTACTGATATGTGTGTAATATTAAGTCCTACATGACAGGTTAACTTCAAATTTAATAATTACTTTTTTAGGATTTATTTTATTTATTTAATAGGCAGAGTAATAGAGACAGATCTTCATTCGGCTTATTCATTCCTCAAATGTTCACGACAGCTGGGGTTGAGCCAGGTCAAAGCTGGGAGTCAGGAAATCCATATGGGTTCCCCAAATGGGTGCCAGTGGCTCAAGCACTTGACCTTCACCATCACTATACCAGTTATATTATCAGGGAGCTGCATTGCAATAGAGGAGCTGGGAGTCCAACCCATGCCTAAATATGGGATGCCAATGTCACAGGTAGCAGCTCACAGTACTGTGAGATAACAAGGGCCCCCATTCACTTCTTTAAATAGCTCAGTTACAAAATATGTATTTTGCATCCATCTCCATTCTTGATTCCAAAACAGCTATTGCAAGCATTTGATAATTGAACCAGCAGATGATTATAAATTAACATGTTTACTTCTCTGAAAACCACAATGCTTAACATGAAATAACCAGGTCAGTGGAGTTCTACTTAATTTAAGGTTACTTATTTGAAAATGTTATAAAATACATATTTATATATTGATATATGTATATCATACATATCTATATTATATATAGATATATGTGATAAATATGTATGTATATAGATAAATATATATCCTGGTGTTTACAATTATTTCATCTGGACAGTTAGATCTATGTTGGGAGAAAAAACTTGCCTGCAGAGGCAGCGGCAATGCAGAAGGAAGTAACCAGAGGGAAAGGCAACACCATGATCCTCCTCAACAAGCCTAAGAGTGAGATGACACCTGAGGGGCTGCAGGAGTGGAAGAAGAAACAGTTCAACATGAGATCCACTTGGTGCGAATACAGTTGGTCAAGAACAGCACACAGGTGCTAATCAAATAGCAAGACAAGAAGCTCCTGGGCTGAGATGGACTTCAATAAGCACTGCAACATGTTACTGGAGAATGTGAAAGTGATATGAACTGAGGTCCCCAAGAATTGCAAGGGCAAGAAATTCAAGCCAGTGAAATGCACCATTAATGTTAAAATGTTCATGTGGTGTGAATAGGTCATCGTGCTCTTACCCAATCCACTGATTGCCAGCAAGTAAGGGCCCCCCTGCCCCAAATCCTGAGCCTGTACACTTGTCCCTGCCACCAGATAATACTCCATGGTTTAAAAACAAACAAACAAACAAAAAAATGGCCTGAAATCATTCTCTTCTTTTTGCTGTGGCTTTAAATCTTTAACAGTATGATTCCTTTCTTTCTTCTTTTTTAAAATTTTTTGATGATATTTAAACACAAAGGGTAAATGGTTACAAGAAAGGACATTGTTTCTACATTCCATTTTTTTCTTCCTGTGTCTGAGCGAAGGGGAATGTGAAGGGAGAAGCCACACCCAGCCTTCTATCCATCCCAGGGTCCCTGATCGGGGGTAGGCTCCAAGGTGGTTTTGATAGTCCAATAGTCTGAATTACTGCAAATCTCACCACTCCAATCATAATGAAATCTCTCTTTTTTTATTAATTATTTTGCATTATGTGACAGTTTCATAGGCTCTGGGAATGCCCCAACCCTTCCCATGCCCCTCCCCCCTGGTGGATTCCTCCATCTTGATGTAGTATTACAGTTCAAATTCAATCAAGATTCTTTCCTTGCAAACATATACTAAGCATAGAGTCCAGCTACTTATTGTCCAGATGGGTTGAACAGTTTCTTGGGTAGACCATTTCTGGTCCGAAGTTAGAGCTGGTAGAATATCATCCCAGTCAATTAAGAGTCCCAATATAACATCAACAGCAATTTGCAACATTATGGAATTGACATGGTTTCTGGTAACCAGTATGGAAAAAAAATAAAAAGCAAGTTCTTAACCACAACCTATGATTAGCTCATTGACATTTCAATTTTAGTTTATATACAGGACCAGCTGCTATATACCTTAAAATGGCTATAAGGTACCATTCAGCTGTCTCGTGTCTATTTCATTTTAGTATTTAGCCATTTGTTGTGTTGAAGTATAATTTTGCTGATCTTGGCAGATTTTAGGATAATCTAGACTGGCTTGTAACTCTAACAATACATTTGAGGACAATTAAGGTGCAGAACTTTTTTTCTGGGGGTGGGGTGTGCAGGAAAATCCTCAACACCACGGTGAGGAGTGACTAATCTTTGTGTCCCAGCCAGCGAGGCATGAGCCAATCCACGCCAGCTCTTTCCTGTCAGATTCCAAGCTCTACTTTTTGTTGTTTGTCTATTTATTTTAGGTTTTTTTAGTTTGTATGATTGTTTGCTATGAGGGGGTTTTGGAGCGATCCCGATGGTCATTCCGAGGGAGAGTGAGGGTCCAGAGGTGGAGCCAGGCTTGGAACAGAGAAAGCTCTCCTCCCTGGTCCTGAAAAACATTTATTGTTCTTCTGTTTCTGTGAACCACTCAGGGCTTCTGGTTGTCTTTCTGATGACATTGGTTTCTGCGCAGTAGTGTTTGGACTTCTTCCATCCCCTGAGGAAGCTCCGGTTGAGGGTGGGTGACCTCAGAGTACTCGGCTTCCGAGGGCATCCAATTCCCTGTGGCCTCCTTGGCAGTTGGGATATAGTCCTTGTTGCTCGTATTAGTAGTTTGTGGTGAAGGTCTGGGAGTCTTCATGGTTGGGATCCAAGCTTCCTCCTTACCACCTGCTCCACTCTGGAGTGCCCCCCTGCTCCACGCACATGACTTCCTGTTAAGAGGTTGTCAGGATAGCACCCGATTCCCCCCTCATGCATTGTTATAGTAGTTTTACTATTGTTTAGTGCCACTTTGAATCTGTTGTCTATGAATTAGCAGATTTGATCTTGATAGGCTATATTGTACTTTTTCCTCACTCTTTTTATGGTCCTGAAAGACTTCCCTGCACTCCCTCCCCATTATGGATTAACGTAGCGTATTGAGGGTATAGTAGGTTTTGCAGTTTTTCGATGTAGATCTTAAGTATTCCGACATTAATTGTTGGTTTATAGATTATATCGCATTATCTTATTGCATTGGATACAGGTTGTTAGAGATTGCACTAATATAATAATACACAGGTACTATCTGCCAAGTTGTCATCTTTTCATCTCAGATTAAGGCAAACATGTGGTATTTAACCTTTTGGGGTTGGTTCATTTCTCTTAGCATGATGGATTCTAGTCGGGCCCATTTGACCACAAAGAACAGCACTTCATTTTTTTTAATAGCTGAATAGTATTCCATAGAGTAGATGAACCATAACTTTCTTATCCAGTCTTCTGTTGATGGGCATTTTGGTTGCTTCCAGGTTTTTGTAATTGTAGATTGTGCTGCTATGAACATAGGTGTGCATCTTGATTTCTTGTGCAGGAGATGTTTTGGATATATTCCTAGTAGTGCTATTGCTGGATCATATGGTTTGTTGATTTTCAGTTGTTAGAGTATTCACCAAACTGATTCCCATAGAGGCTGTACAAGTCTGCAGTCCCACCAGCAGTGGAGAAGGGTTCCCTTTTCCCCACATCCTCGCCAGCAAGTGTTGGTGGTATTATGTATGTGGGCCATCCTTACTGGAGTTAGGTGGTACCTCATTGTTGTCTTCATTTGGATTTCCCTTATTTCCAGGGAACTTGAGCATTTTTTCATATGCTTGTTTGCCATTTGGGTTTGTTCTTTTGTGAAATGTCTGCCCATTTCCCGTGCCCATTTCTTGAGTGGCTTGTTTGTTCTGGTGTTTTGGTTTCTCTGGAGATCTTTGTATATTCTGGAAATCAGCCCTCTATCTCCTATGTAGTGTGCAAAGATCTTCTCCCATTCTGTAGGTTGATTTTTTTTTTTTTTTTTTTTTTTACTTTGTTGATTGTTTCCCTAGCTGTACAGAAGCTTCTTAGTTTGATGAGGTCCCAATTGTTTATTTTGGTCTCGATTTCTAGTGCTTTTGGAGTCCTTTTTAGGAAGTCAGGGCCTACTTCTAAGTGTTGCAGTGTGTTTCCTACATTTTCTTCCAAAAGTTTGAAGGTTTCAGGATGTAGGTTTAGGTGTTTTATCCATTAGATTTGATCTTAGTGTATGGTGAAAGATGTGGGTCTATCTTTTTGTTTCTGCAGGCTATCAACCAGTTGTCCCAACAGCATTTATTGAACAGACCTTCCCATTTACTTGGATTATTGTCTGTCTTTTTTCAACGATTAATTGACTGTATCTGTGTGGGTTTCCATCTGTTGTTTCTATTCTGTTCCACTGATCTTCCTCTCTATCTTTGTGCCAGTACCAGGGTGTTTTGATAACCACTGCCCTATAGTATGTCCAGAGGTGCGGTACTGTGATTCCCCCTGTTAAGTTCTTGTTCTTCAGAGTGGTTCTGGCTATTCGTGGTTTTTTGTGTTTTCAGATGAATCTGTGTATCATTTTTTCCAGTTCAATGAAGAATGCTGTGGGTAATTTGATTGGGATTGCATTGAATGTATATATTGCTTTTGGTAGTATAGACATTTTGATGATATTGATTTTACCTATCTAGGGGCATGGGATGTTGTTCCATGTTTTGAGGTCTTCCTCTATTTGTTTTTTGAGTGTCTTGTAATTTTCTTCATAAAGGTCTTCTACACTTTTGGTTACATTTATTCCCAGATATTTCATGCTTTTCTCTGTTATTTTGAATGGTAGCTTGTTGGTTAGAACTTTTTCCATCTTGCGGCCGGTTGCATACACTATGGCTGTTGATTTTTGTTCATTAATTTTGTATCCTGCCACTCAGCCAAATTCTCATATGAGTTCTAGGAGTCTTTGTATTGAGTTTTTTGGTTCTTCTATGTAAAGAATCATGTCGTCTGCGAATAGTGAAAGCTTGACTTCTTCATTTCCTATTTGGATTCATTGATTTCTTTGTCATGTCTTATGGCCTCAGCAAGTACCTCTACGACTATATTGAATAGCAGTGGTGATAGTGGGCAGCCTTGTCTTGTTCCAGATCTCAGTGGGAAGGGCTCCAGTTTTTCTCCATTTAGTATGATGCTGGCATATGGGTTTTTCATATATTGCTTTGATTATGTTGTGGATTGTTCCTTCTATCCCCACCCTTGTTAGGGTTTTGAACATGAAGTGGTGTTGAATTTTGTTGAAGGCTTTCTCTGCATCTATTGATACTATTGTATGGTTTTGTTTTTCAGTTTTTGGATGTGATGTATCACATTTATGGATTTCCTTATGTTGAACCATCCCTGCATTCCCTGGATGAAACCTACTTGGTCTGGATGGATGATCTGTCTGATGGTTTTTTGTATTCTACCGGCTAGGATTTTGTTGAGAATCTTAGTGTCAACGTTCATCAGGGAGATCGGTCTGTAGTTTTCCTTCTCTGTTAATTGTCTGTTCAGTTTGGGGATTAAGGTGATATTGGCTTCATAGAATGAGTTTGGAAGAGTTGCTTCCTTTTCTATTGTTTTGAAGAGCTTGTAAAGGATTGGGGTTAGCTCTGGTTGGAATGTTTTGTAGAATTCTGTGGCAAAACCATCTGGGCCTGGGCTTTTCTTTGTTGGGAGCTCTTTAATCACTGATTTTATCTCTGATTTGGTAATGGGTGTATTCAGGTCTTCTGTTGCTTCTGGGCTGAGTTTTGGTAAGTGGTGGGAGTCTAGGAATCTTTCCATTTCCAAATGGTTATCGGATTTGTTCGCATATTTTTCTTTGTAATAATTTCTAATTATTTCCTTAATGGTAGTAATGTCTGTTGCTATGTTGCCTTTTTCATCTTTGATGCTGCTAATTCTTGCTTTGTCTTGTTTTTTCTTTGTCAATCGGGCCAGTGGGGTATCTATTTTGTTTATCCTCTCAAAGAACCAGCTTTTTGATTCATTTATTTTCTGAATGTTTTTTTTTTTTAATTTCTTTCTGATTTAGTTCTTGTCTTGTTTTGATAATTTCTTGTTTCCTCTTGTTTGTGGGGTCCTTCTGCTGTTGCTTTTCCAGTTCCTGGAGGTGTGTGCTTAATTTCTGCATTTGTTTTCTTATGCTTTGACGTGAGCGCTAATTGCAATAAACTTACCATGTAACATTGCTTTCGTAGTGTCCCATAAGTTTTGGACTTTTGTATCTGGGTTTTCATTAGTTTCCACAAATTTTTTGATCTCATCTTTAATTTCTTCTCTGACCCATTGTTCGTTTAATAGCATATTGTTCAGCCTCCAGGAATTTACGTGTTTCCTGGGACATTTTGAGTTGTTGATTTCCAGTTTCACTCCGTGATGATCTGAGAAGGTACATGATAGGATTCTGATATTTTTGTAGTTAGTTAAACTTGCTTTGTGTTCTATTATGTGGTCTATCCTGGAGAAGGTGCCATGCACTGCTGAGAAGAATGTGTAGTCTGTGGCCTTAGGATGAAATATTCTATAGATGTCTACTAGGTCCAGTTGTTCTATTTTTTGTGTGAGTTCTGTGGCTTCTCTGTTGAGCTTTTGCTGCGTTGATCTATCTATTGGTGTTAGTGGGGTATTCAGATCTCCCACAATTATTGTATGTTCATCTATGTCTCCCTTTACGTCCAAAAGTAGTTGTTTCACGTAGCTGGGTGCATCCGGGCTAGAAGCATAAATGTTAAGAATGGCGATTGGTTCTTGTTGGATCCTGCCTTTCAAGAAAATGTACTGCCCTTCCCTGTGCCTTCTGATGTTCGTTACTTTGAAGTCCATATCATCTGAGAATAGGACTGCCACACCAGCCCTTTTTTTCCTCATCCATTGGCATGGAATATTTGTTTCTGCCCTTTCACTTTTACTTTCTTGAAGTTTCTTCTAGTTAGATGTGTTTCTTGCAAGCAGCATATATAGTTGGGTCCTGATTTTTAACCCAGTCTGCTAATCGGTGCCTTTTGAGTGATGAATTTAAGCCATTTGTGTAGAGGGTTAATATTGAGAAATTATAACTTTGCCGTGCCATATGCCTGTGTTTTTGAGGTTGTTGGTGATTGATTGTTGTTTCTGTGGATGGACTTTATTTTTTTTAAGATTTATTTTTATTACAAAGTCAGATATACACAGAGGAGGAGAGGTAGAGAGGAAGATCTTCCGTCCGATGATTCACTCTCCAAGTGAGCCTCAATGGGCCGTTGCGCACCGATCCGATGTCGTGAACCAGGAATCTGTTCCAGGTCTCCCACTTGGGTGCAGTGTCCTAAATCCTTGGGCCGTCCTCGATTGCTTTCCCAGGAGCTAGATGGGAAGTGGAGCTGCTGGGATTAGAACCGGTGCCCATATGGGATCCCGGCGCGTTCAAGGCGAGGACTTTAGCCCGCTGGGCCACGCGGCTGCGCCCTGTGGATGGACTTTATTGAGATCTCCCAGATTACCATCTTTGCTTATGGCTTGCTTCCTTTTTCTCTGAGAGTAGTGCATTTCTAAGGAGATTTTGTAGAGTTGGTTTTGTGTTGGCATATTCTTCTAATTTCTCTTTGCTGTGGAAGTATCTAGTTTCATTCTCGAATACAAATGAAATCTTTGCTGGTTAGAGTATTCTTGGTTGACAGTTGTTCTTTTTCAGTACTTGAAAGATTTTTTTTAATATTCATTTATTCATTAATAACATTGCATTACATGACACAATTTCATAGGTACTGGGATTCCCCCCCTTCACCCCAAACTCTTCCCCCATCATGAATTCCTTCACCTTGATGCATAACCACAGCTCAAGTTCCATTGAGATTCCCTAATTAAAAGTTTACACCATACAGAGTCCAGCTTCCCACTTGTCCAGTTCAAGTTCAACGGCCTCTTAGGGAGGCCCTCTCAGGTTTGTAGGCAGAGCCAGCAGAGCGTCACCTCAATCAATTAGAAGCTCCAACATATCATCAACAACAGTCCAGGTATGATGAGGCTGGTGCAGAGTCCACTGATTGACATAGTCCATCTTAGGGTTTCCCCTTGTCCAGTTTTCCGCTGGAAGCATAAAGCTGAGGTGGTTGATTCATCTACTCCATTTTCCTTCTTTTCTTGGTTAATGCTTTGATTCCTCCATTTTGTTCAGGGGAATCCCCCTAAAAAAAAAACTTTGAGGCATTCCCAGTCCAGGCTCCTACATGTACTACTAGTAAGCACAGTGCTCGCCACCATCCATCACTCCGATCAGCTGATGGTTTTAACCCCTGGGTTGGTTCTCTTCTGAGCCCCGACCTCTATTGGAACCAATGAGTATCGCATCTCTCCCCAGCTCTGCCCATCACACTCTCGTCCCTCACCTAAACCAGTGGGAGGAGTGCTGGTCGGGTGTTGCATTCCCTACTGGCACAGGCCATTTCACCTTGGCATTTTGTGTTTTGTACTTTTTTTTTTTTTTTTTATCGCAACCAAACCCGGCCAGGCCCCCACACAGTTTCAGCACTTGGGCTTGCCAGTGGATGACGTGAACTGACTCAGCCTGGTCTGCCCCAACCCGAGCCAAGTGTATGCCAGTGGGTCACATTCCAAAGCCTCTGCTGGGTTATTTACCTCCATGCTTCCTGCGTTTATTTGTAGAGTCAGTGTCCTGTCAGAGGAACTGTTCAGGTTCCTCCCTCCGACTCCTTCCTGGTGTCGGGCTTCACGCATTCCAGCAGGTCCTTCGGCCAGCTCCGCTCTTCAATCCATTCTGGTTCCTGCTGTTGAGATTTTCAGCCCAGCCACGGCCGGGGTCCTGGTTTGATGGCCTCCTTTTGGGGTGGGAAGGTTGTCCTGGGACCCGGAGGAGCGGATTGGGAACGCCTCTGAGCTCGCCATGCCATGGGCTGGAGTGGGGGAGGAGCTAGCAGGATCCAGGCGGGGGCCCAAGCGGCTTGGCCCCGGGCCGCCATGCGGCCCGGGTGCTTGGGTCCCTGCCACGATTCCAGCCTAACACAGCCAAGCTTTCCACGACGTACTTGCGTACATGGGGTGAGTACTTGAAAGATTTTGTTCCACTCCCTTCTTGCCTGGAGCGTCTGTTCTGAGAAGTCGGCAGTGATTCTGATGGTCCTGCCCCTAAATGTAAGCTTCTCTTTGGTTCGTGCTAACCTTAGGATTCGTTCTTTGTATTCATTGGAGGGTAACTTGATTACCACATGTCTTGGGGAGGATCGTTTTGGGTCCACCCTGTGGGGAGTCCTCTGGCCTTCCTGAATTTGGATTGGGTTCATGTTCCAGGTATTTTGGAAGTTCTCCTGCATAATTTCCTCAAGTACTGGTTGTATGCCTGTCTCTCTTTCCACTCCTTCTGGGAGCCCCATGATTCTGATATTTGACTTCTTGGTGTTGTCATTCATCTCCTGGATCGTCTTGGTTGCCTTGTGTAGTTGTGATTCTAGTTGGTTAATAATCTGCCTGCTTTCTTTCTGGGAATCTTCCAATTCAGATATTCTGTCTTCTGCTGTTGTAATTCTGTTGGCTAAGCTCTCAACTTTGTGCTTCAAGTCTGGGATCTCGTTTTTGAGTAATTTTGTTTCTGTGATTATGTGGTTTTTGAAATCTTTGAGCTCGTCCCATCGTTTTTCATTGTCTCTGAAGAGTTTTATAATTATTTTTCTGAACTGCTTATCAGAGACGTCTTCAATTTCTTCATCTGTAATCTCTGCGATTGACCAGGCTTTATGGTGGCTTTTTGGGGTAATGCTAGCTGTTTCTACTTCGCTATATCTCTTATTCCGTCCCATACTTATGACCCAAGGTATTGCTGGATTCTCACCCTTGACCTCTGTTGCCAGCTAGTGGGTGGCCTGAAGTCTTGCTGGCCAAGGTTTTTGTTTTCCTTCTGGACCTGGGAGTTTTTTTTGTTTGTTTGTTTGTTTCCCTTCTCGGTTTCATTTTTCAGCACCTCAGGTTTCAGTGCCTAGGCGCCCGGGTCTCTTGGGTCTCTTGTTTTTTTTTGTTGTTGTTGTTTTGGTTTTGGTTTGGTTTGGTTTGGTTTGCTATGTTTTTTTTTTTTTTTTTTTTTTTTTTTTTTTTTTGTCTGAGGCACGGGATCTGGCGGACCCTGCTCTACCCCCTTTTCCCCGGACTGGATTGGCCCAGAATTTAGATTAGCTGTGATCCTGTGGATTTCACCCTCGCTGCCGCAGTTGCCAGATACTGAACTTCAGGGTCCTAGCGCCCTTCCGGTACCATGGCTTTTTGTTATGGCGGAGTGTGTGTTAGGTAGCCGTCCCTATCTTTGCCTGGGTCCCACCTAGGTTTTAATATCACCACCAGTGCTAGAGATTTCAGCACTCCTGCAGTTTTTAGCTACCACTGGAGGGGCTTTGTGCAATGATTTCCTAAAGTTGCCTGTATATCCTCGGGTTAAAATTCCCGCCGGCCTTTCCCCTGCTGGGTTCTTTTTTTTTTTTTAAAGATTTATTCATTTTATTACAGCCAGATATACACAGAGGAGGAGAGACAGAGAGGAAGATCTTCCGGCCAATGATTCACTCCCTAAGTGAGCCTCAATGGGCCAATGCGCGCCGATCTGAAGCCGGAAACCTGGAACCTCTTCTGGGTCTCCCACGAGAGTGCAGTGTCCAATGCATTGGGTTGTCCTCAACTGCTTTCCCAGGCCACAAGCAGGGAGCTGGATGGGAAGTGGAGCTGCTGGGATTAGAACCGGCGCCCATATGGGATCCTGGGGCTTTCAAGGCAAAGATTTTAGCCGCTAGGCCACGCTGCCGGGCCCTCCCCTGCTGGGTTCTTAACTCACCCTTTTCGAGCCGGCAAGCCAAGCCGCTAAGCCGAGTCACCAAGCGCTGCCTTGGTTTTTTTGTTGTTGTTATTTTTGGTTGATTCTCCAGATTGCATGGATCTTGTTGATTCCGCAGTGTCCTGGGAGGTTTGCACACCTGTTTATACTATTTTTAACTATACTTGCTCTGGCACTTTTTGGCCCTCTCTCTCTGCCTTCCCCTTACATCAACCCTCCATGGTTGGCCATATTAGTGCTCTTTTTTTTTTTCTTACTGTATCTGAGGGAAGGGGAAGATGAAAGGAGAAGCCACACCCAGCCTTCTATCCATCCCAGGGTCCCTGATCGGGGGTAGGCTCTAAGGACACTACCCAGGTGGTTTTGATAGTCCAATAGTCTGAATTACTGCCAATCTCGCCACTCCAACCATGATGAAATCCCTCTTGAACCCACTGGCTGACAAAGTTTCCCTCAATGTCTTCGTTTGCCCCACTATGCACTCCAAAACATGGCTGGGGTAGCCATCCACAGCTCCTGCAAAGCACGTGGTATCTACATGGCCCCAGGCAGGCCTAGCCCAGAGTCACCCCTGCCACTGCTGCCAGCTGGCTAGGAGCAGAAGAACCCCTTAGTAGAGCCCATGAAAATGCCTGCCACTCTTGTCAAGCATGTGGGATCCAGGTCTGGCCTGAATTTTTTTCTTTCCATCATTCTTTCTTAACTGAGGGATCATTCCTGTTAAGATAGTACCTCTTCATTATATCAAGAGATTCTCTATTTTCATTCCATTGTTACAGGATTGCAGAACAAAAAATCTGCATAAATAAGCAGTGCTTTCAAGGAATCCCTGGTCCCAAACATTTTTTGAAAAAATTATACTTCGGTTGATGATGGACATTCATGCAAATGAGAAACTGATGAGCAACGTGAAGAAAGAGCACCTGGAGGAGTGTGGAGAGGCAGCGATGGAGACAGATGCAGGCAAGCAGGGCAAGCGAACCTGTGCTTTCATGCCTGAGTCTTTAAACCTCAATCCAAGTTTGAAACACACGTTGGCACAATTCCATTTAAGTAGTCAGAGCTCTCTGGGTGGTCCGGCAGCCTTTTCCGCTCGTTATGCCCAAGAGAGCATGTCACCTACAGTATTTTTGCCTCTGCCATCACCTCAGGTTCTTCCTGGCCCACTGCTCATCCCTTCAGATAGCTCCACAGAACTCACCCAGACTGTGTTGGAAGGCGAGTCGATTTCTTGTTTTCAAGTTGGAGGAGAAAAGAGACTCTGTTTGCCCCAAGTCTTAAATTCTGTTCTCCGAGAATTTTCACTTCAGCAAATAAACACGGTGTGTGACGAATTATGCATATATTGTTCAAGGTGTACTTCAGACCAGCTTCATATCTTAAAGGTCCTGGGAATTCTTCCATTCAATGCCCCATCCTGTGGGCTGATCACATTAACGGATGCACAAAGACTGTGTAATGCCCTTTTGCGGCCATGAACTTTTCCTCAAAATGGCAGCCTGCTTCCTGCTAATCATTCATTGGCCCAGTTAAAGGAAACTGGCAGTGCCTTTGAAGTGGAACATGAATGCTTGGGCAAATGTCAGGGCCTGTTTGCACCTCAGTTCAATGTGCAGTCTGACGCTCCGTTTATTCAGTGTCTGGAGTGCTGTGGGATGTTTGCACCTCAAACGTTTGTGATGCATTCTCACAGATCACCTGACAAAAGAACTTGCCACTGGGGTTTTGAATCAGCCAAATGGCACTGTTATCTTCATGTGAACCAAAAGTACTTGGGGACACCTGAAGAAAAGAAGCTGAAAATAATTTTAGAAGAAATGAAGGAGAAATTTAGCATGAGAAATGGGAAGAGAACTCAACCTAAGGCAGATGCGCCATCAGGAATGGAATTACAGCCATGGTATCCTGTTATAAAGCAGGAAGGTGACCATGTTTCTCCGACACATTCATTTCTACATCCCAGCTACTATTTACACATGTGTGATAAAGTGGTTGCCCCCAATGTGTCGCTTACTTCTGCTGTATCCCAGTCCAAAGAGGTTACAAAGACAGAGGCAAGTAAGACTGTATCACGACTGCCAGAGAAACAGCACGCTGGTGGGAAACCTCAAAAAATAGCGTCTTATCCGGATGTCTCACTTGAGGAACAGGAGAAGATGGATTTGAAAATAAACAGAGAATTATATGGTCATTCAGATCGATCAATCTTAAATAGTTCTCCGAATAAGAAGAAATCTGACTCTGCCACTTGCAACTTAGTCAGAGACACAAGCAATGTGGGAGTTGACCGTGATGCTACAGCCTCATTCCTGCTTCTTGTCAAAGATGTCACTTGTGAAGATGATAAAGGAAAAATCATGGAAGAAGTAATGAGAACTTATGTAAAACAACAGGAAAAACTGAACTCAATTTTGCAAAAAAAAGCAACAACTTCAGATGGAAGTGGAAATGTTGAGTAGTTCAAAAGCGATGAGGGAACTCACTGAAGAACAGCAGAATCTGCAGAAGGTACTTGAGTCTTTACAGAGTGAACATGCTCAGAGAATGGAAGAGTTCTATGTTGAGCAGAAGGACTTAGAGAAAAAATTAGAGCAGGTAATGAAGCAGAAATGTACCTGTGACTCAAATTTAGAGAAAGACAAGAGGCCGAATATGCAGCACAGTTGGCGGAACTGAGACAGCGACTGGACCTTGCTGAGGCTGATAGGCAAGAACTCCAAGACGAACTCAGACAGGAGCGGGAGGCAAGACAGAAGTTAGAGATGATGATCAAAGAGCTGAAGCTGCAAATTTTGAAATCATCGAAGGCTGCTAAAGAATAGAAGCTGTTAAAAAGGTCGTCTGTGTATTACTGACGGGGCTTTTGTTTGTTTATTGCTTGATTTAGTAATTGAATTCTGCGCAACTTTTCTGCATGACAGTAGCTAGGCATTCTGTTCATTTGTAGATTGCAGAAAGTGAAGAGATTATATATTAGTACACATTTTTTTACATTTTCCAAATGAATGAAAATGTACGTTTCTTTGTACTTTTTTTTTCCCTTCAGTTTAGCAACAATACGAATTTTAAGTAGTAGATATCCTTCTATATTTCTTATGTAAACTTAGCAATTGTACACTTTGTAAAAGCTGCATTATATGGTGGAAAATAGCTGTGGACAGTTTTGTTATCCATATTTCAGATTCAATTTTAGATACTATGGTGGCATTGTCTTTCACATATATAATATAGAACTACTCAAGGAGTTGAATCTCCGTTTTTCTCATTAACACAATCTCCTTTGTAGGATGGTGCAGTGTTTTCATTATTATACATAAATGCTTTTATGTTTAGATTGTGGAATGAGTTTCCTCCGTCCACAGTGCTTTTCTAAATGTCTCTTGGGAGGGATTTTGCGAATAAAGGAGTGGCATAACCTATGGATGTAATTGGAAAGAGTGACATGCTTTGTTGTGCAGTGCTGCTAATCATAAAGAAGTAGTTGTAATTTGTTTTTCAGTTTAAATGTGGTTATATTTAGAATTTTTTTTATGCAGCAACTTTAGAAAAATAAATGATTTCTGAACTTTTGTTTATGTTGTTGATAGTGGTGTGAAAATAATAATGTTCTTGAGAAGAACTGATACAAATGTAAATCGGTTTGTATTCAGGCCACAATCCTTCTGTACAGGCTTTATATGTAGCTAATGGATCTGAATGAAATTTGTATAATGGATTTGTTTTCTTTAAATTGTAAAATATTAAACATCTTGGAGGTTATTTTGAACTTTTGTATGTTTAGATGTTAAGTCTTACCAAAAATTCGCACGAATGGACCATTTTCAATTATTACTTAGTGTCAAAACCGGGAATTTGCAGTCGGCTGATAGTGTGTGATAGATTAGGAGTTTAGTTACCTGCTACAAAGGCTTTTAGATGAGTTTTAGTTGACGAAGGAATCATACTTTGGGGCCAGGCAACATTTTCTGCACTTTTTAAAAAATTATTTGCACAGAAAAGTTTCATTCTTTAAAGACAAATTTTTTTTTCCTATTTTTGGCTTAAAAGATAAATGAAAAGATATTAGTATGCCATTTTTTAAAGGGAATTTTATGAAATCACCATTAGTTTACCCCATGGATTTTGTTTTCCATGCATTCTTACAATGTTCTATATGAAATTGTTTAACAGAGTTAAGTTTATTTTTAAAACAAGTGAGCTAGAATCAAAGTTACATACTATGTCCAGTGTAAAAGGTAGATACTTTATGTTGTAGAAGTTAAAAAAAAATCACTTAGTTTATCATTTAACCAGTTATTTTCAGATTGTTTAATAGGGTGTGGTCTGAAAATGGTTTTTTTTCTATTTTTTTTTTCAGTTTACTATGGTTACCCTGTAATTTAATTTGTTGATTTATTGGAATGTCCTCAACATGGAATAAATGTGTATTCCCTGATAAAATTTATTAGACTTGGCAAAACAAAAATCGCAGGCATTTATGATATTTATTTACTTCACTGATGAACTGGTACAGTAACTCAGTTTTTTAGAAGGCAAGCTCAAGCACCTATAATTTCATTTAGTTTTCTGATTTGCTTATGTTACTTATTAAATGATAAGTTCTGCTTATTTACTTATTAAATGATAAGCTGGCTTATCATTCATGTTACTTATTAAGTGATAAATTTACTTGTGTCAACTCAAAGCTTCTGAAATAAATTGCTTAATCTTTGAAATATATTATTGTAAAATTGTAAGCTATGTCTAAATACCATCAAATTATTACAGACTATTTTTGTAGTTCTTCACTTATTGAAACTTGCTATGTGATACTTTTCATTTCTGGAAGGTACATTAATGTGCCATAGCTTTCTGACTTTGTGGAGAATAATTTTTCAATGGATTATAGATATTACATCTATTACTGTTAAAAGTAACTTGAAGTTATACTGTAACACACAGCTTAAAAACAATGTAGAGTTTTTAATACTTTAAAATGGCCTCTGCTAAAATGTCTTACTCTAGTAACATTTATTTGTATGCCCATTTTGTAGAAGGAAGAAAGGAAAGTAGCATACTAGGTGGTTTAATTTGGTTGGTGATAGTTATATAGTTGATACTTTATGAGAAAAATGTACCAAATCTTTGAAAGTAGTCAATGTAAACCTTTCTGCTATCATTGAGGAAACTGTTAAAACATCTTCATTTCTTCATCTTGTACCACTATGAAAAGATTTGACCTACAATTTAAGTTTGGCTTATGCTTAGATTTTGTGAAGCATATTCTTTTGTTTGAATTTCTGTGTCATGGAAACTAGTATGTTTTATGCTTCTTGGACTAATTTTCTGACATCTGATGTATTCCCCATTTAGATATAAAATCATTTGTATATATTGAATTATAAAGCAGTTACTAAAGTAGGTAAAATGTATTGAGTACTATACTTAGAAGTTGTTCATATCTTAGAATGACGGAACAACCAGTTTATTTATACACCAATAAGGAGAGTAGATGATAAGGAAATTCAAGTACCACAGAACATGCTGAAGATACTTCTCTAAAATTGAAACTGCTATGAAGCTTTTTAATCAACTTCAGAAATTTTCTTCTCAAGTTAAGACTTGTGCTTGGATTATTTAGGGAGAATCCTCATTTTTATTTGCCCTGTATGCATTCAATATGCATATGGCAGGACATTAACAGTTAATGTAATGAAAAATTGTGCTTATACTGTACATCTGTGTATGTGCTTAGAACTACTTGTTCATTCATGTGGTAATTCTCAGCAATAAGGGACACTGAACTGCTGTAATATATGTTGTGGAATTGAATTATTTAAACAGCCTAAATATTTCGTTCTATTATAGGACACTTTCAGTATTGGAAGAAAAGTGTATGGGTATTTTATATTGCATCTTGATCAAACAATATCTTTCTTTCTCTCCCTCTCTTTGGTAGAATCTTTTCATTTGAATGGCTTCTAAACTAATATAATTTGGAACCTGTTTAGTATAACCATGGAATCTTCTGTAGTGCTACTGTTTTTGAGCTAGAAAATGATCAAATGTAAAAACAATCTAAAAATTAAGCCCATAAAACAAAATAGTATATTGTTAGTTTAATATAAAAGAAATTTATCAGGTTTTTTTTTTTTTTTTCAGTATAGATACCTCACTTGAAAAAAAAGCACAGCCTATTGAAAGTAGTAGTAGTACTGGTAAAAGAATTACTAAAAACATTACTAAAAAGATTACTAAAAGAATTGCTAAACCTAGGACATTTTTTTGCAAATTTAGAGTTTGTGAGAATTAAAATATTCTTGCTTTAAGCCTTCCTGATAGTACTATTTGTTTATCTTGATAATTTTAAGCCAACATTTCCATACTTAATCTGTGTGATTCTGCAACTGTTGTACAAGTTATTAACTATTGACCACAACTCAATTAAGAATTTTGCCAATGATGTACAGTTTTATGAATAAAATTGCTGTGGTTGGTTGCATTACATGACACACAAAACTGTCCTCTACCTCATGTGAATTAAATATTTTATATGATTTTACTAAAAAATAAGACTCGCTATCTGGTCATTTAGTTTATAAATTTGGAATTATGTTTATTGAAACATGACATACTGTGCTCTTAGCTTATACCTCAATTGTATTTTGTGCTGTTTTCCATTTTCATGGCTTGTAAATAACTTGTATAGATTGTGGATCAGATTCCAAATAAAAACTTTCAATGTCAATGATAAAAAAAAAAAAATTATACTTCTGGCCCTGCTGCGTGGCCTAGTGACTAAAGTCCTCGCCTTGAAAGGCCCCAGGATCCCATATGGGCACCAGTTCTAATCCTGGCAGCTCCACTTCCCATCTAGCTCCCTGCTTGTGGCCTGGGAAAGCAGTTGAGGACAACCCAATGCATTGGGACACTGCACTCGCTTGGGAGACCCAGAAGAGGTTCCAGGTTCCTGGCTTCAGATCGGCGCGCATTGGTCCGTTGCGGCTCACTTGGGGAGTGAATCATTGGACGGAAGATCTTCCTCTCTGTCTCTCCTCCTCTCTGTATATCTGGCTGTAATAAAACGAATAAATCTTTAAAAAAAAAAGAAAAAATTATACTTCTCCAATTGTGGGCAACAACCTACACTGCGCTGTACCTAGGAAAGTCTTGCACTGCTGTGAGAAAACATTTAGTAGCTGGCAGGCATCCTGGGCATGGTTAATGTTAAATTTGTGCTAACCACATCAATGTGCCTATCGTAATTTTTTTTTCTATAGAATGGGGGTGGGAGGGTTAGGCAACTGCTGATTCCATGAGCCCCTGGGGATGGGAAGTCTGTAGGTCCCAGGTTCCTGGCCTGAGACCTCAGGCCCAACTGTGCAGTAGTTGGTGCCAAGTACATGAGCTTTGGGGAAAGGGGTTCTGGCAGGGAGTCTGGCTGTCCTGATCTGGGTCTTTTGGCATACCTGCACAGTAGGTGCCTGGGTCATGAACTACAGTGTGGGTGTCCAGCATGGCCTGCTTCAGGAGGTCCAGCGAACTCTACTCAGTGGAAAATATGGAGCAATGAATGGTAGGGTCAGGCACACACACCAAGCATATGGCAGCCCATCAGGGCCTTCACAGGACATCTGGTACCATAGCATGGGGAAGAGGGTAGAATAGTTCAGACAAATTACTCCAACCAACTGATGACAGCAAATGTAAGGGCAAATGAAGACTCTCAGGTTGACTATGTCAGACAACTGACATTGTAAGGATTTCAACAGCCTTAGAGCGGAGAGACTGACAGCATTTCACAACTATCAAAACCACTTAAGAAGAACCCTTGGAACATGCACCATATCAGGCACCTTGGGTTGATACAGGGTGGCTATTCCCCATCAATGGACACTGGCATTATTGGGAGGCTGGGTAATGAGAATCCTACATATATATTTTCCCAGATAAAGGAAGAGGAAAAAGAAATTTGGAAACAATGGTCTCACCAACTTTCCCCTAACCCTTGATCCTTCCCACCCTGATCAACTTGCAAGCATCATCAAAAATGAACATTTAAAAAAAAATACTTAATCGGCCCAAGTCCTGTTACTTCTCTCCCTTATACTTCATCCCCTCAACCCTATTTTCCAAGCTATTTGCTTTGTAATATGGTACTGCTTATGACTTCCAGAATAAAGGAATATTGGCAAACTCTCCCCTAAGTGTTGGAGTCCACAACTCCTGTATCTAAAGGAATATAGTTGGAGTCATTAATAAGTAACTCTGCATAAGTAACTCTTCCTTCTTTCCTTAATTCTCTCCCTCACTACAAGACCATGGTCCTCAGTGCTTGATCAATGCAATGTGGTGGACTTTGATCAGGCCTGCATCTTTTTGTGCTTGTATCCCTATGAAAATGACCTGGATTGACCTAAAAGAACCAAAGTACTCCTTCTTTTATATACAACACCCCTTTAGAACTGTCTGCCTCTGGTTTCTCTAGGATTCAATAATACACACCTACTCCTTATTCTCCTGATGTTGTGGGACATACATTCCACCTCAAACCAGCATCAAGGGCTACTGAGAAAAAATTGGCATCAGCAAAGAAATGAAGTAGCTGAGGTCAAAAATACAGACTTTCCAGGCTCAGGGTTCTAAGTCCTAGATTGATTTTGGATTTCTCAGCTAAGACTGCAGGTTTTTAAACAATGTCTCTCTCTCCCTTCCTCCATTCATCCCTCTCTCCCTCCATCTTTCTCATTATCACTCTCTTTGCTTCCCTCCCACCATTCCTCTCTCTTACTCATCTGCAGCACCTTCAGTCACATATAAATACAATTTCACTTTATGTACTGTCTGTACTCATCAATAGAACCCCATGCGGTAGGAATTTTTTTTAATAATCAGCACTGCATAGATAATTAAACTTAGCCACAGAAGCATTAACTGATGCATCCAAGGAGACACAACTAGTTACTGGCTAAGACAGGAATATATTTTCAACAGTCCGTCTACTCAATAGCAGGTAGATCAGCCTACACATAACATCTATCAAAAGAGGGTATATCATGACAGATTGATTTTTACTCTGAATTCAAGTGTGATTAACAAAGTACACAAACATGAGATCACATTACAAGACTAAAGCGGAAATGTAATATTAACACAATGGTTTTAGAAAAATTAGAAGTATTCAATTATTGTTTATGAAATTAGTATAAATATTGAGGTCTTTTCAACCTGATCATTTTATCTACCAAAATGTCAGTAAAATATTTCAGAAATATAAAAACATTAACTGCCTATCAAAATGTATTAAATTGTGCATACCAGTTAACATTGGCAAAAAACTTACCAAAACCAATATGATCAATTAGCAGGTATTTCTTAGTTGTTAAAATGTACATGGTGAGACTGATGGAGAACCATTAGCCAGGATGAAGCAGAGAGGGCACATTCCAGGAACAAGGAGGGAACTGGCCTTTGGCAGAGGAGCACCTGGAATCTCATAAACACTGGGAAGCAGTGAAGATAACAGAGCGATATTGCAGTGACTAGACACCCAAGTGGCAGTCAGCAAGAGGTGACCAGAGCTCCACCTGCAGCCAGGTGGGAAGCAGAGTACACTGGGAACGCAAGAGCTAAACTGGGCATCGAACTGCATGTTCTGCTGGTTTGTGTAACCCAAATATGAGCACAGAAAGAGTGAATGCTGCCGCAAAACAGTGCATTTTACAGACCACTCCCAACAGTGCCACACCAGATGCCATTTTCTGTACTGACAAAAAATCCGTGGGACTGGAGAGACAACAGCGAGGTGTGGATGCATTAAACTGGGAATTAATTCTCTTCCGGCTCAGTACATTGAATTAGTCCTATAGGAAAAAAGCCTAAAACCCTTACCCACATAGAATCCTACAGATTCCACCCCCAAAACATCTGGGTGGAACTAGACCTAATGGACAGCAAACCCAGAGCCACAACAGTGCCACATCAGGTGTTTTATGTTTGTTTGTTTGTTTGTTTGTTTTGTTTTTGTTTTTTACTGAGGCAAATGCTGTGAAACTGGAGCCACTACAGTAAGCTGCATAGGCACAGAACCAGGAGCAAACTCACTTTTAGCTGGGCACATTGCACTGGTCAGATGGAGAAAGCTGTATCAAACTGGCATACAACCAGTTCTACCTAACATAGGTCCAGGTGGCTCTAAGAACTGAAGTGCAGCATGTTCTGGTAAAACCAGCACCATCAAAGCCCCAGAGATTCAGGACAACTGGCATGTCTGTAATTCTGTAAATTCCTCAAACTAGGAGTGGGAGAAAGGCTATGCAGGCAAACATGCTCAGGAGCAAATGAGACAGAGGCAAAATGAATATTACTAATGCTTCCTGCAAAGAAGCAAAAGCCTTTGCTAACTTCATAACTGAAGAAGACATCAAAGAAAAGGGGATACAGAATTCAGATAACTTGTTATAGCTTTTTCACAATAATGAGAAACAAATAGAGGAATTCAATAAATTTAAGTAATATATCACACAGGAAACAGCAACCATGAAACAAATTCAAACAATTTTTTTTAGAAATGAAGGACACAGCAGGGAACATTAAAAATTTATTGAAATGCTGAATGAATGAGGAACAAAAAAAGAATCAACCAGCATGTGCATAAGCTGACTGGCGCGACAGGCTATGCCAGACCCTGTACTGGCAAGCACACACAAGAATCATGTCTGGGATACCTTCAGGTGAAGTTTCTTTGGAGATTCCTCCAACTGAACTGCTGATCTCAATACCCAAACCATGAGGAGATTATGACAGCCAGTGGACTCTGAAAACTTGGACACAGAGATTGACAGCAATTCAGTACTGTTCAACTCTCAAAACTGCTTGAGCAGGACCCTTGGAGCATGCCTCACATTGGGGACTTGGGATGGGAGGGACGCTGGGTGGGGCTTCTCCCTTTGTTTCTCCCCTGACCCCTGATACGGGGGAAAAAGTGATGATATTAGTGTGGAAATAATGGTCTTACTCACTTTCCTGTAGTCCTTGATGCTTTTCTTGTTCATTTAAATGGATAAGTCTTCCTACTTGGTGCATGGAAGGTGCTGGAGATATGTGCAATTTACCAAAGTGTCTGATTCACCACTTTTTTTTTTTTTTAATTTGGCTGGCAATAGCCATTCTAACTCACCTAAAGTTAATTCCCGCTGTACCTTTGACTTTCATTTCATAATTAGTAAATTAGTAGTAATACTGGGCATTAACTCCAGTCTTTTTTAATGGTTTGTTGGTCGTTGCTCTCATTATATGCTTTCATTTTTAAATTATTATTATTATTATTTTATGATACAGTTCTGTAGGGTTTGGGATTTCCCTAACCTCCACCCCAAATCCCCTCCCAGGATGAAATCCCCCCCTTTTTTTAAACAAACTTTACATAGTTAATTAGAGTAAAAAGGTTCAAGGACTATAGAAAAGTGGGTAAGGCTGTTAATTCCATATTGTTTCCTCCATGCATCTGAGGTAAAGGGGGATACTAAGGAAGAAGCCCCATCCAGTCTCCCACCCTCCCCAGGTCCCTGATGTGGGGCATGCTCCGAGATACTTGCTCAAGTGGTTTGATGGTTCACCAGTTATGAATTGCTGCCATTCTCGCCACTCCAAGCATGATAAGGTCGTTGAAGAATCCACTGATTGACATAGTCCATCATAGAGTCTCCGTTTGCCATTTTCTACTGCCAACATATAGCTGAGGTGGTTGATTGACTTGTTCTGTCTTCTGTCTTTTTATGGTTAGGGTTCTGAGTCCAGCAGTTCGATTGGAGAGATCCCCAAAGAAATTTTGTGTGAGGTGTTCCCAGACCAGATTCTTATATGTACTAGTAAGTACAGGGTCTGGCACAGTCCATTGCCCTGATCAGCTGGTGGTTGCGATCACTGAGTTGGTTGTTTTCAGCCCAAACTTCCACTGGAACCAATGGGTGTTGCAGTCTGGCCTGGTTCGGCCCAGCACATACTTGGCCTTCACATAAACCAGTGGGAGCTGCAGCCTAGTTGGAGTGACCCACAATAACCTCCACAGGCCCGCACCCTACCCTGGTTTGCCAGTATGTTTAACAGACTAGTACAGTCTGTCCCACATCCCATTTGGCTCTTGTACATGTCAATGGGTATTAAAGCTTAGTTCCATCTAACCAACTCAACTATCCAGCCCACACAGAGGCTGTTGGGTGCCTCTCTGTTTAGCCACCCCAGCCCCTGTCCTAGTTTTTGTGCCCTCCCGTGGGAGTGATAACCCAAGAGGGAGGAGCCCACTTTTTCCCTCCCAGGCCTATCCCACTTCTGGATTATGCACTCTCTAGGTAGTTCTGTGGTTTGACTTGAGAGAATTAGCCCCCAGTGCCAGCTTCTGCCAGCTGAATGTTGCGGCTAAGGCCAAGCAGCCCTTACCCACTCTAATTTTGTTTGCACCAGTAGGAATAATCAGTCCAGCCTGGCTTTTCCCTGATCTAGTCCACATGAGGTGCACAGGTGTTGTAGCCCTGCTTAGTCTGGTCTGCCCCGATCCCAGCTCTCACTCTCCAGTGGGAGTAGCTGTCCAGCAAGGGAACCACCCCCATTCCCCCTGATGGCTCTGGCCTCTCCCTTCCTGATTCTCACGCATGCTGGTTTGGTGCTGCGGTCACATCTGGCACAGGCATTCTGTGTTGTACACTGCTTTTGTTGTGACCAAACCTGGCTCGACCCACACTCTGTTCCAGCGTTCGGATTTGCCAGTGGATGACATGAACTGATTCAACCTGGTCTGCCCCTGACCCATGCCAAGTGTATGCCAGTGGGTAACTTTCCATGGCCTGTTCTGAGCTGTTTCCCTCCATGTTTCTTTCTCTTACCTGTCGAGTCTGTGTCCTGCCAGAGGAGTTGCCCAAGCTCTTCCATCAGAAACTCTCCCAATGCCAGATTTCACACATACCAGGGGGTCCATGAGCCAGCACTACTCAGTTCACCTCCTGTTCTAGCAGGAACAGTGGCTTTTCCTGACTGGCCTTCAATCCATTCTGGTTCTTGCTGTTGGATGTTTCAGTGCAGCCACGGCTTGTCCATACCCACATATAGCCCATACATGGCTCAGTTGGGGTTGAGACCTAGCCTAGTCCGTTCCACATCTACCCTGGTCCGTCAGAACACCAGAAGGTGTTGCAGTCTGGCCCAGCCTGGTGCATCTTGTCCTAGTCCCCAGTTGTGCCAAGGGAGACTACAACCATATCCTGACCAGAACGCAGCCCCATTCCAGCTCGTGTGCCCGTTAATGGGAACCTCAACCCACCTAGGGTGTCCCCTTAGCTCCCTAACTGGGCCTGTTCCCAGCCAGTGTTCAGCATGCCAGTGGCTGCTCTGACTCAGCTTGGCTCAGCCCATCACCTGTCGCGACCTCTGCCTTAGACACTGTGGCTCAGTGTCCATGGCTCATGCAGACCAGTTGGTACAAGAACCTAGTTGGGCATGTCCTGTGCTCTATCCTTGTTTTCAATCTTACTTGTGGGCTAAGGTTTGCTCAGTACTGCCTGGTGTGCCCATTCCATCGCTTTTTCATACACTGATCAGCTATTGGAGCTACTTTGCCCAGACTGACCAACCCCCAGGTCCGGACCACCTGTTCACCAATAGGAGCTATGACTCGCCAGGGGAGCTTTCCAAGTTTCTCCCTCTGATCCCCTCCCAGATCCAGTTCTCATACATGCCTCTGGGCTTAGGCAAGTGCCTGGCACAGTCTGGCCCTCCCCTTGGCCTTGCATGAGATGGTGAATGTTGCAGCCTGGCCCACCGCACACCCCACTCAGGATGCACATCCAAGTGCCACTGCCCCAACCAGTCCAGACTGCCATAGGTTCTCCACTATGTGATCGATGGCAGGCTCCCCGGTCACACCTAGCTTAGTCTACCACGGCTCCATCTCTTGAAGTAACCTGTGAGGCTAGAATTTCCATAGGGTTTGGCCCACACATCCCTCACAGAATCTTCCCCTGGATATGGTTCCCTAGCATGTTTGTTAATATCATGGCCCTGCTTAATGTGACCGGTCTCCGCTGGGTCAGTTCTGTTTCCAGCTCTGTCATCCACTTGGACCAATGGGTATTGTGGTCCAGCTCAATCCTACCCACTTCATACTCAGTCCTCATGCAAACCAGTGGGAGCTGCAGCCTAGTTGTGGTGATACCCCATAACCCCCACCAGGCCTGGTCCCTTAGCTAGTTCCCATGCATGTGAGTATATACCGCAGGCTTGTTCAGTCTGTCCCACCTCCAATTAAGCTCTGGTGTGTGTCAATGGTCATGAAGTCTAATTCGACCCAACCCACCTACTATTCAGCCCACACACATACTGGCAGTTGCCTTTTTGTTTAGCAGCCACTGCCCCTGTTCCTGGTTTTCGTGCTCTCCAGTGGGAGTGGTTACCCATGAGGGAGGTGCCCACTATCTCCCTAATAGGCCATTCCAAATTCTGGATTGTGCACTCTGCAGGTGGTTTTGACTTTTAACTTAACAGAATTTGTCCCCGGTGCCAGTCTCTGCCATCTGATGATGTGGCAAAGCCCTATCAACCCTTGCCCACTCTAATTTTGCTTGCACCATTTGGAACAGTAGGCCCGATCAGGCCCTTCCCTGATCTAGCTCACATGAGGCCCACAGGTGTTCCTCTCACCTGTCTCAGACTTTGCCTTCAATGCTGTGGCATAGTATCACTGCCTTCTATAGACCAGTTGTTGTAAGAGCCTGGGTTGGAATAACATATGCTCCATCCAGATTTCTATTCTTTTTTTGTGAGTTGAAATTTGTTTGGCCCTGCCCAATCTGCCCCCTTCCAGTTGCAGCTCAGCCCACTCCACATCCTGTTTTAGGATGCTCCTTGGGGTGATGCTGCCTTGACCTGCCCAGAATGCCATTGGTTCCTTTACCCATAAGTGATGGCAGGTGCCATGGTCACTCCTAGCTTAGCCCCTCACCACCCCAGCTCATGAGCTAACCTGTGGGACTTGTATTTCCACAGGGTTAGGCCCAGATTTCTCCCATAGAGTTTATCACTGGGCCAAATTCATTCACGTGCTGGTAAGTGTCTTGAACCTGTCAAATGTGAACAGTCCATTGTTCCACCACCCAGTCAAGCAATGGTGCCCAGCTAGACAGGCCCCCATCCATAGCTTTGGTGTGGACCGATGTGTGATACTTTGTGTTAATAGCTCTTCTCAGGATTCCTAATTTGGCAGGTGATTCAGTCTAGCTCAAAATGATCTTATGGACACTCCCTTCCAATTCATCAGGTCTCAGTCACCATGCTTACTCCAAAGTTTCCTAAGCAGCAATTTCATATCCTAAAAACCCAATAGCTCGCCACTGGGCAGCCAGCAGGCAGAGCCTGGCACCATTTGGTACACTGGCTGCCCAAAGCCAGGGACTCAGTCACTGCCTTTAGACAGCGGTTTTGGCTTGCTGAGTCCCCAGTCTCAGATCTGGCCCAGATGTGGCGCACCCCCAGAGATGCCACAGATGGGAGGCTGCCATCTGTCCCTAATGCAAAGGGCCCAAATCCAAACTTTTATTTTAATTTTTTAAAGATTTATTTGTTTTTATTACAACTCCAGATATACAGAGAGAAGATGAGATAGAGAGCAAGATCTTCCCTCCAATGAGTCACACCCCAAATGACCGCAACGGCCAGTGATGTATCAATCTGAAACCAGGAGCCAGGAACTTCCTTCTGGGTCTCCCATATAGGTGCAGGATCCCAAAACATTGGGCCATCATCAACTGCTTTCCCAGGCCACAAGCAGAGAGCTGGAGGGGTAGTGAAGCTGCCAGGATTAGAACCGGCACCCATATAGGATCCAAGAACGTTCAAGGTGAAGACATTAGCAGCAAGCACACACAGCCGGACCCTCTCCAAAGTTTTTTATACCCCATGAGAACCCAGGTAGTGTATGGCATTCCTATTAATTCTTAGCTTTCATGAAGCTAGCAGTTTTTAAAATAGTTTTCTTATGTCAGTTAAAACTTTAAAAAAATCAAGGGAGAAAACATTTACACAGAGTCTTGGTATGATTTGCTCTGTTATTTCCAAATACAGGCAAACATGAAGAAAATATAATATTCAGACTAGTGGTTATCTTGCCAATTATTTTTAACCAGAGGGATTCAGAAAGCAGAGAAAGCACCAGAACTCAATGTGCTGCTTGATGTTCTAAGGTTATCACAAGTCCAGGTGTTCCTGACTTGCAAATTGCTTCCTTGTTCACAGATGAACTCGGGTACTTCAGTTAATATCTACTGAAAAGACTGGGAGAAATTCCACTTGATTATGGTGCATGATTTTGTTGACAAAAGAAATGGAAAATGGCACAGTGGATTAACTCTAATATGGCTTAAGAACCAATCTAGAATTCAAAAACAGGCTTCACACACTATGTTATGAGAATGCAAAATGTAAGTTGTTGGTGCTCACATACCCAGTTCCATAGATTCCTGTTTAAATGTCAAGAATGCATCCATCAGTGGTTTTTATAAAGAGACTGACATGATCCATGGAATATTTACTAGAGAAAACATAGAATACAAGTGGCACAACCAGGGTGACATAATTTTTATTTAAATTTTCCTTAGAATTATTCAAAAAGTAGTTGGGGTATTTATTGTATGATCCAGCCAAGCAGGCAACGATATGAATAAAAGAACAGGGACAGAGATGATTCGGGAGAAACAGAGGTTGAGTCTACATATTTGGCACTGATTTGGTCAGATCCTCTGTATTAATGATAGTATTCTGCACACATAGAAATGCCTCAATGTGCCCACATTCTGTAATCATTTTGTGCCAGGCATATTTCATTTTTATCTCCAACTACTATTTTAAAAATACATTGGGGTCTCCAGTTTTGGACACAGCTTCCTTGAAGAGCAAAGCCGAAGTCAACAGGATAATCCAGCACCATATATAGTTCCATCAGTTGACATAATATTTAGAATAATGCATTTCTCAGGTTGAAAGAATTCTTGTGTGGCTAATTAAATGGTGATCTGCAGCAGCTAAATAAGTATGCTGAGACACGGGTTGGGAACACAAAGTAGAACTCCACTTCATTGGCCAATCTTGTCTGATGAGCAGAGGAAGCAGCCAACTCCCGGCTGATTTATATGCAGATGGCATCACCCTTATTCTATGGGAGGCCAATATGCCCATCGGGCACCGGGCTTTGCCTATAGGATGCCCACCAACAAGCTCTGAGGACTAAGGGCTGATGAATTATTGCCTAGGGACACCCATGGATATGGACACCATATGTGTAACAGTGTCCTAAGGGACACATACCAGGGCCACTGCACTGACTTGTAATTGAAGGCAATGAGACTTGGTGGTATGGAGGGGAAGAATGGGAAGATCTGTATGGGTCAGACAGATTAGTGAGCCCACATGAGAGTCCCGAGATGGGCTTGTTAGCAAAGAGCATCAATGACCACATGCCATACCACACAAAAGTTATGGCTGGGGACAGTCTAGCAGTCCCAGCCAAAGTACCCGGATGAGTGTTGGAACAGGGGACAGGTCAAGTTATGCAGGGCCATAACACTAACCAGCACGTGAGGCAAACTGGTGCAGGTATGGATTCTGAAGGGGGAAGAGAGGGACCAAAAATATGGAAACATAAATCCTGCTGGTTAACTCAAGAGTTTGGGTTGGTAACTGGCTGAACTAGGAGAGAACATGAGTCCTACGAACACTCACAAATACTGGAGCTGAAAATAATTTCAGCAGGTTAAACCCGCAGCACCTGCATGTGCATCCTAAAACAGATTGTAGTGCGGGCTGGCACACAACATCCACAAGCTTAATCAAAGGCCAAAATAGAGGTGCAGGCCATGTTGGGCAAGGGCCTAGCACCTGCTGGGGCATGTGAGATCTAGGTGTGGGAGTTGGCTGAGTGGGGAAGCTGGAAGACTCCTCTACTGGACCATAGCTCCCACTGGTGAGCATGTGTTTCAGACCTAGAAGATAGGCAAGCTGGGCAAGGTAGTCTCACCCACTAGCAGGTGTGTGGGTTGATTTTGGAAGGGTGCAGATGCGGCAAGGCTGAGCAGACCTTAGTCCACTGGTGAATGCAGAAACCAGGCTGGAGTGCAGGTCGTGATGGGCTATGGTATCACACCTACTAGTTCACATGAGATGCGGATGGGAGACACGGATGGGAGCAGACAGAGCCAGGCCATGTTGCAGCACTCACCAGCAAGAGTTGGGCCTGGGGACTGGCTATGTCAGGCCAGGCTGCAGCATCTAAAGGCAAAGGCTAAGACAGAAAGGGGCTATTCCAGATCAGGTCAGAAAAACCTCTGGCAAATGTGAAATCTGTGCAGGGGAGCAGTCCTGGCTGGGGAGCAAAGGTGTCTTACTGGCCAGGCTATCATCCCCACTGAAGAGCATGAGAGGCACTGTCAGGGCTGCATTCTGGTTTGGATATACCAGCAGAGTAACTCAGCATGTGTGTGGCCTGGGCATTGGATGTTCCAGACTGGTCAAGAATCCAGCACCCTGGGCTTGGCAGCGTGGCCTAGTGGCTAAGGTCCTCGCCTTGATCCCATATGGCGCTGGTTCTGATCCAGGCAGCTCCACTTCTCTATCTCTCCTCCTCTCAGTATATCTGACTTTGTAATAAAGTAAAATAAATCTTTAAAAAAAAAAAAAAAGAATCCAGACCCGGCCCAGCGTCGTGGCTTATCAGCTAAAGTCCTCATACTGGACGTGCCTGGATCCCATATGGGCATCAATTCTAATCCTGGCAGCTCCCCTTCACATTCAGCTCCCTGCTGGTGGCCTGGTAAAGCAGTCAGGGACAGCCCAAAGCATTTGGATCTTGCACCAACATGGGAGACCTGAAGGAGGCTCCTGGCTCCTGGCTACGCATCAGTGCAACATCGGCCATTGTGGTCACTTGGAGAGTGAATCATCAGACAGAAGATCTTCCTCTTTGTGTCTCCTCCTCTATGTATATCTGACTTATCAATAATAATAAATAAATCTCCAAAAAAAAAAAAAAAAGAATCCAGCACCCTCTGAGACTTGTGACAGCCAGGGTAGGCATAGGACATGCTAGGCCAGTTCTCTGCCCCCGCTGAGCCATGTGTAAGCTGTGTCTGTGTATAGATCAAGCTCGACTGTGCTGCAGCATCCCAGAACAAGAACCAGAATGGGTGTGGGCTGGTGAGGAAAAGACACTGTTCCTGCTAGGACAGGAAGCGGCCTGTGTATGGCTGGCCCTTGGACCCACTGGTTTTCTGTTTTTTTTTTTTTTTTTTTTTTTAATTATTTATTATTTAACTTCAGTAATTACATTGTATTATGTGACACAGTTACATAGATACTTGGGTTCTCCCCACCCCTCCCCAAACCCTCCCACCATGGTGGATTCCTCCACCTTGTTGCATAACCACAGCTCAAGTTCAGTTGAGATTTCCCCATTGCAAGCATATACCAAACATAGAGTCCAGTATCTTATTGTCCTGTCAAGTTCAATGGCTTCTTAGGTATACCCTCTCTGGTCTGATGACAGAGCCAGCAGAGTATCATCCCAGTCAATTGAAAGCTCCAACATACCATCAGCAAAAATTTACATCATTATGGAATTAATTGACATAGTAATGAGTAACCAATATGTTAAAAGTAAATGCGAGTTCCCAGCCACCTTCTGTGACCACCTCACCTATACTTCAATTTTAGTTTATACACAACCTATAACATTCAAAACATAACATGTTATACATAACATCATATCATCTTAAATCAAGGCAAACATGTGGTATTTAGCCTTTTGGGATTGGCTCATTTCCCTTAGCATGATGGTTTCCAGTTTGGCCCATTTGGCCACAAAGAACTGCATTTTGTTTTTTTTTTAATAGCTGAGTAGTATTCCATGGAGTAGATGTACCATAGCTTTCTTATCCAATCCTCTGTTGATGGGCATTTTGGTTGTTTCCATGTTTTTGCAATTACTGATTGTGCTGCTATGAACATAGGAGTGCATGTTGATTTCTCATAGAACAAGTGTTCTGGATATATTCCTAGGAGTGCTATTGCTGGATCATACGGTATGTTGAATTTGAGTTGTTTGAATATTCTCCATACTGATTTCCATAGAGGCTGTACCAGCCTGCAGCCCCACCAGCAGTGGAGTAGGGTTCCCTTTTCCCCGCAACCTCGCCAACAAGTGCTGTTGGTGCTTTTATTCATGTGGGCCAGTCTTACTGGCGTTAGGTGGTACCTCATTGATGTTTTAATTTGGATTTCCCTTATTGCCAGGGAACTTGAACATTTTTTCATATGTTTATTTGCCATTTGGGTTTGTTCCTTTGTGAAGTGTTTGCCCATTTCCCGTGCCCATTTCTTGAGTGGCTTGTTTGTTTTGACATTTTGGTTGTTTTGTAGCTCTTTGTATATTCTGGAAATCAGCCCTCTATCACCTATGTCGTGTGCGAAGATCTTCTCCCATTCTGTGGGTTGCCTTTTTACTTTGTTGATTGTTTCTCTAGCTGTACAGAAGCTTCTTAGTTTGATGAGGTCCCAATTGTTTCTTTTGGTCTTAATTTCTACTGCATCTGGAGTCTTTTTTAGGAAGTGAGGGCCTACCCCTAAGTGTTCCAGTGTGTTTCCAACATTTTCTTCCAAAAGTTTGGAGGTTTCTGGATGTAGGTTTAGATCTGTTATCCATTTAGATCTGATCTTAGTGTATGGTGAGAGATGTGGATCTATTTTTTTGTTTCTGCAGGCTATCAACCGAGACTCAATACAGAGACTGCTAGAACTTGTACGAGAGTTTGGTAGAGTGGCAGGGTACAAAATTAATGAACAAAAATCAACAGCCATAGTGTATGCTAACAGCCCCAAGATGGAAAAAGACTTAACCAGCAAGATACCATTCAAAATAACTGAGAAAAGTATGAAATATCTGGGAATAAATCTAACCAAAAATGTAGAAGACTTATTTGAAGAAAACTACAAACTGCTTAAAAAAGAAATTGAACAAGACCTCAAAAGATGGAGTAACATCCCATGCTCCTGGATAGGTAAAATCAATATCATTAAAATGTCTATACTGCCAAAAGCAATATATACACTCAACGCAATCCCAATCAAATTGCCCAAAACATTCTTCATGGAACTGGAAACAATGATCCAAAGGTTCATCTGGAAGCACAAAAAACCACGAATAGCTAGAACCATCCTGAAGAACAGGAAGTTAGCAGGGGGAATCACAGTTCCGGACCTCTGGACATACTATAGGGCAGTGGTTATCAAAACAGCGTGGTACTGGCACAAAGATAGAGAGGAAGATCAATGGAGCAGAATAGAAACGCCAGAAGGAAACCCACACAGATACAGCCAAATAATCTTTGACAAAAAGACAAACGACAATCCAGGCAAATGGGAAGGTCTGTTCAATAAATGCTGTTGGGACCCACTGGTTTTCATGAGATCTAGCATTGGGAGAGATCCAGATGGAGGAGCCTGGGGAATCCCTCTCTTGGAACATGCTCCCTGTAGTTGAGTTCAAAAATCCAGATGGGTGGCAGCCCAGACCAGGACAAAATATGGTACCTACACTCATTCATATGGTTGGGGGCAGGCCAGACTGGGTCAGTCCGTATCACCAACTGGGGAACCTGAGTACCATAATGGAGTGTTGATAAGACTAGATCAGGGCACACAATCAGCCAGTCTTCATGAGGACCGGGACTGAAGGATTTAATGGCTGGGCTATGCTGTATCCCCCACTAACTTGAGTTGAAATTGGGCGTGGTCCTGGCCTTTCCCGGCTACAACACCCACTGGCAAATCCTGAGGTTAGAGGTTCTGTTAGACTGGGTCACAGCATCCAACCAGCACACGTGAAACACAAGAGGTGTTTGGATGGCCCAAATGAAGGGTTTTTGAAGGTCCCTCTGAAGGATCATTCCTCCCACTGCTGAGCATGAGAGATGGGTTGGTGGCAGACCTGGCCAAGCAGGGCAACATCTGATGGCCTCCATATTAGCTGGATCAGGGAAAAGCCAGGCTGTGCTTTCTGTACCTTCTGGCACATGCAAAAGCCAGTGTCAGAGTGGATTGATTGGACTTTGCTGCAGCATCAGCTGGCATATGCTGACACAGGGGCCAAATTCTGTTAAGCACAGTCATGACTTAGATATTTGGTGGCACCCACTGGTGCCAGTGTGGCCTGGATAGTGTAGCTGGTTGGGACAACACGGCCTTCAGGGCCCATCAACATGTAAGAGAGCTGAATGGGATGTGGGACAGAAGCGGTCAGCCTGTCATACATACTGGTAAGCATGGGATCCAGGGCAGGAACCAACCTGGTGGGGGTTTTATGGATTGCTCCGACTAGACTGTAGCTCCCACTGGTTTATGTGAAGGCTGAATACATGGTGGGCAGGATCAGTCTGGGCTGCAACACCCATTGGGTTGCATAAAACATGATGCTGGAGACAGAACTTACCCAGCAATTGCAACTATCAGTGTGTACGTAAGTTGATTTGGTTGAGATAGACTGTCCCAGACCCTTTATTGTTAAACACACATGAGAATCATCTCTGGGATGACCTCAGATGAGGTTTCTTTGGCGATTCCCTACAAACTGAATTGCTGGACTGAGAACCCTAACCATGGCAAGAATTCCACGTTCCACAGGCAGACTGTGGAAGTAGATTTGTCAGAGCTGGCCTTCTCAGTGGCTCAAACATAGCAGAGGTCAGCATATCCAAATGTGCATGGTGGATATGGCAGTACATTGGACCTTCAGAGGACACTGAGTACTATGGTATAGGATGGAGAACAGAATAAATTGATCAACTACCCCAGCCAAGGGTTGGCAATGAAGATCTGCGCAGATGGAGACACTAAGGATGACTATAGCAGACAGTGCATTCGGGAGAGATGTCATCGTGATTGGAGTGGCAGAATCACCAGCATTTCAGGACTGTTGAACTATGAAGAACTCTTGAGAAATTCATGGTGTTGTAAATTTCTTTCCTCCTGTTGTTCATTTTGCATTGCGCCTTTTCCTTTAAGATGGATGTGTGGTGACTGTGTAAGGGGGACCACCGTATCCAGAGGTGAGGATGCAGTGCAGTGTGCATCTCTACTTCCAGATCAAAGATGGACTACTAATGAAACTATTAGCTGTATCTTGACAGGAAGATTCTGGACTCTCTGCCACTCTCCATAACCGTAATGATGAATATGTGACTGTTTATGAAGAAGTATGCTGTAGAAATAATATATTGGAATTCATTGTGGGGGAGAGTGAGCAGGGAGAATCCCAGTGCCTATGAAACTGTATCATAGAATGATGATAATAATTTAAAAAGAATTTAAAGTATGATTATTCTTTAATTAATTACAAAGAATCTCCTATTCAGAGACACCTAAGAGTAAAGGAGATAAGACATTTGAAGTGGAGAATTATAAGACTCTCTTGAGTTTTCTTGACTATAATGGAAACACAGTGACTTACCCTTGTCTTCAGATACTATGTAACCCTTGTCACTGTGAAGTGTTTTACTGGGTCTCTGTGTTCTCTAAAATCTCATAACCCTCCAAATTACTCCCTCTATGGAACACATGAGTAAACTGAGACTTAGGGAAAGCTGCGTATGTGAGAGAGAGAGAATATCTTGTATACACATGTTTACTGACCAAGTGGCCACAATTCTGACATGAGCCAATCATAAGCCTAATAGAGGATCTTCTGGATCCCCCACAGGTGTACAGAATCCATGGTACTGGGCCATTTTTACTGCTTTCCCAGGCCTTAAGCAGAGAGCTAGATGGGAAGTGGAGCAACTGAGTCATGGACTGAGGCCTATATGGGATCTAGATGTATGTAAGGCAATGATTTATCCACTAGGCCATCATGCAGGGCCCCATAATTCATTCTTGACTTGACAGAACAAGACATGTCAATGATCAAATGCTTAAAACCATCATTAATAAGGATTCTAGCATGTAACCATATGAGTTTGATTGGGAGCATATGGAGAGCAACTATAGGGGACATGTACACTGAAATAGGGCAATCAGATCTTGATTTTACAGCAGATCCCAGTACTCACCAGTCCCAGTACTTGCAAGCTGATGTTAAGGCAAGGTCCAAACAGGCTGCCCTTATTCTGGCTTATGCTTGCACCAGTGGATATAATCAGTTAACCCAGACTAGCTCTCCTCCAATCTAGTTCACATGCCAACACGTGTCTTAGCCCAGCCCAACCTGGCCTGCCCAAGATCCAACTCTCCTGAACACCAGCAACAACACTGGAAAGGAGAGTCCCCACAGCTTCTATACAAGGCTCGCACCCCTCTCCACCCTCACTAGAGCTTGTGTGGGCTGGTCTTATGAGGTGCCATGGCCAAATCTGCCATGAATCATCCCACCTTGGCATTTGCAAGCTGGTGCTGTAGACTGGCCTGACTAGGTCTACCCACAATTCCATTTTGTGCTGGTGGGTGCTGCTGTACAACTTGATCAAGCCACCTCTTGTCCTGGTCTTAAAGTGTACTGGCTGGTACTGTATCTAAAACCCACACCGGGTCCTGGTTCTAAGATCTGCCAGTGGGTGTTATGTCTTTCTTCGTTGTTGTTGTTGAAGATATTTTGATTTTATCTGAAATGCAGATTTCCAGAGAGGGGGGAAAAGGAAGAAGAAGAAGAAGAAGAAGAAGAAGAAGAAGAAGAAGAAGAAGAAGAAGAAGAAGAAGAAGAAGAAGAAGAAGAAGAAGAAGAGAGAATTTTTTTGTATACTTATTCAATTCTCAAGTGGCCACAAGGCTGAGATGAGCCAATCAGAGGACTAAGAGGAAATTCTTTGGGGTCTCCCACAGTTGTACAAGCTTCCAAGGATTTGAGCCATTCTCTACTGCATTCTCAGGTCTCAAGCAAGGAGCTGGAAGGGAAGTGGACCAGCTGGAATACAGACTGGGGTCCATATGAAAACCAGATGCATGTAAGGCAAGGATTTCTCCACTAGGCCATCAGGCAGGGCCACATAATTCATTCTTTTTTAAAATACATGTTATTATTATGATTATTTCATGATACATTTCCATAGGCTTCTGGTATTTCCCTTATCCCAACCTAATTCTCCTCACCCCTCAACCTAATTTCTCTATGTCATTACTAAAGTATAGTTCTTCACACACAGACATATGTCCATCATGCAGGCATGGACAATGGCAGAGTCCAGAATCCTATTGTCAAGATATAGTAAACAGTTTCATTGTAAGTCCATCTTTGTCTGGAAGTAGTAATGCATACTGCATTGTATTCGCACATCTGGATATTAGTGTCCATTTCACAGCTAATGTACATCCCCTTAAGTGAACAGTCATAATACAAAATCAACAATAGAAAGAAAAATAAAAATTTACAATGCCATGAAGTTGAATAACATGTTACTAGATATGACAGTCTCCATTACACAGCTACTATACATCTCCTTTAATGAAGAGCCGAAAAACAAAATCAATATCAGGAAGAAAAAAGAAATTAACACCATGAAGTTAAATAATATGCTACTAAGTGACTAACGTGTAGCTGAAAAAATGAAAATCGAGAACCTGCTTGAAGAAAATGATATTACTCTATAATCTATGAGCCATTGAATGATTTAATCAGAAGAGAGTGTTTTCAAGAGATAAAACGAACCGAAACATCAAATCCCATGCAATATAGTTTCCAATTATTTTTGTTGGTAAAGTGTGTCTCTTCTAAACAACATATGGATAAGTTTTGTATTTTAATCCAGTCTACTAATCTTTGACGTTTGCTTGAGCCTGAGCCATTTACATTCAGGGTTAATATGTATGGGTGATATTTTGGTCCACTCATTTTAGGAATGGGTTGTTCATTGGTTTAGTCTTCTGTTGTCATTTTACTGGGATGTTCTTCCCATTTGCATTTGGATTTGTTGGGTGCTATTCCTCTTCTCTGTCAAGAGAACATCTTGAAAACTGCTGAATTTATCTGGACAATAAGATGCTGGACTCTAGGCGTGGTATACTCTTGCGATGAAAGAATCTTGCCTAAATTTGAAATGTAATACAGCAACAAGGTGGAGGTATACACCATGGGGGGAGGGTGCGGGGAGTGGTTGGGGGATCACCCGAGCCTATGAAACTGTGTCACACAGTTTCATAGAGAACATCTTGAAGGATTTTGGTGTTTTGGCTGTTTTGTAGTTCTTTGTATATTCTGGAGATTAGCCCTCTATCACCTACATAGTGCGCAAAGATCTTCTCCCATTCTGTGGGCTGCTTTTTACTTTATTGATTATTTCCCTTGCTGTACAGAAGCTTCTTAGTTTGATGAGGTCCCATTTGTTTATTCTGGTCTTGATTTATATTGCTTTTGGAGTCCTTTTTCGGAAGTAGGGACCTACCCCTAGATCTAGCAGAGTATTTCCTACATTTTCTTCCAAAAGTTTGAAGGTTTCTGGGTGCAGGTTTAGATACGTTATCCATTTAGATTTGATCTTAGTGTATGGTGAGAGATGTGGGTCTATCTTTTTGTTTCTACAGGCTATCAACCAGTTGTCCCAACAGCATTTATTGAACAGACCTTCCCATTTGCCTGGATTATCGTTTGTCCTTTTGTCAAAGATTATTTGACTGTATCTGTGTGGGTTCCCTTCTGGTGTTTCTATTCTGCTACATTGATCTTCCTCTCTATCTTTGTGCCAGTACCAGGCTGTTTTGATAACCACTGCCCTATAGTATGTCCAAAGGTCTGGAACTGTGATTCCCCCTGCTAACTTCCTGTTCTTCAGGATGGTTCTAGCTATTCGTGTTTTTTTGTGCTTCCAGATGAACCTTTGGATCATTGTTTCCAGTTCAATGAAGAATGTTTTGGCAATTTGATTGGAATTGCGTTGAATGTATATATTGCTTTTGGCTATATAGACATTTTAATGATATTGATTTTACCTATCCAGGAGCATGGGATGTTACTCCATCTTTTTAGGTCTTGTTCAATTTCTTTTTTAAGTGGTTTATAGTTTTCCTCAAATAGGTCTCCTACATTTTTGGTTAGGTTTATTCCCAGATACTTCTTACTTTTCTCAGTTATTTTGAATGGAATCTTGCTGGTTAAATCTTTTTCCAATTTGGGGCTGTTTGCATACACTATGGCTGTTAATTTTTGTTCATTAATTTTGTACCCTGCCACTCTTCCAAACTCTTGTATAAATTCTAGTAGTCTCTGTGTTGAGCCTCTTGGCTCTTCTATATAAAGAATTATGTCGTCTGCGAATAGTGAAAGCTTGACTTCTTCGTTTCCCATTTGGATTCCTTTGATTTCTTTTTCTTGTCTTATGGCCTCAGCAAGTACCTCTGGGACTATGTTGAATAGCAGTGGAGAAGACAAACATCCCTGTCTTGTTGCAGATCTCAGTGGGAAGGGCTCCAGTTTTTCTCCATTCAGTATGATGCTGGCGTTGGGTTTTTCATATATTGCTTTGATTATGTTGTGGATTTTTCCATCTATGCCTACCTTGGTTAGGGTTTTTAGCAGGAAGTGGTGTTGGATTTTGTCGAAAGCTTTTTCTGCATCTATTGATACTATCATGTGATTCTTGTTTTTCAGTTTTTGGATGTGGTGTATCACATTTATGGATTTCCTTATGTTGAATCATGCCTGCATTCAAGGGATAAATCCTGCTTGATCCGAATGAATGATCTGTCGGATGATTTTCTGAATTCTATTGGCTAGGATTTTGTTGAGTATCTTAGCATCAATGTTCATCAGAGAGATAGATCTATAGGTTTCTTTCTCTGTAGGATCTCTGTCCGGTTTTGTGATTAAGGTAATGTTGGTTTCATAGAATGAGTTTGGAAGGGTTGCTTCCTTTTCTATTGTTTTGAAGAGTTTGTAGAGGATTGGGGTTAGTTCGGTTCGGAATGTTTTTTAAAATTCTGTGGTGAAGCCATCTGCGCCTGGGCTTTTCTTTCTTGGGAGATCTTTAATCACTGATTCAATCTCTGCTTCAGTTATGGGTTTGTTCAGTTCATTTGTTGCCTCTGGGATAAGTTTTGGCAGGTGGTGTGAGTCTAAGAACTTTTCCATTTCTTTGCGGTCTTCTGATTTGTTGGAGTACAGTGCTTTGTAGTAATTTCTAATTATGGCCTCAATGGATGCGGTGTCTGTTGTTATGTTGCCTTTTTCATCTTTGATGCTGTTAATTCTTGCTTTCTCTTGTTTTTTCTTTGTCAGTAGGGCCAGCGGGGTGTCTATTTCGTTTATCTTCTCAAAAAACCAGCTTTTTGATTCATTGATTTTGTGTATGGTTTTTTTTTTTATTATTTCTATCTGGTTGATTTCCTCCCTTGTTTTGATGATTTCTTGTTTCCCGTTGCGTGTGGGGCTCATCTGCTGTTGTTTTTCCAATTCTTGGAGGTGTGTGTTTAGTTCCTGTATTTGGTGCCTCTCTTGGGCCTTGACATGAGCTCCAATGGTGATGAATTTACCCCGTAGCACTGCTTTGGCCATGTCCCACAAGTTTTGGAATGTTGTGTCAGAGTTTTCATTGGTTTCCATAAATTTTTTGATCTCATCTTTAATTTCTTCTCTGACCCATTGTTCGTTTAATAGCAAATTTTTCAACCTCCAAGTATTTCTGTATTTCCTTGGGCATTTTGAATTGCTGATTTCCAGTTTCATTCTGTGGTGGTCTGAGAGGGTACATGGTATGGTTCCTATCTTTTTGAAGTTATTTAGATTTGCTTTGTGTCCTATCATGTGGTCGATCCTGGAGAAGGTGCCATGCACTGCTGAAAAAAAATGTTTAATCTGTGGTCTTATGATAAAAAGTTCTATAAATGTCTACTAAGTCTAGTTGTTCTAAAGATTGTATGAGCTCTGTTGTTTCTTTGTTGAGTTTTTGTTTTGTTGATCTGTCTATTGTTGTTAGAGGAGTGTTAATATCGCTCACTATTATTGTGTGTATATCTATGTCTCCCTTTAAGTCTGTAAGTAATTGCTTCACGTAGCTAGGTGCATTGGAATTAGGTGCATATATGTTCACGATTGTAATTACTTCCTGGTGGATCAAACCCTTCACCAATATATAATGACCTTTTCTGTCCTTTTTGATGTCTGCCAGCTTGAAGTCTAGGTCATCTGAGATTAGAACAGCTACTCCAGTTTTTTTTTTCTCATCCATTGGCATGAAATGTCTTTTTCCATCTCTTTACTTTCAATTTCTTAGAGGCTTTTCTGGTTAGATGTGTCTCTTGTAGGCAACATATAGTTGGCTGCTGTTTGATGATCCATTCCGTTAATCTATGCCTTTTGATTGGTGAGTTTAGTCCATTTGTGTTTAGAGATAATATTGAGAGTGTGTGATTTTGGGCTTCCATGAGTGTGTGTAAGTGTGCAAGTGTGTATTTGCGACTATCAGAGTTTCTGATTGGTTGACTTTCCTTGTATGGATTTTAGTGGGGAGGTCTTCCCATTTGCCATCTTTGATTTTGGTTTTCATTTTTTCTTTTTGGTTTAGCACCTTCCTGAGGAGATTTTCCAGAGCTCGTTTCGTGCTGATGTATTCTTCGAGTTTCTCTTTACTGTTGAAGTATTTGATTTCATTCTCAAATACAAATGAGAGCTTTGCTGGGTACATTATTCTTGGTTGGCAGTTGTTTTGTTTCAGGAGTTGATAGGTTTTACCCCATTCTCTCCTTGCTTGGAACGTTTCTTCTGATAGGTCGGCTGTGATTCTGCTTTGCCTTCCTCTGAAAGTAATCTTATCCTTTTTTCTTACTTGTCTTAGAATAGTTTCCTTGTATTCACTTGAACGCAGCTTGAGGACCAAATGTCTGGGTGAGGATCTGTTTGGATCGAATCTGCTGGGGGTTCTTTGTCCTTCCTGGATTTGTGCTGGATTTATATTTCCAGTGTTCTGTAAGCTCTCCTGTATTATCTCATTGAGCACCCGTTGCAAGCCTGTCTCCTTTTCCACTCCTTCGTGAAGGCCTATTATTCTTTTTTTTTTTTTTTTGAAGATTTAGTCATTTTTTTATTACAGCCAGATATACACAGAGGAGGAGAGACAGAGAGGAATATCTTCCAGCAGATGATTCACTCCCCAAGTGAGCCGCAACGGACCAATGCGCGCCGATCTGATGTTGGGAACCAGGAACCTCTTCCGGGTCTGCCACGCGGGTGCAGTGTCCCAATGCATTGGGCCGTCCTCAACTGCTTTCAAAGGGCACAAGCAGGGAGCTGGATGGGAAGTGGAGCTGCCTGGATTAGAACCGGTGCCCATATGGGATCCTGGGGCTTTCAGGGCGAGGGCTTTAGCCTCTAGGCCACGTGGCCGGGCCCCATTGAAGGCCTATTATTCTAATATTTGATTTTTTGAGGTTGTCCTTCATTTCCTATATGGACCTATTGGCTTTCTCTGGATTTGTGTCCAACTGTTTGATGAGCTGCTGCCTTTCATTCTGATTGTATTCCAATTCTGATATTCTGTCCTCTGCTGTGTTCATTCTGTTGGTTAGGCTTTCAATTTTGTGCTCTATATCGAGGATTCTCTTTTTGACTTGATTTATTTCTGCAGTGACATGGTTTTCGAATACCTTGGACTCTTCCCAGTGCTTCTTACTGTCTCTGATGAATTTCATCACTAGTTTCCTAAAGGTCTTTTCTGGTATTTCCTCTATGTCTTCTTTATGCATCTCAGATATTGAGATTAGTTTTTGGTTGTATTGGGAGTGAGTGCTTGATCTTTCTTCTGGGTCATTGCTTTTTCTGATACTTCTCCTCATTATGTTTTTGCTTCTTGTTGTTTTGGGATTTTAGCGTCTGACTTGTTTGTCCACAGCCATTGCCCTCAGTGCTGTAATCTGTAGCAGGTGTGATCTAGCTGCTGCTGTATGGGGTGCTGGCATAGCGTTATATTTCTTACTCCATTGGGGACAGCAGGTGATGGTGGGGTTGTTGTTGGGTTGCTACATTTGCACCTGGGTTTATATTTCTGCCACCTAGCTCCATTGCAGCTAGTTGGTTAGGAGTTGTCCTACGTGCGCCACCACCTCTGAGGCTCCAGCTGAGTAGCTCAGGGATTCTGCCTGAGTCACCAGCTGCTTGCTACTCAGAGTTTGTAATCTACAACTCTGAGCTGGGTCAGGAGGCTTTGTAGGCCAGCCCTAGTGCCTGGCCCCTTCCCCTGAGGCTCCCTCTCAAAGGCGTTGCCCCACTGAGCACTTTCGCCTCAGTGCTGAGCCGATACACTCATTCAGGCTTTGAGATTAGCACCACAAGGGCCTCTGCTGCTCGAAGCTTGAAATCCCCAACCCCGGGCTGGGTTGGAAATTTCTGCGGGCCGCAGCGCCAAACTCTGCTCTCCTGAATTCCCACTCAGAAGTGCTGCTCCGCTGAGAGGTGCAGCAGCGCCTCCCGCTACTGGGCAGGCAGGCTTTTCTGAGCTGGCTCCCACTGGGAGAACCTGTCTGGAAGATTCAGCTGAGCTGGCTCTGGTTTGGGCTCTCTGGCTGAGCCCGGCAGGGTGTACTGCCTGAGTCACGAGCTACTTGCTGTTCAGGGTCTGTAGATCACAGCCCCGAGCTGGGTCAGGAGACTTTGTGGGCCAGCCCTAGTGCCGGGCCCCTCCCCCTACAGCTCCCGTTCCCAGGGGTTGCCCCACTGAGATTCACTCTGTCGAGCCTCACCTCAGCTCTGAGTCACAAGGCTAGCACAGCGGGGGTTTCTGCCTCAGGGCAGAGCCAAGACTCTCCTTCAGGGCTTGAAATTAGCAAAGCAGAGGCCTCTGCTGCTCGAAGCTTGAAATCCCCAACCCTGGGCTGGGTTGGAAATTTCTGCGGGCCTCATCGCCAAACTCTGCTCTCTGTAATTCCCACTCAGAAGTGCTGCTCCACTGAAAGGTGCCACACTGCCTACCGCCACTGGGCAGGCAGGCTTTTCTGAGCGGGCTTCTGCTGGGAGAACCTGTCTGGCTGATTGGGCTGAGCTGGCTTTGGTTTGGCCTCTCCAGCTGAGCACAGCACTGGATTCTGCCTGAGCCAGTGGCTGTTCTCTGCTTTGAATTCACATCCCTGGCCCCTATACGATGCTACTTTCTTGGTTGCACTTTCTCAATGGTGGAAGTGGAACCCTGAGAGGCACAGAGCTGTGAAGGGCATGCAGACGTGCCCCTACTAGTTTGCTCTTCTGCCCAGGTCGTGAGGTTCTGCTGAGTGTTGCCCAGCCTCCGGAGCTCACGCTGAGCCCAGCAATAGGATCCACGATTCTCTAGCAGCCATTCCACTGTTTGTAGCTGAGATGGGGATTTCTGAGCCCCAGTCCCACAGCGCTGCTCCAGTTCCCTCTGCACTCTCTCAAAGCTGCTGAGCAGTTGGGAGGCACATTTGTGGGAAATCTCCCCTGCTTGTCCTCCACTTCTGCAGGGGATGATGCCCCCTATGATCAGTCCAGTAGTCTCCTCTCGGGGCTCCTGCCCTCCAGTGGACTGGTGCCCCTGTCGGTGTTGGCGCCTATCCTTCCAACCTCCTCTGTTTTCCCTCGGATGGTTGAGATTCTGCCGCATTCCCCCTGCCTGGGATTGTGACTCACCAAGTTTCTTGCAGCGTGCTGTATTTTCTTTCCCACTTTTTGTGGCTGTTCCTTCACGCTGTGTAGATCTTCTTGCTTTAGTGAACTCGAGTGACCTTCTCGCTCTTCTCCCTACAATTTTGTGTTTCCTGGCCTGCTTCTCTGCTGGATCAGTTCCCCTCTTTCCCTACTTCACCCTACACCAGCTCTCTGTGGTCTGCCATCTTTCCCCTACCTTTCTGAAGAAAATAATTTTATGTCAACACTTTTAACTACTTGTATTTCTGGACTGAAGAACTGCCCTGACATCCTCTCTTCTCCTGAATTATCCCTTCCCCTATGCAACCCCTATGTCATGGTTACAGTTATGGGTTTTTCTTTAAATGCATTTTGATGGGTTTTCTCTTTCTGTCAACTCATGTGTCTGATCTGGCTGAGAAATGCAGTGAGGGACTCTGCTGGCTGCATTGTGCTGATATTGATATGGTTCAGGACACATACTTCTACCATATGGCCTCTTGGCATTTGGGAAAGCAGCAGAAGGAAAGTCACTTAACTCTACCCTACTCATTCTCTCCTGAGTAATGCCATAAGATTCTCCTTGATGAGTGTGCCACTCTATTTTGAGAAATGGAACATTGTTTTTCCCAATGACCCAGTACACAGAGGAGACTGTGCCCAAATAAATCCTGCATGTTACAACCTCTTTTTTCTGGGCCCAGGAATTCCTAGACCCGTTTTGGTCACTGTTTTAAACTATTGTTCAATTTGAAATAAAAAGTGTGACAGCAAGTAATACACATGGATAGATATTCCTTCATCTGACTCACTGCCTAAGTAGCTGCCGATAACATAATGCTAGTAGTTGGGCAGGAATAATCAGTGTTTAGATGTCAGTATCTAGATGTCATTCATGAATGATAGGGAATTTGTTCCTGATCAATCATCTGCTTTCTTCCGGCTGTGCATGAAATATAATCTGAAAGAGAGCTGTGAGTGAACTCTTGCACTTGCACACTGATGTGGAATGTGGCAACTTTGGGTCCTGTCAGCTGCCTTACCTAGAGCCCACATTTGTACACTCTTTTTGGTTGGCACTCAATTTCATGGCTAATCTCTTATATTTAGTTTTGTTCACTGAATAAGTTCAATTTTTGAGACAATTAAAAAGAAATGTTAAGTGGTGTCAGGTGTAATATATACTGCTTGCCCAAGCTGAAGTCAGTTATGAGCTATTTGTCTAAATATTTGGCAAGCTGAAAGATAAAGGATTCTATTAAGACTAGTGTTTATGTTGAGAACTAGATGGATGTGAGGGCTGCATCACAATGTGTGTATAAACATCCTGACAATTTCTTCAAATGCCTAAGCTCATATTAGATATTTTTCATTCACCATAAAAATGTTTTTATGACTGGGAAATACACATTAATGAGCCACATTGGTGTCTGTAAGTTTGTTGCAAATGTTAGCTTGTATGCACAGGAAAATACAAGCAATGAAGGTTTTTATACTTCCAAAGTATTTTACTAACATTTTGGTAGATGAGATGATCAGGTTGAAAATCCCTTTAACATTTGAATTAATCTTATAATTAAGAATTACATATTTGCCACGTTTTCTGAAATTACTGAGTCAATACAACATTTTTCTTCATTATTATGTATTTTAACTTTTAATCACACTTGGATTCTTAGTTAAAATCAACCCGTCATCGTGTACATCTTGTGACAACTGTTATGTGTACCTGTTATTAAGAAGTCAGGCTATTGCAATATAATCCTGTCTTAGCTTGTAACCGCTCATGTCCTCCTGGATGCATCAGTTAGACTTTCTGCGGTTAAGTTTAATTATCTATGGAGTAGAGGTCATAGCAGTACCTTTCTCATGGAGTCAGTTGAAGAGTACACACAGACAGAGGAAGGTGTGGGTGTGAGAAAGATTGTCTATATACTAGCACTCTTAGTTGAGAAATTCCCCTTGGACTTAGAACTCTGAGTCCAAAAAGTCTGTTACTTTGACCTCATCTACTCTGCTTCCATCTTGATGCCAAATACTTCTCTCAGTAGTTCTTGATGCTGGTCTGAGGGACAATGTGTGGTCCACAACATTAGGAGAACAAGGAGGGGGTGAATGTTATTGAATCCTAGAGAGACCAGAGGCAGATAGACCTACACAGGTGTTGTATGTGGAAGGAGGAGTGTTTTGGTTCTTTTAGGCCAATTCTGATCATTTTCATAGTGACACATGAACAAAAAGACAGGCCTGCTCAAGGTCCATCACATTCCATACCCTCAGGCATTATCTTTCTCTTGGGTGCTCACGGTGCTGGTTGTGTCTATGGTCACACCTCTGCAGTGCTGCTTCCTCTGCGGGCCAGTTTAGTCTACCAAAATAGATTAAAATGCTTAGTTCTCAACAGGGTACTGAGAAAGGACATATAGGGTCTAGCAGGATTTCCGCACTCAACCAACCTGTTAAGACGCACTGTGACAGAAACTAGGGACATAAGAAAGACTAAGACACAGGCCATGGCTTTGAAAAGCTTGGGATGTGGTAATAAAAGCACAAGTAGAGCTGACAGTGATGTTGGAGAGCAGGGAGGACAGTGACCCAGGTGTGAGTGAGGACTAATTATAACTGGAGGAGAGAGTGCTTGTTGTGTTAAAGGAGTTAGGTGTATAGTGAGGCTACCAGGAAGGTTTTTGTGGGTTTTGGGTTTTGAGGGAGAAGGAGCCTTCTATGGGCAGAGGGTCATTCTTGTCAGAGAAAGCTTTGTGGATAAGATGTCTTAGAGTAAGTTCTTCTGTGTGTGTGGATTTCAGATTGTTTTCATGTGTGCAACCATAGAAAGGTAGGGTAGGCAGATTTGCTACCATAGTTTCACTTGTGTTTCTGATGTGACTAGTAAATCAATAACATTGAGAATTTTTTTTTTAATTTTAGAATTGATTTACCTTAGAATATGAACTTGACTGAGATCACTGAGGAATTTTTCGAATTGATTTACCACAGCACATGAAGTCAACTGAGGTCACTATAGGGTGTCTTTTCTTCTTTGCAAACTGCCAAGTTGGAGAGAGCCCCTGATTCCAGAAAAGGCACAAGTAGCACTTCTATTGGTTGCAGGTCCAAGCACACCTTCTCCAGTACATAAATATTTTAGTTTGCTTACTGGATAATAGCTGGGGTGGGCAGGGCAGCCTCACATACACAGCCAAGCAAAGAGCAGCACACACAGCTGCAAGGAACACTTGGAGGAGAAAGCTGATGGATCTGATGCCAGACTTTTCCATAGAAACCTACATTGTCATAGCTATCAATCTGGTACTCCTGTATCTGTGAGTAGCTGTCCTATAGATCACTCCTATTGTCTTGAATCTAGAATGGTAATGATATTAGTTTTTAATTATGTTTTGATGCTCAGAGAGAAGTGAAATTATTCAGATAAGGGTGACATGAATTGTTGGGTAATTATTTACCTCAGTGAGACAACATACATACATCACGCCATTTACTTATCAGTCTGTGCTTGTAGCAAGGTTTAGTGACATTTGCTTCTTTTTTTTTTTTTCTTTTGTTCTGCATTCTTAATTCTATTTTGGAGACTTTCCAGTGTACTTTTAATTTGCTCCACTGTATTCTTCATTTTTGATATAGCTTTCATTTGATTCATTTTCTGTGTAACATATTTTTAAAATTCCTTTAACCCTGATTTATGTTCTTATTGGTGATAAGAATCTTCATAATAATGCTTTTAATTCTTTAATCCTTTTTTCTTTATTATTATTATTATTATTATTATTGTTATTATTATCATTTTATGATAGTTTCATAGGCTCCTGGGATTTACTTAATCTCCTCCCCAAGTCACTCCCACCCCACCTAGTTCCTAAACATCATTACTAAAGTATAGCTTTTCATACACAATCATATGTCCATCATTGTGAGCATGGAAAATGGCAGAAAGTCCAGCATCCTATTGCGAAGATATGCTAAACAGTTTCATTGTAAATCCATCTTAGTCTGGAAGTAGAGATGTATAATACATTGTATCCTCACATCCAAATATGTTAGTCTCCATTTCACAGTTACTGTACATCCATTTAAATGAGAAGTCACAATATAAAATGAATAATAGGAAGAAAAATACAAATTTATAAGCCATGAAGTTAAATAACATGTTACTAGACATGACAGTCTCCATTACACAGCTACTATACATCCCCATAAATGAAAAGCCAAAAAAAATCAACATCAGCAGGAATAAAGAAATTAACAACACTATGAAGTTAAGTAACATGCTACTGAATGACTATTGTGTCGATGAAGAAATTAAGAAGAAAATCAAGAATGTTCCTGAAGAAAATGATGCTACTGTATGATGTATGAGTCATTGAAGAATTTAATCAGAAGAAACTGCTTTGAAGAGATGAAACTAACAAAAACAAACAAAAAAATAAAATCCATGAGATATATTTTCCACTGATTTTTTTGGTGAAATGTGTCTCCTGTAGGCAACAAATATATGTTTTATGTTTTTTGTTTTTTGCTTTTTTATCCAGTCTTCTAATCTATGACTTTTGATTGAGCTTAAGCCATTTACATTCAGAGTTAATATGTATGGGTGGTAATTTAGTCTTGTCATTTTAGGAATGGGTTGTTCATTGATTTAGTCTTCTGTTGTCATTTTGCTGGGATGTTCTTCACATTTGTCTTTGGTTTTGGTAGGTGCTATTCCTTTTGTCTGTCAAGAGAATATCTTGAAGGATCGTTTGTAGGGCAGGTTTGGAAGAGGCAAATTCTTTTAACGTTCTTTACTGTGGAAGAATTTTATTTCTTTTTGAAGACAAAAGACAGCATTGCTGGATATGTTATTCTGAGCCGGCATTTTTTTTTTTTTCTTTTAGAATCTGGAATATGTCACTCCATTCTCTTCTTGCCTGTTGAGTTTCCTGTGAGAAGTGTCCTGTGAGTTTAATTGGTATTCCTTTATAGGTCATTTGATTTTTTTTATGTGCACATTTATGGATCTTTCCTTTGTCTTCGACTGAAGAGAGCTTGATGGTCATGTCTAGTGGTGAAGATCACTTTAAATCGGACCTATTGAGAGTTCTATGGCCCTTCTGGATCTTGTTTCCCAATTCTTTCTCAAGATTAGGGAAATTTTCCGTTATTATTTCATTAAATATTTTTGTAATACTAGTTTCCCTGTCTGCACCTCCTGGGACTCCCATAACTCATGTATTTGACCTCTTAATAGTGTGTTTCAATTCTTGAATACTTTTTTTGGCCTGATCCAGCTCTGCTTCCAGCTTTTGTTTGCTTCTCCCTGATGACAGAAAATATCTTCCAATTCTGAGATTATTTTTTCTGCTGGCTTCATTCTATTTTGGAGACTCTCCGCTGTACTTTTAATTTGCTTTTCTATGATCTTTTTTTTCTGATATACCAGCCTTGATCTGTTGATCAGCAGCTTCATAATGAGTTTTCTGAATTCTGTGTCCCCATTTTCTCGATGTCTTGCTCAGTTAACTTGGAGGTTGGCTTAGGGTTTGCTCCTTCACAGGGGAGTTTTCAGAAATACTCATTGTGCCTTTGTCTCTTCTTATGCTCTTGGTCACTGTAGTTCTTGTTAGTAGAGTCTTCTCCTTGGGGCAGGTTTTTAAACTGTGTCATCCACAGGTCTACAGTTCAATATTACTTACTGCCATTAGTACCCAACTCTTTTCTTGTAGCCAACTATTCTGCTCATTTCAGCAAGTTCCAGGTCTAGGTTCATACGTGAGATTTCCACCATGGTCTCCACAGCCCCAGCTCCTGGCTCACCAATCTCCACCTCCTGTGATATTGTGCTGAGGTTGCACTGTTGTCTCTGCCACCTTTCTCCCATTTTCAGTTGGAGCAGGTCCCAGGATTAGACAGACACCAGGTGTTCTATATAGCTAGGTTGTTGCTGGCCCTGATCTTGCTGGACCCTGTTGGCCACTGGGTCTGGTGCCACACGGACCTATTTTGGCCCATATGATACAACAGCTGGCATTATTTTCCTGCAGTATCAGTGCAATCCACTGAACTCAGTGAGTTCTCATAAGCTCGGCACATGCACAGTTCACTGTTATCCATTGCAGTCCTAAAACTTGCCACAGTGTACAAATGGCGCCTGATGTGCCACTACTAGAGTTCTTGTTATGCTGGCCATCAGGTCTGAGGGCTACCCAGACCTTGGGTGGAACCAGTGAAATGCCACACTGATGCAGTTCACTGAGTCACAAATGAGTTTACTCCCAGCTCAGGGTATGCTCAGTCCTTTCTCTTGCCTTTTCCTCCTTAGGCAAAATGCACCCAATTCGGCTCTAGGGGCTGACTGGGCTGTGAAATCCACCCTATTCTCACACTGCCTGTCTGGCATCTGCTGCTCTGTCTCTACTCCTGGTCAAATCAAACAGAGCAGCAGGACAAACAGTTCTTAGTATGGGCTCACCTCCCAAGCTCCCAGTGAAAGTCCCTTCCCACCTGGTTGCTGGTGGAGTTCCTGCTACTGGTGGAGTTTGAGATCTCCATTAGCTGAATGCCTCTGAAGTTTCAGTTACTGCAACACTACACTGTTGTTTTTGCTGCTTTCCTGTGTCTAACAGTCTCCAGATACCCCTCTGCTGTTGTTCTGTCCACTCCCGTTTCTTGGAATGTGTCCTGTCTGCATCCTGATTAAATGTTTCTCCATCTGTTTAAATGCGTCCTTACCCTATCCAGGCATGTTGACACTCGCTCCCCTTTTTTACCAATGTCTTCCTCAGTTAATTCTGAGGCTGGCCAAGGACTTTGCTACTTCACAGGGTGTCTTCAGTAATATTCCTTTTGCCTCTGTCTCTTCTTTCGCTCTTGGTCATTGTACTTCTGGTTATCAGATTCTTCTCCTTGGGGCAGGTTTCTATCCTCTGTTACTCACAGGTCTACATTTTAATTTTACTTTTTTTCAGTTGGCATATGGTTCTTTGTTTGTGGTCACTTGTGCCACTAGCTTCAGCAAGTTCCAGCCTGGGTTCTAATTTTAGATTTTTGCCATTGTTTCTGTAGCCCCAGCTCCTGGCTCATCAGTCTCCACCTCCTGTGATATTGTGCTCAGCTTGCACCATTGTCTATACCACCTTTTTTCCACTTCTATTTCAAGCAGTTCCCAGGATTGGGGAGACACCAGTGTCCTACACAGCTAGGTTGTTGTTGGTGGTAATCTTGCCAGAATCTGTTGGCCATTAGTTCTGAGCATCACACTGATCTGTTTTGAACCAGAAGATTCCAAAATCAGTATTATATTCTGTGTGGGACTAGTGCAATGTACAGAGCTCAGTGAGTTCTCTCACAGCTCAGCGCATTTGCATCTTACTGTTGTCCTTGTAGTGTTATAGCCTTTTCTACACTGTACAAAATTGTGCCTGATATGCCACTGCTAGCGTTCTTGATCTGCTGTTCATCAGGTATGGGAGCTACTTGGACCTATCTTGGGTGGAACCTGTAGGATGCCATGTAGTTGCAGTTCAGTGAACCAGAAATGAATTCACTCCCAGCTCAGTGCTTGTGCAGTACTGTCCATAGCCCTTTTGCACCTTAAACAAAATGATACCTGATTTAGCTCTAGGCAGCTTACTGGGCTATGAATTTTACCCTGTTCCTGAAGTGCCCATCTGGGATCTAGCACTCTGTCTCTGCTGATCCAATCAAAGAGACCAGCAGGACGTCAGTTCTTTGTCTGAATTCACGTTCTGAGCTCCTGGTGAACATCTTTTCCCACCTGGTTGCTGCTGTATTTCCAGCTGCCAGTGCAATTCAGATCCCTACTTACTGAATATGGCTGTTTTATCAGTCACTGCAACACCACATCATGGTGTTGCTGCTTTCCTATATCTGTTACTGTTCAGGTACCCATCTCCTGTTGTTCTGTCTTTTCCTATTTCCTAGAATTTGCTGCTTATGTTTCACACTGGCTAATGTTTCTTTGTCTTTTTTTATGTGTGCCCTTACTCTAGTCTGCTCTGTTTATTCTCTTTTACATCTATTTCTAATGAGGGTCTTCTGATTGACTCTCAGTTTGTCCAGGACTAACTAACAAAAATTCAACAGAGACATATTGCAACCAGTGACTGCCAAGTGCAATAGGATCCTCACCCAGACACCAGTCTCAGGAGATTCTGTGGATATAGATTTTGACTTGCATTGATCTCTTCTTTCTTCCCCTTCTGAGTTTGCATTTGCTGCTATAGCAGTGTGGGAAAATATTTCCTTTGGGTAAGGTTGGCTCCTGCCTCCCTCTATTCCTCTACCTAAGCATTATTGAAACAGAGCAGTCCAGTAACCCAGGACTTCAGTGGAGGCTCAGACTGTTCTTCTGACTCTCTGTGTTCCTTCCTTAGAACTCCCCTCCCGTCACCTCTCTCTTGTGAATTTATTCCCTGACCTTGCGATATATGGTATTTTGATTTTTCAGAGCAGAGGAGACCTGGCAGAGACCTGCACTTTTCATTCCTTTCTTCTTCAAAGTTTCTGAAAAGTAGCATAATATAGAGATTACCTTTTTCACATATGTATTTCATGAAAAGCCTCAAAAAGCAGGAGTTTCCTAAGCCTCTATATTTTCATATATCAGGCACTAACACCAAGATCAGTAAAGGGACATTAAAGAAAATAATCTAGTAGGCCCATTAGAAAAATTGCTTTCTATGCTGAAATTCTGGTGTGGAGAGGAGATAATCTGGGTATGTGCATTAGATAGGCTTCCTTCATGCCATGTTTGATCTCTTCCCCAATTATTATTTTTTTTTGGGGGGGGGGGAATAGAGTCTTAATGAGGTGTAAATAAAAGATTTCACATTTGAAAAGAAGGTTAGGAATTCATGGTTTTCACACACTTAGCCATCTGATGAATTTTGTTTGTTAGGTTTTCACTTTGTTCATATAGTACCTTTTTTTTTGTGATAGGTTAATTACCACCATGTTCTTTTGGACAATAGAAGCTTGACATGTCAGTATTTATGACAACAAAGTTGTGGTAAATGACTTAATTGTATTGAACTAGTGGATAGAGTTATACAAAATTATGTTCTGAGAGTTAATGAAAAATAAGTTTCCCCTGTTTGGACCCAGAATGAGAATCCTCACTGTATGTACAAGTGAATGAAATTTCTTGTTGGAATTCCAGCCTGAGTCTCTAAGAGCCACTGTCACTTGGGGAGTTTTTCAAGGACTCAGTCTAGGATTGGAACATTGAAGACTCCTGAGGCTTTATCAAGTCATTGTGACTTCTTGAGGGTGTTGTGATGAGGAAGGAGATAATGAGTTCTGTTGTTAGTTACTGGCTACATGTTACCTCCATGATTTGTTCTTATTCCTAGCAGATGTTCCTTCTGTATGAATTACTTGTGACCTCCAAAGTTCCTCCTTGACTTTATAGATATGACACATCTACACATGGCCCATTAAAGAAGCTGGGCATTTCTGGGCCAACATCTCATCCTTTCCTGGGCAGTATCATGAGCTATAAAAAGGTGAGTGTTGTTTGAACTGCTGAGTCTGCTCCCTGTTGTTGCAAAGAGCTTGTGAATTGTGATATAGCATTCTCCTCCTCAGGGAAGTTGCGAATTATCCAACTTGCTGTCTGGTGTGTGGATTTCATCCAGTGGATTGAAAAATTTATTCTTGGGATTAGAAGCCTCACCGTTGACTGAGTTGTAAAGAACCTTTCTGTGTTTCATCATCACTCAATGTTCCACTGAAACTTCATGTCATGCTCTGTGACATTACAGAGAGAACTTCAATATTCCTGACACAATCCCTGATAATTTCGCTGTGCTTTGAATTTTACACATTGCAGGAAGTGGAGCCCTTTGTTACTCATGAATCTGTGTGCTCCAGATCCCAACTTCTAGAATTGTAGTAGATCATGATACCTTTTTGTCCCTTCTCTGCATTACTTTGAAATGTCTGTTTATTAAGCATATATATTAGACACTGTGTGCCAGGTAATTAGCCAGGATTTTATTTTTTCAAAAACTGCTAGATCTCCTGTGTTGTGGTGGTGATGACTGTACCCAAGTGTTTGCTACCTGTAACATCTGTTGGGAATTTGGGTAGACAGACAGCAATGTGAGTTTAGAATTTCAGTGCCGGAACCATTGAATGTTTCTGTGTTGGTGTGCAATTGAATGTACTCTGTGTGTGTGGGGGGGGCATGCTTACACTACCCTGTGGCACCGATTTCCTCTTTCAACGTTCGTAGCCTTACTTCTGACCCTGATTTTTCCAAGTAGGGCTCTTATATAATGACTACCTAAAAATTCTACTTTTTGTTTTTGCCCTGGAATGGCAATAATTTCTTTATATTTTCTTAGATTATATACCCCATGTTCTAACATGTGGGACCTTCTTTCCATGTTACAACATAAAAAAAATAGCAACAGAAATGAGAACTCATAGCAAGTATTATTTATTTGTTTCTCTACATTCCCTTGGTTGGAGGAGGAGAGAGACAACTCTGATGTTTGTGTATGCTACAAATGCTTTCACTAACCATGACTACCATGGGCCAGTTGTTGAGAACTGTTAACTACTCAAGTTCTGAGTAGAGTGAAGGTTCCCTGTTCGTTGAGCCATCACTCCTGCAGTCTAGGAGATGTATCAGTGGGAATTTAAAGTGAGAAGATAGGCTCGGATATTGGATACAGATATTCAAATATAGGAGATAGTTATCTTAACAACTACGCCAGAAGTTGTGTCCTTGGGCATTTACTGTAATATAGTGATTATTGTATGTAGAGAGATAATCTGTTCCTGTTTTCCATGTTGTGTTCCAAAACTGCAAGGTGAGTCCTCACACCTTCTGTGACTGGTGTGTTTTCTCACTCAAGGCATACTGACGAGTGATGTTAATCCTCTGGAAAAATGTTCTGCTGGTATATTTAGTGTCTTAAATCTACCAGAAATCTAAAGAGAGCTAATAAGATCGAGAGAAATGAGTGGATGGATTCTTGAGAATCTCACAGCTTTCCCTAAGTCTCAATGTACTCATGTGTTTCATAGAGGGAGTAATTTGGAGGGTTATGAGATTTTAGAGAACACAGAGACCCAGTAAAATACTTCACAGTGACAAGGGTTACATGGTATCTGAAGACAAGGGTAAGTCACTGTGTTTCCATTATAGTCAAGAAAACTCAAGAGTGTCTTATAATTCTCCACTTCAAATGTCTTATCTCCTTTACTCTTAGGTGTCTCTGAATAGGAGATTCTTTATAAATAATTAAAGAATAATCATACTTTAAATTCTTTTTAAATTATTCTCATCATTTTTATGATACAGTTTCATAGGAACTGGGATTTCCCCTGCTCACTCTCCCCCACAATGAATCCCAATATATTATTTCTACAGCATACTTCTGCATAAACAGTCAATATTTATCAATACAGTTATGGAGAGTGGCAGAGAGTCCAGAATCTTCCTGTCAAGATACAGCTAATAGTTTCTTCAGTAGTCCATCTTTGATTTGGAAGTAGAGATGCACACTGCACTGCATCCTCACCTCTGGATATGGTGGTCCCCCTTACACAGTCACCGCACATCCATCTTAAATGAAAACAAAATGCAGTTCTTTGTGGCCAAATGGGCCAAACTGGAAACCATAATGCTAAGGGAAATGAGCTAATCCCAAATGGTTAAATACCACATGTTTGCCTTAATTTAAGATGATATGATGTTATGTATAACATGCTATGTTATGTATGTTATATGTTGTGTATAAACTGAAATTGAAATGTCAATGAGATGGTCACAGAAGGTGGTTAAGAACTCGCATTTAATTTTAACATATTGGCTACTCATTACTATGTCAATTAATTCCATAATGATGTAAATTTTTACTGATGGTATGTTGGAGCTTTTAATTGATCGGGATGATACTCTGCTGGCTCTGTCTTCAAACCAGAGAGGGTCTACCTAAGAAGCCATTGAACTTGACTGGACAATAAGATGCTGGAGTCTATGTTTGGTATATGCTTGCAATGAGGAAATCTCAACTGAACTTCAACTGTGGTTATGCAACAAGGTGGAGGAATCCACCATGGTGGGAGGGTTTAGGGAGGGGTGGGGAGAATCCCAGGTCCTATGAAACTGTGTCACATAATACAATGTAATTAATAAATAAAAAAAGAGAAAAAAGAAAAGGCACAATTCAAAATGAACAACAGGAAGAAAGAAATTTACAACACCATGAATTACTCAAGAGTTCTTCATAGTTCAACAGTTCTGAATGGCTGGTGATTCTGCCACTCCAATCATGATGAAATCTTTCCCGAATCCACTGGCTAACACATTACTGGGAGTTACAGCATAGTCCAGCACTTACAGCCCCCAGTTCCAGCCCTCATGTGGACTGGCTAAAAGTGTGTTCTGACCTAGCCTTATCCACACATCATTCTGGCACTCAGGTTCCCCAGTTGGTGATACGGACAGATTCATTCTGGCCTGCCCCCAACCACATGTATGTGGGTGGGTACCATATTTTGGCCTGGTCTGGGCTGCCACCCATCTGGATTTTTGAACTCAACTGCAGGGAGCATGTTCCAACAGAGGAGTTCCCCAGGCTCCTCCATTTGAATCTCTCCCAATGCCAGATCTCATGAAAACCAGTGGGTCCATGGGTCAGTCCTACACAGGCCACTTCTTGTCCTAGCAGGAACAGTGTCTTTTCCTCACCAGCCTTCCCCCATTCTGGTTCTTGTTCTGGGATGCTGCAGCACAGTCAAGCCTGATCCATACACAGACACAGCTTACACAGCTCAGCAGGGGCAGAGAACTGGCCTAGCATGTCCTATGCCTACCCTGGCTCTCACAAGTCTCAGTGGGTGCTGGATTCTTTTTTTTTTTTTGAGATTTATTTATTATTATTGATAAGTCAGATATACATAGAGGAGGAGACACAAAGAAGAAGATCTTCTGTCTGATGATTCACTCTCCAAGTGACCACAATGGCCGATGTTGCACTGATGCGTAGCCAGGAGCCAGGAGCCTCCTTCAGGTCTCCCATGTTGGTGCAAGGTCCCAGGGCTTTGGTCCTTTCTTGACTGTTTCACCTGGCCACCAGCAGGGAGCTGAATGTGAAGTGGAGCTGCCAGGATTAGAACTGATGCCCATATGGGATCCAGTCACGTTCATGGTGAGAATTTTAGTTGCTAAGCCACGACGCTGGGCCACGTGCTGGATTCTTGACCTGTGAGGAGCCATGCAGTTTGGATGGATGGCATGGGTGTGTGATGAGCACCACTCCTCTGTTAGCAAGGCTGCGAGGAGTTTCTGGTTGCGAGTAAAGGCCCTGAAGAATGTCTCTGGTCACTTCATTGCTGCCTCACCCCATTGTATGGACACTCAATCACCTCTCTGATGTGAAGTGATTCCTGTAACTGGCATGACACCTCAAATTGATCAATCATGTTATGATAAAAACATCTTTAGCAACATAAGGCTATGACATACAGCTATAAGTATACTATAGTACAATTGAGCCCACAATGTTTCCAAACATCCTGTTATGTGCCCATTTTTGTCCTGAAGTTTGCCCTAGTGTAAGTAATGTTTTTCTTAAGAAATGGCTTGATAATATCTTGGAAAAGATGGCAATCATGGATGTGCAAATAGTTTGTTTTCCATGCACCTTGAACTGTTACAGCACATGATATGACACATTTTAGTTTCTCACCACAGAAAGCAAAAGCATATGGGGCATCTTCTAAAGGGAAACAAACGTGAACACCCTCAAAATGGCTTAAAATCTCTATCTCACTTTTGCACTTATATTTAGGGAAAGAAAACAATTTATAAAGATAAAAGGAAGTTTCTTGTAAAGGCCCGCTGTTTGTAAATTGGCTGAGTTGATTTGGTCCCTTTCACTGCCCTTTAACAAAAGAACAAAAAACAACTGAATGAGGACTAGGTGAAGGTGATGGTAAGTAATGTATGATTTTGTTATAAGAATTAGCAAAGAATCTATGTTATATGCTTGTATAAAGTGCTTTCACTTATGATCTTTTAATTCTGTACTTTTAGTATTTTAAACATTATTAGTTTGCATTTAGTAAAAATTGATTTTGAGTATAAGTAAAGCACTTGTCACTATGTAACCAGATTCGCTGCCAATCGTGGAGTTGCTAGCTTCAGCCAGGTGACTGCAGGTTTCAATGAGTAATGGTTTGTTGAAAATGTTTTATTTAGATTTGTTTTTAGTATTCCCTTAACCATGAAGTAAAAATGAAACAATTGGATATTGTGCAAAAGCTTTTCATGATTTGTGTATAAATAAATAACACAACTATGCTGAGTTGTCCATTATGAGCATAATATCAAAGTGTTCCATGTCTTATCTCTTTTTCATATAATCTCAATGATCCATGGATCCTCTGCAAGCTCTTGAGTCAGCTGGAGCTGGTCTCTGGCATTGGCTGGTTGGGCACATCCAATACCCTGCTCACATACATGCTGAGTGACACTGCAGCTATATCCAAACCAGAACGCAGCCCCCACAGTGCCTCTCATGCTCTCCAGTGGGGATGATATCCTGGACAGTAAGACACCTTTGCTCCCCAGCCAGGACTGCTCCCCTGCACAGATTTCACATTTGCCAGAGGTTTTTCTGACCTGATCTGGAATAGCCCCTTTCTGTCTTAGCCTTTGCCTTTAGATGCTGCAGCCTGGCCTGACATAGCCAGTCCCCAGGTCAACTCTTGCTGGTGAGTGCTGCAACCTGGCCTGGCTCTGTCTGCTTCCATCAGCTTCTCCCATCCGTGTCTCCCATCTGCATCTCATGTGAACTAGTAGGTGTGATACCATAGCCCATCACGACCTGCACTCCAGCCTGGTTTCTGCATTCACCAGTGGACTAAGGTCTGCTCAGCCCTTCACCGTCTGCACCCTTCCAAATTCAAGCCATACACTTGCCGGTGGGTGAGACTACCTTGCCCAGCTTGCCTATCTTCTAGGTCTGAAACACATGCTCACCAGTGGGAGCTATGGTCCAGTAGAGGAGTCTTCCAGCTTCCCCACTCAGCCAACTCCCACACCTAGATCTCACATGCCCCAGCAGGTGCTAGGCCCTTGCCCAACATGGCCTGCACCTCTATCTTGGCCTTTGATTAAGCTTGTGGATGTTGTGTGCCAGCCCGCACTACAATCTGTTTTAGGATGCACATGCAGGTGCTGCGGGTTTAACCTGCTGAAATTATTTTCAGCTCCAGTATTTGTGAGTGTTCGTAGGACTCATGTTCCCTCCTAGTTCAGCCGGTTACCAACCCAAACTCTTGAGTTAACCAGCAGGATTTATGTTTCCATATTTTTGGTCCCTCTCTTCCCCCTTCAGAATCCATACCTGCACCAGTTTGCCTCACATGCTGGTTAGTGTCATGGCCCTGCATAATTTGACTTGTCCCCTGTTCCAACACTCATCCAGGTACTTTGGCTGGGACTGCTAGACTGTCCCCAGCCATAACTTTTGTGTGGTATGGCATGTGGTCATTGATGCTCTTTGCTAACAAGCCCATCTCGGGACTCTCATGTGGGCTCACTAATCTGTCTGACCCATACAGATCTTCCCATTCCTCCCCTCCATACCACCAAGTCTCATTGCCTTCAATTACAAGTCAGTGCAGTGGCCCTGGTATGTGTCCCTTAGGACACTGTTACACATATGGTGTCCATATCCATGGGTGTCCCTAGGCAATAATTCATCAGCCCTTAGTCCTCAGAGCTTGTTGGTGGGCATCCTATAGGCAAAGCCCGGTGCCCGATGGGCATATTGGCCTCCCATAGAATAAGGGTGATGCCATCTGCATATAAATCAGCCGGGAGTTGGCTGCTTCCTCTGCTCATCAGACAAGATTGGCCAATGAAGTGGAGTTCTACTTTGTGTGCCCAACCCGTGTCTCAGCATACTTATTTAGCTGCTGCAGATCACCATTAAATTAGCCACACAAGAAGTCTTTCAACCTGAGAAATGCATTATTCTAAATGTTGTTTCAACTGATGGAACTATATATGGTGCTGGATTATCCTGTTGACTTTGGCTTTGCTCTTCAAGGAAGCTGTATCCAACACTGGAGACCCCAATGTATTTTTAAAATAGTAGTTGGAGATAAAAATGAAATAAGCCTGGCACAAAATGATTACAGAATGTGGGCACATTGAGGCATTTCTATGTGTGCAGAATACTATCATTAATACAGAGGACCTGACCAAATCAGTGCCAAATATGTAGACTCAACCTCTCTGTTTCTCCCGAATCATCTTTCTCCCTGTTCTTTTAGTCTTATCGTTGCCTGCTTAGCTGGATCATACAATAAATACTCCAACTACTTTTTGAATAATTCTAAGGAAAATTTAAATGAAATGAGGTCACCCTGGTTGTGCCATTTGTATTCTATGTTTTCTCTAGTAAATATTCCATGGATCATGTCAGTCTCTTTATAAAACCCACTGATGGATGTATTCTTGACATTTAAACAGGAATCTATGGAACTGGGTATGTGAGCACCAACAACTTACATTTTGCTTTCTCATAACATAGTGTGTGAAGCCTGTTTTTGAATTCTAGATTGGTTCTTAAGCCATATTAGAGTTAATCCACTGTGCCATTTTCCATTTCTTTTGTCAACAAAATCATGCACCATAATCAAGTGGAATTTCTCCCAGTCTTTTCAGTAGATATTAACTGAAGTACCTGAGTTCATCTGTGAACAAGGAAGCAATTTGCAAGTCAGGAACACCTGGACTTGTGATAACCTTAGAACATCAAGCAGCACATTGAGTTCTGGTGCTTTCTCTGCTTTCTGAATCCCTCTGGTTAAAAATAATTGGCAAGATAACCACTAGTCTGAATATTATATTTTCTTCGTGTTTGCCTGTATTTGGAAATAACAGAGCAAAACATACCAAGACTCTGTGTAAATGTTTTCTCCCTTATTTTTTCTTAAATTTTAGCTGACATAAGAAAACTATTTTAAAAACTGCTAGCTTCATGAAAGCTAAGAATTAATAGGAATGCCATACACTACCTGGGTTCTCTTGGGGTATAAAATCTTAGCAGAAAGAATCCTATTTCGCTGGAAATAGTATTACAATGGAAGAAAGGAAAATAACCATAACATTTTCACTACTGAAGTAACAGCTTCAAATGTATTGAAAAGTAAGCCATGAAACTACGTAATTGCTAGAAAGTGTATATTAAGTATTTCAAAACATTGGCATACAATAGATATCACAAGGTAGGTAATGAAAATAGAAACTAGAGGTATCACACCAAGTCATTTTGGACTGCAAAAAAAGCATTCATTTGATAGGAGAAAGAAGTGTATTGGGAGAGAATATTTACATACTGTGCATTACACAAAGTATTAGTTTCCAGAACATATAAGAAAATCAACAACAACCCCCAAGCAACCTGATTCATAAGAGAAAGTTGATCTTACGTTTCTCCAAAGATGGCATCATGATAAAGACATGAATATATGTTCAATATTACTACTCATTAGATAATGATATTGAAAATCACAACGGGAAGTAACTTCATGCAAGGAACTGCTTGTTATCAGAAAAAAAAATGGTTGTGAGAAGTGGAGGAGGGGGCCTTCTTCTACACTGCTGAAGGGAATTACATCAGTGCAGCCTCAATAGAACATAATATTGTGATTCCTAAAAAACAAAAAGTCACCCCAACATCTGCTCCTGCAACACCAGTACTGGGCATATGAGATAAAATAGATATAACAGAGACACATGTACTCCAATGTTTATTGTAGCACTTTTCAAGATAGTTTTGCAAACTGAATCAATCAAAGTGTCTGCTATGAGAAAGAAAATTTGATATAACTACACAGGGGAATGCTATTCAGCCACAGAACAAAATAGCAACATCGTCACCAAAATCGAATAAAACAAACTGAATTTAGTAAAATAAGTGGACACACACAAATATGCTCTCTGATTTCTCATATATTGAAGGAGAAAAGTCAATATGGACATGAAATATGGATTATTAGACATTCAGTCTGATGGAGAAGAAAGAGGATATGTGGAGATTGAAAGATAGTTTCCCAAGATGGTTAAAAGGAAGGGATACTTGCTAGTGCTCCATAGCAGTGTGGTGATGAAAGCTACGCTAATAAATATATTTTATAAAAAAAAAAAAGGAAAAGAACTTGAAGGTTCTGAACATAACACAGTGATGAAAATGCCAATGCTAAGTAACCTGATATGACCAATATTTGCCACCTACATGCATTGAGACATCACCCTGTGGCTATAAGTATGTAAAGTAAAAATCTTACTTCTTAGATTGCTCAAGAAACTTCATAAATAATGGAAGAAGTCCAATGTGTTAGGTCAAAGCGCTGAAAATTCCTGCTCAGAGTGAGTACCTGGATTTTGGAGGAAACGTTTTGAGTTTCAATTATTCTCACTATCAGTTTGGGCATGTTGTCTTGTGAATTGTGAAGAAGAGAGACCTTCCCCTGTGTCTACTTTTCTTGCTTCTCTGTGCAGTGTTTGTGAATCTACTGTGATCTGAGGCATTTTGGACAGTCTTTCTTGTTAAAGTTTGGCTCAGTTTCAGGGGGATAAAAATGTGCAAAGTACAGAGATGGATAAATATTCCATTTTCTGGCTCACTTTCCAAATAATTGACTGCAACATAGCGCTAAGAGCTGGGCTAGGCTGAAGTTAGAATCTGGAATCCAATATGGATGGCCTCCATGAGTAGTAAGCAAGCCTGTAAGCCATCAAGAACTGCCTCAGGTTGTGCAGTAAAAGGAAGTTGAAGCAGAGTTGGGGGTTGAACCCCTGCACTCTGATGGGATATGACATCCTGGTGGCATCTTAGCTACTGCTCCCACAGTCCACATTTGTCTCCTCTTTTTGGTTGCTATTGAACTCCAGGGTTAATCACAGAGTTGTTACTGGTTTTGGTGTTGGGCCATTATTCAGTATCTATGGTTTATGAGACTGGAAAGAAGCATTCACTGATATCAGGCATAATATATGTAGTTTGTCCATGCTAAAATCAGACATGATCTATTTGAATCAACATCTGCACATACTGGTAGTTACAGGATTTTATTTGAGAGTGGTATTAATGTTGAGAACTAGATAGAGGTGAGAGTTGCATCAAACCTGGGTTTACAAATTCTAATGATTTCTATCTTAAGATGGTTTATCACTTGTTATATGTTTTCCATTTCACCATGGCAATTTTTAAATCATTTATGATGCAGTTCCATAGGTTCTGTGATTTCCATTCCTTCCTTCCCCAAACTTCTCCTGAATCACTGATTTTCCCTATATTATTCCAAGAGTGTAATCCTTCATAAACCATCATGAGAACATCATCCTGCTACTTAAGTGAATCCTGACATTGTAAATATGAAGAATGGCACAGAATACAGCATTCTAGTGTCAGCATATTTAATTGTTTCATTGGGATTTCATCTTCTTTTAATATATTTTTATTTTGAATTTTGAAATAAGTGGTACAATTTTGTATAGGCTGGGATAACCCCCCCAACTTCCAACCCCATCAGATTTTTTCCATTTTGTTACAATAGTGCAGTCCTTCATAAAGAATCATAATTTTATCAGTCTCTTATTTAAGTGTACCTAGACGTTGTTGATACAGACAATGTCAGAGAGTCCCGATTCACATTATCTACACATATCCAACAGTTTCATTGGGAATCCATCTTTTGTCTAGATGCAGGGGTGCATGTTTCATTATACCACGACATTATCATCAGTGAGAATCCATGAAACATGTGATTTCATCTTTGATTTAAAAGCAGAGATGCACCCTGCATTGTATCTTCATGTCTGGATATGATAATCTGTTTTATACAGTTAGTATACATCTCCATAAAAGGAAAAACATAAAACAAAATAAACAACCAGAGGAAAAATAGAAAAATCTCCAACATGAAGATAAATAACATGCTTCTAAATGACCAATATGTCAGATAAGAAATGAAAGAGAAAATTAAAGAAAATGATGCTACAGTATGAACCATGTATCACTGAAAAAATCAATTAAAAACATATGTTGAGGAAATAAAAGCCAAAACTAAAATGTCAAAAAGCACAATGTGTAACAAGAAAAGTATTGAAAGGGCTATTGATTTCATAATTGCATGAAAATTGCCTTACATCAGAGAGACCAGAACATATTGATATTTGTCATTTTGAATTTGGCTTATTTCACTGAATAAGTAATCTGTAGTTGAGCCCATCTCATTACAAATGGCAGAATTCCATCATTTTTAATGGCTGAGTAGTATTCCACAGAGTAGTTGGGCCACACTTTCATTTTTTTCCCAATTGAAAGGGAAATAGTTATTTATTTATTTATTTATTTTATTTAATTGATTACATTGCATTATGTGACACAGTTTTATAGGCACTAGGATTCCCCCAACCCTTCCCCAAACGCACCCCCCCCCCGGTGGATTTCTCCACCTTGTTGCATTACCACAGTTCAAATTCAGTTTAGATTCTTTTATTGCAAGCATCTACCAAGCATAAAGTCCAGCATCTTATTGTTCAGATAAATTCAACTGTTTCTGGGGAAACCATCTCTGGTTTGAAGGTAGAGCCGGCAGAGTATCATCCCGATCAATTAAAAGCCCCGACATTACATCAGTAGCAATTTGTAATGTTATGGAATTAATTGAATGGTATTGAGTAACCAATATGCTAAAAGAAAAAAAAAAAAAGAATGTAAGTTCTGAACCACATCTTGTGACTTCTTCACTGACATTCCAATTATTAGTTTATATACAACCAGGTTTGCATGCCTTAAAATGGCTATAGATTACTATTCAGCTGTCTCATGTCTATTTTAATTTTAGTATTTAACAGTTTATAATGTTAAAGCATGATTTTACTGAATTTGGCTGTTTTTCAGGTAGTCTAGACAGGCTAATAACTCTAACAAGTCATATGTCAACAGTTTAGGTGCAGAATAGTTTTAGGAGGAATGTGCAGAGAAATCTTCAATACCCCAGTGAGGAGTAACTAATCTTTGTGTCCCACCCAGTGAGTTATAAGTGCATCCCCGCTGACCGTTTCCTGTCTGATTCTAAGCTTTCCTTGTTGTTCTCTATCAATTCTAGATTTTTGTTTGTTTGTGTTGAGGGGCTTCTGGAGCGACCCTGATGGTCATTGCCAGAGAGGGTGGGGCTCAAAGTCGGAACTAAGCAAGGACCAGAGAAAGCTCATCTTCTTCTGTTTCTGTGGACCACTCAGGGCTCCTGGTTGTCGTTCCGATGACCTTGGATCTTGCAAGGCAGGATTTGGGCTTCTTCCATCCCATGTGGTAGATCCAAATGTGGGTGGGTGACCTCAGAGTTCTTGGCCTCTGAAGGTACTCTAATTCCCTGTGGTCTCCTTGGCTGTTGGGATGGAGTCCTTGGTGTTCATACTGATAGTCCTTGGTGAGGATCTGGGAGTCTTCATGGTTGGGATACAAGCCTCTTCCTGTCCACCTGCTCCACTCTGGGGTCCCCCCCAACCAGCTCGATGCGTATGACCTCCTGTTAAGAGGTTGCTAGGATTGCTCCTGATTCCCCCAAGATGCCTTTGTAGTTTTGTTATTGTCTAATACTGATTCGAGTCTGTTGTCTATGAGTTACCAGTTGTGATTCTGATAAATTCTAATTCCTGTCTTCCTCACACATTCTAGGGTGATGTAGGATTTCTCTGCTCTCCCTTCTCATTTCCTAGTAACGTAGGGCCTTGCAAGTATATTAGGTTTTACAATTCTTTGATGTAGATCATAAGCAATTCTTTGATATAGATCATAAGCAGTCTGACTCACATTAATTGTTGATTCATAGATTATATCATATTACCTTATTGCATTAGATACAGGCTATTTTAGGTTGAAATGATATTACAATATACAGGTACTATTTTCTGGATTGACATGATTTCATCTTAAATTAAGGCAAACATGTGATATTTAACCTTTAGAATTGGCTCATTTCCCTTAGCATAATGATTTCCAGTTGTGTCTATATGGCCAAAAAAAAATTGCATTTCGTTTTTGATAATAGCTGAGTAGTATTCCATAGAGTAGATGAACCACAACTTTCTTACCCAGTCTTCTGTTGATGGGCAATTCCGTTGCTTCCAAGTTTTTGCAATTATTGATTGTGCTGCTATGAACATAGGGGTGCAAGTTGGTTTCTTGTGTAGCAGGTGTTTTGGATATATTCCTAGGAGTGCTATTGCTGGATCATATGGTATGCTGATTATAAGTTGTTTGAGTGTTCTGCATACTGATTACCATAGAGGCTGTAAAAGTCTTCAGCCCCACCAGCAGTGGAGTAGGGTTCCCTTTTCCCCATAACCTCACCAGCAAGTGTTGGTGGTGGTTTTTTGTATGTGTGCCAAACTTCCTGGCATTAGGTGGTACATCATTGTTGTCTTAATTTGGATTTCCTTTATTTCCAGGGAACTTTTGCATTTTTTCATATGTTTGTTTACCATTTGGGTTTGTTCCTTTGTTAAACGTCTGCCCATTTCCCATGCCCGTTTCTTGAGTGGTTTATTTGTTTTGGTATTTCGGTTGTTTTGGAGATCCTTGTATATTCTGGAGATAAGCCCCCTATCACCTATGTAGTGTGCAAAGATCTTCTTCCAGTCTGTGGGTTGCTTTTTTACTTTGTTGACTGTTTCAGTTACTGTACAGAAGCTGCTAGCTTGATGAAGTCCCTTTTGCTTATTTGCAAACAGCTAGCTAGATTGCTAGTGCTTTTGGTGTCCTTTTAGGAAGTCAAGTCCAACACCTATATCTTCCAGGGTGTTTCCCACATTTTCGTCTAAACATTTAAAGGTTTCTGGTTGTAGGTTTAAGTCTTTTATACATTTAGATTTAATCTTAGTGTGTGGTGAAAAATGTGGATCTATCTTCTTGTTTCTGTGGGCTACCAACCAGTTGTCCCAACAACTTTTATTGAAAAGACCTGCCCATTTGCTTGGATCGTCATCTGTCCTTTTGTCAAAGATTATTTGGCTGTATCTATGTGGGTTTCCTTCTGTTGTTTCTATTCTGCTCCATTGATTCTTCTCTCTATTTTTGTGCCAGTACCAGGCTGTTTTAAAAACCACTGCGCTATAGTATGTCCAGAGGTCCGGGACTGTGATTCCCCCTGTTAACCTCCTATTCTTTGTAATAGTTCTAGCTATTCGTGGTGTTTTGTGTTTCAAAATGAAAGTTTGTATCATTTTTTCCAGTTCAATGAAGAGTGTTTTGGGTATTTTAATTGGTATTGCATTGAATGTTTATATTGCTTTTGGTAGTATAGACATTATAATGATATTGAATTTGCCTATTCAGGAGCATGGGATGTAGCTTCATCTTTCAAGGGCTTGTTCAATTTCTGTTTTAAGTATTTTGTAGTTTTCTTCAAAAAGTTCTCCTACGCTTTTGGTTAAATTTATTCCCAGTTACTTCATACTTTTCTCTGTTATTTTGAATGGTACCTTGCTGGTTAGATCTTTGTCCATTTTGAGGCTGTTTGAATACACTATGGCTGTTGATTGTTGTTCATTAATTTTGAACTCTGCCACTCTACCAAACTCTCATATAAGTTCTAGGAGTCTTTGTATTGAGTCTCTTGGTTCCTCTATGTAAAGGATCATGTCATCTGTGAATAGTGAAAGCTTGACTTCTTAATTTCCCATTTCAATTCATTTAATTTCTTCTTTTTGTGTTATGGCCTCTGCGAGTACCTCTAGGACTATGTTGAATAGCAGTGGTGATTGCGGGCCTCATTGTCTTGTTTCAGATCTCAGTGGGAAGGGCTCCAGTTTTTCTCCATTCAGTATGATGCTGGCTTTGGGTTTTTCATATATTTCTTTGATTATGTTGTGGATTGTTCCTTCTATGCCAACCCTGGTTAGGGTTTTTAACATGAAGTGGTGTTGAATTTTCTCGAAGGCTTTATCTGCATCTATTGATACTATTATAAAATATTTGTTCTTCAGTTTTTGGAAGTGATGCATCACATTTATGGATTTCCATATGTTGAACCGTCCCTGCATTCCAGGGATGAATCCTACTTGGTCTGGATGAATGATCTGTCTGATGTTTTTCAAATTCTATCGGCTAGGATTTTGTTGAGTATCTTAGCATCAATGTTCATCAGCGAGATTGGTCTGTAGTTTTCATTCTCTGTTAATTCTCTGTTCGGCTTTGGGATTAAAGTGATGTTAGCTTCACAGAATGAGTTTGTTAGGGTTGCTTCCTTTTCTATTGTTTTGGAGAGCTTGTAGAGGATTGGAGTTAGTTCTGTTAGGAATGTTTTGTAGAATTCTGTGGTGAAGCCATCTGGGCCTGGGCTTTTTTTTGTTGGGAGCTCTTTAATCACTGATTTTATCTCTGATTCGGTAATGGGCTTATTCAGGTCTTCTGTTGCCTCTGAGGTGAGTTTTGGTAAGTGGTGGAAGTCGAGGGACCTTTCCATTTCCTGGTGGTTTTCTGATTTGTTGGAGTACAGTTCTTTGTAGTAATTTCTAATTAATTTCTTGATGGTTGTAGTGTCTGTTGCTATGTTGCCGTTTTCATCTTTGATGCCGCTAATTCTCGCTTTCTCTTTTTTCTTTGTCAATCGGGCTAGTGGGGTGTCTATTTTATTTATCTCAAAAGAAGCCAGCTTTTTGATTGGTTGATTTTGTGTATAGTTTTTTTTGGGGGGGGGGTTCTATTTGATTCATTTCCTACTTTGTTTTGATAATTTCTTGTTTCCTATTTTTTGTGTGGTCATTTTGTTGCTATTTTTCCAATTCCTTTAGGTGTGTGCTTAATTCCTGTATTTGATGCCTTCCTAGGGCCTTGACATGAGCACCAATTCCAATAAGCTTACCGCATAATACTGCTTTGGCGATGTCCCACAAGTTTTGGACTATTGTATCTGAGTTTTTATTAGTTTCCATAAATGTTTTGATCTCATCTTTAATTTCTTCTCTTACTTGGGTCCTGTTTGTTGATCCCATTTGTTAATCTGAGTCCTTTGACTGATGAATTTAAGCCATTTGTGTTTAGGGTTAATATTGAAAGATTGACATTTTGTCCCGCCATGCACGTGTGTTTTGAGGTTGTTGGTATCTGATTATCTTACCCTGCGTGTTCGTTTAATAGCATATTGTTCAACTTCCAAGAGTTTACATATTTCCTGGGGCATTTTGAATTGCTGATTTCCTGTCAGGAGCTGTGCACTATAGCCACACTGAAGCCATTTTGAATATAGACCTATGGGACAGTGGAAAACCCCCGGTTGGCTAGATGCTTGGGAAAGAAGTTATGAAACTAATCACACGCTTAGCTTCAATTGTTCCTAGCAACTGTTTCAGAATGTGATTGATGCTGTACTTGCCAACATCTTGTTACTGATTACCTATGCTATTGTCGATATGTTGGTTACTATTGTTGATATGGTGGCTGCTCAAGAACAATCGGTCTTGAGACCATGGCTTGCGTCCCAGTTTCTCTTTCCCTGAGCCTTAGTTACTGAAGAATATAAAAACCCTCAGTTGAAATCAATAAACTGACAGCTTGATCAGACCTACTGTCTTGCTGTCCATTCTTTGTGTCTCTGTCCCTTCATTCTCTCCTAGGTGGCTGCGACCCCGTTGACTGTCCTGCTGGCCAGGACAATTTCCAGTTTCATTCTGTGATGGTCTGAGAAGGTACATGGTATGATTCTGATTTTTTTGAAGTTAGTTAGACTTGCTTTGTGTCCTATAATGTGGTCTCTCCTGGAGAAGGTGTCATGCACTGCTGAAAAAAATGTATAATCTGCAGCCTTAGGATGAAATGTTCTATAGATGTCTACTAAGTCCAGTTGTTCTATTGTTTGTGTGAGCTCTGTAGCTTCTCTGTTGAGCTTTTGTCTCATTGATCTATCCATTGGTGTTAACGCGGTGTTCAGATCTCCCACGATTATTGTATGTTCATCTCTATCTCCCTTTAAGTCTATAAGTAATTGTTTCATGTAGCTGGATGCATCTGGACTTGGAGCATAAACATCAAGAGTGATAATCATTTCCTTATTGATCATTCCTTTCAACAATATATAATGCCCTTGTGTGTCCTTTTTGTTGTTTGTCACATTGAAGTCTATATCATCTGAAGTTAGGACCGCTATACCAGTGTTTTTTTCTTATCCATTGGTGTGAAATATCTTCTTTCATCCCCTCACTTTCAGTTTCTTATCATCTTTTCTGGTTAGATGCGTCTCTTGTAGGCAGCAGATACTTGGATCCTGTTTGTTGACCCAATTTGTTAATCTGTGTCCTTTGACTGATGAATTTAGGCCATTTGTGTTTAGGGTTAATATTGAGAGACTGCGATTTTGTCCCGCCATGCACGTGTGTTTTTGAGGTTGTTGGTATCTGATTATCTTACCTTGCGTGTACTTTAGTGGGAGGTCTTCCTATTTGCCATCCTTGCTTATCGTGTGCTTCCTTTTTCTCTGGGAGTAGCGCATTTCTGAGGAGATTTTGTGGAGCTGATTTTGTGCTGGCATATTCTTCTAGTTTCTCCTTGCTATGGAAGTATCTAATTTCATTCTCGAATACAAGTGAGATCTTTGCTGGGAACATTATTCTTGGTTGACAGTTGTTCTGTTTCAGGATTTGAAAGACTTTATTCCATTCCCTTCTCCTTGGAGTGTCTGTTCTGAGAAGTCAGCAGTGATCCTGACGTTCCTGCCTTTTAATATAAGCTTGTGTATGCTTCTTGCTAGTCTCAGGATTCTTTCTTTATATTCGTTGGAGAGGAGCTTGATTACCACATGTCTGGGTGAAGATCTCTTGGGGTCAAATCTGTGGGGGCGTTCTCTGACCTTCCTGGATTTGGATGAACTCATGTTCTAAATGTTTTGGAAGTTCTCCTGTATAATTTCATTGAGCACTGGTTGTATACCTGTCTCTCTTTCCACTCATTCTGGAAGGCCTATAATTCTGATATTCTACTTCTTGATGTTGTCGTTCATAATCTGCCTGCTTTCATTCTGGAAGTCTTCCAATCGGATATCCTGTCTTCTGCTGCAATAATTCTGTTGGCTAAGCTCTCAACTTTGTGCCTTTTGGTGGCTTTTTGGTGTGGCACTGGCTCCCTCCTCTGACTCATTTATTTTCCTGTGACCCCGCCCCATGTCTATGTGAAAAAGGGTATTGCTGGCCTCCAACCCCTGACCTCTGCTGCCACCTACTGGGTGACCTAAGGTCTTGCTGACCTGGATTTTTTTTTTTTTCTCTGTGTCGCCTGCATTCCCTTCCCCCTACTTCTTCAGTCTCTGGTCTTGTGGGCTCTTTAAAACTGGGTGATAATTATGGTAGCTTTTGAGTGTCCCTTCTGTGAAGTTCTCGTGGCCCTGGAATTGGAGCCACCCAGTGCCGGAGAGCTCCAGTTCCCAGGATCTCATAGTCTCATTGTTTCTGTGTCTACTTGCCCTCTCCACCCTGTCTGCCCAGTTCCAAGCCTACCCAGTTCCAAACCAACACTTCAGGCACCTTTTTACCATGTTTTGTCTCAAGATCTGCCTGCCTGTCACCTCTTGTTAAGGGCGGGCACTTTGCTGTGTTAGCAACTCACTGAGGTTTGATCCCCGAATTTCACTCGCCCTATTTCGCTCGCGTCTCCACAGCCCAGGGCTCCCTCTTTGTCCTTCTCAGGTGGCTGATCCCAGTATTTCTTGTTTGTTTTGCTACCGTGTGCTACTTTTCTCAGTCCTGGTGGGACTGAGGGATTTCCCACAGTGTTCCCCAAGTTTCTTTTCCTCTCAGGCTCACTTCAGACTGCTCCCTTCCCTAACTTTTAGGACCCTGAGTTACATCAATCTAACTCTGTCTGCCATCTTTACTGCTCCCCAAAAATTCTTTAAAAAAAGAGGATTTATCTTAGTATTCAATCACAGGCTCTTGATTTTCCTTTTCATGTTCCCCAAATACCCACCTGCCCCGCTAAATTCTCCATGTCAGTAAAATAGTATAATCCTTTACTTTTAGTCATAAATCCATCATTCTACTATTTAAGTGTAACCTGACATTGCAAGCATGGAGACGAAATCTGCATGTGAGAAATTGATCTGTAATTCTATATTCACAGCCGTGCAGTTTACAACAGCAAAGACCATAGCAATCTACAAGAGCAAAAGAGAAATGTATAAAGAAAGTGTGGTACATCTATCCCACAGAATAGTACTCATCAATTCAAAAAATGAAATTCTACTATTTGCAACCCAATGGTCCAAGTGGAGATCATTATGTTTAGTGAAACAAGTCAATACCCATGAACAAGCATCCTATGTTCTTTCTGATATAAGGAAACCTTCATGCTAATTAAAAGATCAATAACCATTTCAGTACTGTTATATCTATATCACAAGGGCTTTGATAATTTTGTTTTTATTTTATTCATTCAAAATATGTTTTGCTTCTTCATTTTATTTAACATTTCATTTTCTGTTCAGAAGTTTCTTGCTTTGATATAATCTCATTTCTTTGTTTTGGGTTTTACTGTCTGTGCTTTTGGTGAGTTCTAAGAAGTCTTTCGCAGTTCCTATATCCTGGTGATTGCTGCCTATATTTGCCTTGAATATTTTGAATATTTTGATGTTTTCTGGGTGTATATTTATGTCGCTGAGCCATTTAGAGCTGATTTTTGTGTAACTTGACATGTGTGGGTTTTGCTTTTTACCTCTGCAGATGGTTATTCAGCAGTCCCAACAGCAATTTTTGAGGTAACCAGACTTTTTCTTTGATTGTTTTTAGTTTTTCTTTAAGAAGCATATGTGTTGATTCCCTTTTTTGGTTTTTATTCTGTTCTATTGATCTTTGTTTCTGTTTAGTACCAGACTGTTTTGATGAACACTGCCTTGCAGTATGCCTTGAGGAGTAAAATTGTGATTTTCCTGCTTGATTTTTTTCTTTGGGGTAGATTATGCTATTCATGGTCTTTTCAGTTTCCAGATGAGCTTTCCTTCCGTCCTATTTCTGAGAAGAATGTTGTTTTCATTTGGGAACTTGATTACTGTGTATGTTGCTTTTGGTAATATGAGCATTTTGATTATGCTGCGGATGCTGCGGATTTAAAAAAAATGGTAGATTTCTCCAACTTTCAATGTCCTTTTCTAATTCCTTTAAAAGATATTTTTATACTTTTCATCATAGAGACCTTCCACATTTTTGATTAGGTTACCTCCAAGGAATTTAACATTCCTCTCCACTATTATAAGGAGACTGTAATTATGATTTCTTTCTCAGCCACAGAGTTATTTGTATGTACTATTGCCACTGATTTTTATTCACTAATTTTGTATCCCACTGCCATGACAAATTCTCTAGTGAGTTTCAATAGTGTCTTGATCGAATTTTTTTGTTCTCCTATATAGAGAATCATGTCATCTGCAAAAAGAAGCAATTTTGGTTCTTTAGCTCCACTTTGAATCATTTTGTTTATTTTTCTTGCCTAATAGCTCTGGCAAAGACTTCCAATAATATATTGAATAGCAGTGTTGAAAGTGGACATTCTAGTCTGGACCCTGTTCTTTGTAGAAAAGAGTCCAGTTTTTCCCTGCTCAGTGTGATACTGGGACTAGAATTTTTTTATATATTGCTTTGTGTTGTTATATGGCGTTCTTTCTATGCCTAGCTTGTTAAGTGTTTTTATCATGAAGCGGTGCTGAATTTTATCAAATAACTTCTCTGCATCTGTTGAGATGACCATATGGCTTTTATTTTTCAATTTGGTGATGTGGTGAATCACTTTCATTAATTTGAGAATGCTAGACCATCCTTGTTGCTGGTATAAATCTCACCTTGTCAGGATGCACCATTGCACTGATATTTTATTGGATTTGGCTGGTTAGTATTTTATTGAGGACTTTTGTTTGTATGTTCATCAGGGATATTCCTCTGCACCTCTCTTTTTCCATTGTGTCTCTCTGTTTTTGGTGTTCGGGTGATACTTGCTTCTTAACGAATTAGGAAGGATTGCATCCCTTGTAATATTTTGAATAGCTTGTGGAAGATTGGAGTATATTCTTTTTGAAACATGTGGTGTAATTCAATACTGAAGTCTTCTCATCCAGAACTGTCTTTGGTTGGAAGTGTTTTAATTACTGATACAATTTCAGTCTTTGTTATAGGTCTATTTAGATTATCAGTTGCCTTATGATTCAGTTTTGGTGGATTGTATGTGTCCAAAAGTTTATCCATTTCTTCTAGGTCTTCTCATTTGTTGGCCTAGAGTTGCTTGTAATAGTTTTTAATAATTCTCTATGCCCAAGATATCTGTTGTTATATTGCTTTTTTTGTCTGATGCTTTTGATTTGTATATGCTCCCTCCTTTTTGAAAAATAGTTAGAATAACGGGAAACCTCTTTTGCTGATTATTGAAAAAGCTATCTCTTTGATTTGCTGATATTATATGCAGCTCTTTATTTCTTTTCTTATTTTGACTATTTTTTCCCTGCTAATCATAGAATTGTTTCGCTCTTGGTATTATAGCTATTGCAAATGTTTTCTTAAACTGCTTACTTGGTGTTTTTTTTTTTTTTTTTAATTTCTTGATGTAAACGTTGATAGAAAGGAGCTTTCTTCTCAGCACTGCCTTGGTCATATCACATAATTTGGCTATGTTGTGTTGATACCTTAATTTGTTTTAAGCGATCTATTCTTTCCCCTTTGATTTATTCTCTAATTCATTGCTCATTTAGTGCCATATTATTCAGTCTCCAGGTATCTGCATGTCTTCTGGGTTATTTTGAATTACTGTTTTCCAGTTCTACTACATGGTATTTGCAGAAGATGCATGGTATATATATATATTTTTAATTTGCTGATGATTTTTTTTGTGGTCTATAGCATTTTCAGTCCTGGAGAAAGCTTCAAGTAGTGATGAGCAAAAAAGTGTAATCCTGGTCTGTAGGATGAAATGGTCTATAGATATCAATTAAGTGGATTTGCTCTAGTGTCATTGTGAACTTTGTTCTTTTCTTTCTGAAATCCTGTCTTGTCAATCTGTCCAACTATGTTAATGAACTACTGAGGTCCTCCAGTATTAATGTATTGAAATCTACTCCTCTCATACATTAATATTTGTTTCATGTAGGTATTTTATCTGCAATTCAGTGCAGACACATTAATTATGATGATCTCTTCTTGCTGAATGTATCCTTTCATCATTATGTGGAATTTTTCTTCAACCATTTTAATGTTTTTTTTTTTTTTTTTTACATCAAAGCCTGTTTTATCTGATAAAAAAAAAGGCTACTCCAGCAAGTGTTTCCTTTCCATTATCTTGGAATATCTTTTTTATTGTTTTACTTTCAGTTTGTATATATCTTTGTTGCTGAGATTTGTCTCTTGTAGGAAGCAGATAGATGTCTTTGGCATTCTGATCCAGTCCACTAACTTCATTGATGAGTTAAAGCTTTTTACATTCAGGATTACTTTAGATCGGTAATACTTAGTCCTGCCATTTGAGGAGTTCACTGTTTGATTTAGTCCATTTTTGTTGTTTTAATGGGAAGCTCCCCACATTAGCTTTTGATTTTATTAGGTGCTATTCTTTTTCTCTGTCAAGGGAACATCTTTAAATATCATTTGTAGTGCATGTCTGAAGAGGCGAATTCTTTGAGATTTTCTTTATTGTGAAAGTTTTTTTTTTTTTCATTTTCAAAGAGAAAGGAAAACTTTAACGGTTAAGTTTTTGGGGTACACAAGTGTTTCTTTCAGAATCTTGAATATGTCACTCCATTCTCTTCTGTCCTGTATTTTCTTCTGACAGTTCAAGAGAGCCTGATTGAGGTCCTTCTATATGTTCACTGATTTTTTTTTTCATGTACCTGTGTGAGAACTTCGTTTTTATATTTGAGTGAAGAAAGCTTGATTATCACGTGTTGTTGGAAATATTGCTTTTTCTCAACCTTAATGGAAGTTCTGTAGTTGTTTCTTTTGTTGTTGTTGTTGTTTCCCAATTCCTTTTCCATATTAGGTAACTTTTCATTTATTATTTCATTGAATATATCTTTAGAACCAACTTCTTTTTTCTGTGCTTTCTGCTAGTCCCATAATTCCTATTTCTGGCTTTTTAATCATGTCTCTTAATTATTCACAACATTTGTTATTTTTGGGTGTGAATCAGGTTCACTTTCAATGTTTTGATTGCTTCTTCATTGTAGCAAACATATTTCAATTCTCAGATTCTTTTTTTCTGACCCACTCATTCAGGCTTTCAATGAATTGTTAATGTTCTCCACTCTGTCCTTCATGTCTAATAATTCTGCTTAATTTTGTTTCAGTGATGCTGTTTCCTGTGTGACATATTCCTTAAATTTATTGAACTCCTGTATATGTTCCTTATTGTTGTTAATAAGCTATAACAAGTTTTCTGAATTCTGTACTTCCCATTTCCTTGATGTTTTCTTCAGTCCCAAAGTTGGCAAAGGCTTTTGCTTCTTTGCAGGAAGCATTAGTAGCATTCACTTTGGCTTTGTCTCTTTTGTTCCTGAGTACCTTTGCCTGCATATTCTTTCACCCACTCCCAGTTTGAGGAATTTGTAGGATTACAGAGATGCCTACTATTCTGAATCTCTGGGTTTTTAATGGTGCTGATTTTGCCATAACCTGCTGATCTTAAGTCTTAGAACCACCTGATCCTATGTTAAGTGGAACCCATTGCATGTCAATTCCGGGCTGTTTTCCCAATCTGACCTGTGCAATGTGTTCAGCTGGATGTGAGTTTACCCCTGGTTTAGTGCCTATGCAGTTAATTGTAGTTGCTCCAGTTTCATTGCCTTTTCCTCGACACAAATAATGACAACTGAAGTGACACTGCTGGAATTCTGGGTTTGCTCTCCATTAGGTCTAGTTCCACCCAATCCTTTTTTTAGGGGGTGGGATCTGTAGGATTCCACATGGGTAAGGCTTTTTCCAGTGGGACCAATGCAACGTCACTCATTGTTGTCTCTCCAGTCCCACAGATTTTGTGTCAGCACACAAAATGGTATCTGGTGTGGCACAGGTATGGGTTGGCTATGAAATCCATTCTGTCTTTGCTCATATTTGGATTACACAAATCAGCAGAACATGTAGTTTGATGCCCAGTTCAGCTGTTGAGTTCCTGGTCAACCCTGCTTTCCACCTGGCTGCAGGTGGAGCTCTGATCAACTCTTGCTGACTGCCATCTAAGTGTCTAGTTACTGCAACACCACTCCGCTGTTTTCCATGCTTCCCACTGTTTGTAATTCTCCAGGTGCCCCTCTACCAAAGGCCAGGTCTCTCCTTGTCCTGGAATGTGCCCTCTGCTTCATCCTGATTAATGATTCTCTTTCAGTTTCACCGTGGACATTTTAACAAGTGAAAATATATGATAATGAATCATATTGGTGTCAGTCAGTTTTTTAAATATTATGCACAAGATGATACATTGTGACAGGCAGTTAATGTTTTTAGACTTCTAAAATATTTTACTCACTTTTTGGCACATGAAATGATCAGGTTGAAGATCCCTCAATATTTACATTGATTTCGTAAATAAGAATTAAATATTTCCAATTTTCTGAAACAATTGTGTTAATATGAAATTTCTGCTTTGGTTTTGTAATGTGATATCGCATGTTTGCGTATTTTAAGTGTTAATCACACTTAAATTCAGTGTAAAAATCAACCTGTCATGGTATACCATCTTTTGATTGATATTACGTGTAAGCTGGTCTGCCTGCTATTGAGTAGGCAAACTACTAAAATATATTCCTTTCTTATACTGGACTCTTTGCATGGTTTATGGTAGCAATGAGAGAATCTTGACTTAACTTGAACTGTAATACTGCAACTAGTTGGAGGAATGCACCATGGGGGGAGGGCACGGGGAGGTGATGGGGGAATCCCAGAACCTATGCAACTTTGTTACATGCAATGTAATTAATAAAAAAATACATTATATATATATACATATATATATATACATGTATATTCCTTTCTTAACCTGTAACTATTTGTGCCTTCTTGGATGCATCAGCTATTATTTCAAGGGTTAATTGATGAGTACAGACAGTACATAAAGTGACATTTTATTTATATATGTAGAAAGGTGAGTAAGAGGGAAGATGTAGGGATGGAAGCAAAGAGGGAGAGAGAGAGAGCAAGAAAGACTGAGGGAGAGAGGAGTGGATAGTTTAAGAGAGAGACAAAGAGAGAGAGAGTATTGAGAGAGAGGGAGAATTGTTTAAAAACCTGCAGTCCTAATTGAAAAAGCAATCTAGCACTTGGAACCCTGAGCCTGGAAAACCTGTTGCTTTGACCTCATCCACTCTGCTTCCATCTTGATGCCAAATGTTTATCTCAATAGCTCTTGATGCTGGTCCGAGGGACAATGTATGACCCACAACATCAAAAGAATAAGGAGTAGGTGCGTGTTATTGAATCCTAGAGAGACCAGAGGCAGACAGTCCTAAAAGGCTGTCTTATATGGAAGAAGGTGTGCTTTGGTTCTTTTAGGTAAATCCAGGTCATTTTCATGGGGATACATGAACAAAGAGATGCAGGCCTGCTCAAAATTCACTGCAGTGAGAATTCCGTGTTTTTTTTTTTTTTTTTTTTGTCTTGTAGTGAGGGAGAGAATTAAGGAAAGAAAGAAGAGTTACTTCGGTGGAGCTATGTATTAATGACTCCAACTATATTCCATTAGATACAGAAGTTGTGAACTCCAACACTTAGGGAATAGCAGGTTAATATTGCATTATTCTGAAAATCATTAACATATTACAATGTAAATAACTTGGGAAATAGTGTTGAGAGGAAGCAGTGTGAAGGAGAGAAGGTTACAGGAATTAAGATTATCAAGTATAAGGTTTTAAAAAGTTCATTATCGATTATGTTTACAAGTTGATCAGTATGTGCAGGATCAAGGGATAGGGGAAAGATGGTAAGAGCATTGTTTCCAAATTTCATTTCTCCTGTATCTGGCAAAAGAGGTATGTGAGGGAGAAGTCATATTCATCCTCCCAATCATTCCAGCACTGAGGGATGGGGAACGGCCACCCTATAACAACCCAAGTTCCCCAATGTGAAGAACATTCCAAGAGTTCTGTTTAAGTGACGTTAATAGTTTTTTTGGGGGGGCGGAGCTGGGGAAGGAAATTTCTTTTCTAGGTGCTTTATGTTTTTTTTATTTTAATTTATTTATTTGTTTATTTCTTATTGCTTACATTGCATTATGTGACACAGTTTTATAGGCACTGGGTTTCCCCCTCCCCAACCCCCTCATGGTGGGTTCCTCCACCTTGTTGCATTACCACAGTTCAAATTCAGTTGAGATTCTTTCATTGCAAGCATCTACCAAGCATAAAGTCCAGCATCTTATTGTCCAGATAAGTTCAAAGGTTTCTTGGGGAGACCATCTTTGGTCTGAAGTTAGAGCCGGCAGAGTATCATCCCGATCAATTAAAAGCCCCGACATTACATCAGTAACAATATATAATGTTATGGAATTAGTTGACATAATATTGACTAACCACTATGTTAAAAGAGAAAAAAAATAATGTAAGTTCTGAACCACATCATATGTCTTCTCATTGACATTTCAATTATTAATTTATATATAACTGGATTCTATACACCTTAAAATGGCTATCGATTACTATTCAGCTGTCTCATGTCTATTTTAATTTTAGTATTTAACAGTTTATAGCGCTGAAGCATGGTTTTGCTGAACCTGGCTGTTTTTCAGGTAGTCTAGACTGGCTAATAACTCTAACAAGACATATGTCAACAGTTTAGGTGCAGAACAGTTTTAGGAGGGGTGTGCAGAGAAATCTTCAATACCCCAGTGAGGAGTAACTAATCTTTGTGTCCCACCCAGTGAGTTATAAGTGCATCCCCGCTGACCATTTCCTGTCAGATTCTAAGCTTTCCTTGTTGTTCTCTATTAATTCTAGATTTTTGTTTGTTTTAGGGGATTTCTGGAGCGATCCTCATGGTCATTATGAGAGAGGGTGGGGACCCAAAGTCGGAACTAAGCAAGGACCAGAGAAAGCTCACCTTCCTAGTCCAGAAGGAAGTTTACTGTTCTTCTGTTTCTGTGGACTACTCAGGGCTCCTGGTTGTTGTTCCAATGACCTTGGATCCTGCAAGGCAGAATTTGGGCTTCTTCCATCCCATGTGGTAGATCCAAATGTGGGTGGGTGACCTCAGAGTTCTTGGCCTCTGAAGGTACTCTAATTCCCTGTGGTCTCCTTGGCTGTTGGGATGGAGTCCTTGGTGTTCATACTGATAGTCCTTGGTGAGGATCTGGGAGTCTTCATGGTTGGGATACAAGCCTCTTCCTGTTTACCTGCTCCACTCTGGGGTCCCCCCCAACCAGCTCGATGCGTATGACCTCCTGTTAAGAGGTTGCTAGGATTGCTCCTGATTCCCTGAAGATGCCTTTGTAATTTTGTTATTGTCTAATGCTGATTCGAGTCTGTTGTCTATGAGTTACCAGTTATGATCCTAATATATTATACTTCCCGTCTTCCTCACACCTTCTTGGGTGAAGTAAGATATCTCTGCTCTCCTTCCACCTTTCCAAGTAGCGTAGGGCGTTGCAAGTATATTAGGTCTTACAATTCTTTGATGTAGATCATAAGTAATCTGACTCATATCAATAGTTGGTTCATTGGTTGCTTCACAATATCTTATTGCATGAGATACAGGCTGTTTGGGGTTGAAATAATATTACTGTTTTTCGGATTGACATTATTTCATAACAGCCACATCAATAACAACAACAACAATAACATCAACACCAAATTATAGCATCCTGATAAAATAACACGCCACTGAATAACCGAAATAGGCGTGACAAAAAGGAAACACAGAAGTCTCTTGGGAAAAATGAGGCCATTGGATACTTCATGAGCAAGTGATGAATTATACTAGAGAAAAGAGATTATTTGGAAGCAACCAAATTGAAATAAAAACATCAAAACACATGGGATACAGCCAAAAGATCAAACAGACACTCAAAAAACAGTATAGATTGGATTGTTTGAGTTACATGTTCCATGTTGGCTTCCTTATATGAGAGAGAATATATGGTATTTGTTCCTTTGTGATTGACTCATTTTACTGAGCATAATGGCTTCTAGGTGGGACCACCTGGTTTCAAATAGAATAATTTCATTCTTCTTAATAGCTGAATATATTCCATGAAGTAGATGTACCACAGTTTCTTTAACCACTCTTCTTTGGACGTACATCTGGTTTGTTTTCACGTCTTTGCAATTACAGAATGTGCTGCTGTAAATATAGGATTACAGATCCCTTCTCATATGCATATTTCACTCCTTTTGGGTATATTCCTAAGAGAGGGATTGCTGGGTCATATGACAGGTTTATTTGCAATTTTCCAAGCACTCTCCATACTGATTTCCACAGTGGTTGTACTAGCCTACACTCCCACCAGCAGTGAAGGCTGGTGCCTTTCTCCCCACATCCATGCCAGCAGGTGTTGTTTTTTGAGTTCTGAATGTATGCCAGTCTCACTGGAGTTAGGTGGTACCTCAAGGTGGTTTTCATTTGTGTCTCTCTGATGGCTAGGGAGCCTAAGCATCTTTTCATATGTCTGTTAGCCATTTGAACCTGTTCTTTTGAGAAATGTCTGTTCATTTCTTTTGCCCATTTTGTTACTTTTTTTTTTTTCTGTCCCTGGGTTTCTGAAGCTCTTTGTAGATCCTGGATATTAGTCCCCTATCACTTGTGTAGTATGCAAAACTTTTCTCCCATTCTGTTGGTTGCTTCTTCACTTTGTCAGTTGTTTCTTTTGCTGTAGAGAAGCTTTTCAGTTTGATGTAGTCCCATTTGTTCATTTTGGATTTGATTGCCTTTGCTTTTGGTGTCTTTTCTAAGAATTCTTTCCCTGTTCCTATATCTTGGAGTGTGTTTCCTATGTTTTCCTTTAATAATTTGTTGGTGTCTAGGAGTAGATTTAGGTCCTTGAGCCAGTTAGAGCTGATTTTTGTATAATGCGACATGTGCAGGTCTTGCTTCTTAATTCTCCAAGCTGCTATACAGTTGTCCCAACAGCATTTGCTGAATAGACCAGGTTTTTTACCTGGATTGTTTTCAATTTTCTTGTCAAAGATTAGTTGACTATACATGTGTGGATTCCCTTCTGTTGTTTCTCTTCTGCTCCACTGATTTTCTCTGTTTCTGTACCAGTACCAGACTGTTTTGATAACCACTTCTCTGTAGTATGTCTTGAGGTCTGGAATTGTGATTCCTCCAGTTTGATTTCTATTTTTCAGGATAGCTTTAGCTATTCGTGGTCTTTTGTGATTCCAGATGAACTTTTCTATCATCTTTTCTATTTTTGAGGAGAATGTTGTTGGGATTTTGATTGGGACTGTGTTGAGTCTGTATATTGCTTTTGGTAATATGGTCATTTTGGTAATGTTGATCCTGCCAATCCAAGAACATGGCAAGGTTCTCCATTTTTCAAGGTCTTCTTCTATTTCCTTTGAAATGATTTATGGTTTTCATTAGGGAGGTCTTTCATATATTTCGTTGGCTTAATTCCTAGGTATTTAAGAATCCTCTCCTGTATTTTAAAGGGCACTGTACTTACAATTTCTTCCTCAGACGTGGAATTATTTGCGTACACAAGTGTCATCAATTTGTGTTCATTAATTTTGTATCCTGCTACTCAGCCAAAGTCTCTTGTGAGTTCCAATAGTCTCTTGACTGAGTCTTTTGGTTTTCCTATGTGGAGAGTCATGTCTTCTGCGAATAGCAATAATTTCAATTCCTCATTTCCAATTTGGATTTCTTAAATTGCTTTTTCTTGCCTAATAGTTCTTTCAAGGACTTGCAAAACTATATTGAAGAGTAGCGGTGAGAGCGGACATCCCTGTCTAGTTCCAGATTTTAGCGGGAAGGCTTCCAGTCTTTCCTCATTTAGTATGATGCTGGCATTGGGTTTATTGTAAATTGCTTTGATTGTGTTGTAGAATGTTCCTTCTATGCCTATCTTGTTTAGGGATTTTAGCATGAAGTGGTGTTGGATTTTATAAAATGCCTTCTTTGCATCTATTGAGAGGATCATATGGTTTTAATTTTTCAATTTGTTGATGTATCACATTTATTGTTTTGCAAATGTTGAACCATCCCTGCATGCCTGGGATGAATCCCACCTGATCCGGGTGAATGATCTGCCTGATGTGTTGTTGGATCCTGTTGGCTAGCATTTTATTGAGAATCTTTGCATCTATGTTCATCAAGGATATTGGTCTGTAGTTCTCTTTTTCTGTGGTTTCTCTCTCTTACTTTGGTATTAAGGTGATATTAGCTTCATAGAAAGAGTTTGGAAGGATTGCCTCTTTTTCTATTGTTTGAAAAAGCTTGCGTAAGATTGGGGTAAGTTCCTCTTGGAATGTTTGGTAGAATTCAGCAGTGAAGGCATCTGGTCCAAGACTTTTCTTGGCTGAGAGGCTTTAATTACTGATTCAATCTCAGTGAATGTTATTGGGCTGTTTAAATTGTTAATTGCTTCTTGACTCAATTTTGTTGGATTGTATGTGTTCAGAAATCTATCCATCTCCTCTAGATTTTCTGATTTGTTCACATATTTGTTCGTAATAGTTCCTGATGATTCTTTGTATTTCTGAGGTATCTGTTGTTATATCTCCTTTCTCATCTCTGTTGCTATTGATGTGCTTATTCTCCCTCCTTTTTTTAATTAGTCGAACTAGTGGGAAGTCTATTTTGTTGATTTTCTCAAAGAACCAGCTCTTTGATTGATTGGTCTTGTGTTTAATTCTCTTGGTCTCTCTTTGATTTATTTCCTCCCTCATTTTGATGATTTCTTTTTTCCTACTAATCTTGGGATTGCTTTGTTGTTGTGTTTCTAGTTCTTTCAGCTGTAAGGTTAGTTGATTTACTTGGTGCTTTTCTTGTTTCTTGACATAAGCACTGATTGAAATGAACTTTCCTCTTAGCACACCTTGATTGTGTCTCATATGTTTTGATAAGTTGTATTGATGCCTTCATTTGTTTCAAACAATTTTTTAATTTCCCCTTTGATTTCCTCTCTAACCCATTGCTCATTTAACAACATATTATCCAGTCTCCATATGTTTGTAAATCATCCTTGGTGTTTTGAATTCTTGGTCTCAAGTTTCACTCCTTGGTGGTCTGAGAAGATTTCCACTTTTTTAAATTTGCTGAGGCTTGTTTTATGGCCTATAACATGGTCAATTTTGGAGAAAGTTCCATGTACTGATGAAAAAAAGTGTATTCTCTGTCCGTAGAATGAAAGGTTCGATAGATGTCAACTAAGTCCATTTGCTCTAGAGTTTGTGTAAGTTCTATTGTTTCTTTGCTGAGTTTCTGGCTTTTTGCTCTGTCCATTTGTGTTAATGGAATATTAATGTCTCCCACTATGATCATATTGGAATCTATTTCTCCCTTTAAGCCTGCTAATATTTGTTTCATGTAGCTAGATGCTTTGGCATTTGGAGCATAAACATTTGTTATGCTGATCTCTTCTTGCTGAAGGCATCCGTTGATCATTATGTGGCATCCTTCTTCATCTCTTTCGATGCTCTTTACATCAACGTCTATGTCGTCTGATATAAGAATGGCCACACCTGCTCCTCTTTCATTACCATTTGCTTGGAATATCTTTTTCCATCCTTTCATTTTCAATTTTTTCTGATCTTTGTTGGTGAGATGCATCTCCTGTAAGCAGCAGATAGTTGAGTTTTGCTTTTTGATCCAGTCTTCCAATCTATAGCGTTTGACTGATGAGTTTAAGCCATTTACATTCAGTGTTATTATGGATAGGGGCAGTTTGGTGCTGTCATTTTGGCTATGTGTTGTTCCATGATTGAGTCTTCTGTTAACCTTTTAGTGGGATGTTCTCCACATTTGCCTTTGTTTCTGGTGGTTGCTATTTCTTTTTTCTTTCATGGGAACCTCCTTGAGTATTATTTGTAGGGCATGTTAAGATGAGGCAAAGTCTTGAAGTTTTTCTTTATTGTGGAAGAATTTTATTTCATTTTCAAAGACAAAGGAGAGCTTTGCAGGATAAGTTATTCTGGGCTGAAAATTTTTCTCTTTTAGAATCTGAAATATGTCACTCCAGTCTCTTCTGGCCTGTAGCGTTTCCTCTGAAAGGTCAGCTGTGAGTTTGATTGGGGTTCCCCTATATGACACTTGATTTTTTTCACATGCACATTTAAGGATATTTTCTTTTTGTTCAACTGAAGAGAGCTTGATTATCATGTGTCCTGGTGAAGTTCATTTTCAGTCACCTCTTTTAGGAGTTCCTCCTGTATATTGTTTTCCTATTTTTGCTCAGATTAGGGAAGTTTTCCTTTGTTATTTCACTGAATACACCTCTAATCCCAACTTCTCTTTCTGCACCTTCTGGAACTCCCATAACTCTTTTGTTGGACCTTTTAATCATATCTTTTAATTCTTGGATGCTTTTTTTTTAGCTTGACCTAGCTTTGCTTCCAGCTTTTTATTTGTTTCTTCATGGTGACAGGTAATATTTCTTATAATATTCTTTCTTCTGCCTCATTCATTCTGTTGTTGAGACTCGCCACTGTGTTTTTAATTTGCTGTACTGTGTACTTAATTTCTGATATATCAGCCTTAATTTGATATATTACCATTATTTCTTCTTTGAACTCTTGCTTGTACTTCTCATTGTTGACCAGCAGCTTTGCAATGAGTTTTCTGAGTTCTTTGTCCCCCATTTGCTCAATGTCTTCCTCAGTTAACTCTGAGAGTGGGCGGAGCTTTTGCTCCTTTGTCGGAAAGTTTTCAGTAACATTCATAGTGCTTTTTTCATGTCTTTTACCTTTTGCAGTTGCCAATCTGTTTGATGAAATCATCTTTATGATGCATTACCTACAGGTCTATAAGTTGATTTTTAGGTTTAATCAGTGCCCTGGATTTGGGAAACACAGTTGTCCTTAGTAATTGTTTTGTCTGCAGCACTGATTTTGTAGGCAGCACTGAGCTTGTCGCCCCCTGCTGGTTGATAAGTCTGAGTACCTCCTAGGGTTATTTTGGGTGGAGTTGATGGCGTGCCTTGTAGAGACTGTTTCTTCTGTGGAGCCTGTGCAGTGCTCTAAGATGGTGGTATTTTTGACCCCAGGTCAGTTGTTGGGCAACTCATCTCTCCTCCCTTCAGTGTAACAGTGTCTGGTCTCGTGACATTGTTATCTGAGAGCTGCTGAATTAGTGCATGCACAGTTTACCAATCTTCCTCTTGCAGTTTATCAGTGTTCGGAGCACTTGCCTCAGTGTACAAGATGGCACCCATAGGGGCACCAACAAAGATCAAGGACCACACAGACCCTACAGGCTGCAAGGCTGCAATGCTGTTGCTGTGGACTCAGCTCAGTGCAATTAGCTAGTAACATTCCCACTCTGGATCTTCACTTGGGATCCACACTTGCTGCCCTGCTACCCAAGATGGCACCAGGCAGGGATTTTTGGTTGCTGGCTTTCAGTTTCAGGGACCACACCGACCCTGCTGGGAATGAAATATATGCTACCCTCCCCCTTTGGATCAGTTCCATGTCAACAGCCAGAAAGGAGCCTCTGTGCCACTCTGTCAACTCCGCATTCTGCCTCCCCACACAAGATGGCGCCCTGAGTCACCTACTCTCTCCCTCTGTGGCTGGTCCCAGTCACTCAGCTTAAATATCCGCTCCCAGACTATACACGATTTCCTAGCTCCCCACGCGGACCCAGGCTCTCACCTGGCGGTCACAACATCTGTGTGGAGGCCACTGCTGGACAACACTGCTGTCTCATTTCTGAAACTTCCCTGTGTTTAGGCGGGCTCCATGTACCCCCTGCTTACTGTCTGAGCCTTATTTTTTCGCTGTAATCTACTTATTGTACTTCTCCCGGCCTAAAGATTCTCCATCTTATCAAAGGTGTCTGTACTCTATGATACCATCTTCTGGGAAGGATTTCAATAGTTATGAAATGCTGTCAGTCTCACTGACTTAAGGCTGATGAAATCCTTAAAATGTCGATTGTCGGGAACAGGGGAAAAAAGGCCAACCATGAAGCGTTGATGTAGGGGGAAGACAGAGAGAGAGGGCCAAAAAGTGCCAGAGAAAGGAGCAAGTATAGTGGAAACTAGTAGAAACAGGTGTGGGACCCTCCCAGGACGCTGCAGAATCAACAAGATCCATGCAGTCTGGAGAATCAACCAAAAAAAACAACAACAGAAAGACCAAGGCAGCATCCGCGACGCGGCTCGCCAGCTCAAAAGCGGTGAGTTGGGAACTCAGCAGGGGAAAGGCCGGCGGGAGTTTTAACTGAAGGATAGAGGCAACTTTGGGATGTCGTTGCACAAAGCCCCTCCAGTGGTGGCTAGAAGCTGCAGGAGTGCTGAAGCCTCTAGCACTGGTGGCGTTATTAATAACCTTGGCGGGACCCAGGCAAAGACGGGGACAGCTGCCTGACACAAAATTTCCCATAACGAAATGCCACGGTTCCGGGAGGATGCTAGGACCCTGAAGTGCAATAGCTGGCAGCTGAGGCAGCTAGGGTGAAATTCCCAGGATCACAGCTAATCTAAATTCTGGGCGAACCCAGTCTGGGGGAAAGAGGCCACGGAGCGGGTCCCTCAGATCCTGTGCCTCAGACCAAAAAAACAAAGCAACAACAACAAAAGAAAAAAAAAAAAAAAACAAGAGACAAGTCCCGGGCTCCTAGGCGCGGAAACCTGAGTCCCTGAAACCTGAAACCCAGAAGGAAACAAGAAAAACCCAAAAACTCCCTGGTCCAGAAGCAAAACAAAGACCTAGGCCAGCAAGACCTCAGGCCACCCACTAGGTGGCAACAGAGGTCAAGGGTGAGAATCCAGCAACATCTGGGGCCAAAAGCATGAGGCGCAATAGGAGAGCCAGTGAGGTAGATGCAGCTAATGCAATCCCAAAAAGCCACCATAAAGCCTGGTCGATCGCAGAGATTACAGATGAAGAAATTGAAGATGTCTCTGATAAGGAGTTCAGAAAAATAATTATAAAACTCTTCAGAGACAATGAAAAATGATGGGACGAGCTCAAAGATTTCGAAAACCACATAATCACAGAAACAAAATTACTCAAAAACAAGATCCTAGACATGAAAGCACAAAGTTGAGAGCTTAGCCAACAGAATTACAGCAGCAGAAGACAGGATATCCGAATTGGAAGATTCCCAGAATGAAAGCAGGCAGATTATTAACCAACTAGAATGACAACTATGCAAGGCGACCAGGACGATCCAAGAGATGAATGACAACATCAAGAAGTCAAATATCAGAATCATGGGGCTCCCAGAAGGAGTGGAAAGAGAGACAGGCATACAACCAGTACGTGAGGAAATTATGCAGGAGAACTTCCAAAATACCTGGAACATGAACCCAATCCAAATTCAGGAAGGCCAGAGGACTCCCCATAGGGCTGACCCAAAATGATCCTCTCCAAGACACGTGGTAATCAAATTATCCTCGAATGAATACAAAGAAAGAACCCTAAGGTTAGCACGAACCAAAGAGAAGCTTACATTTAGGGGCAGGACCATCAGAATCACTGCCGACTTCTCAGAACAGACGCTCCAGGCAAGAAGGGAGTGGAACAAAATCTTTCAAGTACTGAAAGAGAACAACTGTCAACCAAGAATACTCTACCCAGCAAAGATTTCATTTGTATTTGGGAATGAAACTAGATACTTCCACAGCAAGGAGAAATTAGAACAATATGCCAACACAAAACCAACCCTACAAAATCTCCTTAGAAATGTGCTACTCCCAGAGAAAAAGGAAGCAAGCCATAAGCAAGGATGGCAATCTGGGAGATCTCAATAAAGTCCATCCACAGAAACAACAATCAATCACCAACAACCTCAAAAACACAGGCATATGGCGCGGCAAAGTTATAATTTCTCAATATTAACCCTCAACACAAACTGCTTAAATTCATCAATCAAAAGGCACCGATTAGCAGACTGGGTTAAAAATCAGGACCCAGCTATATGCTGCTTGCAAGAAACATATCTAACCAGAAGAAACTTCAAGAAACTAAAAGTGAAAGGGTGTAAACAAATATTCCATGCCAATGGACGAGAGAAAAAGGCTGGTGTGGCCGTCCTATTCTCAGATGATATGGACTTCAAAGTAACGAACGTCAGAAAGGACAGGGAAGGGCGGTACATTTTCTTGAAAGGGAAGATCCAACAAGAACCAATCGCCACTCTTAACATTTACGCTCCTAGCCCAGACGCACCCAGCTACGTGAAACAACTACTTTTGGACTTAAAGGGAGACATAGATGAACATACAATAATTCTGGGAGATCTGAATACCCCACTAACACCAATAGATAGATCAACGCAGCAAAAGCTCAACAGAGAAGCCACAGAACTCACACAAACAATAGAACAACTGGAACTAGTAGACATCTATAGGATATTTCATCCTAAGGCCACAGACTACACCTTCTTCTCAGCAGTGCATGGCACCTTCTCTAGGATAGACCACATAATAGGACACAAAGCAAGTTTAACTAACTACAAAAATATCAGAATCCTATCATGTACCTTCTCAGACCATCATGGAGTGAAACTGGAAATCAACAACTCAAAATGTCCCAGGAAACATGTAAACTCCTGGAGGCTGAACAATATGCTATTAAACGAACAATGGGTCAGAGAAGAAATTAAAGATGAGATCAAAAAATTTATGGAAACCAATGAAAACCCAGATACAAAAGTCCAAAACTTATGGGACACTGCCAAAGCAGTGTTACGTGGTAAGTTTATTGCAATTAGCGCTCACGTCAAAGCCCAAGAAAGGCAACAAACGCAGGAATTAAGCACACACCTCCAGGAACTGGAAAAGCAACAGCAGAAGGACCCCACAAACAAGAGGAAACAAGAAATTATCAAAACAAGACAAGAACTAAATCAGAAAGAAATAAAAAAAAAAACATTCAGAAAACAAATGAATCAAAAAGCTGGTTCTTTGAGAGGATAAACAAAATAGATACCCCACTGACCCGACTGACAAAGAAAAAACAAGACAAAGCAAGAATTAGCAGCATCAAAGATGAAAAAGGCAACATAACAACAGACACTACTACCATTAAGGAAATAATTAGAAATTATTACAAAGAACTATACTCCAACAAATTCGATAACCACTTGAAAATGGAAAGATTCCTAGACTCCCACCACTTACCAAAACTCAGCCCAGAAGCAAGAGAAGACCTGAATAAACCCATTACCGAATCAGAAATAGAATCAGTGATTAAAGAGCTCCCAACACAGAAAAGCTCAGGCCCAGATGGTTTTACCACAGAATTCTACAAAACATTCCAACCAGAGCTAACCCCAATCCTTTAAAAGCTCTTCAAAACAATAGAAAAGGAAGCAACTCTTCCAAAGTCATTTTATGAAGCCAATATCACCTTAATCCCAAACCGAATAGAGACTTAACAGAGAAGGAAAACTACAGACCGATCTGCCTGATGAATGTTGACGCTAAGATTCTCAACAAAATCCTAGCCAATAGAATACAAAAAAAAAAAAAAAAGATCAGACAGATCATCCATCCAGACCAAGTAGGTTTCATCCAGGGAATGCAGGGATGGTTCAACATAAGGAAATCCATAAATGTGATACATCACATTCAAAAACTGAGAAACAAAAAACATATCGTAGTGTCAATAGATGCAGATAAAGCCTTCGACAAAACTCAACACCACTTCATGTTCAAAACCCTAACCAGGGTGGGGGATAGAAGGAACAATCCACAATATAATTAAAGCAATATATGAAAAACCCATATGCCAGCATCATACTAAATGGAGAAAAACTGGATCCCTTCCCACTGAGATCTGGAACAAGACAAGGCTGCCCACTATCACCACTGCTATTCAATATAGTCCTAGAGGTACTTGCAGAAGCCATAAGACAAGACAAAGAAATCAAAGGAATCCAAATTGGAAATGAAGAAGTCAAGCTTTCACTATTTGCAGATGACATGATTCTTTACATAAAAGAACCAAAAAACTCAATACAAAGACTCCTAGAACTCATACGAGAATTTGGCAGAGTGGCAGGATACAAAATTAATGAACAAAAATCAACAGCCATAGTGTATGAAAATGGCCACAAGATGGAAGAAGATCTAACCAGCAAGCTGCCGTTCAAAATAACAGAGAAAAGCATGAAATATTTGGGAATAAATTTAACCAAAAGTGTACAAGAACTTTATAAAGAAAATTACAAGACACTCAAAAAACAAATAGAAGAAGACCTCAAAACATGGAACAACATCCCATGCTCCTGGATAGACAAAATTAATATCATCAAAATGTCTATACTACCAAAAGTAATATATACATTCAATGCAATCCCAATCAAACTACCCACAGCATTCTTCATTGAACTGGAAAAAATGATACACAGATTCATCTGAAAACACAAAAAACCACGAATAGCCAGAACCACTCTGAAGAACAGGAACTTATCAGGGGGAATCACAGTACCGGATCTATGGACATACTATAGGGAAGTGGTTATCAAAACAGCCTGGTACTGGCACAAAGATAGAGAGGAAGATCAGTGGAACAGAATAGAAACAACAGATGGAAACCCACACAGATACAGTCAATTAATCTTTGACAAAAAGACAGACAACAATCCAAGCAAATGGGATGGTCTGTTCAATAAATGCTGTTGGGACAACTGGTTGATAGCCTGCCGAAACAAAAAGATAGACCCACATCTCTCACCATACACTAAGATCAAATCTAAATGGATAAAAGATCTAAACCTACATCCAGAAACCTTCAAACTTTTGGAAGAAAATGTTGGAAACACACTGCAACACTTAGGAGTAGGCCCTGACTTCCTAAAAAGGACTCCAAATGCAGTAGAAATTGAGACCAAAATAAACAATTGGGACCTCATCAAACTAAGAAGCTTCTGTACAGCAAGGGAAACAATCAACAAAGTAAAAAAACAGCCTACAGAATGGGAGAAGATCTTTGCACACTACATAGGTGATAGAGGGCTGATTTTCAGAATATACAAAGATCTCCAGAGAAACCAAAACACCAGAACAAACTGCTCAAGAAATGGGCACGGGAAATGGGCAGACATTTCACAAAAGAACAAACCCAAACGGCAAACAAGCATATGAAAAAATGCTCAAGTTCCCTGGCAATAAGGGAAATCCAAATGAAGACAACAATGAGGTACCACCTAACTCCAGTAAGGATGGCGCACATTCATAATACCACCAACACTTGCTGGCGAGGATGAGGGGAAAAGGGAACCCTTCTCCACTGCTGGTGGGACTGCAGATTTGTACAGCCTCTATGGGAATCACTATTGCGAATACTCAAACAACTGAAAATCAACATACCATATGATGCAGAAATAGCACTACTAGGGATATATCCAAAACATCTCCTACACAAGAAACCAACATGCGCACCTATGTTCATAGCAGCACAATCTACAATTGCAAAAACATGGAAGCAACCAAAATGCCCATCAACAGAAGACTGCATAAGAAAGCTATGGTTCATCTACTCTATGGAATACTACTCAGCTATTAAAAAAAAACAAAATTCAGTTCTTTGTGGTCAAATGGGCCCGACTGGAATCCATCATGCTAAGAGAAATGAACCAATCCCAAATGGTTAAATACCACATGTTTGCCTTAATCTGAGATGATAAGATGACAACTTGGAAGATAGTACCTGTGTATTGTAATAATAGTACAATCTATAACAACCTGTATCCAATGTAATAATATAATGCAATGTAAACTATAAACCAATAATTAATGTCAAAATACTTAAGATCTACATTGAAAAACCGTAACACCTACTTTACCTTCAATGCGCTATGTTAATCCGTGATGGGGGGAATGCAGGGAAGTCTTTCAGGACCATAAAAAGAGTGAGGAAAAAGTACAATATAGCCTATCAAGATCAAATCTGGTACTTCATAGACAACAGACTCAAAGCAGCACAAAACAATAGCAAAACTACTATACCAATGCATGAGGGGTGAATCGGGTGCTATACTGACAACCTCTTAACAGGAAGTCATGTGCGTGGAGCAGGAGGGCACTCCAGGGTGGAGCAGGTGGTAAGGAGGAAGCTTGGATCCCAACCATGAAGACTCCCAGACCTTCACCACAAACTATTAATACGAGCAACAAGGACTACATCACAACTGCCTAGGAGACCACAGGGAATTGGATGCCCTTGGAGGCCGAGCACTCTGAGGTCACCCACCCCAACCGGAGCTTCTGCAGGGGATGGAAGAAGTCCAAACACTACCGTGCAGAGGCCAACGTCATTGGAAAGACAACCAGAAGCCCTGAGTGGTCCGCAGAAACAGAAGAACAACAAACGTCCTTCGGGACCAGGGAGGAGAGCTTTCTCTGGTCTGAACCTGGCTCCACCTCTGGACCCGGCTCCACCTCTGGACCCCCACTCTCCCTCGGAATGACCATCAGGATCGCTCCAAAAACCCCTCATAGCAAACACAATCATACAAACTAAAAAAACGTAAAATATATAGACAAACAACAAAAAGTAGAGCCTGGAATCTGACAGGAAAGAGCTGGCGTGGATTGGCTCATGCCTCGCTGGTTGGGACACAAAGATTAGTCACTCCTCACCATGGCGTTGGGGATTTCCCTGCACACTCCCCCAAAAACAAACAAACAAAAAAATGTTCAGCACCGTAATTGTCCACAAATGTCTTGTTAGAGTTGCAAGTCAGTCTAGATTACCCTAAAATCTGCCAAGATCAGCAAAATTATACTTCAACACAACAAATGGCTAAATACTAAAATGAAATAGAAACGAGACAGCTTAATGGTACCTTATAGCCCTTTTAAGGTATATATCAGTCGGTTCTGTATATAAAACTAAAACTGAAATGTCAATGGGCTAATCATAGGTTGTGATTAAGAACTTGCTTTCTTTTTTTCTTTTTTCTTCTTTTTTTTTTTTTTTTTTTGTAACACACAGGTTACTCACAACCATGTCAATTCCATAAAGTTGCAAATTGCTGTTGATGTTATATTGGGACTCTTGGTTGAATGGGATGATATTCTGCCAGCTCTAACAACGGACCAGAAATGGTCTCCCCAAGAGACTGTTCAACCCATCTGGACAATAAATAGCTGGACTTTATACTTGGTATATGTTTACAAGGAAAGAATCTTGATTGAATTTGAACTGTAATACTGCATCAAGGTGGAGGAAGCCACCAGGGGGGAGGTTCGTGGGGGGGGGGGGAATCCCAGAGCCTATGAAACTGTAACATAATGCAAAATAATTAATAAAAAAATAAATATAATAAAAAAAATGTCGATTGTCTAATATAGTTGACCTGAGAGTCCATTTGCCCTTACATTTGCTGACATCATTTGTTTGGAGTAGTTGTCTGAACTATTCTGCCCTCCTTTCTCTGCTGTGATACCAGATGTCCTGTGAAGGCCCCAGTGGACTTCAATATGCTTGGTGTGTGTTTGACCCTGCCATCGATTGCTCCATTTGTTCCACTGAGTAGGGTGTGCTGGAACTCCTACCCAGGTCATGCTGGACACCCACACTGGGGCGGTGCCCATTGTGCATGCGAGTCCAAAGACCCAGATCAGGTGAGTAATGCTCCCTGCTGAAACCTCTTTCCCCAGAACTCAAGTACTTAGCACCCACTGCACACCTGGGCCTGAGGACCCAGACCAGGCCACCTGGGACTCACAGACTTTCTGTTTTCAGGGACTTGTGGAATCAACAGCTCGCTGACCCCCATTCTTTAGAAAAGAAAATATAATAAGCTAGGTGATTACACTGGTGTGATTAACACAGATTTAACATTAACTATGCCCAGGATGCCTGCCAGCTATTAAATGTTTTCTCATAGCTGTGCAACACTTACCTAGGTTCAGCGAAGCCTAGGCTGTTGCTCACATTTGGGAAAGCATAATTCTTTTAAAATATTTTTGGGATCAAAGATTCTTTGGAAGTACTGCTTATTTCTGCAATGTTTTTTTCTGCAATTGTGTCAAAAAGATGGAATGAAAATAGAGAATCCCTTGACAACATGAAGAGGTGCTATATTAACATGTATGATTCCTCAATTAAGAAAGGACAATGAAAAGAAAAATCTCAGGCCAGATCTGGATCCCACATGTTCCACAGGAGCTGTGAGCATCCTTTCAGGCCCTGCTAAATGGCCTTCTGCCTCCTGCCTTCTGGCAACAGTGGCAAAGGTGGCAATGTTCTTGGCTTCCCTGTAACCATATGGATCCCGTAGGTTCTGCAGGAGCTGTAGATGGTTTCACAAGCCCTGATAAGGAGTCCTTCTGCCCCCAACCAGCCGGGTGGAAGCAGCAGGGGTGGCTCTGGGTTGAGTGGCCCTTGTGCCAATGGCTCTGGGTGCAATCTACGAGCCACCCAAAGGTGTACTCTGGGAGCATGAGGTTAAGGATTTGCTAGTGAATTGGGGGATCACATAGATGACCTGTTGAGGAATTGCTGCTGAGGGACATCCCGGGGGGAAAAAACAGTAAATGTAGGTAAGAAATGTCTCCAGAAGACTCCAAATGACAAGTGCACTGTATATGCAGATAAGCGAGAGAACTGAGACCTGGTGGTTTGAAATGCATGGTCCAGAATACCACTGTGAGTCAGATAGATGCTCCAGACCACATGAGAGTTCTGAGCTCTACTTTAACATTAGAACATCGATGGTTACCACATGCCAGCCCACATTGAAAGCTAATGCTGGGGTCCTGTGTGGCAGGACTAGATCTTATTACATGGCATTGAGTGTAGAACACTGAACAAGTCACATTATGCTGAGCCATGACACCAACCATCATGCAAGAGAACCAGATCTGGGGATAGATTCTGTGGGGGATATATGGGCCTAACCCTGTGGAGATACAAGACCCTCTGGTTAGCTTAAGAGTTGGGGTGATAAAGGCCTGAGATAGGCAAGACCATGGAATTTGTCAACATTTATAGGTACTGGGGCTGGGAATAGGCTGGATAGGTATAGGTTGAAGCACCTGTATATGCTCCCTAAAACAGGGCAAGGGACAGGTCAGATCATTTCATCCTCCAGCTCAAACAAAGGCTAGAACAGAGGAGGTGGGCTGTGCCAGGTGGAAACCTGGCACTTGCTGGAATGTGTGAGATCTGGGCCTGGGAGTGAACCAAAAGGGGGAACCTTGATAACTCACTCTTTGTGTCATAGCTCCTGCTGGCAAGCACATGATCCAGGCCTGGGTGTTGGGAAGGCTCGGCAAGGTCACTCTATCTGTCAGCAAATATGTGGGCTTGTTTGGGAAGGGGCAGATATGGCAGATCTGGCAGACCCATGCAGACCTTAGCCCATTGGCAAGTGCAGAAACCAAGTTGGAGTGCAAATCATTCTGGGCTACGCTACCACACCTACCAGTTCACAAGAGCCAGGAACGGGGAGCAGACTGAGCAGGTACAGGCTGTAGCACCCACCAGTGAGGGTACTGTCCAGGCTGCAGTGTCTAGTGGCATAGGCCAAGACAGAATGGGGCTATGCCAAGCTGGAGCAGAGCAGCCACTGACATGTGTGACATTTGTGGCTGGACATCTGGGAACAGGCCTGGTTGAGGAGCAGCGTTGTGATTCCCACCAGTGAGCATGAAGGCTGGATTGGTGGCTGCTATCTGGTCTGATATGGTTGTAGTCTCCCTTGGAATTTCTATTGACTAGATCTGGGGTGTGACAAACTGGGCAAGATTCCAGCAACCTGCTTAGAACTTGTGAGAATCAGGATGGGTTCAGGATGGATGGGCTGGGCTATGTCTCTGTCCCTGCAAAGCCACAAGTGAACTGTGTCTGGGTGTGGATTTGCATGGGTTGTAGCACTCAACAGTATGAACAGGAAAGGGCAAGGGCTGGTCAGGAAAGGTCACTCTTCCTGCTAGGATAGAAAATGGACTAATTAGGGTGGGCCATGGATTAACTGGTGTGTGTGCGTGATCTGGCAATGGGACAGAATCTGATGGAGGAGATTGGAGAATGTCTTTGTTGGGATTTAGTCCCTGCAGGTGAGTGCAAGGACCAAGAGAGGGACCAGGCCAGACCAGGCCAGGGAATAGTAAGTACCCACCAACATCATTTACCTCAGGTCTAGGGTGAAACAGTCTGAACCACTGGCAAGTCTGAGAACTAGAATGTGGTGTGGTCCATGTCATAATACCTGTCAGTTCACATTAGGCCAAGAATGGGGGCTCCCTTGTCTAGGCTAAGCTGTGGCCCCCACCAGCATGAGCTGGAACTGGGGGTGGTGCTGGGCCAGGCCAGGCTACAGCACTCACTGGAAAGTGCTGAGGTGCAGTGGGTCATGCTAAAATGGGCTGTAGCTCTCAACCAGCACATATGACACTCGAGAGTTAGGGAGGGAAGACAGTAAAGGAGAGGATGCATGGAGCTACCCTTCTGGACAGTACTCCCACTGGTATGCATGATTGCTGGGGTTGAGGACACATAAGGTTGTACATGGCTACAATACCCTTTGACCTCATGTAAGCTGGATCTGGGTTGACTGTTCCTGCTGCTGCATGCATAAACCAGAATGAATGTTGTTTGTTTGGGCATCAGCTGACAGATGCTGTCACAGGGAACAAATTCTGTCTAGTTAAACTGCAGTACTACCTGTACAGTGAAAGATCCATGAGTGGGAGTGAGCCCAGTAGGGAAACAGTGGGCACCTCTCTTTTGGGTTGGCAATCTGACTGGTGAGCATGAGAAGCAAGATTAGGGGCAGGCATGGATATACAGAGATTTATATCTGCCATCATGTATGTGGGCTAGTTAGTGAGGCTGGTTGTGTTGAACTACACTTTAATGCCCATTGACATGTTTAAGAGTTGAATGGGATATGGGACTGAATCCACCAGTCTGCTGTACATACTGGCAATTACAGGAACCAGGATAGGGGGCAGGCCTGTTTGGGGCCATTGTGGGTTGTCCCAACTAGGCTGCAGCTCACACTGGTATATGTATTCACATGTGTGGTGAGTGGGACCATGCAGAAATGCAGTACCCATTAGTTTGTGTAAAGGACATTGTTGCAGACAGAACTGACCCAGCAATTGTAATCTTCAGTGATTCTTCATAAGGTGATTGGGTGAACAAAGTGTGCCAGACTCAAGAATCAAGTCTGGGATCAACTCAGATGAAGTTTATTTGGGGATTCCCCAACTGAACCACTGGACTCAAAACTCAAACCAATGAGAGAATAGTAAGGTTCATGATCTGGCTGTGAAGTGCTTGAGTCAGAGCTGGGACAACTCAGTGGATTATACTAAACAGTGGACACCATAGCCAGTTTGAAATGGAGGATATGGTGCTTCACTGGAGCCTACAGTGAATACCTGGTACCAGAGCAGAGGACAGAGAATGGAGCGAATCTATCAACTACTCCAGCCATGTATTAACAGTGAATAGTGGGGCAAATGGAAACTTTGAGGTGAACTTTGTCAGCCAGTGGAGTCTGGAGAGATTTCACCATGCTTGCAGTGGAGAGATTGGCAGTCATTCAGAACTGTTGGACCATTAAAACCACTAGGGCTGTGCCCTCAGTGCCTATCCCTCATCGGCGACCCTGTGATTCCTGGTAGCCTGGGTGTGGCTTCTCTGTTTTTCTTACCGACTTTCCTCAAGCCTTGGACCCTTTGTGCCCTGAGAAGTATGTTAAAATTATCAGACATTAAAAATGGTGTACTGCTAAAAATGGAAAACAGGAGAGAGAGAGAGAGAGAGAGAGAGAGAGAGAGAGAGAGAGAGAGAGAGAACAAGTGTACAAGTTCAGGATTTTGAGCAGTGGTGGTATAGGGGGTCCCCTACTTGCTGGCAATCAGCCGGTTGGCGAGGAGCAAGATGACCAAGACTCCCCACAGGAACGTTTGAAGATTAGTGGTGATTTTGACTGGCTTGAATTTCTTGCTCTTGTGATTCTTGCGGACCTCAGTCCAAATTCCCTTCTCGTTCTCCAGCACCATGATGCAGTGCCTGTCAAAGTCCATCTCAGCCCATGAGATTTTTGTCATGGCAGTTGATTAGCACCTACTTGCTGTTCTTGACGAACTGTGTTAACACCAAGAGGGGTCCATGTTGAACTGTTTGTTGTTCCACTTCTGCAGCCCCTCAGGTGTCATCTCACTCTTGGGCTTGTTGAGGAGGATCATGGTACTGCCTGTCCCTCTGGTTACTTCCCCCTGCATTGCTGCAACCTCTGCAGGCCAGTTTTGTCTCCCAACATAAATTTAAGTATCCAGATAAAATAATTGTAAACACCAGCTTACCTGTCTATCTATATACATAAATATCTATTACAAATATCTGTATATAATATAGATATGTATTATACACACATAACAGCATTAAATATATATATATACATATATATATTTTTATAACATTTTGAAATAAGTAACCATAAATTGAGAAGAACTTCACTGTCCTGATTATTTCAAGTTAAACATTGTAGCTTTCTGAGAAGTCAACATCATGTTACTTTATAATCATCTGCTGGTTCAATTCCAAAATGTTGCAAAAGCTGTTTTAGAATCAAGAATGGAGATGGGCCCAAAAAACCTCTTACAACTGAGGTATTTAAAGAAGTGAATGGGGGGTGGGGCATGTTATCTCACAGTACTGTGAGCTGCTACCTGTGACATTGGAATCATATATTTAGGCATGGGTTGGACTCCCAGCTCCTTTATTACATTGCTAAAACACCTAGGAAAGTGATAGTAAAGGTCAAGTGCTTGAGCCTCTGTCACCCACTTAGGGAACCCATATGGACTTCCTGACTCCTAGCTTTGGCCTGGCTCATGCCCAGCTGTCGTGAATATTTGAGGAATGAATAGACAAAAGGAAGATCTGTCTCTATTACACAGCCTATCAAATAAATAAAATGTTTGCAAAAAGTAATTATTAAAATTGAAGTTGACCTGTATTGTAGGACTTAATATCACACAAATGTCAGTAAATTTCCTACAGATATGCAAACAATAAATGACCATTAAAATTAATGCTAATGGTGATCTTATTCTCACTGATGATCGAATTGTGTATTTGACACTAAATTTAACTTGAAAACTACAATTTTTGCTTAAGAACACCTACAGTGTATAATTTCTCGGAGTATGTAACATACAAATGAATTCTCATGGAAAACTATAAAACCTTTTGGATCTCCTTGATCAACATCCTCCAGGCGGTGTTGAGTAGGTATCATATTTCAGCTAGCTTTCACAGGGCATTTTCTTTGGCAAATGTAATTCCTGACTGTGTTAATATGAGTTGTCCGTCTTATTCCTGGGAAATTCAGTTCTTATTCTCAACTTGAATAGTGTTTTATTACAGCCTGAACCACCTTCAATTACAGCTTTTCAGTTGAGGTCATTGTTTAATAATCAAATGACTAAAGAGAGTGAGGAAGTCCCATAAGGAGAGAGGAGACACATGTAATTCATAATAATTTGCAAGTAGTTGGCCTAATGTGTAGGTTTATTTGCAGGATGTCTACTTTTTTATCAAAATGTCCTTGTGCCTGAACCGGTGTTTTATATATATATATATATTATTTATAATATATATATACTTATATATAATATATTATAAATAAAATGTAAATATATTTATGAATTTATTTATATAAATGTATTTATACATTTATTTATATAAAATGTATTTATATTTATTTATTATATAATATTTGAAAAACATTTAAAGAGATAAGGAGAGACAGAGAGACCTTCCATCCTTTGCTTCACTCCCAAATAGCCACAACAGGCAGAGCTAAGCCAGTTTTAACTTGAGAGGGCGAAGCTTCTTATGGATCTTCCTGTGGTTGCAAGGTTCCGAAGTTTTGGGCTATGCTCTACTGTTTCCCCAAACCATAAACAGCAGGTTGAATTGGTAATGCATGATAAACTGTACACATATAGGAACCTGGAGCTTTCTAGGAGATGATCAGCTAATTTGGTCATTGTTTTGGGCCTACAGTTTGCTTTGATTGCAGTACGTCTTCAACTGTGGTGTTGTGTTATCTCCAGCTTTCATTTTGTTGCTAAAGATTGATTTATCTACTTAGGGTCTCTTGTGTTTGCATATGGATATTTTAAAAGTATGCATTTATTTTATTTGCAGAAACAGAGAAGGAGAGACAAAGAGAGATTTCTTTCATCTGTGGTTTACTCTCTGGATGGCTGCAATACCTGGAGCTGAAGCCAGAGGCTAGCAGCCTACTTTGGTTTCCCATATGAATTAAAGGGTCCACAGGCTTAAGCCAGTCTCCACTGCTTTCACAGATCACGTGGGTTTCTGGCTAGAAATTAGAGCAGCTGAGGCATGAACCGGTGCTCATATGGGAAGCTGTCACTGCAGTGAAGGGTTGACTTGATTTGCTTCTGTGTTGGTCCCCCTGCATATGAAGTTCAGTACCATTTTATGCAGATCTGAGAAAAAAGTTGTATCTATTGAAGTTGCAATTCTATTGAATATGCAAATTTGGTTTGGGTTCATATGGACATTTTGATGATTTTTTAAAGGATTTATTTATTATTATTGCAAAGTCAGATATATATATATATATATATATATAGAAAGAGGGGAAGAGGCAGAGAGGAAAATCTTCTGTCTGATGATTCACTCCCCAAGTGATAGCAATGGCTGGAGCTGTGCCAATCCAAAGCCAGGAGCAAGCAGCTCTTCTGGGTCTCCCATGTGTGTGCAGGGACCAAAAGATTTAGGCCATCATTAACTGCTTTCCAGGGACAGAAGCTGGGAGCTGCTTGGGAAGCAGGACTGCTGTGATTAGAATTGGTGCCCAGATGGATTCTGGCACATTCAAGGTAAGGACTTTACTTGCTAGGACGCTGCTGCTGGCCCTGATGATATTATTTTTTGAAGTCAACAAACATAGGGATATTTTCACTTTTGTGTCTTTTGTTTAATGTTTTGTCATTTTTGTTTTTAAAAAGTATTTATTATTTAATTTTTATTCATAAGGCATTTTCATCATAGAGATCTCTCAGATCCCTCTTAAATATTTTTCAAGATATTAAAAATTTTAAATCTATTGTGCATAGGGAGTACAAGTTCATTTTCAGCCATTGAATATTTTAGAAAATCAAAAGCCATTGATTTTTTGGTGCTAATTTTTAATCCTGCAACTTTACCAATAGGCTTTGGTAGAGTCTTGTTTCTCCCCTAGAAAGAGTCATGTCATCTCTAACAGGGATGGACTAAATTCCCTTTTCTTTTTAAAGATTTATTTATTTTCATTACAAAGTCAGAGGCTGAGCTTGGGGCTGGCATGGTGATCCCCAGGCAAAGATGCCACCTGTGACTGCCAACCCATCTGGGCACTAGTTTGAGTCCAGCTGCTCCACTTCTTTTTTGTTTGTTTTAAAGATTTATTTATTTTTATTGCAAAGTCAGATGCACAGCAAGGAGGAGAACCAGAGAGGAAGATGTTCTGCTGGATGATTCATGAGCCGCAACGGGCCGGTGCTGCTCTGATCTGAAGCCAGGAACCAGGAACCTCTTCCGAGTCTCCTACACAGGTGCAGGGTCCCAAAGCTTTGGGCCGTCCTCAACTGCTTTCCCAGGCCACAAGCAGGGAGTTGGATGGTAAGTGGAGCTGCCGGGATTAGAACCAGCGGCGCCCACATGGGATCCCAGGGCATTCAAGGCGAGGACTTTAGCCACTAGGCCACGCCACTGGGTCCTATGTTGGACTAAATTCCCATATTTTTTTTAGTACATTTCATTTTTATGAGTAGTAGGGCAGGAGGAGGGTTAACCACCTTGGAGGGAGTAGATGAGATGATGGTCTCTGTCTGGGAGCCTGTGCTCCCACTGCTGAGCAGAGAGCAGCAACATGTTAAACAGAGCTGCTTAAGCCAAGTGATCAGGAACAAGGTCAATAGTCCAATCTCAAAAATTCCAACATTTCATTTGACTTTAAAATTAAAATTTAATCTTCTGCCTCCTCTACTCAATAAGAGAGAACACATTGTGCAGTTTGAGGTTACTTTATAACTCTCATCCTTGCTTAGCCATTAATGGATTTTTTTTCCTATCTAGAATGAACTGTTTGCTGAGACAGGTAAGGATAAGGTACCAGGCAGGTCCTCTGTTCTCACTGTCTGAAATCGAGTCCAGCATGAGCCAGATTGGCTGATCAAGGTCCCAAGCCCACTGTAGGTCACAGGCCAGGGTCTGTCCTGATGAATAGTGCTCTGGGAAGGAAAGATGCAATCCTGAAAGTCCCTTTTCCAGATCAGGCAGCTGAGTCTCAAGAAGTGTAAATAACTGGTGTGGAGAGACTGCATTGATCATATGCTGTGGACTTCTCTGTTAGGATTCTATAGGATGGATTAGATGGCCCAGTAGTCCCTGAAAGTCCAGGATTACCTGGTAAAGCTCTTAGTCATATCCTGTCCTTTCACCATGCCCCTGTCAGGTTTTTGCAATTATACAAATTTAAAAACCCTGGAATGTCACTGCCGCACAATGAACCAAAGATCTCAATGAATCAAAGAAGGGAAATGACAAGTATTAGTGAGAGTGTACAGAAATCATAATGGTCATTTTTTTCCAGTTTTTCCATGTATTATTATTATTATTATTTTATGATACAGTTCCACAGGCCTTGGTATTTTCCTTAGCCCCTCCTCAAGTCCTCCCTGCTGCTGAGTTCCTCTATGTTATTATAATTATATAGTCCTGCATAAATTGTCATAAATCTTCATTGTAGGAATGGACAATGACCGTCCTGCAGCCTATTGTTAAGATAAATTTAAGAGTTCCATTGGGAGCCCATCTTTATTCTGGAAGTAGAGATGTAAACTGCATTGCATCCTGACAGCTGCATATGATAATCTCTATTAGTTACTATAAATCCCCTTAAATGAAAAATAACAAAAATTATCAACAACAGAAGAGATATAAATTTACAATGACATGAAGTTAAATAACATGTAACTGAATCACTAATGTGTCATTGAAAAAATGAAAAAAAGAAAATCAAGAACCCTTATGAAGAAAATGATGTTATTGAATGATTTTTGAGTCAGTAAAATTTTAATATGAGGAAAAAAACAATGCCAATTGTTGCGTGATAGGTGTTGTCAAAGCTATCATAAATGAATCTGGTGATCAAGGGTATCTTTCCATTGCTCTACTCCCAAGGAACACCAGTTTGAATTTTCTCAGTAAACTCCCAAAGTGTTCTTCCCCGGACATGATGGTGGTGGAGGAGCTGCTGCCTCAGCCCAGAAGACTCCTCTGACCAATGCCTGCTGCCAACCGCTGACCAGAAAAAAAAAAAGACAAAAGCGGGGCTGCAGCACAGCAGTGGGCACATGATCTGGGAGAATCAAGACTGGAGGGCAGCAGCCTCCACTACTTCCCTTAGAGTTGCCTACTAACGTTGAGCGAGGTCCAGGACTTGAGGAAGAGGAGAGCAGTGTAAAAACAACCCGAGGCTACGTCCAGGGTTCCCAAGGTGAATGTCCTTCCCTGCCTCAGCACCCGACATGGAGCCCAGCTGGGAGAGGGTGAAGGTGGTGGAGCGGCATTCCCAGATGCATCTGGGTCCTCTCACACCTAGCTTCTCAGCTCCCACAGCTGCCTACTGCCACCATTGCCACAGCCCAAGCTGCAGAATGCAAAAGTCTCTGGTGCTTCACAGGGGAGCCTGGGTGCTAGCTTGCTACTTCTCTGACCGACGACATGCATATGTCTCTATGACTTCTTATTTTAACTGCTTGGGGAAGTCTCTCTTCCATCTGTTTGATTCCACAATGACAAAGTGTGCTGGAGACCAGCTCTAGCTGTCTTGAGTGCTTGCAAAGGATGCATGGATTGGCAAGAGGACAAGAAGAGGCAACAAGGTCGACCACTATGGCATGATGTTCATAATGGACAACTCCAGAAAGTTGCTTTTATTTATAGACAAATGATCACAAGCTTTTGCACAATATCCAATTGTTTCATTTTAACTTCAGTCCAAAAGAATGATTACAAAAACAATCCTAAAAATCATTAACTTGCTTCAGAGAAAATATTTTCAGTAAGCTATTACTCATTCAAACCTGCAGTTATCGGGCTGAAGCCAGGAACTCCACGGTTGGCAGCACAAGCAGTTATGTAGTGACAGGAGGTTTACCTATATCCAAAATTAATTTTCACTAAATCTAAGCTAATATTATTTCAAATATCAAAAATACAGAATTAAAAAGAAAGCTTGGGCCCTGCAGCGTAGCCTAGCTGCTAAAGTCCTTGAAAGCCCCAGGATCCCATATGGGCTTCGGTTCTAATCCCGGCAGCTCCACTTCCAATCCAACTCCCTGCTTGTGGCTTGGGAAAGCAGTTAAGGACAGCCAATGCATTGGGACACTGCACCCCCGGCTTTGGATCGGTGTGCACCGGCCCATTGCGGCTCACTTGGGGAGTGACTCATTGGATGGAAGATCTTCCTCTCTGTCTCTCCTCCTCTGTGTATATCTGGCTGTAATAAAATAAATAAATCTTTTAAAAAAAAGAAAGCTCATAAATGAATTTATAGACATGTGATAAATTATTTATTAAATCTTGTAATCAGTCATATAGTAATTACCATCACCTTTATCTAGTAGTGATTCAATTGTTTTTTGTTCTCCGGTTGGCAGTGAAAAGGATCAGTGCAACTAAGCCATTCTATGAACAGAGGGATTTTACAAGAAACTTCTTTTTATCTTTTAAAAGTGTTTTCTTTCCCTAAATGTAAGTGCCAATATAAGGTAGAAGTTTTAAACCATTTTTCTTTGGAGGTTTATATTTGTCTACCTTTAGAAAATGCCTCATATACTTTCTGCTTTCTGTTTTGAGAAACCAAAGTGCATCATTTCGTGTGTTGTAACAGTGCGAAGCTACACAGGAAGCAAACTCTTTGTACTTCCATGATTGCCATCTGTTCCAAGATGTTATCAAGCCATTTCATAAGGAAAACATTGCTTATATTAGGGCAAGTTCCAGGACAAAGAAGGGCACAAAACAGGATGTTTGGGGACATCATGAACTCAATTGTACCATTGTATGCTTTTGTTGTGTGTCATTCCCTTAAGTTGCTAAAGACACTTTTACCGTGACATGATCGACCAGTTTGAGGTGTTACACCAGTTGCAAAATTCATTTCACATGTGTAGAAAAACAATACAACCACTGTCAGGAGAATTTTAGGAACTATCAGAGAGGTGATCAAGTGTCCATACAATGGGATTAGGCAGCAATGAGGTGGTTAGAGGCATTTCTTCCGGGCTTTGCCATGCAGCCAGAAACTCCTCATAGCCTTGCTAACTGAAGAGCAGTGCTCATCACACACCCCTGCCATCTGATCCAACTTTATGACTTTCTGCAAAAGTGGGAGCTAGCACAGTCTCATTACTGCTTATCTCCTAGGTTTGCCATGAAGGTTGATGAAGAAATCTATGAGATACTTGGTGATCCATGCAGTGCTGTTGAAAGGCATAGGAGTTGTCTATCAGGAGAGACATTGCATGAGGAAGTAGAACATGAGCAGTGATGATAAATTCCTGCTATTCCTTTAAGCTTCACAGCAGTGCAAGGAGGATAGAATGGACACCCTATGCCTTCTCCCAGTCTTTGTAGGCAGGCTTCCATACCAGATTAAGGAGCAGAATTTACTATTCATCTACAAAATGCCCTAATGACTAGGAAGTGGGGTGATATGTTCTTCTATTCCTTTTTTTTAAAAGATCTGGGTGTTGTCTGTGCTACCTAAGGTTACATTTGCCACAACCTTGATGGCCATGGTGATTGAAGTCCATGTGGACATGTGGCCTGTTCTCTTGTGTTTTTGTCACACCCATTCAGACGATACATAATCTTCCTATAGAGAGAGAATCAAAGTGAATGAAATCTAATTAGTTATCTGCAGGGCTCTGAGCGCACCAAACACAGCCTGAATTGATGTAGCTCAAGGCATCCGTGGTTCCATCTGGTCCAGTCTTCAGGAACTCTTGTGGCAGCAGAATCCTGGTGGATCACCCACTATGTACAGTGATGTGGACTGAAGCCCTGATAGCTCTTCTTGCTTTGGTAATAATCCAGGAAGATGCAATGTTCTCCACAGGTTCACTGAGAATGGCTATAAAGAGTCCAACAGTATTACCTGACTCAACTAACCTGTTGAGATACATTGTGCTAGACACAGTGGCATAACAGAGACTAAGACCCAGGGCATGGCTTTGAGATGCTTATGATGTGGTAATGAAAGCACAGCAGGATCTGACAGTGATGCTGGAGGGCAGGAAGCATGGTGATCCAAATGTGTGTGGGGGAGTGATGGTGCCAGGTGCTTGGTGTATTTGAGGAGTCTGGTGTAGAGTGATGCTACCAGGAAGGTTTCTGTGTGCTTTTGGATTTGAAGCAGTAGTCTTCTATGGGCAGAAGGTCATTCTAATCAGAGGAAGCTTCAAGGGTAAGATGTCTTGGTGTGGGTTGTTTCTGTGGATTTTAGATTATTTAAATGTGGGCAGCTGTGGAGACAAAGGTACAGTGGGGGAGATCTGCTGTCATAGTTTCACTTGTGTTTCTGATTGACCACAGAACATGTACCCAACTGGGATCACTGAGGGGTGTCTATTACTCTTTGCCAATTGCCAAGTTGTAGAGAGCCCCAGACTGCAGGCAGGGCACAAGTAAATCTTCTACTCTTGCAGTTCCAATGACACCCAATTCCTCAGTACATAAATGTTTCAGTCACATTGACTGGATCAGAACTTATAGGACAGGGCAGCTGTGCACACACAGCCCAGCAAACAGCAGCACACACAGCTGAAGAGAACACTCAGAAAAGGAGCTGCAGCAGTGAGTGGCAATGGACCTGATGCCAGACTTTTCCTTAGAAACCTGGGTTCTCGCAGCTACCAGCCTGGTGTTCCTGTATGTGAGTAGCTGTCCATCTGATCTCTCCTTTAGTCTTGCATCTGGAATGGTATAGAAGCTTGTCTTTCATTCATCTATTCTGATGATCAGAGAGGAAGTTGTCCAAGAGCTGAATGATACCAATAGAAAGATAATTACTGATTTCAGTGAGACAACTGACATATCTCACCCAATCCAGTTACCAATCTCTGCTTGTGGGAAGGCTTAATGGCATCTGATTCTGAGAAGAGATGCTGATTGACTCTCAGTTTGACCCATGCTGTCTAATTAGAATTCAGTTGAAATAGGTTATAAAAATATGGCTGCCAAGTGAGTTGAATCCTCAGCTAAGGACTACATTCCAGAGATCCTGAGGGCAGAAGAGGCTTACTTACACTTATCTGGAGTATCTTTCACTTTTGAGTCTGCATCTGCACTGGAGTAGTGTGGAAATTCATTCCCTGTGTGTGGTTATCTCTTTCCTTCCTCTGTTACACTGCCCAGACATCACTGACACAGAGCAACCCAGTGCCCTGAGCCTCAGTGGAGGCTTATTCAGTTCTTCTGCCCTCTGTGCTCCCACCCTGGATCTTCCCTCCTATCACCTCTTTTCTGTGAATTGACCCCTCATCCTTGAACAAGCTTTCTTCCCCCATTTCTTCACAGTTTCTATGAGGTTAACATATGGTATAGAGATTTATTTTCCCTCTGATGTTCCTCTTCAATTAGCCTCAAGAAATCAGAACACCACCAAATCCACGTTATATTTTCTTCTTAATTTTTAATTTTCCTTTCAATATTGTTCATCCTTGCAATGGAACCATGTCCATAAGGGTTTTAATTAGTGTGGGAGGTTCAGGAACAGAGGAATTTGTATGTGTGATATATGCTTCAGTTTTTTGTTTTGTTTTGATTGTTTTTTCCTGAGTCTGCCATGGAGTGAGCAGCAGATACTATTCCTTGATGTCAGACTACCTTCGGACTCGAGCATGGGGATGAGTCCTTTGATGATGCCTTAGAGACACACATATGGTGAAGAATGTCCCAAGAGAGTTACTGCAGTAGTTGTAATACTCCTGGGAAGTTGTTGGTTTCTTTACTAGTTTTGAGAAAAGCTTTCCAAGGTCTGTTGATTGAGAAATTCTCCTGTTGCATACACAAACCCAGGAGCATGCTGCAATGTTTGACCAGGAGACTGGTCCAACCTGTTCTGTTTTACATCCTTGATGAATCAGTTGATATTCCCTGCTGGCCTAGATGAACTTGCTGCCATGATCCTGGCGTGCATATGGACATGCTGTCCATCATACAGGCATCAGCGACTGAGACAGTCCAGTCGCAATACATGTGCTTCAAATTTGGATGATATGTCCTGTGATTTTCCTTGAGGCCAGCTTCTGAATCTAGCAGTTTCTTGGGAGTCCCTTAAGAAAACTGACTTGGAGTACCTCATTTTTGACTCTTGTGTTTACTTTCTAATGTAGCTCAGGTGTGCTATATCTCACCTGCAGCAACAAACAAGCATTCCAGCAGATGCATCTGCTTGGTCAGTTCTACCCATCCATCATGTGAACTGATGGATGTTGTGGTCCAGCCTGTTTCATGCATACCAGTGGGTTAGGCAACCTAGTTGAGGCAACCCCCAAGACCCCCACAAGGACTGCCCTTAGCTCTAGTTTTTGCCATCATCTGCTGCCACCTAGCCCAGCTCAGTCCACAATCCATCTGGCTCTCATGAAGTCCTATGGGTTCTGTGGCTTAGCTGAAACTGTGTGACCTCCAGACTCAGCCCTGGTTCTTCAACTCACCAGTGATAGATACAGCCTTGCATGGAAGTGTCAATGGTTCCTAAGCCAGAAATGTTCACAGCACTGAATCCTGTGCATTCCAGCAAGTATTGCCATCCAGCCTAATATGATACACAACTAGTGTCAGCACCTGTCAGCTGATGCAACAGTCCAGTCAGCCTGACCTACTCCCAGATGGACTAACCCATAGTCCCAGCTCTCACACTTACCAGTGAAGGAACAGATCAGCATGGTATTCCCTGAAGTTTCCCTGCAAAACTTGTTCCCAGCCTCTGGTATTGCATGTGCAATCAGGTGCCCTAGTAGGTCGACAACGGCCTGCCCCATTTTAGCATTCAGCAGCAAGTTTACAGCTGGTTCAGCTTGGCCTAACCCAAAACTTAATTCTTTCTGGCCCTGATGTGAGCTGGAAGGTATTGTAGTCCAAACAAGCCTGGCTTGCCTCCTATCTATCTTGCCTTTCATTTGTGCCAGTGTGTGCTGCCAACTAATGCTGCCTGGCCAACCCAAGGTCCAAGATCCCATGTATGCCAATGTGTGCTTCAGCCAAACCTGGTCCAACCTGTTTCCAGCACCAGCTCTTATGCTTACCAGCCAGATGTGTGCTCAGCAAGGGGATTTCCCATGTTCCCCTGCCAGAACTTCTCCTAGCAATAGTTTTTTTATATGTTGACAGATGCTGCTACACAGACTGGCATGGCAGGATTCCAGTTCTGGCTCTCACTAGTGGGTACTTTGTCTAACCCAATTGACCTGCATCTGTTCTGGCTCTTAGTAAAGGGTTCAACAGTCTAACTTAGACTGGCTCACTCTCAAACCCAACTCTCATGTGACCCAGCATATGCTATGGCCTAGCCCTGTCTCTGTCATATCCATTTTGTCTCTCCTGAGTGCCAGTGGGTGCTGGAGCCTATCCCAGTTTGGCCTGCCCCAAACTGGGCCTGCACACAAGTGGATGGATGCTGGGACCTTGACCAGCATGGTGCTCCCACAGCCCTGACTGTCATATTTACTACTGGGATTTATAGTCCAGGTGAGGAGTCCCCAGAAATGCCCTACAAGTACTGTGTCTTGTGTGTGCTTGTGTGTGCTTGTGTGTGCTTTAACTCAGCCTGGTATGGCTCATCCGCAGTTCTCAGCTCCCACTGCCAGGTGTTGTAGCCAGCCTGGCTGGATGTGGCCCATACTCTGTACATGGTCGTATGTGTGGCAGCAGGTGCTGTGGTCTGGCCCAGTCTGGCTTGTCCCCAGAGCCAAGGAAACACAAATACTAACAAGTGCTACAGACGTATTGGGCCTGGCCTGCTCCCAGTCCTGAAATTTGTACTTCCAAGTGGGATCTGCATTCCACAAAGTGGTTGTGAAGTTCCCCTACCAGGCCAATTTTCAGCCCCAGATCACCTACCTGCAAGTTCAGGGGTCTAGTCATTGGAAGACACCTTGTCAAACATGACAATAGCAGCTCCCACTCCAATACATCCCTAGATAACCTTCCCCAAACAGTGTGCAGCACTGTCATGTGGGGCTTTGCTGGTATACTGACAATATTTAATACAGATTTGGTATTAACTAGTCCCAAAAGACTGCAAGCTACTTGTAGCTTTTCTCTCATCAATGTAACACTAGCCTAGGTACAAGGCAATCTATGCAATACTGGGATCCATTTTCAATTGCCCCCTTTCCAAATAAGTTCTCACACAAAGCCATCTGGGACATACAGGGGAGGAGTTGGCTTTTATGGTAAGATTCCTGTTCTCACAGAGCAGGTAAGCAGAGGAGTTCATTTGGATTGTGGATGAGAGAGGCATCTTTCATATCACATTTGATTTCTACCCCTTTTGTATGTCTGTTGGGAGTGCAGAACCATATTGAAGTATCAAAGGACTTACAACACTTATTTTGATACTTGAAAGAAAGTTTAGGAATTTGTGTGGCAAATACTTAATAATCTGATAACATTTGCTAGAGTTTCACTTTGTATAATTTCATTTTTGGCAATAAGAAGACAGCAATTCCCCAGCCTATTCTCTACATTTATGTCACCTAGTGTGTAAACACACTTTTTCTTAAAGATTTGTTCTTATTTGTAAGGCAGAGTCCACAGAGTTAAGGAGAGATAGATTGAGCTTCCACTCATTCCTTCACTCCCCAAATGGTCACAGTAACTGATGCTGAGCTGTTTGGAAGCCTGCATCCTGGAGATTCTTGCAGGTCTCCCATACGAATGCAGGTCCCAAGAAATTCAGAACTCTCCACTTTTCAAAGTCATATGCAAGAAGGTGCATCAGAAGTGGTGCAGCTACACCTGAACTGCTACCAGATACTGGCTCCAGAGGCTGATGATCAGGCTGCTAATCAACTGTGTTGGCCCCTGAACTTATGAATGACACAGCATCTCCCTACAGAGGATTACGTTGTGGCACAATGATTTTCTCAACTTCATTTATGAGGTAATGTGACAGGATGAAAGTTAAAGGTAAGAAACATTTTTTTATTAATTATTTTGCATTATGTAACAGTTTCATAGGCTCTGGAAATCCCCCCACCCCTCCCCACGCCCCTCTCCCCTGGTGGATTCCTCCACCTTGATGCAGTATTGTCGCGGCTAGCTGAGCCAGCATAGTAGGCATGGCAAATGTCTGAGCGAAAAGCACCAACACACGGAGACCATGATGATGTTAGAAGTGGTGGGAGCCTTCTGCCCCTAAGCCTCTTCATTACCATATTATATCCTCTTTCCCCCAAGCCCATTTACAGGACAATAGGATGCCAATGAGTCTGCAAAGTCCAGGTGTTACTGCTGTAGGCCTGATTCCTGAGTGCTCAGCTAAAGGAATGTAAATCAACTCCTCAGCCCACAACACAGAGTCCAGCTACTTATTGTCCAGATGGGTTAAAAAGTTTCTTGGGAAGACCACTTTTGGTCCGAAGTTAGAGCTGGTAGAATATCATCACAGTCAATTAAGAGTCCCAATATAACATCAACAGCAATTTGCAGCATTATGGAATTGACATGATTTTGAGTAACCAGTATGTTTAAAAAAAAAAAAAGCAAATTCTTAACCACAACCTATGATTAGCTCATTGACATTTCAATTTTAGTTTATATACAGGACCAGCTGCTATATACCTTAAAATGGCTATAAGGTACCATTCATCTGTCTCGTGTCTATTTCATTTTAGTATTTAGCCATTTGTTGTGTTGAATTATAATTTTGCTGATCTTGGCAGATCGTAGGAAAATCTAGATTGGCTTGTAACTCTAACAATACATTTGTCAACAATTAAGGTGCAGGACATTTTTTTTGGGGGGGGGGTGTGCAGAAAAATCCTCAACACCATGGTGAGGAATGACTAATCTTTGTGTCCCAACCAGCGAGGCATGAGCCAATCCACGCCAGCTCTTTCCTGTCAGATTCCAGGCTCTACTTTTTGTTGTTTGTCTATTTATTTTACGTTTTTTTAGTTTGTATGATTGTTTGCTATGAGGGGTTTTTGGAGCGATCCCGATGGTCATTCTGAGGGAGAGTGGGGGTCCAGAGGTGGAGCCAGGCTCGGACCAAAGAAAGCTCTCCTCCCTGGTCCCGAAGGACGTTTATCGTTCTTCTGTTTCTGCGGACCACTCAGGGCTTCTGGTTGTCTTTCCAATGACGTTGGCCTCTGCACGGTAGTGTTTGGACTTCTTCCATCCCCTGCAGAAGCTCCGGTTGGGGGTGGGTGACCTCAGAGTGCTCGGCCTCCAAGGGCATCTAATTCCCTGTGGCCTCCTTGGCAATTGGGATATAGTCCTTGTTGCTCGTATTAGTAGTTTGTGGTGAAGGTCTGGGAGTCTTCATGGTTGGGATCCAAGCTTCCTTCTTACCACCTGCTCCACCCTGGAGTGCCCTCCTGCTCCACGCACATGACTTCCTGTTAAGAGGTTGTCAGGATCGCACCCGATTCCCCCCTCATGCATTGTTATAGTAGTTTTACCATTGTTTAGTGCCGCTTTGAGTCTGTTGTCTATGAATTACCAGATTTGATCTTGATAGGCTATATTGTACTTTTTCCTCACTCTTTTTATGGTCCTGAAAGACTTCCCTGCACTCCCTCCCCATTATGGATTAACGTAGCGTATTGAGGGTATAGTAGGTGTTACAGTTTTTCAATGTAGATCTTAAATATTCTGACATTAATTGTTGGTTTATAGATTATATCGCATTATCTTATTGCATTGGATACAGGTTGTTAGAGATTGCACTAATGTTACAATACACAGGTACTATCTTCCAAGTTGTCATCTTTTCATCTCAGATTAAGGCAAATATGTGGTATTTAACCTTTTGGGATTGGTTCATTTCTCTTAGCATGATGGATTCCAGTCGGGCCCATTTGACCACAAAGAACTGCATTTTTTTTTTTAATAGCTGAGTAGTATTCCATAGAGTAGATGAACCATAGCTTTCTTATGCAGTCTTCTGTTGATGGGCATTTTGGTTGCTTCCAGGTTTTTGCGATTGTAGATAGTGCTGCTATGAAGATAGGTGTGTATGTTGGTTTCTTGTGTAGGAGATGTTTTGGATATATTCCTAGAAGTGCTATTTCTGCATCATATGGTATGTTGATTTTCAGTTGTTTGAGTATTCACCAAACTGATTCCCATAGAGGCTGTACAAGTCTGCAGTCCCACCAGCAGTGGAGAAGGGTTCCCTTTTCCCCACATCCTCGCCAGCAAGTGTTGGTGGTATTATGTATGTGGGCCATCCTTACTGGAGTTAGGTGGTACCTCATTGTTGTCTTCATTTGGATTTCCCTTATTGCCAGGGAACTTGAGCATTTTTTCATATGCTTGTTTGCCATTTGGGTTTGTTCTTTTGTGAAATGTCTGCCCATTTCCTGTGCCCATTTCTTGAGCAGTTTGTTTGTTCTGGTGTTTTGGTTTCTCTGGAGATCTTTGTATATTCTGGAAATCAGCCCTCTATCACCTATGTAGTGTGCAAAGATCTTCTCCCATTCTGTAGGCTGTTTTTTTACTTTGTTGATTGTTTCCCTTGCTGTACAGAAGCTTCTTAGTTTGATGAGGTCCCAATTGTTTATTTTGGTCTCAATTTCTACTGCATTTGGAGTCCTTTTTAGGAAGTCAGGGCCTACTCCTAAGTGTTGCAGTGTGTTTCCAACATTTTCTTCCAAAAGTTTGAAGGTTTCTGGATGTAGGTTTAGATCTTTTATCCATTTAGATTTGATCTTAGTGTATGGTGAGAGATGTGGGTCTATCTTTTTGTTTCGGCAGGCTATCAACCAGTTGTCCCAACAGCATTTTTTGAACAGACCTTCCCATTTGCTTGGATTATTGTCTTTTTGTCAAAGATTAATTGACTGTATCTGTGTGGGTTTCCATCTGTTGTTTCTATTCTGTTCCACTGATCTTCCTCTCTATCTTTGTGCCAGTACCAGGCTGTTTTGATAACCACTGCCCAATAGTATGTCCATAGATCCAGTACTGTGATTCCCCCTGATAAGTTCCTGTTCTTCAGAGTGGTTCTGGCTATTCGTGGTTTTTTGTGTTTTCAGATGAATCTGTGTATCATTTTTCCCAGTTCAATGAAGAATGCTGTGGGTAGTTTGATTGGGATTGCATTGAATGTATATATTACTTTTGGTAGTATAGATATTTTGATGATATTGATTTTACCTATCTAGGGGCATGGGATGTTGTTCCATCTTTCGAGGTCTTCTTCTATTTGTTTTTTGAGTGTCTTGTAATTTTCTTCATAAAGGTCTTCTACACTTTTGGTTAAATTTATTCCTAAATATTTCATGCTTTTCTCTATTATTTTGAATGGTAGCTTGTTGGTTAGATCTTCTTCCATCTTGCAGCCGTTTGTATACACTATGGCTGTTGATTTTTGTTCATTTATCTTGTATCCTGCCACTCTGCCAAATTCTCGTATGAGTTCTAGGAGTTTTTGTATTGAGTTTTTTGGTTCTTCTATGTAAAGAATCATGTCGTCTGCGAATAGTGAAAGCTTGACTTCTTCATTTCCAATTTGGATTCCTTTGATTTCTTTGTCTTGTCTTATGGCTTCTGCAAGTACCTCTAGGACTATATTGAATAGCAGTGGTGATAGTGGGCAGCCTTGTCTTGTTCCAGATCTCAGTGGGAAGGGATCCAGTTTTTCTCCATTTAGTATAATGCTGGCATATGGGTTTTTCATATATTGCTTTAATTATATTGTGGATTGTTCCTTCTATCCCCACCCTGGTTAGGGTTTTGAACATGAAGTGGTGTTGAATTTTGTCGAAGGCTTTATCTGCATCTATTGACACTACGATATGTTTTTTGTTTCTCAGTTTTTGAATGTGATGTATCACATTTATGGATTTCCTTATGTTGAACCATCCCTGTATTCCCTGGATGAACCCTACTTGGTCTGGATGGATGATCTGTCTGATTTTTTTTTTCTTTTTGTATTCTACCGGCTAGGATTTTGTTGAGAATCTTAGTGTCAACATTCATCAGGGAGATCGGTCTGTAGTTTTCCTTCTCTGTTAAGTCTCTATTCGGTTTGGGGATTAAGGTGATATTGGCTTCATAAAATGAGTTTGGAAGAGTTGCTTCTTTTTCCATTGTTTTGAAGAGCTTGTAAAGGATTGGGTGTCCCTACCTACAGGACACAACTCTCAGACCCTGAGGGTGGACTGGGAATGCCAGGCTGCTAGCCCCGGGATGCTGGCCCAAGAAACACACGGACACTCGTACTTGGTGGAAAAGAGTGCCTCTCTATTTTTACTCCTCATATATATACCTTCTTCTCTAGGGGAGGTGGGGAAGGGGAGGGGTTTCCTGGGAGTAATTATCTTCACTGAATCAGGGAAGGAACTAATCAGCTATATTGAAACAGGGGAGAACTAATTATCTAAACAGGAACAAGGGTGGAGGTTTTATTCTGCTTGCTCTACAGAGGATGTTTTGGCCTAATATCCTGCTTGCTGTAGCCCTGTTTGCAGGCTTTTGCAATGCAACAGGCTGTCAGGTAGGCCAAGTCTAAGGCCCATAAGTCTGTGGCTCCTAACAATTGGGGTTAGCTCTGGTGGAATGTTTTGTAGAATTCTGCGGTAAAACCATCTGGGCCTGAGCTTTTTTTTGTTGGGAGCTCTTTATTCACTGATTTTATCTCTGATTCGGTAATGGGCTTATTCAGGTCTTCTGTTGCTTCTGCGGAGAGTTTTGGTAAGTGGTGGGAGTGTAGGAATCTTTCCATTTCCAAGTGGTTATCGGATTTGTTGGCGTATAGTTCTTCGTAATAATTTCTAATTTCTAATGGTAGTAGTGTCTGTTGTTATGTTGCCTTTTCATCTTTAATGCTGCTAATTCTTGCTTTGTCTTGTTTTTTCTTTGTCAGTCGGGCCAGTGGGGTATCTATTTTGTTTATCCTCTCAAAGAACCAGCTTTTTGATTCATTTGTTTTCTGAATGGTTTTTTAATTTCTTTCTGATTTAGTTCTTGTCTTGTTTTAACAATTTTGTTTCCTCTTGTTTGTCGGGTCCTTCTGCTGTTGCTGTTCGAGTTCCTGGAGGTGTGTGCTTAATTCCTGCGTTTGTTGCCTTTCTTGGGCTTTGACGTGAGCGCTAATTGCAATAAACTTACCACATAGCACTGCTTTGGCAGTGTCCCATAAGTTTTGGACTTTTGTATCTGGGTTTTCATTAGTTTCCATAAATTTTTTGATCTCATCTTTAATTTCTTCTCTGACCCAATGTTCGTTTAATAGCATATTGTTCAGCCTCCAGAAGTTTACATGTTTCCTGGGACATTTTGAGTTGTTGATTTCCAGTTTCACTCCATGATGGTCTGAGAAAGTACATGGTATGAGTCTGATATTTTTGTAGTTAGTTAAACTTGCTTTGTGTCCTATTATGTGGTCTATCCTGGAGAAGGTGCCATGCACTGCTGAGAAGAAGGTGTAGTCTGTGGCCTTAGGATGAAATATTCTATAGATGTCTACAAGGTCCAGTTGTTCTATTGTTTGTGTGAGGTCTGTGGCTTCTCTGTTGAGCTTTTGCTGCGTTGATCTATCTATTGGTGTTAGTGGGGTATTCAGATCTCCCAGAATTATCGTATGTTCATCTATGTCTCCCTTTAAGTCCAAAAGTAGTTGTTTCACGTAGCTGGGTGCGTCTGGGCTAGGAGCATAAATGTTAAGAATGGCGATTGGTTCTTGTTGGATCCTCCCTTTCAAGAAAACGTACCGCCCTTCCCAGTCCTTTCTGACGTTCGTTACTTTGAAGTCCATATCATCTGAGAATAGGACTGCCACACCAGCCCTTTTTTCTTGTCCATTGGCATGGAATATTTATTTCCACCCTTCCACTTTTAGTTTCTTGAAGTTTCTTCTGGTTAGATGTGTTTCTTGCAAGCAGCATATATAGCTGGGTCCTGATTTTTAACCCAGTCTGCTAATCAGTGCCTTTTCAGTGATGAATTTAAGCCATTTGTGTTGAGGGTTAATATTGAGAATTTATAACTTTGCCGTGCCATATGCCTGTGTTTTTGAGGTTGTTGGTAATTGATTCTCGTTTCTGTGGATGGACTTTATTGAGATCTCCCAGATTGCCATCCTTGCTTATGGCTTGCTTCCTTTTCTCTGGGAGTAGCACATTTCGTAGAGCTGGTTTTGTGTTGGCATATTCTTCTAATTTCTCCTTGCTGTGGAAGTATCTAGTTTCATTCTCAAATACAAATGAAATCTTTGCTGGGTAGAGTATTCTTGGTTGACAGTTGTTCTCTTTCAGTACTTGAAAGATTTTGTTCCACTCCCTTCTTGCCTGGAGCGTCTGTTCTGAGAAGTCGGCAGTGATTCTGATGGTCCTGCCCCTAAATGTAAGCTTCTCTTTGGTTCGTGCTAACCTTAGGATTCTTTCTTTGTATTCATTCGAGGATAATTTGATTACCACGTGTCTTGGAGAGGATCATTTTGGGTCAGCCCTGTGGGGAGTCCTCTGGCATTCCTGAATTTGGATTGGGTTCATGTTCCAGGTATTTTGGAAGTTCTCCTGCATAATTTCCTCAAGTACTGGTTGTATGCCTGTCTCTCTTTCCACTCCTTCTGGGAGCCCCATGATTCTGATATTTGACTTCTTGATGTTGTCGTTCATCTCCTGGATCGTCTTGGTCGCCTTGCATAGTTGTGACTCTAGTTGGTTAATAATCTGCCTGCTTTCATTCTGGGAATCTTCCAATTCGGATATCCTGTCTTCTGCTGCTGTAATTCTGTTGGCTAAGCTCTCAACTTTGTGCTTCAAGTCTAGGATCTTGTTTTTGAGTAATTTTGTTTCTGTGATTATGTGGTTTTCGAAATCTTTGAGCTCGTCCCATCATTTTTCATTGTCTCTGAAGAGATTTATAATTATTTTTCTGAACTCCTTATCAGAGACGTCTTCAATTTCTTCATCTGTAATCTCTGTGATCGACCAGGCTTTATGGTGACTTTTTGGGGTGGCGTTAGCTGTTTCTACGTCGCTAGTTCTCTTAGTCCGTCCCATTTCTGAGGTTCAAGGTGTTGCTGGATTCTCACCCTTAACCTCTGCTGCCTCCTAGTGGGTGGCCTGAGGCCTTGCTGACCTAGGTTTTCCTTCTGGGCCAGGGAGTTATTGTTTTTGTTTCTGTTCTGGGCTACAGGTTTCAGTGCGGTATTTGGTCACAGTGTAGTTCCAACCCATGCACCTTGGCGCCTGGGTCTCGTTTCTTCGTTTTTTATTTTTTTAAGATTTATTCATTTTATTACAGCCAGATATACACAGAGGAGGAGAGACAGAGAGGAAGATCCGATGATTCACTCCCCTAGTGAGCCTCAATGGCCAGTACTCGCCGATCCAAAGCCGGGAACCTCGAATCTCTTCCGGGTCTCCCACACGGATACAGTGTCCCAATGCATTGGGCCGTCCTCAACTGCTTTCCCAGGCCACAAGCAGGGAGCTGGATGGGAAGTGGAGCTGCCGGGATTAGAACCGGCGCCCATATGGGATCCCGGGGCTTTCAAGGCGAGGACTTTAGCAGCTAGGCCATGCCACCGGGCCCCTGTTTTTTGTTTGTTTGGTTGGTTGGTTTGGTTGGTTTTGCTTTGTTTTTTTGTCTGAGGCGAGGGATCTGGCAGCCCCGCTCTGCAGCCTCTTTCCCCTGGAATGGGTTGGCCCTGAATTCAGACTAGCTGTGATCCCGGGGATTTTACCCTTGTTGCAGCAGCCGCAGGTTACTGCGCCTCAGGGTCCTAGCACCTGCCTGCAACTGTGGTGTTTTGTCATGAGGGAGTGTGTGTTGTGTAACCGTCTCTGTCTTTGCCTGGGTTTCCCAAGGTTATTAATATCGCCACCATTGCTAGGGGTTTCAGCACTCCTGTAGTTTCTAGCTGCCACTGGAGGGGCTTTGTGCAAAGATTTCCTGCAGTTGCCTGTATTTACTACGGTTAAAATTCCCGCCGGCCTTTCCCCTGCTGGGTTCGTAACTCACCCTTTTCGAGCCACCCCGAGCCGCCCTGAGCTGCCAGGTGCTGCCTTGGTTTTTTTGTTGTTGTTGTTTTTGGTTGGTTCTCCAGGTTGGGTGAATCTTGTTGATTCCGCAGTGTCCTGGGAGGTTTGCCCGCCTGCTTATACTATTTTTAGCTGCACTTGCTCCTTCTTCTGGCACTTTTTGGCCCTCTCTCTCTGCCTTCCCCCTTACATCAACACTCCATGGTCGGCCATTTTTCTTCAGCCGAGGTAAGAAACATTTTAAAAGATTTTATTAATATTGAAGAATTACAGAGAGGGTATTTCAGAGAGAGAAAAAAATATTTCATCAATTGGTTGATTCCCAAGTAGCTTCAATCAAGGTTTGAAGCCAGAAGGCAGAGGTTTACTGGATGTACTATTTGTGTTGCACGGACCCAAGCACTTAGGCTGCTTTTCTTTGCTTCACCAGACACATTTTACAGAACTGGATTTGAATTGAAGAAGCCAAGACTTGAACTAATGTTTCAATAGGTTTCTGGCAATGCCTCATAGCACAGACAAATTTAATTCTTTTGTCATAGTGACAATGACAAAAGAAGGAATGGAATGGGAATAAAGAAATATATGTCCCCCCTATAGAATTTAACAGCCAGTGTCTGACTTTCACTACCTGTCCTGGGTGAGGGACCACTATGCCCTAGTGTAGTAGGCTGGAGTGCCTGTGGTTACCAAATGCATGTGAGTTCATACAATTTTTTAGCTTTGTGAAATCCCACAAAATCTACTGAATCAACAGAATATTGGTGCACTGTCCTGTATTAAAGACTAATATTTCAAGAGGATATTAGATCATAACCCACTTTATATAGAACATGTCATATGTATTCCCTCATGTATGTACCTGGTACTGTGAAGAACAGTGGAAGACTCTCTTGTTGCTGATAATAGTTGCTGTGCATGTGAAACCATTTTTAAAGGGTATACACATTGGTAGCACTTGCTAAATTTCCCAATGTGTGACCATTCATGTGGATTTTACAGCATCACCATTAAAGCAGTTTCCCCTTTTTCTGATTTTCTTCCCCTGCTCTGCCATCTCAGATTCACTGTAGTGAACATTAACAAAGATTCAAGACCTCATGTTTTGGAGTCAGTATATGACAGGGAAGCCAAGTTATAGACAGGTGTGTTCTGAGGATCACTGGCCTCTGTGATTTTGGTTGAGATGGTTGAAAGTCAGAGTAAAGAAAATTGGTGCTTTACGACTGACCATCTTGAAAAGAGTGAACATGCCTGGTGCTGTGTTTACAAGGTGAGTATCAGCAATTGTAATGTAAGAGAAGGCATGGCTTGGGAAAGAATCCTTGAGTGTTAGCGAAGGGAAGACATGCACAGTCATATTTTCCCAAGTTCAAATCAGCTAGATTGTCTTAAGAAAATATTTGCATTACTGAAAGTAGCTCACAGCCAGCAAAACCTTCAAACACATCTTTAATTTTGTAGAAATGTGGATGTTGATACCTCATTTTGAGCAGTTTTCTCCCTGTTTACATATTAAAATATGAGGCAGTACCCCTGAACATGAACATCACAAATAAAAAGTAATACGATGTGAAGGCAGATTTAAGATGGGTCATGGCCTAAATAGGCTATGGGTTATAGAAACAGAAAGTAAAGCCAAAAATTGAAAGCAAACTCCAGGAATAATGACACCACAGACTCTCAAGTGACACCCTGATATTGTTGGAATCAGTTAAGAAACAACTTGTCCTCAAAACAAAGAAAAATTACTTTCACCAGGTTGGTCACAGAACAAGAATCCTCACTATGTGAGTGAATGAAACTCCTTAGGATATTTCCAGCCTGAATCTCTCAGTACCCCTGTCATTTGGGGGGATTTTTCAGGGACTCATTCCAAGACTGGGACTTTGAAGACTTCAGGGTCTATATCAAGTGCTTGTGACTTCTTGCAGGAGTTGTGGTAACGAGGAAGGAGAGAATGAGTTCTTCTGTTAGTCACTGTCTACATGTTACATCCCTGGATTAACTATTCTGATATCTGAGCAGGTGTCCCCTCCATATAAACTATCACCGCTGTGACCTGATTCTTTCTTGATGTTACAGATATGGGACCTCTACACATGGCCTTTTTAAGAAGGTGGACATTCCTTGGCCAACACCTCTGCCTTTCCTGGGAACTATCATGGGTTATCGTAAAGTGAGTGTCATTTGAACTGTTGCTTTTTCTTCCCATATTTGCATAGACTGTTGAATATTATGAGATGAAGTTCTCCTTAGGGAAGAAGTTTTGAACTTATCCACTTTCTCACAGATGTGTGGATCGCTTCCAGGTGATGGAGAAGTCTATTCTGATCTCAAAAGCCTCATGTTTGCCTCTGTAAAGGAGGGCATTTTGGGTCTGAGGCGGTGGCTTCACAGCTAATGTGCTCAACTTGAATGTGCTGACATCCCTTAGGGGCACAGGTTTTAATTCTGGCACCGCCACTTCCCATCCAACTCCCTGTTTGTGCCCTGGGAAAGCAGTCAAGTGTGGCCAAAAGCTTGGGACCCTGCACACACATGGTAGACCCAAAAGAGCTCCAGGCTCCTAGTGTTGGTTTGGCACAACTCTGGATATTGTGGTCACTTGGGGAGTGAATCATCGGATAGATTTTCCTCTCTGTCTCCTTTGCTCTCTGTATGTATCTGGCTGTGCAAGAAAAATAAATAAATAGATAGATAGATGTTCTGAAAGGGAACTTCTGTGTTTCATCAGCACTCAATGTTCAGCTGAGACTTGTTCACACTGTGTGAGCATCATAAAGGTAACTTGGAATTTTCTTTGGCATTTTCACATGAACATACAACTGAGCTTGGAATTTGGAGCAATGCAGCGTGTGGACTGCATGTCGACTCGTGAAGCTGTGTGCTCTAGATTCCATGTTCATGATTGTAGCACAGATCTTAATAACATTTGCCCCCTTCCCAATGCATGGCTTTGAAACTTTCGTTTATTAAGCGCTTAACTATTTACAACCAGAATATTAGACATATGTTATGTATTTATTTGAAAACAAAAAGTTGGGGGAGAGGAGAAACAGCTTTGATGTGCTTGTGTACTCTGCAAATGCCTGCAATATCCATGACTACTCTGGGTTAGAAGCTGAGATGTTCGTCCGAACCCATCCCTTCCAAGGGATGTTACTTGGGGCATCACTGATGCAGCCTAGGATATGTAACGTAGAAATTTAAAGTGAGGAGGCAGGTCCAGATAAGGGACACAGATACTCAAATATGAGAGAGGGGTGACTTAGCTACTATGCTGGAATGCTTGTCCCTGTGCACTTATCAATTGCTGGGTCGGGGTAAAATGAAGTAGCCTAGCTGTTAAAGTCCTTGCCTTGTATGTGCTGGGATCCTGTATGGGTGCCAGTGGTAAACCTTGTAGCCCCACTTCCCATCCAGCTCCTTGCTTGTGGCCTTCAAGAGCAGTTGAGGATTGCCCAAAGCCTTGGGATCCTGCACCCATGCAGGAGATCCAGAAGATGCACTTGGCTTTGGATTGGCTCATCTCAGGCCACTGCGGTTACTTGGGGAGTTACTCATCAGATGGAAGTTTCTTCCTCTCTATCTCTCCTCCTCTCTGTATATCTCACTTTGTAATAAAAATAAACATATCTTTAAAAAATAATATGCTGGATCCTGTGTGTAGAGGCAATATCTGTTCCTCTCACCCATATTGTGATCCAAAACTGGTAGGTGGTTCACATGCATTCTTTCACCAATGCACTTTCCTACTCAAGAAAATAACAAAGAGTGACCAAAATCTTTGAAAACAAAAGAAAATGGCTGGTGTCTTTAGTATCTTAAATCTGTCAGAAGTCTAGAAATTTCATGATATCTGGAAAAGTGAATGGATGGATCCTTGTGAACCTCATAGCTCTCCTAAGTCTCAGTTTACTCATGTGTCCATGGAGGAAGATATTTGCTGGGTTAAGAGATTTTTGTAGAACACAGAGGCCCAGGAAAATTCACACTGACAAGGTTTATGTAATATCTGTAGTCAAGGTTAAGCCACTGGGTTTCCACAGTATTCCGGGCAAACTTAAGAGTGCCTTTGAGTTCTCCACTAAAAATGTCTTCTTTTTCTCCCAGGTGTCTCTACATAGGAGTTTCTAGATAATTAAATGATAACAATATTAAGCTATTTGCAATTGCATTTTGTTAATTTGCTTCAATTGGAGATCACACTTGCTGTGTTTACAAAAATAATCACATTCCATTTCATTTCCCTTCACAGGGCATGTGGCATTTTGACATGAAATGTTATAGAAACTATGGAAATATGTGGGGGTGAGTATTTGGAAAGCTTCCTCATTCTGGTGAGGGACTCACTGTTTTGGGGACAACCTTAGCTCAGAGCATTTTGGTGTTAGGTTGTCCAGGGTAAAGTTGTAGAGGCTTGTTTTACCAAGGACCGTATATACCCCAGGTTTTGGTGTCTGAATTTGGTGTCAATGTTGTAGGTCATCACCTTTATCAGATGTTGTGACCCAAGGGCCCAAGTCTGAACAGGTCATGGCTGTTGCATATTTTGACTGCCTTTGGGTCCTTAACTGAGTACAATAAATTTTTCCTGGATGTTCTAATATGTCTTTGTACCTGTGTGATAGCATATCTTCTGTGTGTTGATTCCTTTCAATTAAAAAAATCTAAAGTCTGTTATCATTGTGTTTCTGAAAGAAGGATTATGTTTCAAGCTGGCATGATGGTATAGATGGTTATTCCTTCAGCTGTTAGTGCTGGCATTGTATATGGACACCAGTTTGTGTCTAGATGCTGCACTTGTGTTCCAATACTCTGCTGACTGCGTGGGCAACCAATGTAGAGTGGCTCAAGAACTTGGGATACTGCCCACACATGAGAAAAGTGCAAAATGTTCCTGATCTTGTGTTTGCTTCAGCTCAATTCTGGCCATTGTGACCATTTGGGGAGTAAATCAGAAGATAGAAAACTTTCCTTTTGTATCATTTCTTCTCTCTTTGTAAAATATGCCTTTTTTTTTTTAAAGATTTATTCATTTTATTACAGCCAGATATACACAGAGGAGAGACACAGAGGAAGATCTTCCGTCCGATGATTCACTCCCCAAGTGAGCCGCAACGGGCCGATGCGCCGATCCGAAGCCGGGAACCTGGAACCTCTTCCGGATCTCCCACGCGGGTGCAGTGTCCCAATGCATTGGGCCGTCCTCGACTGCTTTCCCAGGCCACAAGCAGGGAGCTGGATGGGAAGTGGAGCTGCCGGGATTAGAAACGGCGCCCATATGGGATCCCGGGGCTTTCAAGGCGAGGACTCTAGCCACTAGGCCACGCCGCCGGGCCCAAATATGCCTTTAAAAAAACAAATGAGTGAACAGAATTCTTGAGAAAAGAGGGAAGGACTGAGAAGTACTTGTAAATATGTTGAATATAAATCATATGTATGTAACATATATATGTATATATGCATATATTACTCTCTGCAAGTATATGATTATTTTTTGTTTTCAAACATTGAAACCAAGACATGTTAGTAAAGGTACACATATATATTTCTTTGCTTTTTTTCCTCCTGAATCTAGAGAGTATATACAGGGTTATTTAAACTACTTGGTCCTCTCTTAAGTTGATACATTTGGTGATATATGGGGCAATCTTGTTCATTTCTAGCCTTCATTCAGCAGAAAGCATTATAACAGATATGCTTGTAATCTATGGGCAAATGTGACAATACTTTGCCTCCTTCTACATTTTTTTTTAAATTTTAGATCTTTTCTGATTAAGCTTTTAGAGCTGGTCCATGGACTTCTGTGGTAACACAACCTACAAAAGCATTGTGATCTGATGGGAGATCATGCACTGGATCTCCTTTCACTCAATGCTAAATGCCCATTGCATGATTCAGTAATTGTCAGTCTTAGATGATTCACTTGCCTTTGTATTTCACTTGCTTAACACATTAATATAAAATGAAAGGCACACAGAGAGAAGAGGAGCTCTGTCATTCATTGGTTTATGCCAGTAATGCCAGGAAATGCTAGGATTTGTCTGTTTGTGGGTATGGGTGGTAGGTGGGAGGAGCCAGGAATGTATTCCAGATCTCCCATGGGGGTGACAGGAAACAAACAACCTGTGTGATCACCCTCTGCACCTCATGATCTTCTTTGGCATAATATGGAATCTGGGGTTGGATTGTCAATTTGAACTCAGCCAACAGAATGTAGAATATGTTGACTGACTGCAATGGACACTAGTAGGGAAATGCTCACTCCCTTATTTGACTTCATGCAAGGTTCCAACCACAAAACACTCTTGTCTTCATAAAAGTAAGATAACTCAAGAAAAGAAAAATGCAATTTTCTATTTTTCAATTTTCTATTTTTCTTCCTGTTCTTTATTTTTGTTTTTTTTTTTAAATTTAAGGGTATGTATAGTAGCTGTGTAAGAGAGATTATTATATCCAGATATGAACATGCAATGTAGTATGCATTTCTACTTCCAAACCACAGATGGACTTCCAATGAAATAATTACATTTATATTAATAATGGTGGCTGGACTCTCTGCTGTTGTCTATACCTACAACGTCAAGATACCAAATAGCAGAATGATGGATTTTTGGCTGTTTATGAAGGACTATACTGTAGTAACACAGGGGAAGGGAAATCCCAGCGTGTATGGAACTATATCATAAAATAAATTCAGAAATTAAAAAGACATGAAATACAGGAGATTACAAAAAAGTTTGTAGAAAATGTATGTGGTGAACAAACTGCATATTTTCCAGTTTAACTTTAATTCAGCTTATCTTTTACTTAGTGTAATTTGAAATTCTCTTCTCTTTTAATTTCTTTGAACCTAAATCTAAGAAACGTTCTAATATTCTTTCAAAATATTTAGTGATTATATTTTCATAATCATAATGACAGAGAGAAACGGGTTTTTCACCTGAGGATTCACTCCCTGTGTGGCCAAATAGCTCTGTGGGACTAGCCAAGGCCAGGAGCCAGGATGTTTATCCAGTCTTCAACATGGGTTTCAGAGCTGCTAACACATGGGCCATCTTCTGCTCCTTTCCCAGGCTGCTACGTGAGACCTGATTCTAATGTTGAGCAGCTTTTCAGGTGATGACTTTCAAGTGCTATGCCACCATGCCAACTCTCTAGCATTATTTCTATATGTATGAACTTTATGATGATCTATTTCGTCTTTAGATGTATCTTCCTTTTCTTGAGTTATCTTACTTTCATGACGACAAGAGTATTTTTGTGGTTGGAATCTTGCTGTATATCCTACTCTAACTTGAACCAGGAAGGGATGTTGCTGTTCGTTTTAGAAAAGGCCTCTATGAAACATTACTTCAGGATCAAAGTGTGGTTTGTGGGCTTGACTGTGGCTACTGAATAAGGCTTGTTGTGCTTAAACATTTCTGTTTTATTCCATAAGATTGTTTGATGGTCAGCAGCCTGTGCTGGTCATCACTGATCAAGACATGATAAAAACAGTGCTGGTGAAATAATGCTATTCTGTCTTCACAAACCGGTGGGTAGGCACTGGCTTATTATTCAAGTTTAAGTATTAATAGTTAAGCACCCACTAATAAATATTAGATATTTACAAAATAATCAGGGAAGTTTCATGAGTACTTCATTTTGTTTTTCTTGGTGACATTGTTGTGCAACTACAAAATTAGTGTATTTCTCCAATGTCAGGTAAACAATAAACTTTATTCAGGTTTTATGTTTCAATTCTCTCTTTTCTTTCTCTTTTTCCTTCTTTCTGTATATGTGTATGTGTATGTTCCTGAAGTGAACAACATGGTTCAGATGTGTAGACATGTGTAACTAGCAGTAGAAACAAGATCAGAACTCTTTCATCACCAAAAAACTCCCTCTTACTATTTTGTTGGAGCCATTACATGTATCTTATCCCTTACTTTTAACAGATATCTTCTAAGATTTTATAACTTGCAACTTAAAAGTGGCCAATTTCTTAATATTGCTATTTGTTGATTATGTTTTTGATACCAAATCTGAAAATCCTTTTGCCTAGCACTTCTGTGTTTTAAGATTTTATGACTATGCAATATGCATATAAAATATTTTGATGTAACATTTATGTCAGGTATAAGGTTTAGACTACTGTTAATTTTTGGACTATGTGCTGCCCAATTGTTTCAACACTCCTTCACTCACTCCACTGAATCAATTCATCACCTGTGAAAATCAGGAGTGATTGTGTGGGTCTAGGTTTCATCATCTGTTCTGTTGAACTTATCACTCTGTCTAATCCTCCAGTAATACCATAGTGTGTTGGTTATGGTAGCTCTATAATAAGCCTTAACATGTAGAGTGAATTCTCCCACTTTATTTGTCAGGACTGGCTTAGCTGTTCTTGTTCTCTTACTTTCCATACAAATTTAGGATAGTTCCTTTTTGTCTGCAGGAAAGTGCAGATGAACTGTTAGTCCGTGTCCTCATAATTGGGAGTTGTCAGTCTATAACCATGACGATAGTGTGCCTCTCCATTGTGTTAGGTTACTTGGATTCTTTTCATTATCATATTATTATCTATCTGCCTATCTATCTATACACACATATATATAATCTATCTATCTATAAATATTAAACTTTCTGCCTAAATTGTTTATTTTATTAGTAGTGATTGCAATTATATCTATATTATATCTTCATACGTTTTTACATGAGAGTGATTTCTGTACATTGAACTTGTATTCTAACTGATGGGACTGGTAACATATTGGGTTTCTCCATCACATTGTATATTGACTGAAAGTCTTCCTTTTCTTTTTTGTAAAACATGTTTTTAAAGATTTATTTTTTTTATTGGACAGTCAGATATATAGAGAGGGCGAGAGACAGAGTGGAAGATTTCTTTTTTTTTCTTTTTTTTTAAAGTTTTATTCATTTTATTACAGCCAGATATACACAGAGGAGGAGAGACAGAGAGGAAGATCTTCCATCCAATGATTCACTCCCCAAGTGAGCCGCAACGGGCCGATGCGTGCCTATCTGAAGCTGGGAACCTGGAACCTCTTCCGGGTCTCCCACGCGGGTGCAGTGTCCCAATGCATTGGGCCATCCTCAACTGCTTTCCCAGGCCAAAAGCAGGGAGCTGGATGGGAAGTGGAGCTGCCAGGATTAGAACCAGCTCCCATATGGGATCCCGGGGCTTTCAAGGTGAGGACTTTAGCAGCTAGGCCATGCCACCGGGCCCCAGAGTGGAAGATTTCCTGCACTATGATTCACTCCCCAAGTGGTTGCCAACAGCTGGAGCCAAGCCAGTCTGAAATAAGGGGTCTGGATCCTCTACTGGGTCTTCCTGGAGGGTGCAGGGTCCAACATCTTGGGGCCATCCTTGAATGCTTTCTAAGGCCACAAGCAGTGAGCTGAATGGGAATCAGTGCTGTCAAGATTAGAACTGGTGTCCATAAGGCATCCCGGTGCCTGCGAGGTGATGACTTCTATCACCTCCCCCACTTTTTTTAATCATGTTGAAGAAATTTGGGTCCGGTGCAAGTGGTCTAGCAGCTAAACTCCTTGCCTTACACGTGCCAGGATCCCATATGGGCGCCAGTTCATAACTCAGCAGCCCTGCTTCCCATCCAGCCCCCTGCTTGTGGCTTGGCAAAACAGTTGAGGATGGCCCAAATCCTGGGACACTGCACCCACATGGAAGACCCAGAAGCGTTGCTGGCTTCAAATCGGCTCAGCTCCTGCTGAGGTCTCTTGGGGAGTAATTCATTGGACAAAAGATCTTCTCTGGTCTCTTCTCTATATATCTGACTTTGCAATAAAAAAAATTTAAAAAATCAAGTTGAGGAAATGTACCTGTATTTATGCATTTTACCTTTTTTTCATGTATAAATGATGGATAGGGTGTCAGAATTGCAATGAGAGCTTTAGCATTCAGTGCCACATGCTGGCCTCACAATAGGGTTCTAATCTCAGAGGTATTATCTACGTTAAAAAAATTATCATACGAAATTGTCAGCTTTTTGTTACATATAAAACATTTTTTTCATTCTACTGTATGATATTTCAATAAATAAATGTACAATCAACTGGTCACATATCTTAACATTTTCAGTCAAAATTTTGTAAAGGATTTTTTATGTACATATGCCAGAAGTCTGTCACTGAAAGGGGTGGTGTAGCAGAGAAAGAATGAGAGAGAGGGTGAAAGAGATCAAGACCGAGATGTAGAGAGTGAGTGTCCACCCATTGGTTCACTCCCAAATTACTGGAATGGCCAGAGCTTGGTCCATTTGAAGCTAAAAACAAGGAAGGGACCTGGATCATAAGTAGAGCAGTAGGTGCCCTTATGGGGTACCACTGACACTATTTATTCTATTTTCTTATATTTTATTTAAGCCAGGGCCTATGAGTTCTTCTTTTCCAGTGTCCACTTAATGCAAAATACATTGTTGTGAAATATAGATGTGCCGTTCTACTATCAGTTCCTAAATCTTATTACTACACAGTGTTACGGTGCCTGCCTTTCAACATCATTCTATGTTTTCTCCTGCAGTCCTTCAAAGCCTGCAATAATCTCTCGTTTGTGTTCAGAGGGGATTGTAAAAATGTAAACATGGGAGAAATATTCGGTGTTTGTTTTTCTGTGTAAGGTTTATAGGGCTTATTGAAATAAGCTCATGTTCCATTCATTGTGCTGCAAATAACAGGACTTCAGAGTTCAGATCTTTCTTTGATATTATTATTTCATTTTTTGGAGTGGATATATACCTCAAAATGGAACAGCTAAACCTAAATAAAGTGTGTTTCTATTTTTTAAGGAAAATTTTCTCCTTTTATCAGTTGTTCATATGCATGTGTGTATAAACTGAGACAGAAAGACAAAAAAAAAATGGTTGGAAGACACATAAATCTGGCTGTCCACCAGTAATCTACTTCTAGTCTGCTCCAATCTAGAGAATGCTCTAGGTTCCTATTTCTGCTTTGTGTCTTCGAAGGACAGTTTCTCTGATATATGCAACATTGATTTTTACACCAAAATGGAAGATAAATGCCTCAGACCACAGCACATCTACACTGAAGCTAGGCATCTGGAAAATTATTTATTGAGCACATAATCTTAGTAGGCCTACTGACTACTACTAAATACCTTTGAAATGACTGATGTGTGTGTAACAAATATTTACAACAGTGATGATTGTCACAACTTATGCAGGACAAAGAGCTTTTATTTGAATTCTAGTCTTTTGGACCAATGGGATTTATGAAAACCACCATCGCCAATTGTAAGGATGAAGACTGGAATAGACTTAGAGCACTGCTATCTCCAGCCTTCACTAGTGGAAAACTCAGAGAGGTAATAAATTAGTGTCTGTTTAATTAGAAACTTAACTGAATCTGGGAACAATTGGAAAGAAAATCCTAGTCCAGTTGAAGGGGAAATTCACTGGGCCCAAGGTTGTTTTAAATGACCTCTTGTGTTTATAACATAGGAGAGAATGACATTTTAAAAATGTTGGTGAGCTACCTCTGCTTTGGTAATCCAATCCTTTTGACTTGAATATTTGCTTTTACAGTGATTTATGTGGTATATATTTAGACATTATATCACTTCTGCTTACATTAGAAAACCATTTCCTTTTGTGACTTGGATCTCTGAATCTCACTGTGGCTGGTGTTGTGTGTGTGTACTTAGATGTTACCCATCATTTCCCATTATGGAGATGTGCTGGTGAAAAACCTGAGTCAGGAAGCAGAGAAAGGCAAGCCTGTCAACTTGAAAAGAGTAAGTAGTAATGTATTTGTGGGGATTCAGGTCTCTTTCAGTGCATGGCATGGAGTTGAAATTTCCCTTCTAGAATCCCTACAGTGAACATTCTGGAATCCCTACAGTAAGCATACAGAAGTGGTTATGTTGTGTTACAACTCCAATGGTTCAATCAGAGATGGTCAGATACAACTTGAAGGAGCTTATGGACAGACTAGGCCTTCTTTGAATAAAACATGTAATAGAATTATCAGCTTTACTGTCACTTGGCTATTTGAAACACAAAATTCATGTGTAGAAAGAAGGAACATGATTGTGTCATTTTCTTGGAATGAATGGAATGAGGCTGGGGGAGTAGGGGAAGAATTTGGTACATTTTGAGAAGCATGATCTATTCCAGAAGAGTGCCAGTGTCTGTGGAGGGGCAACTGAAATGCATTAATGTTATTGCTGAGGATATTAGAAAAATGGTAAATGTTGAAGTATATCTTTCACTTCAAAATTTTAGAATCTGTGGAGAGATAAATCCTGCAGAAACCTTTGGGGAATGGCAACAAAATAATTTATTATCTAAACTAGGATATTTAATTCTGTATGAATATTTATTTGCCATGCTGAGAGGCCTAGAGTGAGCTATATTCTGTCATCTGATGTTAAATATTTGCAACATCTATGGATTAGTCAAGCTTTTATCAAGAGTTAGGGATTCAATCTAGTCTCACCTGGGAGTGGAATGATGCAAGACCATGAGCTGCTACTTGGTGTCTCCAAAAATATGCACTATAAGAAGCTGGGATTTATTAGTGGAGCTGATATTTACACAGAGGTCTTACACATGGAATAGAGCACCCAGACTTTGTAAACTACACATTCCTGGAGAAGCAGAGAGCATATCACATAGTTAAGAATTCTTGCTAACAGTAAGTTTTAGGGAGTGATATTTTTATATTTAACCATGGTTGTCCTCGGATTTACCTTTTAAAGGAAATTTGACCCTCATGGCCACCTCAGATTCTGGAGATGAAACAAAGAATAAATTTTAGAGCTTTGTCAATGGATGGATGGATGGAGGGATGATTGTCTTGTAATTCAGATCAGAGTGTTTCCCAATAGTTTCTGGGGTGAGGCAAACCTGGATGAATGTCACCTTCTTGAGCCCCATGAAAAGAGTGATTTATTCCACTTTGTGCTGCGAAAACTTAAAGTCTTCCATACTAGTTACATCCACATACAGCACATACTTCCATAATCTGTACTTATATTATGTAATTCCGTAATCTGTGTGATTATGGTCTTTACCTCTGCTTCAGCATAGATGCATGTCTAATTTTCCTAGAGTTCCTACAACCCCTAGGACAAAGACAACTGCATCTTCCACCCCTGATATATGTGAGTGTGAGTGACATAGTCTGATGATCTAGCTGATATTCTTGCTTTAAAAAGATTTTTGTATCTCAATGGGAGAGAGAGAAAGAGAGAGATATCTTCCATTTGCTGATTCAGAATAGGCAGTTCTGAACTCATGAAAGTCACCCCTGTTTGACAGGTTGCCAAGCTTTTAAACTCCATCTTCTGCATCCCCAGGCGTGTTAACATAAAGCTAGATCAGAAGTGTGGTTCACTGGAATTGAGTCAGAATTCTGACAGGTGATATGTGCTTGCTAAACTTGATCCACTGAGCCTCACGCCTGCCCCAGGATGTGGTCATGGACATGTACGTCTGCCTGCCTGTTGTGTCTGACAATGTGCTTTCCCTGTATTTTGTGCTGCATGTGTCGCTAAAGAAGGGCAAGTAAGTGCTGGTTTTAATTTTCCTTGTGTCCCTCTGCACAGAATTATTGGGGCCTACAGCATGGATGTGATCACTGCCACATCATTTGGAGTGGACTTTGATTCCCTTGAAAACCCACAGGATCCCTTCTTGAAAAATGTCAGGAAGCTATTCAATCTTAATCTCTTTAGTCCTTTTCTTTTCCCAATAAGTAAGTACTATATCATTTCCTCTCTTTTTAAAATATGTCTTTGAGAACTGATAAACAGCATTGCACCTGCTTAAGATGTACAGTTAAACCATCAATGTTGCCAATTTCAGGATTTTTTGATGTCAATTCAGTAATCCTGTTCCTTCTCTCATCTCTCCATGTGCCCGTACCATTAATCTTTCTATCTCCATGCACTGGCTTTTTCTTAAACTGTGTACAAATGAAATTGTGTGATACATATTCCTTTGTGATTGGCTTCTTTCAATCATTGTTAGGCTCTCAATGTTCTGCTATTTGATATGTGTGTGTCATAACATCATTTTTAAGTAGCAGCAAGTAACATACCATTATATTACTTTCAATATTTTGTTTATCAGTGGATTTATTGGATTGTTGCTTTGGCTTGAAAATGGTGCTCATTCTTTGAAGTGTGTGCTAAATTTGTGCTTTAATATCCATTTCAATCTTTTGACTATATACTCAGTAGTAGAATTAGTGGCAATAATTCTATATTTAACTAATTCAGTAACTTTTAAGTGTTTTCACACAATAACTGTACAATTTTGCTTTTCACCTGGAATAATTACATTAACCATCATTCAGCATTTTTTTGCCATATTTCAATAGCTCTCTATTCAATCTCTAGTGCCATACTCTGAATTATTTTTTCTGTATTATTGAATTGCAAGGGTTATTTATATTGTTGATAAAAGTTTCTTTACAGATGAATGGTTTGTAAGATTTTCTCTTGTTCTCTGGGTATCTTTTTTCTCTCCAGTTTCTGTGTTATTGCAAATTATTTCTTGTTTGCTTATTCCAGTTTTATTAATCTCTAATTAATTTTTAATCTTCACATCCAATTCCATAGGCTCTTGGATGTTCTTTATCCCCTTTTCAAACTCCCACCTCTCTGATTTCCCCCTATATTATGGGAATAGTATGGCCATTAGTAAATAATCATAAATCCAATGTTCTTCTATTTAAGTGTATCCTGACATTGCAGATATGGCCAATGGCAGAGAATCTGCATGCTATTGGTTTTCCTGTTCTGTGGGTATCTTTTACCTCTCTAAAAAGTTACTGTGTAAGTGCAAATGATCAATTTTTGATGATGTACACACATTTTGTGTATTTTGTGTATTTTCCTTTTATTGCTTGTGATTTGGGTATCAAGCCTAGGAATCCATTGCCAAATATGAAGTTGTCAGCTCAACCCTCTTGGCTTTTTTGCTAGAATTGTATAGTTTTATATCAGCTGCATAGTATCACAATGCGTTTTAGGGCTCTAAACCTTTATTTTTATTGATTTCAGAGGCAGAATTGTAGAGATGGTGAGTGAGGCTGGGTGCAGAAGTGGGAGTGAGAGTTTGAGAGAGAAATCTTCATCTCTGCTTTTGTTTATTTCCTAGCTTGCCTCAAGGAATGGGGGCGGGGCAAAGCCAGAACCGGGAGTCAGGCACTTCATCCAGGTCTTTACATGGTGCAGGGTCCTAACAACTTTTGCCATCTTCTGCTACATTTCCAGGGTACATTAGTAGGAAGCTGGATGGGAATTGGTGCAGTTAGGACTTGAACCAGCACCCGAATGGGCTGCTTCTGTTGCAGAAATTACTTAATTTCACACACGACAGTGCCAGACTCTGAAGTTAGCTTTATACAGAATGTTAAATAAAGACCCAACTGTTTTCTTTTTGTATGTGACAGTCCAATTGTACCAATGCTATTTTTGACTTTGAACATCCACCGTTCCACTACTCAAGTGGTCACAATAGCAGGATCTGAGCCCACCCAAAGGCAGGAGACAGGAGCCAGAAGCCAGGAGCCAGGAGCCAGGAGCTTCTTCCTTGGACTCCCACGAGAGGTAAAGTGTCCCAAGGCATTGGGCTACCTCGACTGCCTCCCCAGGCCACAAGCAAGCTCTGGATGGGAAGGGAAACAGTCGGGATATGAACTGATGACTATATGGGATCCTGCTTTATGGAAGGCAAGGATTTTAGCCACTAGGCCCTGGTTGAGTCATTTAATCTACAGCCAGATTATTGACCAGGTTGCCACTGCACAAACCTTGTAATATAATGTTATTATCAGAGTAATATTAGTCTCATAGTGTGGATCTTTGGAAGTTTCAATTCTTCCAAGTTTTTTTTTTTAATTAATTTTATTAGTTTATGATACAGTTCCATTACTTCTGGGATTTCTGCAGGCCCCAGTCTCCCAAGGATTAACTCCACAGCTTAGCTTGTTTCTCAGAGGGTGGCAGGATGAGCAATTTCGGCCTGATACATCTAGCCACTGGCTTAACCGCAAGTTCCTGCTTCCTATTTGTCAAGTTATCTGCCAAGGGATTGGATAAACACTGGGAGGAACTCAAAGGATTTAGGGTGGCCACTACTGGGAGGAACTCAAAGGATTTAGGGTGGCCACTTGAGGATTAGATAAACACTGGGAGGAGCTAGGCAGAGTATAAAAGAAACCCTGGAATTTCAATAAAGATCAATCTATCATCGATCAGCATTCGGTGTACTGCGTGTTGCCTTGTGTTGTCTCACTGTGTTGTAACCCTAGTCCCTCCGCTCGGCTTGGGGTACATGGCGACGCGGGCGTTGCCAACAGATTTCTCCTCCTGACTCCTAAATCACTTGCCCTCACTATTATCCCCTGCAGTATTATAATATCATAGTCCATGATAATCAGTCATAAGTCCATCATTCTGGTATTTAAGTGCATCCTGCCATTTCAGGATATGGAAAATGGCAGAGTCCAGCATTCCATTATCAGGATATATTGAGCAATTTCATTGGAGGTCTATCTGAGATTTGAAAGTGGAGTTATATATTGCATTGTATCTTTACACCTGGATATGATAGTTTCTATTACATAGTTATGAAACATGCCCTTGATGAAAAACCATAAGGCAAAATCAAGATCAGGCGGGAAAAATTTTGAAAAATAAGTTAAACAACAAGTTACTGAATGACCAAAGTGAAAGTGAAATAAATGTAAAAGGGAATAAAAACTTTGAGAACCAAAACAATCAAAATAACTCAAATAAATGAGCTAATAATGCACCTCAAGGATTATTAAAAATGAAAAAAGAACAGGAAGCAGGAAACGATAAAAATCACAGCCAAATAAATGGAATTGAAATAAAAAACTACACATTGCAATATAAATGAGCAGTTTTTATTTTTTATTTAAATTTTTGTACAAATTTTAGTTTTGGTAATATTTACATATTTGATCACAGTGAGAATTGTCAAGATCTAGAAGAAAGTGGTTAAGATTATTGTTTTCACATTTTCTTTTTCCTTCCTGTATCTGAGGGAAGGACAGAGATAAGGGGAGAAGCCACACAGAGCCTCCCGACCATCCCAGGGTCCCCATTGTGGAGCATTCTCCAAAGGTACTGATTAACTGGTATTGACAATTCACAGTTCTACATTGTTGCTGATCTTGCCACTCCAATCACGATGAAATCTCTCCAGACTTCACTGGCTGACATAGCCTACGTAGAGAATCTGCTAGCCTAGGTATTCACTGCCAACATTTTACTGGGTTGGTTGGTTGATTTATTCTCTCTTGCATCCTCTGTTATTGTCCCAGGTATTCTCTTCAGGCTTGAGTTTACTGCCATATCCTCAAGTGCATCTGGATATGCTGTCCACTGCTTTGTCTAAACACTGAATAGACCCAGCTCTGACACATGAATTCTGTGTTCAGAATATGAAACGTGAAATTCCCTCCATGGTTGGAGTTCTTATTTCAGCTGTGCAGTTGGGAGGATTCCCAAAGAAACTTCAAATGAGGGGAAAATCGGGAAGATGGTCGACCATAGAGAGCTGGTGTAGGGCAGAGTAGGGACAGAGGGGAACCGATCCAGCAGAGAAACAAACCAGGAGACACAGAATTGTGGGGATAGGTGTAGGGAGGTCACTGGAGTTCGCTGAAGTAAGAAGATCTACACAGCTTGGAGAGACAACCATAAAAAGGAAAAAAGAGGAGACAGCACACCGCAAGAATTTTGGTGAGTCGTGATCCCAGCCAGGGGGAAGGCAGCAGAATCTCAGCCGTTCCAGGGAGGACAAAAGCTGTTGGAAGGATAGGCGTTCACACCGACAGGGGCACCGACCACTGGAGTGCAGGAGACCCTAAAGGAGGCTACTGCATTGAACAAAGGGGGCATCAACCCACGAAGATAAGCAGTGCGGGTTGCCCAGAAACGTGCCTCCCAGCAGGTCAGCAGCTTTGAGGGAGTGCAGAGGGGACTGGAGTTGCGCTCTGGGACTGGGTTACAGTAATCCCCAACTCAGCTCCGAAAGGTTGGCTAGCTACAAGAGACGCCAGTGGAAACTGTTGCTGGGCTCAGCCTGAGCACTAGCAGTGGGGCAACACTCGGCAGAGCCTCCCTGGACAGAGGTGCAGGCTGGTGGGAGCACAGCTACATGACTCCCATGGCTCTGCTCCCAATGGCGGAACACCTTTGAGAAAGTGCAAAAAAAAAAAAAAAAAAGAGAGAGAAAAAGAAAAGCTTTGTAAAGGGGGCAGGGTAGGACTGTGAACTTGAGCAGATTCCCTGCTGTGCTCAACTCAGCAGGAGACCCCGAAGCAAATCCGGTTCTGCAGAACCACGGGGCAAGTTCTCCCAGTGGACAGAAGCTGGAGGCTGCTAAACAAAGCCTGCTGGCCTGGCAGCGGAGCCACTGTAGTACATCTCCCAGTGGGACAACTCTTTTCAGTGGGGATTCAAAGGAGAAGAACTTGAAGGATCTTTCCAACCCAGCCTAGGGTGTAGATTCCAAACCACAGGAGGCAGGGGCCCAGGACAGAGACCCCCACAGTGTGCAGCATGGGTCCCCAGCCCAAGAGGCAAGACGAGAATCTGTGGACCTGTGGCCTGAGGTGGCGCAGAGGCCCCTGTTACACGCGGCCATGGCCCCAGTCCCCACCCCGAGGCCAAGAGGCAAGACGAGACTCTGTGGACTTGTGGTCTGAGGTGGTACAGAGGCCCCAACTACACACGGCTCCCGCCCCAAGCCCAAGAGGCAGGATGTGGCTCTGTAGACCTGTGGCCTGAGGTGGCGCAGAGGCCCTGAGCCCAAGAGGCAAGAGGCGGCTCTGCAGACCTGTGGCCTGAGGTGGCGCAGAGACCCCAAGGCAAAGAGGCAAGACAAGACTTTGTGCACCTGTGGCCTGAGGTGGCAAAGGGGCCCCAGCTACACATGGCTCCTGCCCCAAGCCCAAGAGGCGGGACAAGGCTCTGTAGACCTGTGGTCTGAGGTGGCCCAGTGGCCCTGAGCTCAAGAGGCAAGACACAGCCCAGCACAGTCAACTAACCCGGACTTAGGCGTGGAGCAGTGTGTCTCCACATGGGTCAACGTCTTTGAGTGAGAGCTGCAGGGGGAAGGCCTGACACTAGGGCTGGGACATAGAGTCTCCTGACCCAGCTCGGGGCTGTGGTCCACAAACTGTGAGCAACAAGCAGCTGGAGTCTCAGGCAGAACCCCCTGCTGTGCTTAGCTAGAGCCCCAGAGTCAGGGGCACCACCCAACAGATATCCTGAACCAGGAAGAAACACAGGCAAGCAGGGCCACCGCAGTGTGCTTCCCAACAGGGGAATACATCTATGATGGTATAGTTGGGTGTGGAACAGCAAGCTCTATATCTACCCAGAGCAAAGAGAAGAAGCCCAAGGATACAAACTATATCATTTACACCCTATCCACATTGGCACACATAGGACAACACCCAACCAGCTAGCTACAACGGGAACAAGTGGCAGAGCTATAAACCCAGGTGCAAACGAAGCCAATCAACCCATCTCACCATCATGTGCTGTCCCCAATAGAGTAATAAGAAGTATACTTAGGCCAACACTCCAAAAAGCAGTTGCTGGGTCACACTTCCTATACGCTACAGCACCGAGAGCAACGGCACTGGACAAGCAAGTCAGAGGCTAAAATCCCAAAATGGCAAGAAACAACAACACAATGAGGAGAAGTCTCAGAAAAGGTGATGACTCAGAAGAAAGATCAAGCATTTCCCCCCAAAACAAACAAAAACTAATCTCAATACCTGAGATGCAAGATGATGACATAGAGGAATTACCAGAGAAGGAATTTAAGAAACTAGTGATGAGATTCATCAGAGACTGCGAGAAGCGCTGGGAAGAGTCCAAAGAATTCGAAAAGCATGTAATTGCAGAAACAAATCAAGTCAAAAAGGGAATCCTCGAAATAGAACACAAAATTGAAAGCCTAACCAACAGAATGAACACAGCAGAGGACAGAATATCAGAATTGGAAAACATTCAGAATGAGAGGCAGCAGTTCATCAAAGAGTTGGAGAAAAATCTGGAGAAAGCCAATAGGTCCATACAGGAAATGAAAGACAACCTCAAAAAATCAAATATTAGAATAATAGGCCTTCCAGAGGGAGTGGAACAGGAGATAGGCTAGCTACGGGTGCTGAATGAGATAATACAGGAGAACTTCCAGAATACCAAAAATATAAATCCAGCACAAATCCAGGAAGGTCAGAGAACCCCCAATAGATTCGACCCAAAGCGATCCTCATCCAGACATGTGGTCCTCAAACTGCCTTCAAGCAAATACAACGAAACAATTCTAAGACAAGTAAGAAAAAAGGACAACATTGCTTTCAGAGGAAGGCAAATCAGAATCACAGCAGATCTCTCAGAAGAAACACTCCAGGCAAGAACAGATTGGGTAAAACCTTTCAAATACTGAAACAAAACAACTGCCAACCAAGAATAATGTACCCAGCAAAACTCTCATTTGTATTTGAGAATGAAATTAAATATTTCAACAGCAAAGAGAAACTTGAAGAATACACCAGCACGAAACCAGCTCTAGACAACCTCCTCAGGAAGGTGCTAAACCAAAGAGAAAAAATGAAAACCAAAATCAAAGATGGCAAATGGGAAGACCTCCCCACCGAAACCCATACAAGGAAAGTCAACCAATCAGAAACTCTAATAGTCGCAAATACACAGTTCAACACTTACACACATTCATGGAAGCCCAAAATCACACCCTCTCAATATTATCTCTAAACACAAATGGCCTAAACTCACCATTCAAAAGGCACAGATTAATAGACTGGCTCCTGAAACAGAACTCAACAAACTGTTGCCTACAAGAGACACATCTAAGCAGAAAAGCCTCTAAGAAACTGAAAGTAAAGGAATGGAAAAAGATATTTCATGCCAATGGACAAGAAAAAAAGGCTGGGGTAGCTATTCTAATTTCAGATGATATAACTTCAAGCTGACAGGCATCATAAAAGACAGGGAAGTTCATTATATATTGGTGAAGGGACTGATACATCAGGAAGTAATTACAATCGTGAACATATATGCACCTAATTCCAATGCACCTAGCTACGTGAAGCAATTACTTACAGACTTAAGAGGAGACATTGATATGCACACAATAATAGTAGGTGATCTTAACACCCCGCTAACAACAATAGACAGATCAGCAAAACAAAAACTCAACAAAGAAACAACAGAGCACATACAAACAATAGAACAACTTGGCTTGGCAGACATTTATAGAACTTTTTACCCTAAGGCCACAGATTATACACTTTTTTCAGCAGTACATGGAACCTTCTCCAGGACCGACCACATGATAGGACACAAAGAAAACCTAAATAACTTCAAAAAGAAAATAGGAATCATACCATGTACCCTTTCAGACCACCATGGAATGAAATTGGAAATCAGCAATTCAAAATGCCCCAGGAGAAACAGAAAATTTTGGAGGCTGAACAATATGCTATTGAATGAACAATGGATAAGAGAAGAAATTAAAGATGAGATCAAAAATTTATGGAAACCAATGAAAACTCTGACACAACATTCCAAAACTATTGGGACACTGCCAAAGCAGTGCAATGGGGTAAATTTATCGCAATTGGAGCCCATGTCAAGGCCCAAGAGAGGCGTCAAATACAGGAACTAAGCACACACCTCCAGGATTTGGAAAAACAGCAGCAGAAGAGCCCCCCACACAACAGGAAATAAGAAATCATCAAAACAAGGGAAGAAATTAATCAGATAGAAACAAACAAAAAAAACTATACACAAAATCAACGAATCAAAAAGCTGGTTTTTTGAAAAGATAAACAAAAAAGACACCCCGCTGGCCAGACTGACAAAGAAAAAACAAGAGAAAGCAAGAATTAACAGCATCAAAGATGAAAAAGGCAACATAACAACAGACACCACAACCATTAAGGACATAATTAGAAATTACTACAAAGCACTATACTCCAACAAATCAGAAGACCACCAAGAAACGGAAAAGTTCTTAGACTCACACCACCTGCCAAAACTTATCCCAGAGGCAACAAACGACCTGAACAAAACCCATAATTGAAGCAGAGATTGATTCAATGATTAAAGACCTCCCAACAAAGAAGACCCCAGGTCCAGATGGCTTCACCGCAGAATTCTACAAAACATTCCGAACAGAACTGACCCCAATCCTCTACAAACTCTTCAATACAATAGAAAAGCAAGCAACCCTTCCAAAATCATTCTACGAAGCCAACATTACCTTAATCACAAAACCAGACAAGGACCCAACTGAGAAGGAAAACTACAAAACTATTTCTCTGATGAACATCGACGCTAAGATTCTCAACAAAATCCTAGCAAATAGAATTCAAAAACACATCAGACAGATCATACATCCAGATCAAGTAGGATTCATCCCTGGAATGCAGGGATGGTTCAACCTCTGGAAATCCATCAATGTGATACACCACATCCAAAAATTGCAAAACAAGAACCACATGATAGTATCAATAGATGCAGAAAATGCTTTCAACAAAATCCAGCACAACTTCCTGCTAAAAACCCTAACTAAGGTAGGCATAGATGGAAAAATCCCCAACATAATCAATGCAATATATGAAAAACCCAGTGCCAGCATCATACTGAATGGAGAAAAACTGGAACCCTTCCCACCAGGAGGTCCGCTTTCTCCACTGTTGTTCAACATAGTTCTAGAGGTACTCGCTTACGCTATAAGACAAGAAAAATAAATCAGTGGAATCCAAAAGGGAATTGAGAATGTCAAGCTCTTACTATATGCAGATGACATGATTCTTTATATAGAAGACCCAAGAGACTCAATGCAGAGACTGCTAGAACTTATACGAGAGTTTGGTAGAGTGGCAGGATACAAAATCAATGAACAAAATTCAACAGCCATAGTGTATGCAAATAGCCCAAAGATGTAAACAGACCTAACCAGAAAGATACTGTTTAAAATAACAGAGAAATGTATGAAGTATCTGGGAATAAACCTAACCAAAATTGTAGGAGACCTATTAAAGAAAACTACAAACTACTTAAAAAAGAAATTGAACAAGACCTCAAAAGATGGAATAGCATCCCATGCTCCTGGATAGGTAAAATCAAGATCATTAAAATGTCTATACTGCCAAAAGCAATATATACATTCAACGCAATCCCAATCAATTTACCCAAAACATTCTTCACAGATCTGGAAACAAGGATTCAAAGGTTCATTTGGAAACACAAAAAACCACGAATAGCTAGAACCATTCTCAAGAACAGGAAGTTAACAGGGGAAAAACGATTCCAGACCTCCGGACATACTATAGGGCAGTGGTTATCAAAACAGCCTGGTACTGGAAAAAAAATAGAGAAGAAGATCAATGGAGCAGAATAAAAACACAAGATGGGAACCCACACAAATACAGTCAAATAATCTTTTACAAAAAGACAAGCGACAACCCCGGCAAATGGGAAGGTCTGTTCAATAAATTCTGTTGGGACAACTCTCTGATAGCCTGCAGAAACAAAAGGATAGATCCACATATCTCACCATACAGCAAGATCAAACCCAAATGGATAACAGATCTATACCTACATTAAGAAACCTTCAAACGTTTGGAAGAAAATGTCGGAAATGCTCTACAAGATCTAGGGGTAGGCCCTCACTTCCTAAGAAGGACACCAAAAGCATTAGCAATCAAAACCAGAATAAACAAATGTGACCTCATCAAATTAAGAAGCTTCTGTACAGCAAGAGAAACAATCAACAAAGTAAAAAAGCAACCCACAGAATGGGAGATCTTCGCACACGACATAGGTGATAGAGGGCTGATCTCCAGAATATACAAAGAGCTACAAAGCAACCAAAATGTCAAAACAAACAAGCCACTGAAGAAATGGACACGGGAAATGGGCAAAAACTTTGCAAAGGAACAAACCCAAATGGCAAATAAACATGAAAAAATGCTCAAGTTCTCTGGCAATAAGGGAAATCCAAATTAAAACATCAATGAGGTACCACCTAACGCCAGTAAGACTGGCCCACATGAATAAAAGCACCAACAACACTTGTTGGTGAGATTGTGGGGAAAAGGGAACCCTACTCCACTGCTGGTGGGGCTGCAGGTTGGTACACCCTCTATGGAAATCAGTATGGAGAATATTCAAACAACTCAAAATCAACATACCATATGACCCAGCAATAGCACTCCTAGGAATATATCCAAAAAACTTATTTTACGAGAAACCAACTTGCACTCCTATGTTCATAGCAGCACAATCAATAATTGCAAAAACATGGAAACAACCAAAATGCCCATCAGCAGAGGATTGGATAAGAAAGCTATGGTTCATCTACTCCATGGAATACTACTCAGCTATTAAAGAAAAAACAAAATGCAGTTCTTTGTGGCCAAATGGGTCCAACTGGAAACCATCGTGCTAAGGGAAATGAACCAATCCCAAAAGGTTAGATACCACATGTTTGCCTTAATTTAAGATGATATGTTGCTAAGCATAACATGTTATGTTATGGATGTTATGTCATTTGCCGTATATAAACTAAAATTGAACCGTGAATGGGGATCCACAGAAAGTGGTTAAGGAATCACATTTATTTTTTTTTGCTAACTTTTTAAAAAGTATTTATTATTTCTAATTCATTAATTACATTGTATTATGTGACACAGTTTGATAGGTAATTGGGTTCTCCCCACCCCTCCCCAAACACTCCCAGCATGGTGGAGTCCTCCACCTTGTTGCATAACCACAGCTCAAGTTCAGTTGAGATTCCCCCATTGCAAGCGTATACCAAACATAGAGTCCAGCATGTTATTGTCCAGTCAGGTTCAACGGCTTCTTAGGTATACCCTTTCTGGTCTGAAGACAGAGCCAGCAGAGTATCATCCCAGTCAATTAAAAGCTCCAACATACCATCAGCAAAAATTTACATCATTATGGAATTAATTGACATAGTAATGAGTAGCCAATATGGTAAAAGTAAATGCGAGTTCCTAGCCACCTTATGTGACCACCTCACTTACATTTCAATTTTAGTTTATATACAACATATAACATCCATAACATAACATGTTATACATAACATAAGGCAAACATGTGGTATCTAACCTTTTGGGATTGACTCATTTCCCTTAGCATGATGGTTTCCAGTTTGGCGCATTTGGCCACAAAGAACTGCATTTTGTTTTTTCTTTAATAGCTGAGTAGTATTCCATGGAGTAGATGAACCATAGCTTTCTTATCCAATCCTCTGTTGATGGGCATTTTGGTTGTTTCCATGTTTTTGCTCTTATTGATTGTGCTGCTATGAACATAGGAATGCATGTTGGTTTCTCGTAAAACAAGTTTTTTGGATATATTCCTAGGAGTGCTATTGCTGGATCATACGATATGTTGATTTTGAGTTGTTTGAATATTCTCCATACTGATTTCCATAGAGGGTGTACCAACCTGCAGCCCCACCAGCAGTGGAGTAGGGTTCCCTTTTCCCCACAATCTCGCCAACAAGTGTTGTTGGTGCTTTTATTCATGTGGGCCAGTCTTACTGGCGTTAGGTGGTACCTCATTGATGTTTTAATTTGGATTTCCCTTATTGCCAGAGAACTTGAGCATTTTTTCATGTTTATTTGCCATTTGGGTTTGTTCCTTTGCAAAGTTTTTGCCCATTTCCCGTGCCCATTTCTTGAGTGGCTTGTTTATTTTGACATTTTGGTTGTTTTGTAGCTCTTTGTATATTCTGGAAATTAGCCCTCTATCACCTATGTCGTGTGCATGAAGAACTTCTCCCATTCTGTGGGTTGCTTTTTACTTTGTTGATTGTTTCTCTTGCTGTGCAGAAGCTTCTTAATTTGATGAGGTCCCATTTGTTTATTTTGGTCTCGATTTCTACTGCATTTGGAGTCTTTGTTAGGAAGTGAGGGCCTACCCCTAGATCTTGTAGAGCATTTCCGACATTTTCTTCCAAACGTTTGAACGTTTCTGGATGTAGGTTTAGATCTGTTATCCATTTGGGTCTGATCTTAGTGTATGGTGAGATATGTGGATCTATCTTTTTGTTTCTGCAGGCTATCAGAGAGTTGTCCCAACAGAATTTATCGAACAGACCTTCCCATTTGCTTGTGTTGTCGTTTGTCTTTTTGTCAAAGATTATTTGACTGTGTCTGTGTGGGTTTCCTTCTGGTGTTTCTATTCTGCTCCATTGATCTTTCTCTCTATCTTTTTGCCAGTACCAGGCTGTTTTGATAACCACTGCCCTATAGTATGTCCGGAGGTCTGGAACCGTTTTTCCCCCTGCTAACTTCCTGTTCTTGAGAATGGTTCTGGCTATTCGTGCTTTTTGTGTTTCCAAATGAACCTTTGGATCATTGTTTCCAGTTCCATGAAAAATGTTTTGGGCAATTTGATTGGGATTGCGTTGAATGTATATATTGCTTTTGGCAGTATAGACATTTTAATGATCTTGATTTTACCTATCCAGGAGCATGGGATGTTACTCCATCTTTCTAGGTCTTGTTCAATTTCTTTTTTCAGTAGTTTGTAGTTTTCTTCAAAAGGTCTCTTACATTTTTGGTTAGATTTATTCCTAGATATTTCATACTTTCCTCTGTTATTTTGAATGCATACACTATGGCTGTTGATTTTTGTTCATGAATTTTGTACCCTGCCAGTCTACCAAGTTCTCGTATAAGTTCTAGCAGTCTCTGCATTTAGTCGTTTGGGTCTTCTACATAAAGAATCATATCATCTGCATATAGTGAGAGCTTGACTTCTTCGTTTCCAATTTGGATTCCTCTGATTTCTTTTTCTTGTCTTATGGCCTGAGCAAGTACCTCTAGGACTATGTTGAACAGCAAAGGAGAAAGTGGACATCCCTGTCTTGTTCCAGATCTCAGTGGGAAGGGTTCCAGTTTTTCTCCATTCAGTATGATGCTGGCACTGGGTTTTTCATATATTGCTTTAATTATGTTGTGGATTTTTCCATCTATGGCTACCTTAGTTAGGGTTTTTAGTAGGAAGTGGTGTTGGATTTTGTCGAAAGCTTTTTCTGCATCTATTGATACTATCATGTGGTTCTTGTTTTTCAGTTTTTGGATGTGGTGTATCACATTAATGGATTTCCGGGGGTTGAACCATCCCTGCATTCCAGGGATGAATCCTACTTGATCTGGATGAATGATCTGTCTGATGTGTTTTTGAGTTCTGTTGGCTAGGATTTTCTTGAGAATCTTAGCATCAATGTCATCAAAGAGATAAGTCTATAGTATTCCTTCTCTGTTAGTTCTCTGTCTGGTTCTGTGATTAAGGCAATGTTGGCTTCGTAGAATGATTTTGGAAGGGTTGCTTGCTTTTCTATTGTTTTGAAGAGTTTGTAGAGGATTGTGGTCAGCTCTGTTCGGAATGTTTTGTAGAATTCTGCAGTGAAGCCGTCTGGGCCTGTGCTTTTCTTTGTTGGGAGGTCTTTAATCACTGATTCTATTTCTGCTTCAGTTATGGGTTTTGTTCAGGTCGTTTGTTGCCTCTGGCCTAAGTTTTGGCAGGAGGTGTGAGTCTAAGAACTTTTCCATTTCTTGGTGGTCTTCTGATTTGTTGGAGTATAGTGCTTTGTAGTAATTTCTAATTATGTCCTTAATGGTTGCGGTGTCAGTTGTTATGTTGCCTTTTTCATCTTTGATGCTGTTAATTCTTGCTTTCTCTTGTTTTTTCTTTGTCAGTCTGGCCAGCGGGGTGTCTATCTTGTTTATCTTCTCAAAAAACCAGCTTTTTTGATTCGTTGATTTTGTGTATAGTTTTTTTTTATTTCTATCTGATTAATTTCCTCCCTTGTTTTGATGATTTCCTGTTTCCTGTAATATGTGGGGCTCATCTTCTATTGTTTTTCCAAATCCTGGAGGTGTGTGCTTAGTTCCTCTATTTGATGCCTCTCTTGGGCCTTGACATGGGCTCCAATTGCGGTGAGTTTACCCCGTAGCACTGCTTTGGCAGTGTCCCACAAGTTTGGGAATGTTGTGCCAGAGTTTTCATTGGTTTCCATAAATTTTTTGGTCTCATCTTTAATTTCTTCTCTTATCCATTGTTCATTCAATAGCATATTGTTCAGCCTCCAAGATTTTCTGTTTCTCCTGGGGCATTTTGAATTGCTGATTTCCAATTTCATTCCATGGTGGTCTGAAGGGGTACATGGTATGATTCCTATTTTCTTTTTGAAGTTATTTAGGTTTTCTTCGTGTCCTATCATGTGGTCGCTCCTGGAGAAGGTGCCATGCACTGCTGAAAAAAGTGTATAATCTGTGGTCTTAGGATAAAAAATTCTATAAATATCTATCAAATCCAGTTGTTCTATTGTTTGTATGAGCTCTGTTGTTTCTTTGTTGAGTTTTTGTTTTGTTGATCTGTCTATTGTTGTTAGTGGGGTGTTAAGATCACCCACTTATTGTGTACATATCAATGTCTCCCCTTAAGTCCGTAAGTAATTGCTTCATGTAGCTAGGTGCGTTTGCATTTGGTGCATATATGTTCATAATGTTAATTACATCCTGATGGATCAGTCCCTTCACCTATATATAATGTCCTTTCCTGTCCTTTTTGATGTCTGTCAGATTGAAGTCCACATTATCTGAAATTAAGACAGCTACCCCAGTCTTTTTTTCTCGTCCATTGGCACAAAATATCTGTTTCCAACCTTTCACTTTCAGTTTCTTAGATTCTCTTCTGGTTAGATGTGTCTCTTTTAGGCAACACATAGTTGGGTGCTGTTGGTAATCCATTCTGTTAATCTCTGCCTTTTGATTGGTGAGTTTAGGCCATTGTGTTAAAAGTTAAAATTGAGAGGTTGTGATTTTGCCCTGCCATACTTGTTTTTGTGGGTGTTGATATCTGTGTAATTGCCCTTCCTCTTTTGGACTTTAGTGGGGAGACCTTCCTGTTTGCCATCTTTGCTTATGATTCACCTCCTTTTTTTCTGAATTTAGTGCATTTTGAAGGAGATTTTCTAGAGCTGGTTTTATGCTGGCATATTCTTCTAATTTCTCTGTGCTATGAAAGTATCTGATTTCGTTCTCAAATACGAATGAGATCTTTGCTGGGTACAATATTTTTGGTTGGCAGTGGTTCTGATTCAGGATTTGGAAGATCTTTGTCCATTCTCCTCTTGTTTGTAAGGTCTCTTCAGAGAAGTCAGCAATGATTCTGTTTGGTTTTCCCCAGTATGTGATCTTTTCTCTGCTTCGTACTTGTCTCAGGATTCTTTCTTTGTCTTCGTCGGAGTGGAACTTGAGCACCATATGTCTGGGTGAAGATCGCTTTGGGTCGTATCTGCTGGGAGTCCTCTGACCGTCCTGGATTTGGGCTGGGTTCATGTTCCAAGTGTTTTGAAAGTTTTCCTGTATAATTTCGTCGAGTACCATTTGCATTCCTAACTCTTTCTGCTCCTTCAGGAAGGCCAATAATCCTAATATTCAATTTTTTGAGGTTGTCTTTCATTTCCTGTATGGTCTTATTGGCTTTGTTCAGACTTGTCTCCAGCTGTTTAATGAGCTGGGTATGTTCGTTTTGTGTGTCTTCAGTTTCAGAGATCCTCTCTTCTGCTGTATTTATTGTGTTGGTTAGGCTCTCAATTTTGTGCTCTAAGTCAAGGATTTTACTTTTCATTTGTTGTATTTCTGAGGCTATGTGGTTCTTGAATTCCTTGAAGTCCTCCCAATTCTTCTCATTGTCTCTGACAGATTTTAACATTATTTTTTTGAATTCCTTGTCTGGTAGATCTTCCATATCTTCATCTCGCATCTCCGAAATAGACATTGGCTTTTGATCCTTTATTGGTGGGGTGTTGGCTCTCTCATCTGGATCATTACCTTTTCTGGTATTTCTTCCCCATTGTGTTAGTGTTTCTATTTTGAGAGACCTAGGCACCAGCGTGCTGAGGGGTCTCCAAGCACTATCCCGTAGAGATCAGAGTCTGCAGGCGTGGAGTAGCAGGGTGTGGGAATTTTCAAGGCACTTTTGGTGCGTTTCCAGAACACTAGACCTCAGGGTGCCACTTCCAGGGCCCAGCGGATTCAAAGCGCACTCTCAGCTCGTCCCCTACAGGTATGCTACCACAGGGTGTGGGGGAGTGAAGGCACTCTGTGCACACACCCTGTGCACAGGATCACTGAGCTCGGAGGATTCTAGGTGCTTTCTCGGTGTGTCCCAGTGCCAGGGACTGCAGGGCGTGGAGGTTCCAGGTGCTCTCTGGGAATGCCTCCTGCACGAGGGTCCGCAGTGCTCTCCTGGTGCGTCACCCAAGCAGGGGACTATAGGGCGTGGGGTGTTCCAGGTGCTCTCTGGAAGCACCTCCTGCACAGGCCCGCCCACCCCAGCGCTTGCAGGAGACCGACCGCCCCAGCGCTAGCACGGGACTGCCCAGAGGCATGCTCGGGGTCCTGTGGGACAGCACCACCCAGCTGAGTGTCAGACTGCAAAGGCACAGGGCAGTATTCAGTGTGCCTTTTGCCTTTCTCCTCAGTGCACAGGACCGCTGTGCATCACCTCCCAGACACAGTTTTGGCAGTTTCAAGGCACTCGCCCTGTGTCCCCAGATGCTGGATCTCGGGGGGGATGGGCGGGGAGATGAGCACCAAGGGTGTTCAGACTCGGTGCATGCCCATGGGTGCCAACTCCCGGAACCTCCGACCCAACACTGTCCCCACCCAACTCACTCAAACCTCAGGTTCTTGCAGTATGCCTCTTCCTCTGGTGGGAACCCTTGCCGCAGGTGCGTCTCCTGGCGACTGCATCCGGTGTAGGTCCTGGCGGGTCTCAATGGGACCTGGAGACTGCAGCGGGTGCAGGTCCTGGCGGGACTTGGCCACTAGGTTGGGCAGGTGCCAACGGGTCCTGATCACTTCGGGTCCTGACGGCCACAACGTCTACGGGTCCTGAGGTCTGCGGGTCAACTGCGGCTCTCAGCGGCTGCACTCAAAGGTGACTCAGCAGGTCAGGAGCGGAAAGCCGTCTTCCCTGCCCTTTGTTTTGTTTTGTTTTGTTTTGTTTTGTTTTGTTCTCCCCTGGTTGCTCTTCCGAGTTGTGTGGATTTTATTGGCTCCACACTGTCCTGGGAACTTCACGTTCTCCCTGTAGCTCTATGCTGCTCCACTTACGCTTTTGTCGCGTTCTAGCCCTCTCTGTCTGTGAGCACCCTCACAGCCTTCCTCCCATGTTGGCCATCTAGCCAGTCTCTCCAATTGCATTTATTTTTAACATGTTGACTGCTCAATACCATGTCAATTAATTCCATAATCATGTTAATTTTTGCAGATGGTATATTAGTGCTTTTATTTGACTGGGATGATACTCTGCTGTCTCTGCCCTCAGACCAGAGAGGGTCTACCCAATAAGTAGTTGGACTTGACTGGACTGTAAGATGTTGGACTCTATGCTTGGCATATACTTGCAAAGAGGGAATTTCAACTGAACTTGAACTATGGTTATGCAACAAGGTGGAGGAACCCACCATGGGGGGAGGGTGGGGGTAGAATCCCAGATTCTATGTAATTACAACACAATGTAATTAATGAATAAATTTAATAAGTAAAAAAAGAGAAAAAAGAAAACTATGGTTCATCTACTACATGGAATATTACTCAGCTATTAAAAAAAAAAAAAAAAACAAAATGCAGTTCTTTGTGGCCAAATGGGCCAAACTGGAAACCATAATGCTAAGGAAAATAAGCCAATCCCAAAAGGTCAGATACCACATGTTTGCGTTAATTTAAGAGGATATGATGTTATGTAAAACATGTTATTTTATGTATATTATGTTATATGTTGTTTATAAACTAAAACTGAATTGACAATGAGGTGATCACAGAAGATGGTTAAGAAATTGCAATTGTTTTTAACATACTGGTTACTCAATACTATAACTATTAGTTACACAACGAAGTTAACTGTTGCTGAGGGTATGTTGGAGCCTTTAATTGATCGGGTTGATAATCTGATGGTTCTGCCCTCGGACCGGACAGGGTCTCCCCAAGAATCTGAGGAACGAGACTGGACTATAAGCTGTTGGACTCTATGTTCAGTTTATGCTTGCAAAGAGGGACTCTCAACTGTACTTGATCAGTGGATATGCAACAAGGTGGAATATTCCACATGTGGGGAGGGCATGGGGAGGGGTGGGATGATTCCCAGTTCCAACAAAACTGTATCACATATTACAATGTAATCAATGAATAATAAAATAAAATATATATAAAAAAAGAAACTTCAAATGAGGTGATCTTAGACCTTATTCTTGTGTGTGTACTTCAATAAAGGTCTAGCAAATCTGTCACCCAAATCAGGCATCGCACATACTGTTAGTTACACTTGCTGGGTCAGTTGTCTAGATCCCTGTTTTCTGTGCAAGCTAATGGGCGTTGCAATTAAGTATGATCCTGCCCATCACACACCAGGACCTCAAGCCAACATGAGCCAACCTATGCTACAGCAAAGCCTGATCAACACTTACCATTCTGGATTATGTATGTACCTGTAGGTTCAGTCAACGTAACCTGGCTTGTCTTTGATCCATCTAACATGCAAAGCAACAGATATTGTTCCTTGGCCTAGCACAGCTAGCCCCAAGTCCCAAGTCTTAATGGTGATTGCTGGCACCTGGCCCTGTCAGTCTGCATTCATCCCTGGCTCATGCAAGCAGTAGGTATGTTATCCTAGCCCAGAGTGATCTGAACTCCATCCTGGTTTGTGCACTTGCCAGTTGCTGTTGTTTGCTTGGCCTGCCTGACCTGCCCCATTCTAAATCCAACTCATTCATGTGCCAATGGATGGAGGTATCCTGCCTACCCTGCCCAACATGCAGACCTGAACCATCTGCTCCTCAGTGGAAGCTAGAAGGGTAGGTGAGTTTCCCAGGTTCCCCCATTCTGGCCATTCCCAGACTGAGATCTCACATATGTCAATGGGTGCTTGCTACTTACATGGCACGGCCTATCTCATTTGTCCTGGCCTTTGTTTCAGTAGTTGTGGACCAACCCAGTGCATACCCTGTTTTAGGGTGCTCATGCAGGTGTTACAGCCTGATCCTGCCCCATTTCTTTCCAGTCCCAGCACCAGTGAATAAAGTTGAGTTACATGGTCACACCTAGCTCAGTCCATTTCCATCCCAACTCTCAATCTAACCAACAGGATTTGTAGTTCCATAAATTTGGGCCCACTTGTCTCACACAGAATCTACCGCCAGAACAGGTTCTCTTGCTTGCTAGTTGGTATCATGGCCAGGTCTGGTATGACCCATTCCCTGATCTGATACACATTTTCAGGTGCTAGGTACTGCCAGACAAGCCCCCCAGCCCTAGCTTGCATGTGTGTTGATGTAGTATGGTCAGCAATGTTCCATGCTAACAAGCCCAATACAGGACTCCCATGTGGGCTGGAATATCAGTCTGACCCATAAAGATCTTCATGCCTCTCCCCTCCAAACCCCCATGTCTCAGTCCCTTCACTTATCGGCAAGTACAGAGGACTTGTCATTGAGTGTCCCTCAGAATTAATTCCTTACCTACATGTGCTGTGCCCTTATCCATGGATGTTCCTAGGCAGTAGCTGATATCCATGAGATGCCAAAGCTTGCTGCTTTGTGGCCAGTGGCCAGTTCTCCCAACCATAGCCCCATATCCAGGAGAATAAGTTACCTGCTGTGCTGCTCAAACTTCTTTTTTTTTTTTAATTTAGTTTAAAAAATGATGATGCTTGTAAGTTGATTAAGGTAGAAAGGTTCCAGGATCAAGGAAATTGGGTGAAACCCTTGTGTCCACATTTTTCCCTTCTTTCTATATGGGTGAATAGTTAAAGATAAGGGGAGAAGTGACACCCAGCCTACAAACCACCTCAGCACTTGAAGATGGGACATGGCCACCCACTATCATCCTCAAGACCCTGAAGTGTAGCATGCCTCAAGGGTTCTGTTCAAATGGTTTCAAAAGTTTTGCAATGCTGTTGATTTTGCAGGTGCAAGCATGTGGATCTTTCTGAGGTCCACCTCTGATTTTCCATTGGCTCAGATATGTGCTGCCATGCTGCACTGGGAAAGATGAACAATTTGTTCTATCCTCTTTCCTCTGCTTTGGTACCAGGTATCCTCTGCAGGTTCCAATAATCTGACACTCCCTCCATGTGCTTCTGGGTATGCCATCCACTGCTCCATCAAAACCACTGAGGTGGTTCAATTGGGACAAATGCATTCCATTGACAGGCCACTGGTCCTGCCACTCTCCACATGGCTCGAGTTATGTGTCCAGCAGTTTAGTTCACGGATCGTCAAAGCAGTCTTGTCCAAAGTGATCTCAGACCTGACTCTTGTGAATACACCTACCTGTACAGGGTTCAGTTCATTCATTCACCCACATCAACCTACTTTCACACTGGCAATTGCAATTATTAGGTCAGATCTCTCTCCATCCTCATTTTTTGCTCAAGCCAATGGGTGCTGTGACTCATCTCAACCATGTCCTCCACACAGTCAGAACTCATGTACACCATTGGGAACTATACCCCAGACAGAGTGAACCCAATTACTTCCACTGAGCTGAACCCCAGCACTGGTTTCTGTGTCTGTCACCATGTGCAATGGATTGTCTTGGTGTGTCTTACCGTCCATTCAGCTCCTGCACACATAATTGGGCATTGAACCCTAACATATTCCAACCAACTCCACACTCCATTTCACACTCCTGCCAGTGGGTTCCACCACCTGTGAAGCCAGGCCTGCCTCCAGGCCTGCTTCTCATGAATGAGCCATTTTTTTAAAAGAAGTTGAACAAAGCAATGTTTTACCCAGAATAGCAAATAAAAGAGAGAAAACCAGGTAAAATTAGAGATGAAAAAGAAAAGATCCTAAGAAACTAGTCAGGTGATTTCTTCTTGTTGATTAGTTTATTTGATCACTCTGTGGAGTCCTTCTTCATTGCTTTAAACGTTGTTCATGTCAAAGTCTGTACTATCTGGTGTAAGAATGGCTATGTCAGCTTGTGATTTCCTTTTCAATATCCTGCAATGTCTTTTACATCCTTTTGCTTTCAGATTCTACATATCTTTGTTGGTGACATGTGTCTCCTGTAGGCAACAGATGAGTGGGTTTTTTTGTTTTTGAAACAGTCCATTAATCTATAATACCTGATTAATGAGTTTAAGCCATTTACCTTCAGAGATGCTATTGATAGTTAGTAATTTGGTCCTGTCATTTCATCAATGTTATACTTTATTTAGGTTTCTGTTGTCCTTTCACGGGGACATTCTCCATATTTTTGTTGGGTTTTATTGGCCACTATTCCTTTTCTTTGTCAAGAGAACATCTTTAAGTATCATTGGTAGTGCAGGTCTATAGAGGCAAATTCTTTGAGATTTTCTCTAATGTAAATTTTGTTTCTTTTACATTTTCAAATACAAAGAAAAGCTTTGCTTGGTAAGTTATTCTGGGCTGGCAATTATTTCCTTTTAGAATATGCAATATGTCACTCAATTCTCTATAAGTTAACTGACTTTTTTCAAGTGCATATTTGTGTTTAGCTGAAGTGAGCTTGACTATCATGTCATGGTAAAGATGGCTTTGGTAAAACACTCTGCCAGTCTTTATTTTTCCCCTTTTCTTTCTCCAAATTAAGATAGTTTTCATTTCTTATTTCACTGAACATATTTTTTAAATCCAGCTTATCTTTCTGTGCCTCTCGGGATGCCCATAATTCTTTTGTTTTGGCTTTTGATAGTGTCCCTTAATTCTTGAATACTTATGTTAGCTTGAATCATTTTCCAGCTTTTCGGTTGTCTCCCACTTTAGAAGGTAATGTCTTCCAATTCTGAGATTCTTTCTTCTTTGAGGCTTCCAATGAAATTTTAATTAGCTCCATTGTGTCTTTCATTTGTAATAAATGACTTGGATTTGCTTCAATGTTCATATTGGCTGTGTGACATGTTCTGTAAATGCCTTAAATCCTGTATGTGTTTCTCATTGTTGTTATGAAGCTTTGCAGAATGTTTTTAAAGTTACGTTTTAAGTTTTATTTTTGATGATGTTTACATAGTTGATTAGGGTGGGAAGGGTCAAGGGTTAGAGGAATGTAGGTGAGACCATTATTTCCACATTCTCATTTTTATTTTCTATTCTGGATAAACGAGGAAATAAGAAGAGAAGCCACACCCAGCTTTCCAATGACCTGCGTATTCTGGGATGGGGGATGTCCACAATGCCATCCAGGGTCCCTTATGTGGGACATTCTCTCAGGGTCCTGCTCAAGTGGTTTTGATAGTTCAATAGTTCTGAATTGCTGCCAATCTTGCCATTCAAAGCAAGATGGCATGCCTCTAGAACCCACTGGCTGGCAATAGATTAGAATCTCTGATAGTTGATCAATTTGTTCTGTCCTCTGTTTTCTGTTATGGTACCAGGTGTCCTCTGCAGGCTCCAACATACTGTCATATTCTCCATGTGCATCTGGTAATGCTGCTCACTACCTCATCTGAGGAGACCCAGCTCTGATATATGCACCCAATGTTCAGTCCATGAAGCCTGCAATTCCCCCATGTTTAGAGTTCTGAGTTCCCTGGTCAGTTAGGGGGATCCCCAAAGCAGAATCATCTGAAGTGATTCCCAAACCTGATACTTGTGTGTGTTTGCCAATTCAGGGTCTGGCACAGTCCATCACTCAAATCAGTTACAAGCACACTGGTGATTGTGTTTGTTGAGTCAGCTCTATCTTCAGCCTGGTTTCCTACCAATGAGTGTTGCAGCTCAGCCCAATCCTGCCCACCAAACATTCAGTGTTCACGCAAACCAATGGAAGAAGCAGCCTAACCAGAGCAACTCTCACTAATCTCCACTAGCCCTGCCCCTGGCCCTGGTTCCCGTCCTTGCCAGTATGTACATTCGACTGGACCAGTCCATTCCACATTCCATTCAGCTTTCATATATGTCAATGAGCATTGAAGCTTCATTCAACTGAACCAGCCCCACTATCCAAGCCACACAGACACTGGGGGTGCCACTCTCTGTCAAGCCATGCCTGCCCAAGTTCTGTTTTCTATGCCTACGAGTAAGAGTGGCAATCCAAGAGGCAGGTTCCCACGGGTTCCTTTCCATGCCCTCTCCCTCACCCAGATCTTGAATTCTCCAAATGTTTCTGCAGTTCAGCTTGACCCAATTTGCACCTGGTTCCAGCAAGTGCCAGCTGATGCTTCAGCAAAGTCCAACCAACCTGTACCCGCTCTGGCTTATGCATGTCCCAGTGGATACCATTAGCCCAGCCTGGCTTTCCCTGTAAACCAGTTCACATGCAATCCCATAGGTATTGTTTCCCTGCCACACCTGGACTGCCCCTCATCCCAAATCTCACACTAACTAATCGGAGTATTAGTCCCCCAGGAGAGTTCCCACAGTTCTTATTCTGTGAATACACTTCTAACTCCTGGTATTGTGTATGCTGTTTGGTCACAGCAGCCAAGTCTGGCATGGTCCCCTCTCATTGGCATTGGACTCTAGATGCTGTAGCCCTCTAGGTGCTGTAGCCTGGCTTGCCCTTCTCTACCCCTAGTTTCAGTTCTCACTGCAGGGGTGCTACAGCTACTTAGATCTCACACATGCCAGATGATGTAGAACAGCCCACATATGCCCCACATTATCTAATTCCTGACCTATTTCTCTTGTGTACTGGTTAGTGTTATGGGCCAGCTTGATATTACCCATCCACTATTCTGACACACACTGTCAGATACTGTGATCTAATCCTGCAAGGTAGGCCCCTATCATTTGTCTGGGCTTGTGTGTTGTGGTCAGCAGTATTTCATGCAAACAAGTCCAGCTCATGTCTCCCATTTGGGAGTACAGTGGCCTGACCCTTAAAGGTCTTCTTGTTTTTTCCCTCCATACCATGAGCTCTCAGTCCACTTGCTTACTCTCAAGTACAGTGTCCTTGTCTTTGGCCGTTCCTCAGTAATCATTTCTTGCAACAACACTTTATCTGAGCTATGCTCCATTCACCATATCTCCTTAGCGCTTTCCTTAATGAATCCACATTCCTTGTGCTCAGCTGGATTCTGCAACTCTGCATGTGTTCTCCAGCTCAGCATTTTGAACCCCAGTGAGTGGTGTGCTGGTTCAGAGCTCTGCTCACCCACCCAAGTCCCAAGCTCCTGCTACATGTGCTGCCCTGTTGCCTTTCCCCTTGACTTACACAAGATCCAAGCCTACTGATGTTCTCCAGGCCTGATCCACCATCACACCAGGGCATCATACTGTCCTCAGGCTCTGCCTTCCCTTCCCTTCCCCTCACCTGAGACTAAGTACATTGACACTTCCCCATGTTCACTTACCTGCTTAGATGTGGGCTCCAACGTTCCCACATGCCCATTGGTGCTATGCCCTCTGATCCTCCCCCTGCAAAAACCACATCCTTAGCCTCCCATGAGCTGATGCCCCCCTTCCCACATCCCTCCACAAGTTCAGCAAGGGAATGTGAGTTTTTAAAGTTCTTTATCCTCCCCCCCCATTTCCTCAATGAATTCTTTAGTTAACCCTGAGGTTGACAAAGGTTTTTGCTTCTTTTGGGGGCATGCACTAGTCATATTCAATCTCTCTCTCTCTCTCTCTCTCTCTCTCTCTTTCTCTCTCTCTCTCTCTTTTGTTCTTGGTCATTGCACTTCTGGTTCATAGACTCCTCTTATGCTGGTTTCTAAGCTTTGCCACCACAGGTCTGCAATTCATTTTACTGATTGTGCTCAGTGCCCTGTTCTTCATTTGCAGACACTTATTCCAAAACCTCCAGTGCATTTTAGTCCAGGGCTCTCATGCTAGTCTTCCACCACGGTGTCCATAGCCCAGCTCCTGTCTCAGCCCTTTCTACCCTCTGTGTTCCAGTACTGTGGACACACCATTGCCTATATATCCTTTCTCCCCCTCCCAGTTCAAGCAATGCCTGGGATTATAGTGATGCCAGTTGTCCCAAACCTCTGGGTTGTCAGCGATGCTGGTCTTGGGAGAACCTGCTTATTGTTACATCTGAAGACCACCCAGAATCATTTTGTGTGGTACCCACAGGATGCCAACTGGTACTATTTTCCCTTTGAGACCAGTGGGATGCATTGAGGCAGAAGCGAGTTCTCTTCTGGTTCAGTGCCTGTGCAGCTTGCAGCTGTTCCTTCAGCCCAAAAACATGTTCCTGAGTACACCAAGTGACATTTGATGTGGATGGAGGTCTGGGCATACAGGACGTTACGTCTGAAAGCCACCTGGATCTGTCTGGGGTGCAACCAGGCTACTGGTGGAGCTCCAATTGCTTATTTCCAATACCCCCCCCCCCCCGGTATCAGGTTACTACAACACTGCTCTGCTTTCTCTATAGCTTCTCCATATCCATGGCTCTCCAGGTGCTCCAATGTAGTAATGGCCTCTGTGTGGATGTGGTATCAATAAGTGCGCTAGAATTCTAAAGAAAGAGTGCTGAGGGAATGCTTCCTTATGCAGAACTGTGAGGATTTTTACTCTTCTGTTTGAGAAATTGTAATTGTGCCACATAAATTTTGCTTTTCATTATGGTATCTTTCTATTCTTTCTCCTATAGCACTCTTTCCTTTCCTCACCCCAATATATGAAGCTTTGAATATCACAATGTACCCCAGAGATGTTGTAGATATTTTGAAAACATCTGTTGAAAAGATTAAAGAGGATCGTCTCAAAGACAAGAAAAAGGTAGTGCGTGGGGATGTTATTTTTCTGCAGATTGTGGGGCTTTTAAACATATGATCATTATGAGGCATAGTATTGAGATGATGACTCAGGCCACTCCAGTCAGACCTCTGGTCTTGAGTGGGGTATCCTCAGAGAGCAGCTGCACTGCTGAGCTCCTGATGGACTTGTGACTTCTGGCTTGTGACTTGATCTTTCTCTTTCAGCACCGAGTATATTTTCTGCAACTGATGATTAACTCCCAGAATTCCAAAGAAATTGATTCCTACAAAGGTAATCAAGAATGGATGGGAAGCTCTGAGGGAGGGTTTGTTCCAAAATATGAAGACATCTTCCCGTTAGATGAGAAAATTCTGCAAAACTGCCAAAGAATGCATGTTCAGATGTTATCAGCGGTAGTCAAAGTGAATTCTTCAAGCCTGTGACATGACCAGGAGGATAAATATAGCATTTCATGCAGGAAAAAGAGTGAGTGGTTGGTGGATCACTGTTGTTGGTAGAACAGGGGCTTTGCTTTCTTGATCATTTCTGTGAGCAAAATGAAGGAAACAAATGTATTTACAGAGAACATGAAATAAACTATTTGCTATGGATCACATCCAACAAGGCTGACAGGCTTTCATTTTTAGTTTCTTCATTTCTCCATGTCTCCTATTGTCAGAGTCAAGAGTCTGCCCAGTGCATATGCTTATCATGGCCACTTTAAGTCTACCAATGTTTTTCCAACCATCTCACTAATTCAGGAGTGTTTAATTGTTGGCTTAGAGACTAGAATGTGCTGATGCTGTACATCTGTGTATCTTTTATCTATTTCCAATTTTTCTTTAGATCATCCAGCTTTATTTGAAATTTTAAAAATTCTTAATTTATCAAGATACAGTTCCTTAGGCTCAGGGATTTCCTCTTCTACACTCTTTTATCTCTCCCTCCTCCCCTTTTCCTTAACAGTTTTCTTCTATATTGTAGCATTAGCTTATTCCTTCAACAACACTCACAGGTCCATCTTTCTTATATTGAAGTGTATTGTAAAGTTACAGTTATAGACAATGGAAGAAAATTGTATTTCATTGTAAACTTGTATGTAAGAGTTTCATTGGGAGTCCATCTTTTATTCTGAGGTAAAGATGCATAAAGCAATGTATCTCCATTTCATGGTATACTTGCCTCTATTAAACAGTTCCTCTAGATAAATATATGTATATGGGTCTTTGCATATGTATTTTTTGATCTTGCATTTTTCTTTAAGAATGTCTTATAAATATCAGAGAGAGAATATGATTTTTTTGGGGGGGGGATCGACTTACTTCACTGAGCATAATGGCCTCTACTTGGGACCATTTTATTGCAAAGTATAGATTTTTTTTAGATTTATTTTATTTTTATTACAAAGTCAGATGTACTGAGAGGAGAGATAGAGAGGAAGTGGAGCTGCCAGGATTAGAACCAGCGGCCATATGGGATCAAGGCGAGGACCTTAGCCACTAGGCCATGCTGCCAAGCCCAAATTATAGATTTTTTAAGAGAAATATTTATTTGTATTGCCAAGTCAGATATACAAAAATGAAGATTTTGTGTCTGATGACTCATTTCCCAAGTGGCAACAAATACTGGAGGCGAGTCTTCCTAAAATAGGAGCCAGGAGCTTCCTCTGGGTCTCCTACGTGGGTGCAGGGTCCCAAGCAATTATGAGTCCAACAATTTGGTTCAGGGATCCTCAAAATAATAATGTCCAAAGTGATCTCAGACCTGACTCTTGTGAGTGTGCCAACCTATACAGGATCCAGTTTGTTCGTCACCCATATCATCCTATGTTCACACTAGTAATCGCAATTGTTAGGTCAGATCTATCTCCAGCCCCATTTCTTACTCGAAGCAATGGTTGCTATGGCTCACTCCAGCCATGTCCTCAACACAGGTGTCCCTCATGTACACAATTGGGAACTACAGCTCAGTAACTGTGGCCCCCAATAACTTCCACTAAGCTGGATCCCAGTCCTGGATTCTATGCCTGCCAGCATATGCATTGAGCTGCTCCGGTTTGTCTTACCTCCCATTCAGCTTGTGTACACATAATTGGGCAATGAAGCCTAACTCATCTTAGCAAACTCCACCCTCCAACTCAGACTCATTCCAATGTGGGTCACAATCTGTCTAGTCCTGCCTGTCCCCAATCCTGGTTCTCATGTTGACCACTGGCTTTATAGCCCAGAATTTCCCTACTGTGCTGCTTCCAGTCCTGGATATGCTACTTTCCAGGTGATTTGGCCATGTGATATTGACAGGACTTGCAGCCTGTCCAAACACTTGCAAGGTGATGTTATGGCAAAACCCAAGCAGGCTGCCCTTATTCTGCTTATGCTTGCACCAGTGGATAGAGTCAGCTAACCCAGACTAGCTCTTTTCCAACACAGTTCACATGCCAACATGTGTTTTAGACCCATCGAATCTGGTCTGTCCAAGACCCAGCTCTCATGAGCAATGAAACAGCAGAAAAATCGCCATAGCTCCTCTTCCAGGCTGGTACTTCACTCCTCCCTCACTAGGTATTGTTTGTGCTGGTGGGTGCCATGGTTGAGTCTAACATGACTCAGCTCACCTTGGAATTGCCAGTTGGTACTTTAGCCTGGACTTGTTTGGTCAGCCCCCAGTTCCATCTTGTGCTTGTCGGTGCTGTCACACATCATGACCTAGCAACCTCTGCTCCTGGACTTTAAGTGCACTGGCTGATGCTGTGGCTGGTACCCACAGCATCTCCTGGTACTCTAGTTCTCAGTGGGTGTTATGTCTTCTATTTGTTAAAAATATTTTGTTTTTATCAAAAATGCAGATTCCCAGAGATGGTGGAAAGAAGAAGAAAAAAAGAAGAAGGATGAGAAAGAGAGAGAGGCAGGAGAGAGAGAGAGAGAGAGAGAGAGAGAGAGAGAGAGAGAGAGAGAGAGAGAGAGAATTTGTTGTATGTGCTTGCTGACTTCCCAAGTGGCCACAATGCTGAGATAAGCCAATCAGAAGACTAAGAGAGGATCTTCTTCTGGGTCTCCCACAGTTGTACAGGGTTCAAGGCTTTGGGTCATTCTCAACTGCGTTCCCAGGCCTCAAGCAGGGAGCTGGAAGGGAAGTGCACCAGCTGTGATACAGACTGGGGTCCATAAGAAAGCCAGATACATGTAAGGCAAGGATTTAGCCACCAGGCCATCATGTAGGGCCCCATAATTCATTCTTGACTAGACAGAACAGTGCATGTCAATAGTCAAACGCTTAAAACCATCATTAAGAAGGATGCTAGCATGTAAACATATGGGCTGGATTGGGAGCATGAGGAAAGCAACTAAGGGGGCATGTACTCTGTAAAATGATCATCAGATCATGATTTTGCAATAATTGTTGATTCCCACATGGTATGTCATCTTTCAGTATTTCAAACTGACCCATCACTTTTTTAAAAAAAGATTTATTTATTTTTATTGGAAAGCTGAATATACAGAGAGGAGGAGAGACAGAGAGGAAAATCTTCCATCCAATGAGTCACTCCCCAAGTGAGCCGCAATGGGCCGGTACGCGCCAGTCCGAAGCCAGAAACCAGGAACCTCTTCCAGGTCTCCCTAGTGGGTGCAGGGTCCCAAAGCTTTGAGCCGTCCTCAACTGCTTTCCCAGGCCACAAGCAGGGAGCTGGATGGGAAGTGGAGCTGCTGAGATTAGAACCGGCGCCCATATGGGATCTCGGGACATTCAAGGCGAAGACTTTAGCCACTAGGCCACGCCGCTGGGCCCGACCCATCACTTTCTATTGACACATTTCATCATCTGTTGTTTTAATGTCCATCAGCATAATGGGATGCTTTTCTTTCTCTGTGGTTTTTTTATGATCTTAGCTTATCTTTTTAAAAGCTGTGTGCCAAATCTGTTGTTTGATGCCTTTAAAAAAATAACCCATGCTTTTCAAGTAAGGCTGTGCATACAATTTTTTTTTATGGTGCGCAAAAATTTAGATTCTGATTTTGTATTTCTAAGGTATAATGTGGAATTATACAATTGTTTTGTGTGAAGAACTAGATACTGCACTTAATTGAAAGTGAGAGCTACAAAGAGAGAAAGAGAACGAGATCATCTTCCTGACAAATGGCTGCAATGGTTGATCCTAGGTTAGGTCAACACTAGATATTTCCAGGTCTTACATGTTGGTGTCACACCCTAGCACTTGGCATATTTTGTTTATTTTCCAGGTCATTAGCAGGGAGCAGCATTGGAAGTGAAGCAGCTGGGACATGACCTAGATCCTATGTGTGACTGCGCATTGTAGTTGGCAGTTTACTGTCTAATACAAGCAACCCTCATTTACTTTCAGTACTTGGAAATTTATGTAAATTTTATATTTCACATTATGTTTCCCCACCCCACGTTTCATGGTAGTGTATCTCCATGTGGCTACACAGTTACAGATTTACTATTCCATTAGACATATTCACAATATTAAGAGCACAGTGACAATTCCCCCTCTGGCCACTAACTTGTTTCTTCTTTCTTTAATTTTTGCCTTACTTTTACAACGACACTATTTTATCATCAAAAGTTTAGCTTGGCACAAAAAAAATAATACAACAATTTGTGAAATGGCCATCCACCAAAATTTAAGGGCTAAGAATAATGAATCCTCCAGTGAATTTTAGTTATATACACCATATATTTTTGTGTTGTGTATATTTGTTATAATAAGTATAGGAAAACATATTTGTCTTTTGCACCATGCTTTTGTAAAGGCAGAATTTCCTTTTCCTTTATGGTTGAGTAATATTCAACAATGTGTAGATAAAATTTCCCTACCCATTTACTAGTCGGTAGATATTTTGGGTAAATGCATATGTTAACTATTGTAAAGTTGATCTAGTGTAAATACAGGGACACAGAGAAAGCTTCTTCATAGGCTGATTTATTTACTTTGTGTAAATTGCAACAGAGGAGTGGCTGTGTCATATGGTATTTTCAGAATTATGAGGACGCTCCATGCTGTCTTGCATAATTGTTGCTGGAAATCTGCATTTTTTGTGAGCTCCCTGGTGATGTTCATCCTTGGACTGCATTCTGAATGTCAGAGGTTTATCTGTAGTGCATTCTTGTCCCCTTAATTTAACTCACATATTCTTTTTTTTTTTTTAAGATTTTATTGTTATTGGAAAGCCGGATATACAGAGAGGACAGACAGAGAGGAAGATCTTCTGTCCGATGATTCACTCCCCAAGTGAGCCGCAACGGGCCGGTACGCGCCGATCCGATGCCGGGACCAGGAACCTCTTCCGGGTCTCCCACGAGGGTGCAGGGTCCCAAAGATTTGGGCCGTCCTCGACTGCTTTCCCAGGCCACAAGCAGGGAGCTGGATGGGAAGTGGAGCTGCCGGGATTAGAACCAGCGCCCATATGGGATCCCGGAGCGTTCAAGGAGAGGACTTTAGCCGCTAGCCCACACCGCCAGGCCCAACTCACATATTCTTAGATGCAGGATCCTTTAGTTTTCATATAGTAAAGCCCTAGTATTTCACATTCAGTGTTTTCAAATATTTTAAGTATAATACAATGCATTTTCCTAAAGGACAATGCTACTTATATTATCCAAATGGTGTTCTAGTTGCACTGTGAATGTGTGTCAGAAAAGCTGTCTCCTAAAATCACCCAGCTCAGTTGGTAATGACGATGCTGTAATGAAGAGAGGATAGCAAGTGGTGTGTTGGTTTCACTGTCCATATTTGACAGAGAAGCTGTCTCTTGAAACCAACCAGCTCATTTTATGATGTAATGAAGAGAGGATAGCAGGGCATGGATAGACTGGGATAAAGTGAACTCAAACAAATTTGCTTTTTTTCCCCTGTCTCTGTGTAAATAACATTCATTTATTGAATTTAATCTCCATTTTATTCTCTTTTAAAATTTCTATTGGAAACTCAATTCAGATTACAGAGTGAAGGAAAGACAGAAAAATCTTTCATCCACGGTTCATTCTTTGATGGCTATGATAACCAGAATAGAGACGATCCTAAACCCAGAGCCAGGAGCTTTCCCCCATGGCCCAACATATGTGTATGGGTCCTTGACATTGGCCCTTATTCTGTTGCTTTCCAAGGCTGTAAGCACGAAGCTGGATGGTACATGGAGCAGCCAGGATGAATTGGCACACATATTTGTTGCTGGCAATTGGAGGTGTAGCATAAGCCAATTGAGCCAATGTGATGCGTACTTACACATTTTTTCCCTATAAGAATTTTGAAATTTTGTTAACATTTTTTGTTTCTTTAAATATTTATTTATTTAAAATATTAGTTAAAGAAAGAATCAGAGAGTGAGTATTCCACCATCATTGGTTGATTCCCCACACGGCTTCCATAGCTGATGTTGGATATGGATAACCCAGGAACCTGGAACTCCATTGAAAATCGCAGTGCATGTTCAGGGGTCCAACAAGTAGTGGAGCCATCTTTTTGTTTTCATTACCAGAATCATTACCAGGATGCTAAATTGGAATTGGAGAACCTGGACTTGAATCCAGCAGTCATATCCAATGTGCCTTTGTAGATAGTAGCTTAATTTGATATACCATAGCATCTTTTCTTATGTGGAAATTTTCATGTACTATTGGGTGATTCACAGTGATCTACTTTGCTTAAAATATTTTTCTTCTCTTTTTAGCTCCGACTGCTACAGAACTTGTAGCTCAGTCAATCACCTTTCTTTTTGCTGGCTATGAAACCACTACCAATATGCTTTCTTTGACTATGTATTTATTGGCCACTCACCCTGATGTTCAGCAGGAACTTCAGCAGCAAGTTGATTCAGCTTTTGCCAATAAGGTGAGTGAGTGAGTGAGTGAGTGAGTGAGTGAGTGAGTGAGTGATACCTGGGTTGGGTACACTGCAGGGCAGGTGTAATGTCTTGATCGAATGCCTCCACAATACTGTTCACGGGAATGCTTGCCAAGTGTGCAATGAAAATAATTCATTGACAAATAAAGGGATAATCTAAAGAGAAAAATACATGGAGAAACAAGACTGAAGTTGCTACTCACAGAGCTATAAGATCTTTGTAAATCAGTGTTGGTCCTAAGTGTCTGTTACAAGAACCCACAGTGGCACCTACAAGGAGTTTTTGTTACTCAAGTTTATGGTCATTTGCTCTGCTGCATTTGGCTGGATTTTGTCTGCTTGAATTGTTCAGTGAGTGAGACTAACCTGGCTAGCATGACTGCCTGAGGAGGCTGACTGCTCTGCCATTCTCATCCACCATTCACACAACCAGTGATAAAGAGGACAAGAGATGACCCATGGTGTGTGCTGTTGAATGTGAAGAAGCCTGGAATCTAGTGTGGTTTGGATGTTTGAGGGACAGAAATACACCAGGATCAACTTCCTAATTTGCAGTTGAGGCCTGAACTTATGCCTGAGGGATTGTTCTAGAAAAATTATGTGAAGCTGAGATGCTTTCCCATCTCTGTAGAACACTCACTGGACCTGAATTTATTGTGATATTAGTATCTATTTTCAAAAAAATATTATGGCCCTAAAACACCCTGTTATTTTTTAATTATTGATTACATTGCATTATGTGACACAGTTTTATAGGCACTGGGATGCCGCCCTCCCCAACCATCCCTCCATGGTGGATTCCTCCACCTTGTTGCATTACCACAGTTCAAATTCAGTTGAGATTCTTTCATTGCAAGCATCTACCAAGCATAAAGTCCAGCATCTTATTGTCCAGATAAGTTTAACGGTTTCTTGGGGAGACCATCTCTGGTCTGAAGGTAGAGCTGGCAGAGTATCATCCCAATCAATTAAAAACCCCAACATAACATCAGTAACAGTTTATAACGTTACGGAATTAGTTGACAGGGTATTGAGTAACTATGTTAAAAGAGAAAAAGAAACAAACAAAAAGAATGCAAGTTCTGAACCACATCCTGTGACGTCTACAATGACATTTTAATTATTAGTTTATATACAACCAGGTTTGCATGCCTTAAAATGGGTATAGGTTACTATTCAGCTGTCTCATGTCTATTTTAATTTTAGTATTTAGCATTTTATAGCATTGAAGCATGATTTTGCTGAATCTGTCTGTTTTTCAGGTAGTCTAACTCTATAACTCTAACAAGACATATGTCAATAGTTAAGGTGAACAGTTTTAGGAGGGGTGTGCAGAGAAATCTTCAATACCCCAGTGAGGAGTAACTAATGTTTGTGTCCCTCCCCATGAGTTATAAGTGCATCCTCACTGACCGTTTCCTGTCTGATTCTAAGCTTTCTTTGTTGTTCTCTATCTATTCTAGCTTTTTGTTTGTTTGTTTGTTTTGAGAAGTTTCTGGAGCGATCCTTATGGTCATTATGAGAGAGGGTGGGGACCCAAAGTCGGAACCAGGCTAGGACCAGAGAAAGCTCACCTTCCTAATCCCGAAGGAAGTTTATTGTTCTTCTGTTTCTGCAGACTGCTCAGTGCTCCTGGTTGTCTTTCCAATAACCTTGGATCCTGCAAGGCAGGATTTGGGCTTCTTCCATCCCATGTGGTAGATCCAAATGGGAGTGGGTGACTCAGAGTTCTCAGCCTCCAAAGGCTCTCAAATTCCCCGTGGTCTCCTTGGCAGTTGGGATGTAGTCCTTGGTGCTCGTACTGATACTCCTTGGTGAGGATCTGGGAGTCTTCATGGTTGGGATACAAGCATTCTCCTGTCCACCTGCTCCACTCTGGGGTAGCCCCTGCTCTGTGTATATGACCTCCGGTTAAGAGGTTGTCAGGATCGCTCCTGATTCCCCCCATATGCCTTTGTAGTTTTGTTATTGTCTAATGCTGATTCTAGTTGATTGCCTATGAGTTACCAGTTACGATCCTGATCAAGGTTATATTTCCTGTCTTCCTCACACATTCTAGGGTGAAGTAAGATTTCTCTGCTCTCCCTCCCCATTATGAAATATCATAGGGTGTTAAAAGTATATTAGGTTTTACAGTTCTTTTATGTAGATCATAACCAGTTTGACTCACATTGATGGTTGATTCATAGATTACATCACATTATCCTATTGCTTTACATCACATTATCCTATTGTATCACATTATCCTCAGGCTGTCTGAGGTTGAAATAATATTACAATGTACAGGTACATTTTCCGGATTGACATAATTTCATCTTATATTAGGGCAAACATGTGGTATTTAACTTTTTGGGATTGGCTCATTTCCCTTAGCATTATGGTTTCAAGGTGGGCCCATTTGGTCACAAAAAAAAAATTGCATTTCATTTTTTTAAAATAGTTGAGTAGTATTCCATGGAGTAGATGAACCATAGCTTTCTTACCCAGTTCTCTGTTGATGGGTAATTCAGTTGCTTCCACTTATTTGCAAATACTGATTGTGCAGTTATGAACAGAGGGGTGCATGTTGGTTTCTCATGTAACAGGTGTTTTGGATATATTCCTACGAGTGCTATTGCTGAATCATAGGGTATGCAGATTTTCAGTTGTTTGAGTGTTCCCCATACTGATTTCCATAGAGCAGGGTTCCCTTTTCCCAGCATCCTCGCCACCAAGTGTTGTTGTTGGTTTTTTGTATCTGTGCCATCCTTACTGGCATTAGGTGGTACCTCATTGATGCCTTAAATTGGATTTCCCTTATTGCCAAGGAACTTGAGCATTTTTAATATGTTTATTTGCCAATTGGGTTTGTTCCTTTGTTAAACGTCTGCCCCTTCCCCTGACCATTTCTTGAGTGGTTTGTTTGTTTTGGTGTTTTGGTTTCACTGGAGATCTTTGTATATTCTGGAGATGAGCCCTCTGTCACCTATATAGGACACAAAGATCTCCCATTCTGTGGGTTGCTTTTTCACTTTGTTAATTGTTTCATTTGCTGTACAGAAGCTCCTTAGTTTGATGAAGTCCAATTTGTTTATTTTGGCCTTGATTGCTAGTGCTTTAGTTGTCCTTTTTAGGAAGTCATGGCCTACACCTAAATCTTGCAGTGGGTTCCCAAAAATTTCTTCCAAACATTTGAAGATTTCAGGATATAGGTTTAAGTATTTTGTACATTTAGAATTTTTTAAATTATTTATTATTTTTACTTCATTAATTACATTGTATTATGTGACACAGCTACATAGGTACTTGGGTTCTCCCCACCCCTCCCCAAACACTCCCAGCATGGTGGAGTCCTCCACCTTGTTGCATAACCACACCTCAAGTTCAGTTGATATTCCCCCAATGCAAGTGTATACCAAACATAGAGTCCAGCATCTTATTGTCCAGTCAAGTTCAACGGCTTCCTAGGTATACCCTTTCTGGTCTGAGGGCAGAGCCAGCAGAGTATCATCCCAGTCAATTGAAAGCTCCAACATACCATCAGCAAAAATTTACATCATTATGGAATTAATTGACATAGTAATGAGTAACCAATATGTTAAAAGTAAATGAGAGTTCCTAGCCACCTTCTGTGACCACCTCACTTACATTTCAATTTTAGTTTATACACAACATATAACATTCATAACATAACATGTTATACATAACATCATATCCTCTTAAATTAAGGCAAACATGTGGTATCTAACCTTTTGGGATTGACTCATTTCCCTTAGCATGATGGTTTCCAGTTTGGCCCATTTGGCCACAAAGAACTGCATTTTGTTTTTTTTTTTAATAGCTGAGTAGTATTCCATGGAGTAGATGAACCATAGCTTTCTTATCCAGTCTTCTGCTGATGGGCATTTCGGTTGCTTGCATTTTTTTAAATTTATTTATTACTTTTAATTCATTAATTACATTGTATTATGTGACACAGTTTCATAGGTACTTGGATTCTCCCCACCCCTCCCCAAACCCTCCCACCATGGTGGATTCCTCCACCTTGTTGCATAACCACAGTTCAAGTTCAGTTGAGATTCCCCGATTGCAAGCATATACTAAACATTGAGTCCAGCATCTTATTGTCCAGTCAAGCTCAACGGCTTCTTAGGTATACCCTCTCTGGTCTGAAGACAGAGCCAGCAAAGTATCATCCCGATCAATTAAAAGCTCCAACATACCATCAGCTTGCATGTTTTTGCAATTTCTGATTGTACTGCTATGAGCATAGGGGTGCATGTTGGCTTCTCATAAAACAGGTGTTTTGGGTATATTCCTTTGAGTGCTATTGCTGGATCATATGGTATGTCAATTTTGAGTTGATTGAATGTTCTCCATACTGATTTCCACAGAGGCTGTACCAACCTGCAGCCCCACCAGCAGTGGAGTAGGGTTCCCTTTTCCCCGCAACCTTGCCAAGAAGTGTTGCTGGTGCTTTTATTCATGTGGGCCAGTCTTACTGGCATTAGGTGGTACCTCATTGATGTTTTAATTTGGATTTCCCTTATTGCCAGGAAGCTTGAGCATTTTTTCATATGTTTATTTGCCATTTGGCTTTGTTCTTTTGTGAAGTGTTTGCCCATTTCCCGTGCCCATTTCTTGAGTGGCTTGTTTGTTTTGACATTTTGGTTGTTTTGTAGTTCTTTGCATATTCTGGAAATCAGCCCTCTATCACCTATGTTGTGCATGAAGAACTTCTCCCATTCTGTGGGTTGCTTTTTACTTTGTTGATTGTTTCCTTCGCTGTACAGAAGCTTCTTAGTTTGATGAGGTCCCATTTGTTTATTTTGGTTTTGATTGCTATTGCTTTTGGTGTACTTTTTAGGAATTTGGGACCTACCCCTAGATCTTGTAGAGCATTTCCGACATTTTCTTCCAAACGTTTGAAGGTTTCTGGATGTAGGTTTAGATCTGTTATCCATTTGGGTTTGATCTTAGTGTATGGTGAGAAATGTGGGTCTATCCTTTTGTTTCTGCAGGCTATCAGAGAGTTGTCCCAACAGAATTTATTAACAGACCTTCCCATTTGCCGGGGTTGTCGCTTGTCTTTTTGTAAAAGATTATTTGACTGTATTTGTGTGGGTTCCCATCTGATGTTTCTATTCTGCTCCATTGATCTTCTTCTCTATTTTTTTTCCAGTACCAGGCTGTTTTGATAACCACTGCCCTATATTATGTTCGGAGGTCAGGGACTGTGATTCCCCCTGTTAACTTCCTGTTCTTCAGAATGGTTCTGGCTATTCGTGTTTTTTTATGTTTCCAGATGAACCTTTGAATCCTTGTTTCCAGATCTGTGAAGAATATTTTGGGCAATTTGATTGGGATTGCGTTGAATGTATATATTGCTTTTGGCACTATAGACATTTTAATGATCTTGATTTTGCCTATCCAGGAGCATGGGATGTTACTCCATCTTTCGAGGTCTTGTTCAATTTCTTTTTTAAGCAGTTTGTAGTTTTCTTCAAATAGGTCTCCTACATTTTTGGTTAAGTTTATTCCCAGATACTTCATACTTTTCTCAGTTATTTTGAACTGTATCTTGCTGGTTAGGTCTTTTTCCAACTTGGGGCTGTTAGCATACACTATTTCTGTTGATTTTTGTTCATTAATTTTGTATCCTGCCACTCTTCCAAACTCTCATATAGGATTTAGCAGTCTCTGTATTGAGTCTCTTGGGTCTTCTATGTAGAGAATCATGTCATCTGTGTATAGTGAAAGATTGACTTCCTTGATTCCCATTTGGATTCCTTTGATTTCTTTTTCTTGTCTTATGGCCTCAGCGACTACCTCTAGGACTATGTTGAATAGCAGTGGAAAAAGTGGATATCCCTGTCTTGTTCCAGATCTTGGTAGGAAGGGTTCCAGTTTTTTCTCCATTCAATATGATGCTGCCATTGGGTTGTTCATATATTGCTTTGATTATGGTGAGCATTTTTCCATCTATGCCTACCTTGGTTAGGGTTTTTAGCAGGAAATTGTGCGGATTTTTTCCAAAGCTTTTTCTGCATGTATTGATACTATCATGTAATTCTTGTTTTTCAGTTTTTGGATGTGGTGTATCACATTTATGGATTTTCGTATGCTGAACCATCCCTGCATTCCAGGGATGAATCCTACTTGATCTGGATGAATGATCTGTCTGATGTGTTTTTGAGTTCTGTTGGCTAGGATTTTCTTGAGAATCTTAGCATCAATGTCATCAAAGAGATAGGTCTGTAGTTTTCCTTCTCTGTTAGTTCTCTGTCTGGTTTTGTGATTAAGGCAATGTTGGCTTCGTAGAATGATTTTGCAAGGGTTGCTTGCTTTTCTATTGTTTTGAAGAGTTTGTAGAGGATTGTGGTCAGTTCTGTTCGGAATGTTTTGTAGAATTCTGCAGTGAAGCCGTCTGGGCCTGGGCTTTTCTTTCTTGGGAGATTTTTAATCACTGATTCAATCTCTGCTTCAGTTATGGGTTTGTTCAGATCGTTTGTTGCCTCTGGGATAAGTTTTGGCAGGTGGTGTGAGTCTAAGAACTTTTCCATTTCTTGGTGGTCTTCTGATTTGTTGGATTACAGTGCTTTGTAGTAATTTCTGATTATGTTCTTAATGGTTGCAGTGTCTTTTGTTATGTTGCCTTTTTCATCTTTGATGCTGTTAATTCTTGCTTTCTCTTGTTTTTTCTTTGTCAGTTGGGCCAGCGGGGTGTCTATTTTGTTTATCTTTTCAAAAAACCAGCTTTTTGATTCATTGATTTTGTGTATAGTTTTTTTTGTTTGTTTCTATCTGATTAATTTCTTCCCTTGTTTTGATGATTTCTTATTTCCTGTTGTGTGTGGGGCTCTTCTGCTGCTGTTTTTCCAAATCCTGGAGGTGTGTGCTTAGTTCATGTATTTGATGCCTCTCTTGGGCCTTGACATGAGCTCCAATTGCGATGAGTTTACCCCGTAGCACTGCTTTGGCAGTGTCCCATAAGATTTGGAATGTTGTGTCAGAATTTTCATTGGTTTCCATAAATTTTTGATCTCATCTTTAATTTCTTCTCTGATCCATTATTCGTTTAATACCATATTGTTCAACCTCCAAGAGTTTCTGTATTTCCTGGGGCATTTTGAATTGCTGATATTCAATTTCATTTCATGGTGGTCTGAGAGGGTACATGGTATGATTTGTATTTTCTTGAGGTTATTTAGGTTTGCTTTGTGTCCTATCATGTGGTCGATCCTGGAGAAGGTTCCATGTACTGCTGAAAAAAATGTATAGTCTGTGCCCATGGGGTAAAAAGTTCTATAAATGTCTACTAAGTCTAGTTGTTCTAATGTTTGTATGAGCTCTGTTGCTTTTTTTGTTGAGTTTTTGTTTTGTCGGTCTGTCTATTGATGTTAGCAGGGTGTTAAGGTAGCCCACTATTATTGTGTTTATATCAATGTCTCCTCTTAAGTCTGTAAGTAATTGCTTCACGTAGCTAGGTGCATTGGAATTAGGTGCATATATGTTCACGATTGTAATTACTTCCTGATGTATCAGTCCCTTCACCAATATATAATGTCCTTCTCTGTCCTTTTTGATGTCTGTCAGCTTGAAGTCTATATCATCTGAGGTTAGGACAGCTATGCCAGCCTTTTTTTCTCGTCCATTGGCATGAAATATCTTTTTCCATCCCTTTACTTTCAGTTTCTTAGAGGCTTTTCTGCTTAGATGTGTCTCTTGTAGGCAACAGTTTGTTGGGTGCTGTTTGATGATCCATTCCGTTAATCTATGCCTTTTGATTGGTGAGTTTAGGCCATTTGTGTTTAGAGATAATATTGAGAGGGTGTGATTTTGGGCCTCCATGAGTGTGTGTAAGTGTTGAACTGTGTATTTGCGACTATTAGAGTTTCTGACTGGTTGACTTTCCTTGTATGGGTTTCGGTGGGGAGGTCTTCCCATTTGCCATCTTTGATTTTGGTTTTCATTTTTCCTCTTTGGTTTAGCACCTTCCTGAGGAGGTTGTCTAGAGCTGGTTTCGTGCTTGTGTATTCTTCTAGTTTCTCTTTACTGTTGAAATATTTAATTTCATTCTCAAGTACAAACGAGAGTTTTACCAGATACATTATTCTTGGTTGGCAGTTGTTTTGTTTCAGTATTTGAAAGGTTTTACCCCACTCTCTTCTTGCCTGGAGTGTTTCTTCTGAGAGATCTGCTGTGATTCTGATTTGCCTTCCTCTGAAAGTAATCTCCTTTTTTTCTTACTTGTCTTAGAATTGTTTCGTTGTATTTGCTTGAAGGCAGTTTGAGGACCACATGTCTGGATGAGGATCGCTTTGGGTCGAATCTATTGGGGGTACTCTGACCTTCCTGGATTTGTGCTGGTTTTATATTTTCGGTATTCTGGAAGTTCTCCTGTATTATCTCATTGAGCACCCGTAGCAAGCCTATCTCCTGTTCCACTCCCTCTGGAAGGCCTATTATTCTAATATTTGATTTTTTGAGGTTGTCTTTCATTTCCTGTATGGACCTATTGGCTTTCTCCAGATTTTTCTCCAACTCTTTGATGAACTGCTGCCTCTCATTCTGAATGTTTTCCAATTCTGATATTCTGTCCTCTGCTGTGTTCATTCTGTTGGTTAGGCTTTCAATTTTGTGTTCTATATCGAGGATTCCCTTTTTGACTTGATTTGTTTCTGCAATTACATGCTTTTCGAATTCTTTGGACTCTTCCCAGCGCTTCTCGTTGTCTCTGATGAATCTCATCACTAGTTTCTTAAATTCCTTCTCTGGTAATTCCTCTATGTCATCATCTTGCATCTCAGGTATTGAGATTAGTTTTTGTTTGTTTTGGGGGGAAATGCTTGATCTTTCTTCTGAGTCATTGCTTTTTCTTTTTTTTTCTTTTTTTTTTAAGATTTTATTATTATTATTGGAAAGCCGGATATACAGAGAGGAGGACAGACAGAGAGGAAGATCTTCTGTCCGATGATTCACTCCCCAAGTGATCCGCAATGGGCCGGTATGCGCCGATCTGAAGGCGGGAACCTGGAACCTCTTCCAGGTCTCCCAAGCGGGTGCAGGGTCCCAAAGCTTTGGGCAGTCCTCAACTGCTTTCCCAGGCCACAAGCCGGGAGCTGGATAGGAAGTGGAGCTGCTGCGGATTAGAACCGGCGCCCATATGGGATCCCGGGGCTTTCAAGGCAAGGACTTTAGCAGCTAGGCCACGCCGCAGGGCCCACGTCATTACTTTTTCTGATACCTCTCCTCATTGTGTTGTTGTTTCTTGCCATTTTGGGATTTTAGCCTCTGACTTACTTACCCAGAGCCATTGCCATTGGTGCTGTAGCTTATAGGAAGAGTGACCCAGCAACTGCTGTATGGAGTGTTGGCTTAAGTATATTTTTTCTTACTCTATTGGGGACAGCACATGATGGTGAGGCGGGTGTTGATTGGCTTCGTTTGCGCCTGGATTTATAGCTCTGCCACTTGTTTCCGTTGTAGCTATCTGGTTGGGTATTGTCCTATGTGTGCCAATGTGGATAGGGTGTAAATGATATAGTTTGTAACCTTGGGCTTCTTCTCTTTGCTCTGGGTTGATGTAGAGCTTGCTGTTCCACACCCAACTATACCATCATAGATGTATTCCCCTGTTGGGAAACCCCCTGCTGTGGCCCTGCTTGCCTGTGTTTCTTCCTGGTTCAGGATATCTGTTGGGTGGTGCCCCTGACTCTGGGGCTCTAGCTAAGCACAGCAGGGGGTTCTGCCTGAGACTCCAGCTGCTTGTTGCTCAGAGTTTGTGGACCACAGCCCCGAGCTGGGTCAGGAGGCTCTATGCCGCAGCCCTAGTGCCTGGCCTTCCCTCTGCAGCTCCCACTCAAAGTCGTTGCCCCACTGGGAAACACACTGCTCCACGCCTCTGTCCGGGTTAGTTGGCTTTGCTGAGCTGTGTCTTGCCTCTTGGGCTCAGGGCCTCTGCGTCACCTCAGGCCACAGGTCTACAGAGCCTTGTCCCGCCTCTTGGGCTTGGGGCCGGAACTGTGTGTAGCTGGGGCCCCTGCATCACCTCAGGCCACAGGTCCGCAGAGTCTCATCTTGCCTCTTGGGCTCTGGGTCTCTGCTCCACCTCAGGCCACAGGTCTGCAGAGCCGCCTCTTGCCTCTTGGGCTCAGGGCCTCTGCGCCACCTCAGGCCACATGTCTACAGAGCCGCATCCCGCCTCTTGGGCTTGGGGCGGGAGCTGCGTGTAGCTGGGGCCCCTGGCCACCTCAGGCCACAGGTCCGCAGAGTCTCGTCTTGCCTCTTGGGCTGGGGACCCATGCTGCACACTGTGGGGGTCTCTGTCCTGGGCCCCTGCCTCCTGTGGTTTGGAATCTACACCCTAGGCTGGGTTGGAAAGATCCTTCAAGTTCTTCTCCTTTGAATCCCCACTGAAAAGAGTTGTCCCACTGGGAGATGTACTACAGTGGCTCCGCTGCCAGGCCAGCAGGCTTTGTTTAGCAGCCTCCAGCTTCTGTCCACTGGGAGAACTTGCCCCGTGGTTCTGCAGAACCGGATTTGCTTCGGGGTCTCCTGCTGAGTTGAGCACAGCAGGGAATCTGCTCAAGTTCACAGTCCTACCCTGCCCCCTTTACAAGGCTTTTCTTTCTCTCTCTCTTTTTTTTTTTTTTTTTTTTTTTTTTTTTTTTTTTTTGCACTATCTCAAAGGTGTTCCGCCATTGGGAGCAGAGCCATGGGAGTCATGTAGCTGTGCTCCCACCAGCCTGCACCTCTGTCCAGGGAGGCTCTGCCGAGTGTTGCCCCACTGCTAGTGCTCAGGCTGAGCCCAGCAACAGTTTCCACTGGAGTCTCTTGCAGCTAGCCAACCTTTCGGAGCTGAGTTGGGGATTACTGTAACCCAGTCCCAGAGCGCAGCTCCAGTCCCCTCTGCACTTTCTCAAAGCTGCTGACCTGCTGGGAGGCACGTTTCTGGGCAACCCCCATTGCTTATCTTCGTGGATTGATGTCCCCTTTGTTCAATCCAGTAGCCTCCTTTAGGGTCTCCTGCACTCCAGTGGTCGGTGCCCCTGTCAGTGTTAATGCCTATCCTTCCAACCGCCTTTATCCTCCCTGGAATGGCTGAGATTCTGCTGCCTTCCCCCTGTCTGGGATCACGACTCACCAAAATTCTTGCGGTGTGCTGTCTCCTCTTTTTTCCTTTTTATGGTTGTTTCTCCACGCTGTGTAGATCTTCTTACTTCAGCGAACTCCAGTGACCTCCCTACACCTATCCCCACAATTCTGTGTCTCCTGGTTTGTTTCTCTGCTGGATCGGTTCCCCTCTGTCCCTACTCTGCCCTACACCAGCTCTCTATGGTCGACCATCTTCCTGTAACCCCTTCAAATCCATCAATTTTTGTGTCCTGAAGTCAGCTATTCTACCTTCGGTGGTTTCATTCATGCTCAGTGATAAATTCATAAGGTTTTCTTTGAAATATTTAGTCATAATGTTTTAATTGTCAGTGATTGGGTCAGGCTGTGAGAATTCTGGATGTTATCAATGTGGGTGCTACAGAATGTCTGAAATACACCCAGGTGTAACCGACAGATGCAAGTCTATGGAGACACTGCTAATGCATCAACATGGGCCTAATATGTGTTCCAATGCCCACAACCTGTGTCAGCTCTCTCAAATACAACATGTCTCTGATTGATATGCTATTGGGGGCAAATATCTACTGCCCTCTATCGAGTCATATGATATTGTAAGCAAAACAAACTATAGGGCCTGAGCACACTGGCCTAGTGGCTGAAGCTCTTACCTTGCACTTGTTGGGATTCCATGTTAGTGCTGGTTAGTGTCCTGGCAGCCCTGCTTCCCATCCAGCTCCTAACTGGTTACTTGGGATAGTAGTCGAGTATGGCCCAATACCTTGGGATATCGACCTGTTCATATACCTCAATGAGGCTTCCAGTTCCTGGGTTTGGATTGGCTCAGCTCTCGAAATTTCAGCCACTTTGGGAGTAAAAGAGCAGATGGGGGATCTTCCTCTCTGTCTATCCTCCTGCATGTGTATCTGACTTTGCAATAAAATACATAGATAATTTTTTATTTTAAAAAACCTGTAGAAACTTAAGAACATTTTGCAAAACTTTAAATCTATTTTAAAATCAAAGAACTATATTTCATGGCTATTTTCCTCATATAAACATTACTTTCTTAATACCATCAAGTATCCATGAATTGTATGAATAAATGATAGTTTTAATATTCAAATAATTTATACTCTGGCTGAAGAGATATAAATGTAGATAAGTGATGTTATTAAAGTAGAGTAGCATCAGATGTCATGTTTCTAATCTCACTTAACCAATTATGGCAAGAGAGAAGGAGTGTGCTGGTAAGGATTATCACAAAGAATATTTGATGGAGAATTTGGAAACGGAAAGAGTATATGTAGAAAGAGTGAAGAGAGGAAAAGGTGACAGAAAATGAGGAGGAAGACAGGTAGGAAGGATGTTGGAGAAGAGAGAAAATAGGGGAAAAGTTTTGTTTAGATGCTAGAAGGCATTATCTATTTCAGTGAACATAAGACCATATTTGTCAGTTGAAGCAGGAACCTGCTTTCCCTTCCGTCATCCTTATTTCCCATATGCATTACAGACTGTGAACTCATCACTGTCCTAAATGTAATTTTAAGCAGCAAAGGTAAATGTCCTTTTAAATGGCATTTACATCATCTGATAAACAATACAGAAAGGTCCTTTAGGGAGAGGGTAATTGGAAAGGCACTCCAATTTACAACTCATAAAGCTCAATAACAGTGTGTCCAAGCGAGCGCTCTCTGAGTTGTGGGTGTTTGAATCCCTAAGCCTTGTGGCTGTGACTTGGAGAACTCACACTGATTCAGGCTTCCTGCTTGGTCTCCTAGCTCCCCATCCACCATGACCATGTGGTGGACAAATCCTGTGCTTATGGGTAGTCAGAGCGAAAATGGATATGGGTTTCGCAAACTGGCTGCCCACTGGCAAACTCGGGTCTTGGAGCTCTGAAATTACTGCACAAGGACATCCATGAATAAGGCTACAGTTTGGTTGAAGAATGAATCTGGAGGGACACTCAATAATAGGGCCACTGTAGTTGCAGGTAATTGGGGGGGCTCTGACCTGGTGGTTTGTAGGGGAGAGACTAGAAGATCTGTATAGTCACATTTATACACTAACCCACATGGGAATCATGATTTGGACTTAGTAGCATGAGTCCAACCCATGCCAGTCCAAGCAAAAGCCAATGCTGAGGGCCTAGCTAAGCAGGACTGGATCCTAATGCCTGACTGAATGTTTCAACAGGGAATAGGACACATTTGACAAGGCCATGGCAATAAGCAGCAGGTGAGAGAACCAGATCTTGGGGTAGATTATTTTGGGGATACATTTGCCAAACCCTATAGAAATGCAAGTCTTGCTGGTTTGTTCAAGTGCTAGGGTGGTGATTGACTGAGCTAGATGTGACCATGGAACCTGTCAACACTCACGGGCACAAGGACTGAAAATAGTCTGAGCAGGTACAGGCTACAGCACTCACATGTACATCCTAAAGCAGGGTGTGGGGTGGGTGGGGCTACAACATTCACCAGCTCATACTAAGCTAAGATGGAGGAGCAGAGTATTTCGAGCAAGGGCCTAATGTCAGCTTGAATGTGTGAGAACTGGGTCTGGGAGTAGCCTGAATGGTGGAATCCTGAAAATTCCCATAGTGGGTTGTATCTCCTGCAGGTGAGCACATGGTCCAGGCCCATGAGTCAAGCAGGCTAGGCAAAGTAACTCAGCTGTTGGCTAATGTGTGGATTGGATTTGGAAGGGGGCAGACTGGGCAGGGTTGAGTAAACTTTAGCTCACCAGCTTGTACAGAAACCAGGCTGGAATACTAATCATGCTGGGTTAGGTTGTCACACCTAACAGCTTTCATGGCCAGGGATGAAAACAGACTGAGCAGGGCCAAGTTACAGTACCTACCAGTGAGAGTTGGGACTTAGGTCAGGCTAAATCAAGCCAAGCTACAGCATCTAAGCCAAAGTCCAAGGCAGGTGAGGGGCTATGCCATGTTAGGTCAGAGCGACCACTGACATGGAAACAAGCCTGTTTGGGGAGCAAAAGGGATGCCTTAGCTGGGTTTAGGTTCCAATGTCTGAGACTGAAGGCCAAGGTAGGGTTCTTATTTAGTCTGGGCATAGCTACAGTGTTCCTTGTCGTGAGTGTGGCCTGGGTATGGAGTGAGTTAGACTGTGCTAGACTCCAGCCCTTACTGGTGCTTGTGAGGACCACAGTAGATGTAGGACAGTCTAGGCTAGGTCTCTGCCCCTGCTAAGCCATGTGTGAGTAATGTCTGGGTGTGGATCTGGTTTGGCCGGGCTAAAACACCCAACAAAAAGAGCTGGGATGGATGAAGGGCAGTCAGGAAAGGCCACTGTTTCTGCTGTGTCAGAAAGTAGACTATGTAGGTCCGGCCCATGCTCTCACCAGTTCGTAAGAGATCTGACAGTGGAAGAGGTTCTGATGGAGGAACTTGGGAAACTTCTGTTTCAGGAAACAGTTATTGCAAGTGAGAACAAGAAATATGATAGGGAGCAGCCCAGACCAGGCCATGAAACTGTTCCCACCAGAATACATTTGACAAACACTGGGAGTAAACTGAACTGGGACAGTTCATTTCACCCACTGACAAATCTGAGCACCAGAATGGAGTGTGGATCAGGTTGGGCAGTTCACAGCACAACCCAGTTCACATGAGTACCAGGGGCTGGCTGGACTAGGCTGTGCTTAGCCCCCTTCAGTTGGGTTGTAATTGGGGATAGTCTGGGTCCAGCCTGGTTGTAGCACCCACTGATAAATGTTGAGGAGAAGTGGGGCATGCCAGACTGTGCCAAGTAGCACATGTGAGACCTATGGGGCTAAGGGAGAAATGCATGTAGGGAGACTGTGGATGCTTCCCCTACTAGGCCACCACTCCCATTGGAGAATATGAGCTGGTTGGTGAAAGACCAGACTTGCCAAGTCTACAACACGTGTGGGCCTCATGTGGGCTAGATTAGGGGAAATCCAGACAGGGCTGACTGTTCCTACTGGTGTATACATAAGCCAGAGTTGGTGTAGGTTTGTTGAGCTCTGCTGTAGTATCAGTTAGCAGATGTTGGCACTGTGGGCAAACCCTGTCAAGTTAAAGTGCAGGACCACATGGAGAGGGCATGATCTAGGAGTGGGAATGGGCCCAATATGAAAACAGCTGGCACCTACCATTTGGGTTTCCATTTTTTAGTGAGCGTAATAATCAGGACTAGGACAGGCATGGCTCGATGGAGTGGCACCTGACAGCATGTGTGTGGTCTAAATGTGGGCCTGGTTGGATTGAACAAGCTCCAAAAGCTATTGACTTGTATGTGAGCTGAATGGGATGTGGACAGACTGGAGCAATTCCATCATATTGGGTGGTGAGATTGGCAGTGATTCAGAACTATTGAACTGTTGAAACCTCATAAGCTAGATGCAGACAACATGCCCTACATTAGGGATCCTAGGGTAGGGTCCGGTGGCTGCCCTCCCTCCAGGTTGTAGAGGCATTTGGGAGGCTAAGTCTGGCTTCTCTCCTTGTCTCTCCTCTTCTCCCAGGCACAGGAAGGGAAAAAAGAGAATGTGGAAATTGTTATCTCACCAAAATTCCTGTAGCCTGTGACCTTAATTACTTTAATCAACTGTGTAAAAAACACCAAAAATAAAAATTAAAAAGAGCTCAGTAAGTAAAAGTTGAATTGGCAGCCCACAATTATTCACAGGTGATAGCTCCAAATAGCTAGTTCTTGTAGCTCTACACATCACTAATTTGTTTTAATTTCTGTTGTGGAACTAGGTTCAGTAAGAAAAACAAGGACAACTTCAATCCCTACAAACACCTTCCCTTTGGAGCTGGTCCCCGAAATTGCATTGCCGTGAGGTTTGCTCTCATGAACATAAAACTTGTTCTCATCAGATTAATGCAGAATTTCTCCTTCAAGCCTTGTAAGGAAACCCAGGTTAGTTTACTTCATACAGTGAGAATGCTTCTCTGGCACCTTTTCAAAAAAAAAAAAAAAGAAATGATGTTGTGTTTGAATAGAATATTTTATAATTATGCCATTTAGTTTGGTTCTGTTTTTCCTACATCTCTGCATGCTTCACCAAATCTATACTCTTGAGTGTTACTTCTATCCTTGAATAAGCCCTCAATAATGTGTTTTCTGAGACTCATCCCAATGACAGCATATAAAAAATGTTTAAGGAACGATTTCAGTTTGATTTTGAGTTACTTTGCAACAATATTATCAAGAGATCTCTGTATATGTCTTCAATGAAAATGTCTGATCACCATTTCAAATTTAAATATGATTACATATAATGTTTATAATAAAGGGTGATCTTCCACCTTCATGCCGATTAATGTGAGAACCTATAAAACAGAATAAGTGAGAATCAATGGCTCATTATATTTGATCTTCAACATCACATGTGTGTGGATGGGCTAAGAATTCAAAACTGATGATCAAGACAAATGAGAACTAATCTGTGTCTTTGCTGATGCCTTAGAAGGCAAATGGATTCTTATATTTGGATGTTTTGAATTATATATTTTGTAACCTTTAACTGAATAATATAATTTTTTAAGATTTATTCATTTTATTACAGACAGATATACACAGAGGAGGAGAGACAGAGAGGAAGATCTTCCGTCCAATGATTCACTTCCCAAGTGAGCCGCAACGGGCCGGTGCGCGCTGATCTGAAGCGGGTGCAGTGTCCCAGTGCATTGGGCCATCCTCAACTGCTTTGCTAGGCCACAAGCAGGGAGCTGGATGGGAAGTGGAGCTGCCAGGATTAGAACCAGCGCCCATATGGGATCCTGGGGCTTTCAAGGTGAGGACTTTAGCTGCTAGGCCACACCGTCGGGCCCTGAATAATATAATTTTATGATTACTTTTGATTTAGTCTTCTATTTCCTCTCCCAGGATGTTTGTGTTTATACCCCCTTGATTCCATCTTCAAATGCGAACAGTTAATACCACGGAAATGGAGTAACAAATACTCAAACAGACATGCCTGTGTAGAATGCTGCTAGCAAATTCCAGTTCCAGTGGTTGTCAGTCCCTGTCCAGTGTTCATTTTTTTCCATCTTTTCCTGGACTAGGTCTTGAGAGGAGCTTACCTGACTGTTTCATTGATTCCTACCAATGAAGGCAGTAGGAAGCTTTATGTCTAAGGTTTAAGTTGCATTTAATGTTCATCTCCTTGACCTCAGCACGATTTCTACTGAGGAATCTAGGGGGATCCAGATGGCCACCACAATATTTGTGAGATACAGGGAAGTGTGTGGAAGTATGTAAGTTTGTAGAGAAATGGTGTCACCCCTCAGAGAAATCAGGTCTCTGCCACACGTGTTGTGTCCTCTGGTCATCTTCATGCTAGCCCTTCCTCATGTATGCAAGGAGTCGCTGCAGCTTGTCCTTACTGAGATGAGAGCCAAAACATACTTCCCTGTAGTGAATGAATGGTTCCCTGAGAATGATGCTGAGAGCTCATGAAAGCTCTCAGCCCCATTTACCATTCATAGTACAGTTGGAAGGCAAGAGGAAATGTCAGAAACATAAATAGTATATTTTCTTTTGCATCATTAAATGCAGTTGACTTTTCCAGAAGTTGAGAGATATCCACACATGTAAAATGTGTGTCACCCATTGAAAATGAATTTACATTTCAGCATACAAAAATTAGCATTGTGAGATTTTTCTAGATGTGTTGATCATATATTAGGAATGATGTTTACATTTTTCGGTACTGTTGTAGTTTTACTGCTATGTTTCTCTCTTTCATGATGCTTCATTTCCTGCTTCTCAAGGCTTACTTCATCATTGCAGATCCCCCTTAAATTAGCCTCAAAAGGACTCCTTAAGCCTGAGAAGCCTATTATTCTGAACATCATGTCAAGAGATGGGACTGAACATGGCGTTTGATTATCATGTGGACTTTGCTCTTCATAGAAACTGTATTCAGAACAGTAGAGACATGATTGTATTTTGCTAATAATAGTTGGGGATAATGCTATAACTAATCTGTGGCATACAAAGAATTATTACAGTGTATGGGCCCATTGAGCCATCTGTGTTGGCAGTGTACTGTCTGTTGTCTAAGACAGAGAAGCTGACTAAATCAGTGCTAGATGTGTAGATTCAGCTTCTTTGATTGTTGTTGATCATCTCTCTCTCACTTTTTATAGTCTCATTATTCCTTGCTTAGCTGGATCACACAATAAAATATTCTTAGTAGTTTTTCAGTAATTCTAAAATAAATTTGAATAAACAAGGTTGCGATAATCGAGCCATTTGTATTCTATATTTTTGGTATTATTCTCCATTAAATATCCATTGAACATGCCAATTTCTTCATGAAATTACTTCTAATTCATTGGTGCCATTTAAATTTAAATCTATGGGACTGAATCAATAAGAATCAACAGCTCACATTTTGCATCCTCACACAGTGTGATAAGCCTCTTCAGGAATCCCAGATTGATTCTTAAGATATAATAGTGTTAATACACTGCACAATTTTCCATTTTGTTTCTTCTGTCAACAAGATTATACATCATGATCAAGCAGAATTTCTCCCAATGTTGCAAGTAGGTATCAATGTTCAGAAGTCAATACATACAGCGATCACAACAGCATCAAGAATAAAACTGTCTGATGACTCGAATACATACAGAGAGAGGGTTTTCCATGATTCATATTATTCTCATGGCAACAAGTTTCTACTAGATAGCTACAGAAAGAAATTTTTCAAAAAACAATGCCTAGTATGACTAACCCATAACAAACGTTATACTAAAAAAGGGGAAAAGGAAAGTCTTTTTTCTAAGACCATGAAGAGTAACTGGATGCTTACTTGTGTTCTTTAGTTCATTCTACTATCTGGTACCTTAGACAAACAATTAGAGAAGAGAAAGGAACAAAGAGCATAGTTATTGGAAAGGATAATTCAATATGCCAATATGTGTTGGTGACATAATTTGTAGACAGAGGAAACCAACCTCAAATTATACTACAGATTCAAAGGAATTTAAACTGGCCTGGTGGGGTTACCTTCTTAACACAATGGATGAAGCTGGCATAGTGATGCTGGCAACACATATGAGCACCAATTTTGCAGCTCTCCTTCTTATTCACCTCCCTGCTTTTGTGTCTCAGAAAGTGTGAAACATGGCAAAAGTATGAGGGAAACTGCCACGCATGTGGGAGGTGTTGATGGAGTTTAAAGCTCCTGTCTTCAACCTGGACTATCCCTGAATTGATGGTCATTTGGTGCATGAACAGCAGATAGAAGATCTGTTGTTATCTATATAGTTCTGCTTTTCAGATGTGTAAGTCTTGAAAAGAAGGCATTATGAGGCCATTAAATTTGACAAACTAAAATAATAGATAGTATGAAACTGAATCCATGTGCATACATTCAACTGATGTTTGACAAACTAAGAAAATTTTTAGAAAAAGGGCAGTTCTTATTGGAAATAATCTACCTTTGGAAGAATGGAGATAGAACTGTATGATTTTTCCACATCCAAATATCTTCTCCAAACGGATTGAAGAATAAGTCATAAAAGAAATGCTTTGTAGCATAGATGGAACACATCACTACATTGCTATATGCAAGATATTAAATGTACAGTTAATGAAAAATAAAAGAGAAATGAAAATAACTCACACTAACAGCTTGTGGACTGCAAAGAAGGCATTCAAATGAGAGAAGAAATAAGTGTATTGGGAGAGGATATTTACACACTGATCATCAGGCAAAGCATTATTTTTCAGAACATATAGGGAACCCAACATCAAACCCTAACTAACTTGATCAAACACTGACAACTTCTATGACCTTTCTCCAAAGAAGTCATCCAATGAATATAAATACATTCTCAATATTTCAAGTCACCAAGAAATGCAAGGAAAAACCACAATGGGAAGTAATATCTTTCCAGTTAAATTGGCTATCATCAAGAAAACTGATAAAAATAGTGGTGAAATTGTGGAGAATGTTGACTTGTAGTTCATTTTGAAGGGAGTATACATCAGAGCAATCTCAATAGAAGAGGTATGGAGATTCCTAAAAAATGGCCAAAATTGCTCCAATATATACTTCTGTAATATCAGTAGTAAGCAAATGAGATGAAGTAATAACAAAGAAATGCAAGCACTCTCATATTTACTCTAGCACTCTTCAAAAGAGCTGTGTCCATATGAGATTAATTGGAGAAAATATCTGGCACAAATATTCATAGAGCAATATTATGTCCTCTGTAGCAAAAATGAACAGAAGAGATTCCAGTAAAGTAAAAGAAAAATTACACTTTGCATTCTCCCTCCTATAGGATGTAAAAGTCAGTCAGCACATGTAAAGGAAATTTCTAGACATTAAGCCTGGCAGAGGAAAGAAAGTTTTTTGGAGATTGGATAACAGGTCCCAAAATGGCCAAATGGCAGGAATAATGGTGAATGCTCCACCTCACATTGTGACGAGTGATTGCAGTTCCCATTATGACGAGTGATTGCAGTTCACACTAATAAAATTATTTTTTATAAAGAGATAGAAGTGATTGAAGCCAAGTGTAATGTAGTGGTGTACAATTTATTTATTTTTAATTGCAAAATCTGATACATATAGAGTGGAGGAGAAAAGGACAGAGGAAGATCTTCCATCTGAAAATTCACTCACTAAATGACCACATGTCTGGAGCTGTGCCAATCCGAAGCCAAGAGCCAAGAGCTCTTCCAGGTCTCCTACCCAGGTGCAGGGTTCCAAAGCTTTGGGCCATCTTCAGGTGCTTTCCCAGGCCTAAAGCAAGGAACTGGCTGGGACGTAGGGCTCTTGTGATTATAACCGATGTCCATATCACATCCCAGCATTTTCAAGGCAAGGACTTTAGCTGCTAGGGCTCAGCGCCAGGCCCCAGGAAATATAATTCTACAATATGGCCTCTTGGATATTGGGAAAGCAGCAGAAGGAAAGTCTGTGTCCCCTTTCCTAGTTGTTCTCTCCTGAATAATATCATAATATTTTCCTTGTCGAGTGTTTACTCTTTATTTTGAGAAATGGAACATTGTTGTTCCCAATGACCAACTACACACAGGGGACTATAGCCAAATAGATCCTGCATTTTACAACATCTTGCATTTGCTTTGTTTTTGTCCTGTGGATTTGTCTTTGGGTAGATAAACTTCACATGTGAATCTAGTAAGTGAACATATTCTGAACATAATGTCCATCATGACCACAAACTGGAATAAGGAGACATTCACTCTGGTGGCAGCAGTTTGGAATTGTAGTGAAGCCAGTGGAGGTAAGAATTGTTGCTATATCATTCTCCCATATCTGTGGTGTGTAGTCAGAAGGAGATGGTAATATCCCTGTGTATTCTTTGTATTTCAAGTCACATTAGTAAGGGAAACGCTTTAAAATATGCTTTGCCTCAAGTGAGAATATGGTATGTAGTATACTTTGTTGTGTTTTCAGTCCCTTGTATAAGCATTGCTTTCCCTTTGGTCTAATTTTGACCTAAGGACACAAGTAAATTTTCTCCGTGTCAGGGTGTGCAAAATAATGGTTCTGTTTGTAGGCATCCAATTGCTAGCTAGAAATCCAATGATATGGCAGGATAGAAATGTGGTTTGAGACCCTTGAGCATGTGATGTGTTGCTTGTCATCAGCCCTAAAAGAAAGTTTTGAGGCCTTTCCCTGTGTCTCTTGTTCATGGCTTTTTGTACAGTGATTCTGGACCTAGGGATTTCTGCATGCATTTTGGATACTCTTTTTATTTTTTGTTCAATTTAAAATAAAGTGAGAGTAAGTGATAAATGGATAGATTTTCTTTTTCTGGCTCACTCCTCAAGTAGCTGCCTATAAGATGATACTAGGAGCTGGGTAAGGATAAGTAGGTTTGGGGAACCCGTCCCGATATCCTACATGAGAGGCAGGGAATTTGTTTCTGATCACCCATCTGCTATCTTCATTCTGTGCATTAAAACAAATCTAAAGGAGAGTTGAGAGTAAACCCCTGCACTTTGATGTATGATGTGGCATCTTAGGACCATCTCAGCTGCTGTATCCAAAGCCCACTTTTACACAGTCTTTTGGGTTGCCACTGAATCCCAGGATTAATCTCATAGGCTTTAGTGTTGATTCACTGAAGAAGTGTCTTTGATTTATGAGACAATTGAAAAGAAATATTTAGGAAGCGAAAAAAGATGACAGACTGCAGAGAGCTGGTGTAGGGTGGAGTAGGGAAAGAGGGGAACCAATCCAGCAGAGAAGCAGGCCAGGAAACAGAAAATTGTAGGGAGAAGAGTGGGAAGGTCACTGGAGTTCACTAAAGCAAGAAGATCTACACAGCGTGAAGGAACAGCCACAAAAAGTGGGAAAGAAAATACAGCACGCTGCGAGAAACTTGGTGAGTCATGATCCCAGGCAGGGGGAAGGCGGCAGAATCTCAACTGTGCCAGGGAAAACAGAGGCGGCTGGAAGGATAGGCCCCCACACTGACAGGGGCACCAGTCCACTGGAGGGCAGGAGCCCCGAGAGGAGGCTACTGGACTGATCATAGGGGGCATCATCCCCTGCAGAAGTGGAGGACAAGCAGGGGAGTTTTCCCAGAAGCGTGCCTCCCAACTGCTCAGCAGCTTTGAGAGAGTGCAGAGGGAACTGGAGCAGCGCTGTGGGACTGGGGCTCAGAAATCCCCATCTCAGCTATGAACCGTGGACTGGCTGCTAGAGAATCCAGTGGATCCTATTGCTGGGCTCAGCGTGAGCTCCAGAGGCTGGGCAACACTCGGCAGAACCTCACGACCTGGGCAGAAGAGCAAACTAGTAGGGGCACAGCTGTGTGCCTGTCACAGCTCTGTGCCTCTCAGGGCTCCACTTCCACCACTGAGAAAGTGCAACTGAGAAAGTAGCTTCTCTCAGGCAGAATCCCCTGCTGGGCTCAGCTGGAGAGGCCAAACCAGAGACAACTCAGCAGAATCGGCCAGACAGGTTTTCACAGCAGGAGCCTGCTCAGAAAAACCTGCCTGCCAGGAGGCGGGAGGCGGTGTTGCAACTTTCAGCTGAGCAGCACTTCTGAGTGGGAATTCAGGATAGCAGAGTTCCGTGCTGAGGCCCTCAGAAATTTCCAACCCAGCCCAGGGTTGGGGATTTCAAGCTTCGAGCAGCAGAGGCCTCTGCTGTGCTACCCTCAAGCTCTGAAGGAGAGTCTCGGCTCCAAACTGAGGCAGAAACCCCCGCTGTGCTAGGCTTGTGACTCAGAGCCGAGGTGCGGCTCGGCAGAGTGAATCTCAGTGGGGCAACGCCTTTGAGAGGGAGCCGCAGGGGAAGGGGCCAGGTACTAGGGCTGGCCCACAAGGCCTCCTGACCCAGCTCGGGGCTGTGATCTACAGACCCTGAACAGCAAGTAGCAGGTGACTCAGGCAGTACACACTGCCGTGCTCAGCCGGAGACCCCAAACCAGAGCCGGCTCAGCTGAATCTTCCAAACAGGTTCTCCCAGTGGGAGCCCGCTCAGAAAAGCCTGCCAGCCAGGTGGCGGGAGGCGGTGATGCGCCTCTCAGTGGAGCAGCACTTCTGAGTGGAAATCCCAGAGAGCAGAGTTCGGTGCTGAGGCCCGCAGAAATTTCCAACCCACCCCGAGCAACAGAGGCCCGTGCTGTGCTAACCTCAAGCCCTGAAGTAGTGTATTGGCTTGGCACTGAGGAAGAAACCCCCGCTGTGCAAGGCTTGTGACCCAGAGGTGAGGCGCGGCTCAGCAGAATGAATCTCAGAGGGGCAACGCCTTTGAGAGGGAGCCGCAGAGTAAGGGCCCTGGCACTAGGGCTGGCCCACAAAGCTTCCTGACCCAGCTCGAAAACCATGTCACTGCAGAAATAAATCAAGTCAAAAAGGGAATCCTCGATATAGAGCACAAAATGAAAGCCTAACCAAAAGAATGAACACAGCAGAAGACAGAATATCAGAATAGGAAGACAATCAGAATGAAAGGCAACAGCTCATCAAATAGTTGGAGACAAATCTAGAGAAAGCCAATAGGTCCATACAGGAAATGAAGGACAACCTCAAAAAATGAAATATTAGAATAATAGGCCTTCCCGAAGGAGTGGAAAAGGAGACAGGCTTGCAACGGGTACTGAATGAGATAATACAGGAGAACTTCCAGAACACCGGAAATATAAATCCAGCACAAATCCAGGAAGGACAAAGGACCCCCAGTAGATAAGATCCAAACAGATCATCACCCAGACATGTGGTCCTCAAGCTACCCTCAAGTGAACATAAGGAAACTATTCTAAGACAACTAAGGAAAAAGGATAAGATTACTTTCAGGGGAAGGAAAATCAGAATCACAGTCGACCTATCAGAAGAAATGCTCCAAGCAAGGAAAGAATGGGGTAAAACCTATCAAATCCTGAAACAAAACAACTGCCAACCAAGAATAATGTACGCAGCATAGCTCTCATTTGTATTTGAGAATGAAATCAAATACTTCAACAGTAAAGAGAAACTCGAAGAATACATCAGCACAAAACGAGCTCTGGAAAATCTCCTCGGGAAGGTGGTAAGCCAAAGAGAAAAAGTGAAAACCAAAATCAAAGGTGGCAAATGGGAAGACCTCCCCACCGAAACCCATACAAGGAAAGTCAACCAGTCAGAAACTCTAATAGTCGCAAATACACACTTGAACACTTACACACACTCATGGAAGCCCAAAATCACACCCTCTCAATATTATCTCTAAACACAAATGGCCTAAACTCCAAAATCAAAAGGCATAGATTAACGGAATGGATCATCAAACAGCACCCAACAATCTGTTGCCTACAAGAGACACATCTAACCAGAAAAACCACTAAAAATTTAAAGTGAAGATGGAAAAAGACATTTCATGCCAATGGATGAGAAAAAAAGGGACTGGCGTAGCTGTCCTAATCTCAGATGACCTAGACCTCAAGCTGACACACATCAAAAAGGACAGAGAAGGACATTATATATTGGTGAAGGGACTGATACATCAGGAAGTAATTACAATCGTGAACATATATGCACCTAATTCCAATGCACCTAGCTACGTAAAGCAACTACTTACAGACTTAAGAGGAGACATTGATATACACGCAATAATAGTGAGCGATCTTAACAAACAGCTAACAACAATAGACAGATCAACAAAACAAAAACTCAACAAAGAAGCAACAGAGCTCATACAAACATTAGAACAACTAGACTTAGTAGACATTTATAGAACTTTTTACCCCAAGGCCACAGATTATACATTTTTTTCAGAAGTGCATGGCACCCTCTCCAGGACCGACCCTATTATAGGACACAAAGCAAACCTAAATAACTTCAAAAAGATGGGAATCATACCATGTACCCTCTCAGACCACCATGAAATGAAATTGAATATCAGCAATTCAAAATGCCCCAGGAAACACAGAAACTCTTGGAGGTTGAACAATATGCTATTAAACAAATAATGGATCAGGGAAGAAATTAAAGATGAGATCAAAAAATTTATGGAAACCAATGAAAACTCTGACACAACATTCCAAAACTTGTGGGACACGGCCAAAGCAGTGCTACGGGGTAAATTCATCGCAATTGGAGCCCATGTCAAGGCCCAAGTGAGGCACCAAATACATGAACTAAGCACACACCTCCAGGAATTGGAAAAACAGCAGCAGCAGATGAGCCCCATACCAACAGGAAACAAGAAATCATCAAAACAAGGGAAGAAATTAATCAGATAGAAACAAACAAAAAAAAACTATACACAAAATCAATGAATCAAAAAGCTGGTTTTTTGAAAAGATAAACAAAATAGACACCCCGCTGGCCCAACTGACAAAGAAAAAACAAGAGAAAGCAAGAATTAACAACATCAAAGATGAAAAAGGCAGCATAACAACAGACACTGCAATCATTAAGAACATAATCAGAAATTACTACAAAGCACTGTAATCCAACAAATCAGAAGACCACCAAGAAATGGAAAAGTTCTTAGACTTATACAACCTGCCAAAACTTAGCCCAGAGGCAACAAACGATCTGAACAAACCCATAACTGAAGCAGAGGTTGAATCAGTGATTAAAGTCCTGCCATCAAAGAAAAGCCCAGGCCCAGACGGCTTCACTGCAGAATTCTACAAAACATTCTGAACAGAACTAACCCAATCCTCTACAAACTCTTCAAAACAATAGAAAAGCAAGCAACCCTTCCAAACTCATTCTATGAAGCCAACATTACCTTAATCCCAAAACCGGACAGAGATCCTACAGAGAAAGAAAACTACAGATGTATCTCTCTGATGAACATCGATGCTAAGATACTCAACAAAATCCTAGCCAATAGAATTCAAAAAATCATCTGACAGATTATTCATCCAGATCAAGTAGGATTCATCCCTGGAATGCAGGGATGGTTCAACCCCCGGAAATCCATTAATGTGATACACCACATCCCAAACCTGAAAAACAAGAATCACATGATAGTATCAATAGATGCAGAAAAAGCATTCTACAAAATCCAGCACAACTTCCTGCTAAAGATCTCACCAAGGTACGCATAGATGGAAAAATCCACAACATAATCAAAGCAATTATGAAAAACCCAATGCCAACATCATACTGAATGGAGAAAAACTGGAACCATTCCCACTGAAATCTGGAACAAGACAGGGATGTCCACTTTCTCCACTGCTATTCAACATAGTTCTAGAGGTACTCGCTGAGGCCATAAGACAAGAAAAAGAAATCAAAGGAATCCAAATGGGAAATGAAGAAGTCAAGCTATCACTGTTCACAGATGACATGCTCCTTTACATAGATGAACCAAGAGACTCCATACAGAGACTGCTAGAACTTGTATGAGAGTTCGGTAGAGTGGCAGGGTACAAAATTAATGAACCAAAATCAACAGCCATAGTGTATGCAAACAGCCCTAAGATGCAAAAAGATCTAACCAGCAAGATACCATTCAAAATAGCTGAGAAAAGCATGAAGTATCTGGGTATAAACCTAACCAAAAATGTAGGAGACCTATTTGAAGAAAACTACAAACTAGTTAAAAAAGAAATTGAACAAGACCTAGAAAGATGGAGCAACATCCCATGCTCCTGGATAGGTAAAATCAATATCATTAAAATGTCTATACTGCCAAAAGCAATATATACATTCAACGCCATTCCAATCAAATTGCCAAAAACACTCTTCACAGAACTGGAAACAATGATTCAAAGGTTCATCTGGAAACACAAAAGGCACGAATAGCTAGAACCATTCTGAAGAACAGGAAGTTAGCAGGGGGAATCACAGTCCCTGACCTCCGAACATAATATAGGGCAGTGGTTATCAAAACAGCCTGGTACTGGCACAAAGATAGAGAGGAAGATCAATGGAGCAGAATAGAAACACCAGAAGGGAACCCACACAAATACAGTCAAATAATCTTTGACAAAAAGACAAATGACAACCCAGGCAAATGGGAAGGTCTCTTCAATAAATGCTGTTGGGACAACTGGTTGATAGCCTGCAGAAACAAAAAGATAGACCCACATCTCTCACCATACACCAAGATCAAATCTAAATGGATAAAAGATCTAAACCTACATCCAGAAACCTTCAAACTTTTGGAAGAAAATGTTGGAAATACTCTGCATGATCTAGAGTAGGTTCCTACTTCCTAAAAAGGACACCAAAAGCAATAGCAATCAAAACCAAAATAAACAAATGGGACCTCATCGAACTAAGAAGCTTCTGTACAGCGAAGGAAACAATCAACAAAGTAAAAAAGCAACGCACAGAATCAGAGAAGATCTTCGTGCACGACATAGGTGATACAGGGCTTATTTCCAGAATATACAAAGAACTACAAAACAACCAAAATGTCAAAATAAACAAGCCACTCAAGAAATGGGCACGGGAATTAGGCAGACATTTCACAAAGGAACAAACCCAAATGGTAAATAAACATATGAAAAAATGCTAAAGTTCCCTGGCAATAAGAGAAATCCAAATTAAAACATCAACGAAGTACCACCTAACGCCAGTAAGACTTGCCCACATGAATAAAAGCACCAACAACACTTGTTGGCGAGGTTGCGGGAAAAAGGGAATTCTACTCCACTGCTGGTGGGGCTGCAGATTGTTTCAGCCTCTATGGAAATCAGTATGGAGAATATTCAAACAACTCAAAATCGACATACCGTATGACCCAGCTATAGCACTCCTAGGAATATTTCCAAAAAACTTTTTTTATGAGAAGCCAACATGCACTCCTATGTTCATAGCAGCACAATCAGAAATTGCAAAAAACATGGAAACAACCAAAATGCCCATTAGCAGAGGATTGGATAAGAAAGCTATGGTTCATCTACTCCATGGAATACTACCCAGCTATTAAAAAAAAACAAAATGCAGTTCTTTGTGGCCAAATGGGTCCAACTGGAAACCATAATGCTAAGGGAAATGAACCAATCCCAAAAGTCTAGAAACCACATGTTTGCCTTAATTTAAGATGATATGATGTTAAACATAACATGTTATGTTATGGATGTTATGTCATATTTCGTATATAAGCTAAAATTGAACTGTGAATGGGGTGTCACAGAAAGTGGTTAAGAACTCGCATTTATTTTTAACATGTTGACTGCTCAATACCATGCCAATTAATTCCATAACAATGTTAATTGTTGCAGATGGTATATTAGTGCTTTTATTTGACTGGGATGATACTCTGCTGTCTCTGCCCTCAGACCAGAGAGGGTCTACCCAATAAGTAGTTGGACTTGACTGGACTATAAATGTTGGACTCTATGCTTGGCATATACTTGCAAAGAGGCAATTTCAACTGAACTTGAACTATGGTTATGCAACAAGGTGGAGGAACCCACCATGGGGGGAGGGTGGGGGTAGAATCCCAGATTCTATGTAATTACAACAGAATGTAATTAATGAATAAATTTAATAAAAAATAAATAAAAAAAGAAAAGAAATATTTAGTGGTCCCAAGTATAATATATACTGTTCTTCCAGGCTGAAGTCAGACATGAGCTATTTGAATAAATATTTGAGCAAACTGATTGATACAGGATTTTATTTGGACTACTATTTATGTTGAGAACTAAGTAGAGGTGAGTGTTGCATCAAAATTTATGTATAAAAATCTTGACAATTTCTTAAAATAGCTAACCTCATACTATGTATTTTTTGTTTCACCGCTTTTACAACTGTGAAATACACAGTAATGAACTACATTGGTGCCTGTATGTTTGTTGCAAATGTTAACTTGTATGCATAGATTAATGTATTGTAACAAGCAGTTAACATTTTTATGCTTCTAAAATATTTTATTAAATTTTGGTGTATGAAATGATCAGGTTGAAAATCCTTCAATGTTTTATTAATTTCAAAGACAAGAATTGAACATTTTCCATTTTTCTCTGAGCCTTTGAGTTAGTATGATAATTCAATTGACTATATGTTTTAAGTTTTAATCACATTTGGCTTCTTAGTTAACATGTCGGTCATGATATACATGCTTATATAGCTGCTACATGTAAGCTGGCTTACCTTTTACAGTGGCAGATTATTGAAATTTAATCCTGTCTTAGCTTGTAACCAGTCATGTCACCTTGGATGCATCAGTTAGCCTTTCTATGGCTAAGATTAATTCTCTGTGAAGTAGAGATCACAGCCATACATGTTTCATGGAGTCAATTGATGAATGCAGACAGTGCATTTTATTTATAAAATGATACGTTTTATTTATACATTTCTGAAGCTGTGAGTATAAGAGAGATTGCCTATGTACCTGCAGTTCTAGTTAAGAAATCACCCTACATTAGAACCCTGAGCCTGAAAAGTCTGTTCTTTTGACCTCATCTACTGTTTCCATCTTGATGCTAAATCCTTTTCTCAGTAACTCTTGATGCTGGACTAAGAGACAATGTTTGGCCCACAACACGGAATGAAGAGGGTGTGTATGTTATTGAATCATAGAGAGACTAGAGGTAGATAGTCCTATAGGGGTGCTGTATATGGAAGAAGGAATACGTTGGGTTTTTTGGGTCAATTCTGTTCATTTTCATAGGGACACATGAACAAAGATTGCAGGGTGGCTCAAGGTCCACCACATTCCATCCACCAAGCACTGAGGATTCCGTTTTCTTCATGTCTTGTAGTGAGGGAGAGAATTATGCAAAGAAGGAAGATTTGCATCTGTTTGAACCTGGCCCTAATATGGAGTTCTTTCACTTAATATTTTTCACCCCATTTTACAGTGAGACAGAGGTGTCATTCTCCTGAGATGCCAACAGAAAATGTCAGCAACTAGCCTTCTCCTCACCGCCCTCTTTCTTTCCCTTGTTTCTGAAGCACAGTTGATAGTGGTTAGCCAAAGTTGACAAAGTCTAGTCATAATCTGTTGGTGATAATTTGCCCATCAGAGCTGTGCTTCACAAATAATCTTGCATTTTGATTTTTTTCATGCCTTAGACTCTTGTTTAATTTTACTGTGATTGCTTGTATATTACTGGGAAATTCTGGCCCCCATCACTGTAAACTGTTCTGCAACACATTAGCAATAACATGTTACAAGCAACAATTTGTAAAAATAAAAAAGAGAGAGAGAGGGTGAAGAATTTAGGGATGCTAAAACAAATTAACTAGATCAAGTCAAATCATTTCAATTTTAAAAAAAATGGTGGATTGAATGTTTGCACATTCTTGTTTCTACAGATTTTTTTCTAAATGCACAAAAAAATGGAATGAAAATGAAGAATCACTTGGAATGAAAATGAAGAATCACTTGGAATGAAAATGAAGAATCACTTGAGAGCATGAAGGGGTGCTACCTTAAAAGCTATGATTCCCCAGCTAAGCAAAGACACTAAAGAAATTTCAGGCCACTTTAGTTTATAGATATAGATTGATGCCTAGGTGAAATAATTGCAAATATGCACTGATTTAAAAAGGCACAGTTTAAAGAAGTAACCTTAAGTTATACAGAACTCCATTAACCAGATTTTTACAAGTTAAACATTAACCATTTTTGAAAAGAAGTCGACATCATGTTATTTATATTACCTAGTGGTGCAGTTTCCAAATGTTTGCAAAAGCTGGATTGGAATTAAGAGTGGAGCTTGTCCCAGAAGACCTATTTTATAATTGAGCTATGAAATGAGTGAATTTTGGGCCATGTTGCCTCATAGTAGGCTAAACTGCTACTTTTAATACTGGCATCTCATTTTTAGTCACAGATTTGAATCCCAGCTGCTCTGTTCACAATGCAGCTTCCTGCTAATGTATCTTTGGATGTAGCAGTTATGAACTCTGGTGCCCTCATGGGGGACCCATAAGGAGCACCTGACTCCCAACTGACCTGATTCAGCTTCAGCTGTTGTGATCATTTGAGGAATGAACCAGCAATTGAGAGATCTCTCTGTTTCTGTCCCTCTCTCTCTTTCTTTCTGGGACTTTATTACTCTGCCTACCAAATAAATGCAATACATCCTTAAAAATTATTAAATGTGAAGTTAATAAATCAGGGTAGTATTACTTAATATCACAAAAATATCTGTAAATTCTCAGCTTATATAAGAATAATAAATGATCTTGACTTTCTATGGTGCCTTGGAATTCTGTGTTTTCCTTTCCATCCACTATCTACCTCCTTTTAATATTAAATGAATAGAGACAAAAAGAGTAACGAGGAAGAAGATCTTATGCATACTCATGGTGAAATTGAATATTTCGAGTTGAGTTGACCATGAAAAGTGCAATTTTTGTTCAAGAACAACTGCAGTGAATAATATCTAGGAATATGTAAGATATAAATGAATTTGCATTTAAATATTTAACTAGTGAAATGGTCATGATTTAAAGATAGATACATTGTGAATAATAATTAATTACATATATAATAAACACTATGTTAAGTATGTAAATACTAAATGATTGCTCTCCAAATTGTAGGTTGCCACTCTTTTAGAAAGATATATCTGTCTATATAAAGTTTAGAATGATGGGGAGAGATAAAGAGATTTTACATTTGTTAGTTACTTCCCAAATACCCAAAACAACTGGGGCTGGGCCAGACGTAATTGAGGAGCCTAGAACTCATCTGGATCTTCATGTTTGGAGGAGCCCAAGTAATTGGGACATTTTCTGGTTTACCAGGTACAGTAAGCAAGGACATAGGACAGAAACACAGCAGGCAAGGCATGAACCTGTACTCCCATATGATGTATAGACTTTGCAAGCAAGTTTAAATTTTGGGGTCTTACTTATTGACACAACTGGATGATATTAAGAGTAAAGTATGTTTCAGCTAACTTCCATAGAGCCTTCTCTTAAGGGAAAAATTTCATTTTTTGCAGATATATATGTATATATGTATATATATACACACATACATATGCATATATCTGCTACATATATATACAAATAAATATATAAACTTTTTTATTATCGTCATTCTATGATATAGTTCCATAGGCACTGGGATTTCCCCTGCCCCCTCCAAATGAAATTTCCCTATATTATTACTATAGAACAGCTCTTCATAAATAGCCACATGTTAATTATTGTAGGCATGGACAGTGGCAGAGTGGGTTAGTTGATCAATTTATTCTGCCATCCCTCCTCTGCAATAGTAGCAGGCATGCTCTGGAGCCTCCAATATATTGCCATAGCCACCATGTACATTTGGATATGCTGTCTTCTGCTCCATCTGAGCCACTGAGGTGGCCCAACTCCGACACATCCACTCCTATAGTCATAACATGGAACCTGCAATTTACTCCACATGGCTATTGCTCTGACTCCAGCAATTCAGTCACTAGGGAATTGCCCAAGAAACCTCATCTGAGGCCATCCCAGACCTGATTCTTGTGTTTGTCAATACAGGGTCTGGCACAATCTGTCACCCAAATCAGCCTACGCACACACTGTCAGTTGCAATTGCTGGGTCAGTTCTGTCTCCAGCATCATGTTTTATGCAATCCAATGGGTGTTGGAATCCAGCTTGATCCTGCCCAACACATACTCAGCCTTCACATAAACCATTGGGAGCTGCAGTCTAGTTGGATTGACTCACAATAACCCTCACCAGACCCGTTCCTGGCCTGGTTCCTGTGCTTGCCAGTATGTACAGCTGACTGGTCCCATCTGTCCTGCATCCCATTCAGCTGTCATACATGTTGATGGGCACTGAAGCCCAGTTTATCCCAACCAGCTACACTATCCAGTCCACACTGATGCCAGTGGGTGCCACCATCTGTCTAAGCCATGCCTGTGCCTGACAGAAGTTGGCCCTTGTTTCAGCATATGCCAGCTGATGCTGTGGCAAAGCCCATTCCATCCATACGGACTGGTTTATGCATGTGCCAGATGGTACAGTCAGCTCTGCCTGGCTTCTCCCTGATCCACCTAACATATAGACCATTGGATGTGGCCCTGTCTGGCCTGGTCTGCCCCCATCTCAGCTCTCATCCTCACCAGTGAAAGTGGTGCCCCAACACTGATGCCCCCACAGCCCCCTCACGTGGGCCATCCCCACCACTCCCTGGGTTTCACATGTGCTGATTGGGTGCTGCGGCCCTGTCTGTCACAGCCCCCTCCACTCGGAATTTGCCAGTAGGTGATGTATGCTGGCCAGACGAGACCCACCCCCAATTCCAACTCACACTGATAGGGCCTACAGCCTAGCCCCATCCTTACAGCTCCTAACCCCAGCCCTCATGTGGCTGTCCTCATATTGTGTCCTGACTGGGCCTGATCCACACTCCATTCTGGCACTAGGATTCACCAGTTGGTGATATGGACTGCCAAAGTCTGGGCTGCCCCTGACCTGCACCGTATGTATGCCAGTGGGCACCGTATTTTGGCCTGGTCTGGGCAGCCTCCTGTCTTGGTTCTTGCACTCCCCTGCAAGGAGCATGTTCTAAGAGAGGATTTCCCCAGGATCCTCCATCAGGATCTCTCTTAATGCCAGATCTCATGCACAACAGTGGGTCCATGGGCCAGCCCCACTCAGTCCACCTCTTGCCCTAGCAGGGATAGTGGCTTTTCCTCACTGGCCCTCATCCTTTATGGTTCTTGTTCTTGGGTGCTATAGCCCAGCCAAACCTGATCCATACCCAGACACAGCTCACACATGGCTCAGTAGGGCCAGAGACCTGGCCTAGCCTGTCCTATAACTGCCTGGTTCTCCTAAGCACCAGTTGGTGCTGGATTCTTGACCAGTCTGGCACATCCAATACCCAGCTAACACTCATGCTGAGGGATTCTGCAGCTATATTCAGACCAGACAGCAGCCCCCACACTGGCCCTCATGCTCTCCAATGGGGATCACAACCTGGTCAGGGCATTCCCTTTGCTCCCCAGCCAGGACTTCTCCCCTGCACAGATCTCTTTTGTTGCAGTGGTTGCCCTAACCTGGCCTGGCACAACCCCCATTGTCTTAGTCTTTGTCTTTGGATACTATAGCCTGGCCTGACATAGCCAGTCCCCAGTTCCAACTCTCACAGGCAGGTACTCCAACCTGGCCCTGCTCTGTCTACCCCCATCTCATGTGAACCAGTAAGTGTGATACCATAACCCATCATGACCTGCACTCCAACATGGCTTCTTCACTCACCAGTGGGCTCAGATCTACTCAGCCCTGCCCTGTCTGCCCACTTCCAAAATCAACCCACACACTTGCCAATAGGTGAGGCTACCTTGCCCAGCTTGCCTGACCCCGAGGTCTGGAACATGTACTCATCAGTGGAAGCTATGGCCCAGTAGGAGAGTGTCCCCGGTTCTCCATTCAGCCCACTCCCAGATGCAGACCTCACTTGCTCCAACAGGTGCTAGGCCCTTGCCCAACATAGCCTGCCCCACCTTCCTGGCCTTTGTATTAGCTGGTGAATGTTACTGGTTGGCCCACGCTATTCCGTTTTATGAAGTAAATGCAGCTGCTGCAGCTTGGACCTGCCCAATCTATGCTCAGCCACAGTAACTGTGAGTGTTGATGGGTTCCATGTTCTCTCATAGTTCAGCCAGTCACTACCCCAACTCTTGAGCTTACCAGTGGGATTTGTGTTTCCATAAGGTTGGGCCCTCTTATCCCCCACAGAATCTACCCATGGACTTGGTTGTCTTAAGTGCTGGTTAGTGTCATGGCCAAGTTACCTGTCCCCTGTTACAACACTCAATCAGATATTGGATCTAGTTCTGCTTGGCAGCACCCAGCCTCCCCCACAGCCATAGCTTTCCGGTGGTATGGCTTGTGGTCAGTGCTTTTCTGTGCTAAGAAGCTTCATCTCAGGGCTCCCATTTGGGTGGTAATCAGTCTGACAGATACAGATCTTCCAGTCCCTTCCCTCCATATCATCAGGTCTCAGTCCCTTCACTTACCAGCCAGTACAGTGGCCCTCTTGTTAGTTGTCCCTCAGGATTCATTCCTCACTTGCACATATGGTACCCATATCCATGGATGTCCCTAAGCAATATTTCGTCACCCCCAAGTCTCCAGAGCACATCAAGAGGCAAAGCCCAGTTCCTGATGGGTGCTCTGGCCACCCATGGAATAAAGATGGTGCCGGCTACATAAGAGGCAACCAGAGTGCACTGCTTCCTCTGCTCTTCAGCCAAAACTAGCTGATAAAGTGGAGTTCTGCTTTGCATGCTCAATCTGCAGAATAAACATGGTACCAGTTCAATCTTTTTAAAAGTTTTTAACATTTATTTATTTCTACTAGAAATCCAGATTTACAGTGAATGGGAGATACAGAAAGTTTCCATCCTAGGGTTCACTCCCCAAATGGCTGCAACGGCCAGAGCTGAGCCAATCTGAAACCAGGAGCCAGTAGCTTTTTCAGTGAATGCCATGTAGGTGAAAGGTCTCAAGACTTTGGGACATCTCTACTGCTTTCCCAAGGCACAAACAGGGAGCTCGGTGTGAAATGAAGCATGTAGGACATAAATTGGTGACCATATGATATTCTGGAATTTTCAAGGAAAATATTTTGCCGACAGGTTTGTGTGCTGGTCACAATATTTTCTTTAATTTTTTTCTTTATCCTTTATGATACAGTTTCATAGGCTCAGCAGATTTCTTCTTGCACTTTACACAGTCCTCCTCCCCATGTTTCACAAGTTAAACCTTTTGGGTGTTGTTGATTGACATCCTCCAGATGATATCACATGGGTATTATTCTTTTTTTTAAAACATATTTTTATTGCATTTCCTTTTTAAAAATTAATTACATGGCATTATGTGATACATTTTTTATGCACTGGGATTCCCCCCCCCGCCCCTTCCCACACCTTCCCCCCATGGCGGATTGCTCCACCTTATTGCATTTCCATAGTTCAAATTCAATTGACATTCTTTCATTGGAGGTATTTACCAAGTATAAAGCCCAGTATCTTATTGTCCAGATAAGTTTAACGGTTTCTTGGTGAGACCATTTCTGGTCTGAAGGTAGAGCCGACAGAGTATCATCCCAATCAATTAAAAGCTCCAACATAATATTTCCAACCATTTACAACATTGTGGCATTAATTGACATGGTATTGATTAACCAATATGTTACTAGGAAAATGCAGGTTCTCAACCACAACCTGTGACTTCTTCATAGACATTTCAATTTTGGTTTATATTCAACCGTGTTCTATACACCTTAAAATGGCTTAGATTGCTATTCAGCTGTCTCACGCCTATTTGAATTTTAGTATTTAGCAGTTTATAGCATTGAAGCATGTTTTCGCTGAACCTGGCTGTTTTTCAGGTGGTCTAACTCTATAATTCTAACAGGATATCTGTCAACTGTTTAGGTGAGCATGTTTAGGAGGGGTGTGCAGAGAAATCTTCCATATCCCAGTGAGGAGTAACTAATCTTTGTGTCCCACCCAGTGAGTTATAAGTGCATCCCTGCTGACCATTTCCTGTCTGTTTCTAAGCTTTCCTTGTTGTTCTATCTATTCTAGTTTTGTTTGTTTGTCTGTTTTGAGGGGTTTCTGAAGCGCTCCTGATGGTTATTATGAGAGGGGGTGGGGACCCAAGATTGGAAGCAGACAAGGACCAGAGAAATTTCCTCCCCCTAGTCCTGAAGGAAGTTTATTGTTCTTCTGTTTCTGCAGACTCCTCAGTGCTCCTGGTTGTTGTTCCAATGACCTTGGATCCTGCAAGGCAGGATTTGGGCTTCTTCCATCCCATGTGGTAGATCCAATTGGGGATGGCTGACCTCAGAGTTCTTGGTCTCCAAAGGCACTCCATTTCCCCTTAGTCTCCTTGGCAGTGATGTAGTCCTCGGTGCTCATACTGATAGTCCTTGGTGAGGATCTAGGAGTCTTCATATTTGGGATAAAAGCTTCCTACTGTCCGCCTGCTCCACTCTGGGGACCCCTCCCTGCTGTATGCACATGACCTCCTGTTAAGAGGTTGTTAGGATTACTCCTGATTCCCCCATTTGCCTTTGTAGTTTTGCTATTGCCTAATGCTAATTCGAGTCTGTTGTCTATGAGTTACCAGTTATGATCCTGATAGGTTATATTTCCCATATTACTCACACCTTCTAGGGTGATGTAAGATTTCACTGCTCTCCCTCCCCCTTTCCAAGTATCATGGGGTCTTACAAGTACATTAGGTTTTACAATTCTTTGATGTAGATCATAAGCAATCCACCTCATATCATTGGTTACTTCACAATATCTTATTGCATGAGATGCAGGCTGTTTGGGGTTGAGATAATATTACTGTTTTTTGGATTGACATCATTTCATAACAGCCACATCAATCACAATAACAACAACAACAACAACATCATCAACAACAAATTGTAGCAACCTGCTAAAATAATGTGCCACTGAGTAAGCAACACATGCTTAACTAAAAGGAAACACAGAAGTCTTTTGGGAAATGTGATGCCATCATATACTTCATGAGCACTGAATGAATTCTACTAGAGAATAGAGATTATTTGGAAGCGAACAAACTGACATCAAAACATATGAGATAAAGCCAAAAGAGCAGACAATCACCGGGAAAAAAAAAGCAGTATAGATTGGGCTGTTGGAGTTACACTTTCCATGTTGGCTTCCTTATATGAGAGAGAATATATGGTATTTGTTCTTTTGTGATTGACTCGTTTCACTGAGCATAATGGCTTCTAGTTGGGACCACCTGGTTTTAAATAGAATAATATCATTCTTCTTAATAGCTGAATAATATTCCACAGAGTAGATGTACCACAGTTTCTTTAACCACTCTTCCTTGGACGCACATCTGGTTTGTTTCCATGGCTTTGCTATTGTAGATTGTGCTGCTGTAAATATAGGATTACAGATCCCTTCTCATATGCATATTTCACTCCTTTTGGGTATATTCCTAAGAGAGGGATTGCTGGGTCATATGACAGGTTTATTTGCAATTTTCCAAGCACTCTCCATACTGATTTCCACAGTGGTTGTACTAGCCTACACTCCCACCAGCAGTGAAGGCGGGTGCCTTTCTCCCCACATCCATGCCAGCAGGTGTTGTTTTTCGAGTTCTGAATGTAGGCCAGTCTCACTGGAGTTAGGTGGTACCTCAAGGTGGTTTTCATTTGTATCTCTCTGATGGCTAGGGAGCCTGAGCAGCTTTTCATATGTCTGTTAGCCATTTGAATCTGTTCTTTTGAGAAATGTCTGTTCATTTCTTTTGCCCATTTTGCTGCAGGGTTGGTTTTTTTTACTGTCCCTGGGTTTCTGAAGCTCTTTGTAGATCCTGGATATTAGTCCTCTATCACTAGTGTAGAATGCAAAAATTTTCTCCCATTCTGTTGGTTGCTTCTTTACTTTGTTTCCTTTGCTGTAGAGAAGCTTTTTTAGTTTGATATAGTCCCATTTGTTCATTTTGGATTTGATTGCCTTTGCTTTAGGCGTCTTTTCTAAGAAGTCTTTCCCTGTTCCTATATCTTGGAGTGTGTTTCCTATGTTTTCCTTTAATAGTTTGATGGTTTCTGGGTGTAGATTTAGGTCCTTGAGCCAGTTAGAGCTGATTTTTGTATAGTGCGACAGGTGCGGGTCTTGCTTCTTTATTCTGCAAGCTGCTATCCAGTTGTCCCAACAGCATTTGTTGAATAGACCAGGTTTTTTACCTGGATTGTTTTCCGTTTTCTTGTCAAAGATTAGTTGACTATACATGTGTGGATTCCCTTCTGGTGTTTCTATTCTGTTCCACTGATCTTCTTCTCTGTTTCTGTACCAGTACCAGACTATTTTGATAACCACTGCTCTGTAGTGTGTCTTGAGGTCTGGAATTGTGATTCCTCCGATTTGATTTCTATTTTTCAAGACAGCTTTAGCTATTCGTAGTCTTTTGTGATTCCAGATGAACTTCTGTACCATCTTTTCTATTTCTGAGAAGAATGTTGCTGGGATTTTGACTGGGATTGTGATGAATCTATATATATATATTGTTTTTGGTAATATGGCCATTTTGATAATGTTGATCCTGCCAATCCAAGAACATGGTAAGGTTCTCCATTTTTCAAGGTCTTCTTCTATTTCTTTTTTAAATTAGTTATAGTTTTCATCGTAGAGGTCTTTCACAGCTTTAGTAAGCTTAATTCCTAGGTATTTAAGATTCCTTTCCTCTATTTTAAAGGGAACTGTACTTACAATTTCTTTTTCAGCAGTGGAATTATTTGTGTACACTAGTGCCATCGATTTGTGTTCATTAATTTTGTATCCTGCTACTCCACCAATAGTCTCTTGACTGAGTCTTTTGGTTCTCCTATGTAGAGAATCATGTCATCTGCGAATAACGATAATTTCAATTCCTCATTTCCAATTTGTATTCCTTTAATTGCTTTTTCTTGTCTAATAGCTCTGGCCAGGACTTCCAAAACTATATTGAAGAGTAGTGGTGAGAGTGGACATCCCTGTCTAGTTCCAGATTTTAGCGGGACGGCTTCCAATCTTTCCCCATTTAGTATAATATTGGCATTGGGTTTATCATAAATTGCTTTGATTGTGTTGTAGAATGTTCCTTCTATGCCTCTCTTGTTTAGGGTTTTTAACATGAAGTGGTTTTGGATTTTATTAAATGCCTCTTCTGCATCTATTGAGAGGATCATATGGTTTTTATTTGTCAGTTTGTTGATGTGATGTATCACATTTATCGTTTTGCGAATGTTGTACCATCCCTGCATGCCTGGGATGAATCCCACCTGGTCCGGGTGAATGATCTGCCTGATGTGTTGTTGGATCCTGTTGGCTAGTATTTTATTTAGGATCTTTGCATCTATGTTCATCAAGGATATCGGTCTATAGTTCTCTTTTTCTGTTGTTCCTCTCTCTGGCTTTGGTATTAAGGTGATTTCATAGAAAGAGCTTGGAAGGATTGCCTCTTTTTCTATTGTTTGAAAAAGCTTGTGTAAGATTGGGGTAAGTTCCTCTTGGAACGTTTGGTAGAATTCAGCAGTGAAGCCATCTGGTCCTGGACTCTTCTTGGTTGGGAGGGCTTTAATTACTGATTCAATCTCAGTATGTGTTATTGGGCTGTTTAGATTGTTAATTGCTTCTTGACTCAATTTTGTTGGATTGTATGTGTTGAAAAATCTATCCATCTCCTCTAGGTTTTCTGATTTGTTCACATATAGTTGCTTGTAATAGTTCCTGATGATTCTTTGTATTTCTGAGGTATTTGTTGTTATATCTTCTTTCTCATCTCTGATACTATTGATGTGTATTTTCTCCCTCCTTTTTTTAATTAGTCGAGCTAGTGGGGGGTCTATTTTGTTGATTTTCTCAAAGAACCAGCTCTTTGATTGATTGGTCTTGTGTATAGTCCTCTTGGTCTCTATTTGATTTATTTCCTCCCTTATTTTGATGATTTCTTTTTTCCTACTAGTCTTAGGGTTGCTTTATTGTTGTTTTTCTAGTTCCTTCAACTGTAAGATTGACTGATTTACTTGGTGCTTTTCTTGTTTTTTGAGATAAGCATTAATTGAAATGAACTTTCCTCTCAGCACCGCCTTGATTGTATCCCATAAGTTCTGATAAGTTGTGCTGATGCCTTCATTTGTTTCAAGCAATTTTTTAAATTTCCCCTTTGATTTCCTCTCTATCCCATTGCTCATCAAGTAATATATTGTTCAGTCTCCATATGTTTGTAAGTCTTTCTTGGTGTTTTGAATTCTTGGTCTCAAGCTTCACTCCTTGGTGGTCTGAGAAGATGCATGGTATGATTTCCACTTTTTAAAATTTGCTGAGGCTTGTTTTATGGCCTATAATATGATCAATTCTGGAGAAAGTTCTATGTACTGATGAAAAAAAGGTGTATTCTCTGTGTAGGATGAAATGTTCGATAGTTGTCAACTAAGTCCATTTGCTCTAGAGTTTGGGTGAGTTCTATCATTTCTTTGCTGAGTTTCTGGTTTTTTGATCTGTCCATTTGCATCAATGGGGCATTAATGTTTCCTACTCTGATCAAATTGGAGTCTACTTCTCCCTTTGATCTCGTTAATATTTGTTTCACATAGCTAGATGCTTTGGCATTTGGAGCGTAAACATTTATTATGCTGATCTCTTCCTGCTGGAGGCTTCCTTTGATCATTATGTGGTATCCTTCTTTGTCTCTTTTGAGGCTCTTCACATCAAAGTCTATGTCATCTGATATAAGAAAGGCTACACCTGCTTGTCTTTCCTTACCATTAGCCTGAAATATCTTTTTCCATCCTTTCACTTTCAATTTTTTCTGATCTTTGTTGGTGAGATGGGTCTCCTGTAATCAGCAGATAGTTGGGTTTTGTTTTTTGATCCAATCCTCCAATCTATGGCATTTTACTGGTGAGTTTAAGCCATTTACATTCAACGTTATTATGGATAAGGGGCAGTTTGGTCCTGTCATTTTGGCGATGTGTTGTTCTAAATTAGGTCTTGTGTTAGCATTTTAGTTGGATGTTCTCCACATTTGCCTTTGTTTCTGATGGTTACTATTTCTTTTTTCTTTCATAGGAAATTCCTTGAGTATCATTTGTATGGCAGATTTAGATGAAACAAAATTTTATTTCATTTTCAAAGACAAAGGAGAACTTTGCAGGGTAAGTTATTCTGGGTTGAAAATTTTTCTCTTTTAGAATCTGGAATATGTCACTCCAGTCTCTTCTGGCCTGTAGTGTTTCCTCTGAAAGGTCAGCTGTGATTTTTATTGGGGTTCCCCTATATGACGCCTGATTTTTTTCTCTTGTACATTTTTTCTTTTTGTTCAACTGAAGAGAGCTTGATTATCATGTGTCGTGATGAAGTTAGTTTTTGGTCAACTCTGTTGGGAGTTCTGTAGCCCCCCCGTATGTTATTTTCCAATTCGTTGCTCAGATCAGGGAAGTTTTCCTGTATTATTTTACTGAATACGCCTCTAATCCCAGCTTCTCTTTATGCACCTTCTGGAACTCCCATAACTCTTTTGTTAGACCTTTTAATTATATCTTTTAATTCTTGGATACTTTTTTAGCTTGACCTAGCTCTGCTTCCAGCTTTTTGCTTGTTTCTTCATGGTGACAGGAAATATCTTCTGATTCTGAAATTCTTCTGCCTCATTCATTCTGTTGTTGAGACTCTCCACTGTATTTTTAATTTGCTCTACTGTGTTCTTCATTTCTGATATATCAACTTTAATTTGATGTATTACTGCTATTTCTTCTTTGAACTCTTGTTTGTATTTCTCATTGTTGACCAGCAGGTTTGCAATGAGATTTCTGGGTTCTTTGTCCCGCATTTTCTCAATGTCTTCCTCAGCTAACTCTGGGAATGGGCAAAGCTTTTGCTCCTTTGTTGGAGAGACTTGAGTAACATTCATAGTACTTTTGTCTTGTCTTTTACCTTTTGCAGTTGCCAATCTGTTTGACAAAATCATCTCTATGGTGTATTACCTACAGGTCTATAAGTTGATTGTTATCCAGCTGCCCTGAATAATTGCTTTGTCCGTGGCACTGATTTTGTAAGCAGCACTGAGCTTGTCGCCCCCTGCTGGCCAATAAGTCTAAGTACTTCCTGGGGTTATTTTGGGTGGAGTTGGAGGCGTGCTTTTTCTGGGCTGTTTTTTTTCCGTGGGGCCTATGCAGTGCTCTAAGATGGAGGTATTTTTGTCCCCAGGTCAGTCCTTGGGCGATTCAGCTGTCCTCCCTTCAGTGTAACACTGTCTGGTCCCGTGACACAGTTATCTGAGAGTTGCTGAATTAGCGCATGCGCCGTTTGCCACTCCTCCTCTTGCAGTTTATCAGTTTTCGGAGCACATGCCTGAGTGTCCAAGATGGCGCCCGTATGGGGCACCAGTAAAGATCAGGGGGCTGTTGGCCGTCAGCTCCAGGGACCACACAGACCCCACAAGCTGCAAGGCTGTTGCCGTGGGCTCAGCTCCGCGCAGTTAACCAGCAACACGCCTACTCTGGATCTCCACTTGGGGTCCACAGTTGCTGCCCTGACACCCGATATGGCACCAGGTGGAGAACTGCAGCTGCTGGCTTTCAGTTCCAGGGACCACACAGACCCTACAGGGAGCAAAGCTGGTGCTCCCCTCCACCCTTGGATCAGTTCCATATGAACAGCCAGAAAGGGGCCTGTGTGTTGCTCTATCAACTCTGTGTTCTGCCTCTCCAAACAAGATGGCGCCCTGAGTTCCCGACTCTCTCTGCCTGCAGCTGGTCCCAGTCACTCAGCTTGTCTGTCTGCTCTCAGAACACACTCGCTTTCCTAGTTCCCCACATGGACCCAGGCTCTCATCTGGAGGTCACAACGTCTGTGTGGAGGCCACTGCTGGATGTTTGGCTGGCGCTGGAAACGGATCACTGGGGCCTGGATCACTGGAGCCTGGGTCGTCGGAGACCGGATCACTGGGGTCTGAGTTGCTGCTTGCAGACTGCTGGTGGGTTCTTCGATCCACTACAACACTACTGTCTTGTTTCCGCAGCTTCCCTGGAACTGCTGGTTCCAGGGAAGGAACTGGTTCCTGGAACCCCCTGCTTACTGCCTGAGCCCTACTTATCCCCTGTAATCTACTTATTGTACTTCTCCCTGCCTAAAGATTCTCCGCCTTATCAAATGTGTCTGTACTCTATGCCGCCATCTTGGTTCCTGCTCGCTATTATTCTTTAACTAGGTTTCATAGTGCTTTCCCTATTGCATATATAATTAAAGACTATTTCAATAACTGCCTTCTAGTTTAATGAGAGTTGTCCCTAATATTTCTGGGAATCCCAGTTGATACTCTCAACCTGGATGATGCTATTTTATCACAGTCTGAATTTCCTCAGGTTCAAGTGTTCATTTGAGTTCATTGTTTAAAATGCATGTTGACTCAAACCGATCAGGCAGTGGCATAGTAAAACTTGAGACAAAAGTAATTCCCATTGATTCATAAGCAGTTGGCCTGGATGTATCTGTTTATTTCTAGGATTTCTGTTCTGTTCTTTTGATCACAATGTCTAGGTTTGTATTTGATATTTGTACCTGTAATAGTCCAAATATATATATATATATATATATATATATATATATATATATATATACACACACACACATATTTATATGTATGTATGTATATTTGTATGTATGTGTGAGTGTGTATATTTAAAAGAGGGACTTGCAGAGGAAATATCTTCCATTCACTGATTCACCCCCCAAATGGCAAAAACCAAGCTGAGCCATTCTGAAGCCAGAAGCCAAGAGGTTCTTCCAGATTTCACACAGGGCTTCAGGATCCCACAAATTTGGACCATTCTCTTCTGATTTCCCAAACCATAAAGCGTGGAGATAAGTTGGAATTGTAGCAGCTGGATCACACACCCATGTCCAAAGAGCATCCTGGCACTTGCAAGTGAAAGATTGTCCAATTGAACCATTGTACTGTCCTTTCAGCCTGTGTAGTTTTCATTTTTTAATTATTATCATTTTATGATGCAATTCCATAGGCCATAAGATGTTTCCTACTCCTTCCCTAAATCCACCCACATTGAGTTCCCCATATCACTACAATAGTGTGGTTCATCATAGACAATCATACGTCCATCACTGTGGGCATGGACAATGGCAGAGTCCAGCATCCCCTTGTCAAGTCACATTCAACATTTCCACATTCAACATTTCCACATTCAACATTTCCATTCTCAATATGGAACCAGAGATGCACACTGCATCATATCCTCACATCTGGACATGGCAGTCTCCACTACACAGTCACTATACATCCTCCCAATTAAAAATCTAAGAAATAATATAAAACAACAGGAGGAAAAACAGAAGTTGAAAATGGCATGAAGTTAAACAACACGCCAGTGGATATTCTCCATTACACAGATACTAGGTATCCCCTTAGCTGAAAAGTCACAAAAAAAAATCAACATTAGGAAAATAAAAAGAAATTTACAAGAGCACGAGGTTAAATAATGATCAAGATGTCCTGGATAAATGAAAAAAAAAATCAACAACCTTCTTTAAAAATGATGCTATTGTGTGCTGTATGAGTCAGTGAAACACTGAATAAGAGAAAAATGTGTTTCAAAGATGTGTAATTAAAAACAAAACCAACAAAATTCATGAGATATACTTTCTGCTGCTCTTTTTATTTTGCCTTATTACATCCTTCATTTCTAGCAATTCAGCTTGATCTTACTTCAGTCTTTCTGTTTCCTATGTGACATACTCCTTAAATTCTAGTATGCGGTCCTCATTGTTAATAAGAATCTTTGTGACAAATAATTTAAATCCTGTATCCTCTTTTTCTTGACGGATTCCTTAGTTAACGTTCAGGTTGACAAAGACGTATGCTCCTTTTCAGGGGAGTCTTCAGTAATATGCATTATGACTGTCTCCTTTTTTCTCTTGGTCATTGTACTTCTGGTTAGCAGTTTCCTCACCTCAGAGAAGTTTTCTAAGCTCTATCACCCAGAGGTCTACAATTTGATTATACTTACTGCAGGTGGTACATGGGTCTTTGCAGCCACTTGTTTCATTCCCTTCAATGAGTTTCAAATCAAGGCTCCTGTGTTAGACTTTCACCAAGCTCTCTGCAGTCACAGCTCATGGATCACCACTCTCTACCTGCTGTAATCCCATGCTGAGGTTGTACCTTTTCCTCTGTAATCTTCTCCCACTTCTGGTTTGAGCAGTTCCCAGGATTGCAGAGGTGCAAAGTGTGCTAAATAGCTAGGTTGCTGTTGGTGCTGATCTGATTGGAACCAGCTGTCAATTAGGTTGAGAACCACATGAATATCTTTTGAGTTGTTAAATGTCACAATCTATATTATTTTCAATGTGGGAACAATGCAATGCACAGAGCTGAAACTGAGCTAACTTTCAGCTGATCACATGCACAGTTTACTGTTGTCACTGCATTCTCAAAGCCTTTGCCATCATGCTGTACAAAATAGTGCCTGATGTGTGGTTCATGGAGTTTTGGAGGATACCAGGTGGTATCCTGTGTGGCTCATGGAGTTCTGGAGGATACCAGGTGGAGCTACGGGTTGTCATGTCATTGCAATGCCCTGAACCAGAAATGAGTTTGCTCCCAGCTTAGTACATGCATAGTCCTGTCCCATAGCCTTTGCCTCCCTTTACAAAATGGTACCTGTTCCAGCTCTTCTTGGGAATCTAGCCTGTGGAATCCACTCTGTTACTGCACCATCTGTTTAGGATTTGCTGTTCTGTCTCGGCTCCTGGTTAAATCTAACAAACCAGCAGGACAGGCAGTTCTTTGGTTTCACCTGTTGTGTTCCGGTGAATGCTCCTTCCCACCTGGTTTCTGCTGGAGTTCTGACCACTGGTGCTGTTCAGATCATCATTTGCAAACCGCTACTGGATTATCTGCTCACTCCAACACCATACTGTTGTCTCTGTTGCTTTCCTCTGTCGATGAGTCTCTAGGTACCCCTCTGCTGTTGGTTTGCTCTATCCTTTTTTTCCTGAATGTGTCCCTTTGCTTCACCTTGGCTAAAGTTTCACCATCTGTTTAAACATGTCCTTACCATATCCCACTAGCTTGATTCTCAGCAATAATTCTAGGTAGAAAATCTGTTTCTGAGTCAACTTCCATTCCTAGCATTATCAGACTAAATTCAATGTTTGAACTCTATTATTCCAGAAACTAACAGTAGAGTTTTGTGTGGCAGACATATTCATAGCATGTCTGCTTTTATTCTTCACTTTTAAAGGATTTATTTATTTTTACTGGAAAGAATAATGTTTAGAGAAAAGGAGAGACAGAAAGAAGTATCTTCAATTTGCTGGCTCATTCCTCAAGTGGCTACATTGCCTGGAGATGAGCTGATCCGAAGCCAGAAGCCAGGAGCTTCTTCTGGGTCTCCATATGGCTGGAGTGTCCCAAGATTTCAGGTCATCCTCCACTAGCTTCCAAGGGCACATTCCAAGAGATGGAAAGGAAGCAAAGCAGCAGGAGATGACCCAAAACCCATATAAAATCCCAAATATGCAAGGTAAGGATTTAACTACTAAGCTATCTTGCTGGGTACTACACTTCACTTCTACAGTGCTAAGTAGGATGCCTGGAAAAAGTTGGACAGACAGTGTTGCTTTTAGTAGAACTGATGCTGGAGCAGAGTGCTGTCTCTTCAAGTGATACTGAGCTTCATGTTTCCTGGTTAAGGATCTCATTCCCAGGCCACAGTTCTCAGTTGCCCTGTAGATTCCCATGTTCTAGCCTTCCAGAGTTACCTCCTGATACTGCTTCTGTTTGCATGACTTTTCCTAGCCAATGCCCTAAGAACACTCACCCTGTATGGCTGTTTTAAGTCTCATTCTATTGCCTTACATCATGCTTATGAGATAACACTAGTAATCTAGCATTGTTACTCATTAGGAAACTAAGTCTGGAAAATTTTAAGTAACCTCTTCAAAGTAGGCCAGGGAGTAGTAAACAGTTCCCAATACAAGATGATGTTTCTAATGCTGTGCTTCCATTTCGTGATTATTTTCATCTTTTCTTTGCTATAAACAGGGCCTAAAACCAGATGCAGAGATTGAAGCAAAGGATGGTTGTTAGAAATCAGCTGCTTGACCTACCAATTAAATTGTTTGTTAAGACTCTCTGTTTGGTTTGGTGATGTGACAAAGCAAGTAAAGCTGCTTCCTGCTCTGCCTGGATTCCATATGAATACTGAATCAAATTAAAGCTACTCCACTTCTGACTGACCTTTTTGTTAATACACCTGGAAAATAAGCAGGAGATAGACCAAGACACTGGCCCCTTCACCTACATCATAGATCTGGAAGAAGCTTGTGCTCCTGATTTTGAACAGGCTCAGCTCCAACACCTTTAACACTTTAGGGAGCGTGCAAATAGATGGAAAATCATTCTCATTCTCTCTGCCTCTCACTACATCTGTGTGTGTGTGTGTGTGTGTGTGTGTGTGTGTGTGTCTTTCCCACTCTCTCTTTGTGTCCTTCTGTTTCTTTGTCATTATGCCTTTCAAATAGAAAGCAATAAAATTACTAACAGAGAAATCAGGCCAAATAGCTGATGGCTTTTCCTTGAGCAGCATGCATGGTTTGCTCTATTTAGCCTTAATTGAACTGGCTTTCTGCCTTGGGCATCACAGACTTGAGATTGAACAGGAAGTTTACAGGAAATGTTTCTAAACTCCATGACTTTCCAGCAGATTGTAATATAATCACACAATTCTTTTGTCAGTATATTGATCCCTGAATTTTTCAATTGAAGGCAAAACTTGCAGAGCAAGCAATTGATCCAAAGACATCAAATTCACTGAGCACCATGTGTGTTCATTAGATTGCTGATATTACTACCCTGAGTGTTATGGTTCATGCTTCATTTTAGAAATGAGTGAATGGATATATACAAAGAATGAGAAGCTTTCCCTAGCTGACATAGTTTATAAGTGTTATTAACAACAATCATGAAAGCCATTTAAGCTTTTGCGACATGACTGAGGTTCTTTGTGTATTATTGTGTCTCATTTTGAACAGGATTCATGGAGAATGCATTTATAAGCTGTTGATAATTTTTATATTCTATAGATGAAGAAATCAATGTGCAAAGACTGAATTGTCCAATTGGAAGGAGCAGCAATGTTGTGTGTCTCAAAATTGCCCTGTTTCCTGGGATAACATTCTTTCTGTCATGTAACGGCCACAGTTCCTGGCTTTTTTATCCATAAGGGTCAGAGTAGTAACTGGAGAATAATTTAGGAAAGGTCAGTGTTACTTAGAAGCTGAAAGTGTAAATAGTAGCATCTGCAGCTCTTTGATTTCTCTGCAAAGAACAACTATCCCTCCATCCTGTGGTAGGGTGACATTTCTGACCATAACTGTGCTTTCTGGCAGATCGTCCTGACCTAGTAGAGTTGATTGTAAGTATAAAATAATGGATATCTGTGAATGCAAACAAATGTTTAGAAACAAATGTTCCTTTCATTGCATTCATTTACAGGTAATGTGAAAAGGTTCTTCTAGGTTTACAGTATATGGCGTTGCTTTCAAAGACAATCTAACATCTCTGTAACCTGGAGCCATTCTCTGAAATCAGAGTCTGTAATCTTCCCCAAATCTCCTATATTTGTTTTCCACACTATATACAATTTTCTGATTTGGTTACCACCTTAATGATGCCTACTTTCTCTGCAAACTCCTTTTTGGGATTTAGGCAGTATGGGTAAAGATGGATCAAGTGAAACTTTCCCCCATAAGGTTGGGTAAAGTTGGAATATTGTGATTCTTGGCTTCCAGAAACACTTCTTCAGGCATAGAACTGAGGTTACTCTCTGCATTGTAAAATCCGGATTTCACATCTGGTGATTTGAGAACCTGAAATCTGATGAACTTCCAAAATTACATATTTTCCACCCTGAGTTGTGGAACTCATGGCACACACCAAGATGTGGGATCTGATTTCTTTTGCTTTTGGTGTATGACATCATTAATAGAACAATTAGGTTCAAGTTCAATTGCTACAGCATTTGAGGTTGAAAGATTTAAATGTTGAGAACTTATTTGAAGATCAGTTTTTACCAATATATATTTTACCACTTGATCTCTATCATTATGAACACTGATGTAACTGGAAAAGATATCACCCAGAGATATATTCCTGAAAGTCTTTGGTAAAGTCAGCATTTCTCCCAATATTAAGAATTAGACAACATTTACAATTGAAGGATCCTCTCTCTTCAGCTGGTTAAAAAGAGATCCCAAGATAATTCTTTCTCTTCACATATTGCTGGAATATTGGTGAACAAAGTAAGGCTAGTCAATCACATCAATTTTAGAGCCAGAGGGGGCTTATGTTAAGACTGGCACTGCTGAATCACTGCCTATTGGAGCTGGATAGCAAATTTCAATAGCTTTTGATTTCAAAAAGTTTTCCATGGCTGAAAAAGAACTTGTAGATTCCATGCACAACAGCTTCAAAAATTTTTATAATTTAGAATATGATTACCCAAGGATGTAAAGCATCTCTATGATGAAAATGACAAACATTAAGAAAAGAAACAGAAGACACCAAAAATGAAAAAAATCTCCTATGTTTGTAGATTTGTAGAAATGATATCATATCAGTCTACAGGTGTTATGTTAGCACATTTTCTGGTCTCCAGTTTCAGTCCATGATTTGCTGGTCTCCAGTTTTATTCCATGATGGTCTAAGTTGACACATGGTATATTTTAAATTTTTCTAAATTTGCCCAGTTGTGTTATCTACCCTATAATTGCATTAATCATATGGAAGATTCCAAGAACAGATAAAAATTTGTATTCTTTGTTTATAGGATGAAAAGTTCTCTAGATATCAACTAAGTCAATTTGTCCCATTGTCTGTCTGAGCTTTGTTGTTTTCTTGCTAAGTGTCTGTCTTGTTGATTTGTTCCTTGATGCTAATGTGGTGCAAAGTCAACTAATATTATATTATTGGAGTATAGTTCTCCCTTTCTTTGTATTAATACCCATTTCTCATATATAGTTGACCTGCCATTTGGTGTGTATGCATTTATTATTATGATTCCTTGATCACCCTGCAGTCCTTCATCTCTCATACTCCTTTTCACATTCAAGTCTATATTATATATTACAATGGTTACACCAGCTTATTTTTCCTTTCTATTAGTTGGAATATACTTTCCATCCTTTCTCTTTCAATTTCAATTATCTTACTTGATGGATAAGTCTTGTATAGGCAACAGAGAGGGTTTTTTTTAATTGTGTCTGCTAATCTATGTTTTTTTCATTGATGAGCCTAAACAATTTACATTGAGCATTAATATCCACAGGTAGTCATTTTAAGCAATTTGTTGTTCCTTGGTTAATACAGGAATTTTTTTGTGTGTGTTTTTCTTGAGATGTTTTCCATATTTGCCTTTGCACTTGATAGCTGCTGTACTTTCTCTCTGTCTGTAACACATCTTCAAGTAACATTTCTAGACCTGATATGCTAGAGGTGAAGACTGAAGCTTTTGTTTACTTTGGCAGTATTTTATGTCATTTTAAAATATAAAGAAAAGCTTTTCTGAATATATTGTCTTGGGATGATTTTTGTTGTTGTTGTTTAGGATGTGGAATATGTCACTCGATTTTTCTGCCTTGTAGGAAAGCTTGAATGGTCAGCTATGAGTTTTATTGAGTTCCTCTATAAGTTAAATGATTTTTCAAATGCATATGAAAGTATTTTTTCTTATGTTCTACAGATACGAGTTTGATTATGATATTTCATGCCAAGGATTCTTTTTGTTTGACAGGATGGGACTTTTGAGGTCCTGTTGTATTGTTTCCCAGTCTCTGCATATTAGGTATGTTCTCAATTATTATTTCATTGAATAGAACTCTGAACTCCTGTATATGCTTTTCATTGTTATTAGTGAGCTCCATAATGATATTTTAAAATTTTCTTTTTCTAGCAATACTTTGGTGCCTTTGTTAACTCTGAGACTGATAGTCTTTTTCTCCTTTGAGGGGGAAATGTTATTAACCACATTCACTGTGCGTTCGCCTCCTTTTTCCCTTGACCATTGCAACTCTGATTAGTGGATTCTTCTCCTTGTTGCAAGTTGTTTAAGCTATGTTGTCCATTAGTCTGCAGGCCCAGTTTTCTGCTTATCATCACTTGCACCATTCCCTCCAGCAAGTTTCAGTCCTGGGCTCCTGTGCTAATTTCCACCATGGCCTCAGCAGCCATGGCTCCCAGGTCACCATTCTCTGCTCCCTGTGATCTTGTGTTGCAGCCACACCATTTTCTATTCCTTCTTTCTCCTGCTTCTGGTTCCAGGGGCACCCAGATTAGAATAATACCACCTGTGACTTTAACCTAGGTCACAGAGTGGCTGTTACAAGATTTTTTTTAATCTTTAATTTTTATTTTTGATGAGGTTTACAATGATGATCATGGTAGGAAGGATCAAGCATTAAGGAAAAGTGGGTGAGACCATTTTTCTTTTTTCTTTGTTTTAAATTTCTTCATCCAGTATTGGGGGAAAGTGGGAAAGATAAGGTGAAAAGCCTTAACCACCCTCCTTACTGCACCAGGACCCAGAGATGTGTAACAGCTAACTAATACCGACCCAGGGCCCCAACGTTCTGCATACTTCAGGAGTTGTGTCCAAAGTTGGTTTTGATAGTTCAGAAATGCTGTTGACCTTGAAGGCTGAAGGCTGAATGAATCCTTCCAATACCCATTAGTTGACACAGTTCAGGTTAGTCTCCATTCTCCTCATTTTTTGGTGTCATTGTTTTTCTGGAATAGTTGTCCAATTTGTCCAGTTCTCCTTCCTCTGCTGTAGTACTAGATTTTCTCTACAGTCACCAATGGACTCCCAAATCCTCCATGTGTATTCAACTTGCCATTTGCTGCTCTCTTTTCCACTGAAGAGTGCTATTTTGCAGGCTGACCCAAGGACTCATGCCAGGCTATCTGAGTCCCATCGAATTTTGCCCCCAAGACTCATGGACCCAGGACCCACCACATAAGAAGCCCCTGTAATCAGGAAGACACCCTCAATAAACCTTGAATATTAATTTTAAAAATTTAAGAGGCTTATTTATACTGCAGCAGATGTTTCTATTATAACAATGGATTTTTGGCCTAAACAATGGGAAAAGGTCAAGGTGCCAGTTACATTTTCATGAGTTGGAAAAATTTCAGATGTTTGGCAACCTAAACATCTACTTACTTGCAATTTTGAAAACAACAACCAACTTTTTTGCCTTATTTAGCAGAGCTAGAATTTACATTGTGGTGTCGAGATTCAGTTTCTAAATTACATAAAAGTATTAACTTAGGGAAAGGCTCATCTTCTTCAGCTTGGAACATGATGAGGTCCATGGGAGATAAAGGACAAGGATTATGGAAATTTTATCAGGGCACATCCTTCTTTATCCCGCAACAAAATAATGATCAAAGGAGACGTCATGGTTGATTGAATTTAGGAAATTTACAATTATTTTATCCTGAGGACCACCAGGGCTTCTGACTATTGTTCTGATGTTACCAGACCCACTAAGGAGGGTTCTGGGCTGCTTCAATCCCATGTGGGAGATCTGATAGAAAATGACTGACATAGAGTTCTTGGCCTAGAGGGCACTGAAATCCCCTGTTATCTCTGTGGCAGTTTGGATATGATCCTTGGTACCCATTCTGTCATTGCTTGATGAATTAATCACTGCTTCTGTGGAGAAAGCACTTGGGAGGCTTCTGGGGTTCTGGGACTAGGATACAGACCTACTCTTATCCTCCTGTTCTGCTCTGGGATTGCCTCTTACTCTATGCATATGACCTCCTGTTAAGAGGCTGTCAGGGTTGCTCTTGGATCCCACTGTAAGTCTTTATAGTTTTTCTTCTGTCTAATACAGTTAAGAATCTGTTATCTATAAGTCACCTGTTAAAATCTTAATATTATACTTAAAATCTTCTTCACACAGTCTAAGAAGGTGAAAGATTTCTCTGCCCTTCTGATCATCTGTGCAATAAATAGGATATTAAAATTATATCAGGTTTTTCTGTTTTTTGATGTAGTTCCACTGGGAATTCTATCTTCTCCAGGTGCAGCATTGTATTCCAGGGATGCAACTCTGGGGACAGAGCAATCATAGGGAAACCCACAGGTTTTCAGGAAATACCTCAGAAAAATCTAGAGATAAAAACATCACCATTACCGCGTGCTTTAGTGTTCCAGGATACCAGTTGTTTAGTGATTTTATTTACACAGGGGTATGTAAGGTCCAATCGGAGAATGTGGAAAAATTGTTTATCAGCAGGAGTATTAAAGAAAATCTTTGCATGCTACACAGGAGACAAGAGGCTAATCTCCAGAATATGTAAAGATCTCCAGAACAACCAAGACAAAAAAATAAACCAGTGTAGAAATGGGCATAGACAGACACTTTAAAAAGGTACAAATCCAAATGACTAACAGATATATGAAAAATTGCTCAAACTCTCTGGTAATAAGGGATATTCAAATAAAAACATCACTGATGTAGCGCCTAATGCCAATAAGAATGGCTCACATACAAAAACAAGCAATTACACTTGCTGGCGAGGATTTGGGGAAAAGGAACCCTACTCCACTGCTGATAGGACTGCAAGCTGCTACAACCTCCATGGAAATCAGTATGGAGAACAATCAAAAAAGTGAAAATCTGCATTCCATATGACCCAGCATTAACACTTCTAGTAATATATACAAAACAGCCTGTTACATAAGAAACCAACATGCACCACTATATTCATAACAGCACAATCTATAATTACAAAATCTTGGAAGCAACTGAAATGCCCATAACAGAAGACTAGATAGAAAAGTTAAAGCTTATCTACTCTATGGAATACTACTCAGCTATTTCAAAAATATGAAATGAAATTCTTCGTTGCCAGATGGGCCCAAATGGAAACTATTTGCTAAGGGAAATGAGCCAATTCCAAAAAGTCAGCTATCACATGTTTGCCTTAATATAAGATAAAATGATGTCAAGCCCAAAAATATTCCCTGTAAATTGTAATATTGTTACACCCTCAAAATGTCTGTACCACAGGCAATAAAATATCATGATGTAACCTTTGAATCAATAATCAATGACAGACAATTGCATATGATACTGTTAAAATTTGCATCTTAACACTTTAATTTTAAAAATTGACCTCTAGAAGGCTTTAATTTTTTTTTCATTTTTTAAGAATTGTGATTAGCCCTTTAAAAGTCTCAGAGAATTTAGAAGTGAGGCCATTCAATCGTGGACTTTCTTTGTTGGGATGAGGGTCTTGCTGATTCAGTTATTGTGTTGATTATTTGCATATTCAGATTTTCTTTGTCTTCATGCTTCCATTTGTTAAATTGGCTCTGTCTAGAATTCAATTGGTTTCTTTTAGATTTCCCAATTTGGTGGTTTGTAAATGTGTTTTTTTGTCCTATCTGTGGCCACATCTAATTTTTCATTTCTGATTTTCTTAATTTTAATGTATTCCAACCCCTTTCATCTTCTGGTTGTTAAGCTGACTGCTTATGATTTTTTTTTTAGTTTTTTAAGATAAACATTTTGTTTATTATGACAGTAACCATATTTCTGTAATCATAGACTATTTGAAATCCATGACTTAGGAGAAAGTAAGTTAGCATTGATTTGGTCTGCAACTGATTATCAGTAGCATATAGCAATTGAACAACTTGGGAAAGAGGGTGAAGGAAAGGACTGATTTATGGAAGGTAAGAGGAATTAAGTCTTAACATGTAATTTTTTTATTTTCAGTTATAATTATCAATATAGTTCCATAGGTACTGGGATTCCCTCTACCTCCTTCTCTTCTCCTCTCCCAAATGAGTTCTCCCATATCATTACAACAGCGTATTCCTCATAAATAGTCATAAATCCATCATTACAGGCATGAAAAATGGTGGAGAGTCCAGCATCGCACTGGGAAATCACATCCACCAATTTCATTGGGACTCCATCCTCTATCTGGAAGTAGAGATGCATGCTGCCCCATATCCTCACATTTGATCATGTCAGTCTCTACTGCACAGTTACTATAAATCCCTCCAAGTGAAAAGCCACAGGAAAAATCAACTACAAGAAGAGAAAAAATGCAATGAAGCTAAAATACAAGGGACTGGATATAATGGTTACATTATATAGTTATTATACATCCTCTTACCTGAAAAGCCACAAAACAAAATCAACATCAGGAAGAAAAAAAATAAAAGCTTACAACACCATGAAGTTAAATAACATGGTACCAAATGGCTAATGTGTCACTGAAGAAATGAAAACTGAAATAAAGAAGCTTCTTGAAGAAAATTCTGCTGCTGTATTACCTACGACTCATTAAAGAAAATGAGAAAACATTTTGAAGAAATGAAACTGAAACTGAAAACATCAAAATGCATGAAATATAGTTTTTTCTGGGCTTTTTTTGGTGAGATGGATCCCCTGTAAGCAACAAATCGATGGGTTTTGTGTTATTATTGCACTGTACTATTCTCTACTGTTTGGTTGATGAGTTTAAGCCACTTACATTCAGGGTTAATATAAACAGGTAGTAATTTGTTCCTGTCATTTAGCACTTTGTTGTTCATTGATTTAGTCTTCTGTTCTTCTTTTCCTGGGATGTTCTTCACATTTGCCTTCGGTCAAATATAACTCTTTGGGAACAGAGAATTCTGCAAGCACAGCTTATACGTAGAGATCATTTTTTCCCCAAAAAATTACAAGATAAATGAATTTCTTGAGAACCTGTAAGAAGTGCTATGTTCAAATGTATGATTCCCCAGCTAAGCCAGAGCATTGAACAGAATAATTGTAGGCTATTAAAAAAAGTGAATTGGAATGCTGTCTCGTAGTATGGTAAACTGATACCTGTGACACTGGCATTCCATATAGGTATAGGTGTGTCTTTGTGTCTTCTGATGTTCATTTGTTGGATTAATCCTTAAATTGACAAAACAACTGGGGTAAAGCCAAGCTTATCCCATGACTCTGGAACCACTGAGGGGACTTCAATATGTGTGGGAGAACATCAAGTACTTGTGATATTTTCTGACTTCCTGGGTACAGTAAGCACTGAGCTAGAGCAGAAGCAGAGCCATAATAGAATACCAACATTACAAGCAAATGTTTAACACTTTGAGTCTCATGTATTGACATCCTCCAAATGATATTTGCTGGCAGTACGTTTCATTTAGCTTTCATATGCCCTTCTGTTTCACTTTCTCTTTGGCAAATATAATTTCTGACCATGTAAGTAGCTGCTTTCTAGCTGAATGAGAATTGTTGTTAATAATGTGTTCGTAGGATATCCAGTTTATCCTCTCAAAGTGGTTGAATTTATTTTAGCACCACCTGAACCTCCTCAAGTTCACAGTTGAGGACATTGTTTAGTATTCAAGATTATTCAAGTCAGTGAGGCAGTGTGGTTAAAAAAAGTAGAGAGAGAACAAAGATGGCAAAATAAGTTGAGGACACTTTTTAAAAGACAGTGAAAGCTCAGCCAAGGTAAAGCAAATATGGCACAATCTTGGGAGGTAAAGAGAAAGGCTGAATGCTGGAGGACACCTGAGGATCTGTGATCATAGGGGAAGCAGCAGCAGCAACAGCAGAGCATTGTCACAGTGATTACATAACAAGCAGCACTTAGTGATCAAAGCACCATTGGCAGCAAGGAGGGAATGAAAATTCACAGGGAACTCAGGAGATGAACCCAGCAATGGAAGCACTCATTCTGCTGATTTCATTAATCTGACATCGAACAAGAGCTAAGTGGCAGAACCCAAGCATTCAGGTGCTGGAACAGGATAGATTTCACAGCCCCGATGGCCATGAGTGCAACATCAGGCACAATTGTGCATTTTCAGACAAAGCTTGTGGGTGTAGATGAATCACACAGAGATGCACATATATCAAGCCAGAAGAGAAATCATTTGCAGATCACTGCGTTGCACTGATCCCCCTGGAGACACAGTACTGACTTGATGTTTTGAAGGTTTCATTCAAAATACTTCCAGGTGGCCCCAGACCTAACAATCAGCAGTTTTCTGGCAAGAGGAAATAAAATAAATATTATTGCAAACGGCACTAATGACAAACCTGTGATCAAGGTCAACAGCTCTCTCCCAAGGACTGCCAGAACTAGAAGCAGGGGAAAGACTGAGCAAGCAATGTTTAGGTCACATGTTAGGATCACAAGGGTAGGGAGTGGTGAGCCAGGAGCTAGGGCTACAGAGACCATGTTGAAAACCTATCATAAATATCTGGGACTGAAAGTCACTGGAGGAAGTTGCATAAGCAAATACAAACAAAAAACTGGTACTAAATGGGTCATGTAGGGTTGACTTATAGATCTCGTGACAACACAGTTTAAAGTCATAAAGAGAGGAATCAATTAACCATAAGTGCAATGATCAAGAGCAAAAGAAGAGACAGAGGCACAATGAATACCACTAGTTCCATCCCTGCAAAGGAACAAAAGCCTTTTTCAACTTCAGTGTTAAATGGGCATGACATGGAGGAACTGCCAGAAAAAGGTGCTTTTTTAAACTGCCTTAAAGTTCATGTTTAAAAATGAGAAGCAATTATAAGACTTCAAGAAATTTACAGAATGCATTACACAGGAAGTAGCAGCACAAACAAAATCAACACAAATTCCTAAAAATGAACACAATGTAGCAAACAAAAAACTCAGTGGGATAATTCAAGAATAGAAAGAGGGAAACAGAAGAAAAATTTTCACAATTTGAAGACATAACCTGCAATAATGATGAGACAATCAAAATCAGGAAGAGGAACTGAGTCATTGGCCTATGTTCAGAACGCCACTAACAATACCTGCTGGCATGTATGTGTGGAGAAACCTATTATCCTCCACTGTTTGTGGGAATGTAAGCTAGTACAACCACTATGGAAGTCAGTATAGAGTGGTCTAAGACAACTCAGAAATAGATCTAACCAAATGGCCCAGCTATCCAGTTCTGGGAATATATGTAAAGGAAATGAAACCTGCCCGGCAGAAAGTGACCTGTACTCCTGTATTTAGAGAATCACAAATTATAATAACAAAAACACAAAAACATACATGATGCAGATAAAAAAATGGATAAAATATAGTACATATATTTGATGAAATACTACCCAGCCATTAAAAAGAATGAAAGTTTTACACTTGCAAATAAACGGACCCAAATAGAGAACATTATGTTCAGTGAAATAAGTTAACCCTAAAAGGACTAATATATGTTCTCTCCTAAGCAATGTACCCTTGATGTAAAGAAAAGGTCAATGTATACAGTAAACACGTATATGCATATATTTATATAAAGGAATGTATAATGGACACAAGCATATTGAGAAGTGAAGATAAATTTCATTATGCATCTCTACTCCAAAACGAAATATGGACTCCCAATGAATCTGTTAAATACATTTTGACACCCGATGACTGTACTTCATACCATTGTCTATAACTGCAATGTTGTGATATAAAATAGAATGATGAACTTGTGACTGCTGTTGAATTACAATACTGCAATAATATAGGGGATAACAGAGTGGGAGGGAGAATCTGCGGATTTGAAAGGATAATCCTCATACTAATGGTACTGTATCATGAAAAAAGGTTACAAAAAGAAATCATGAGACTCATGTTATTCCTTTTAACTCACAAGTAGCTGCATTTTGGGCTCTACTGCAATTATTATATTCTGAGAGAACTGGAACTGTTAAAAAACCATCTACATTTAATGGCAGGCAATGCAGTAATCACAAATAATGTCTTCTACTAGGAGAAGATAAGGTGATCAACCTACCTGAAGTGGAGATTTTCCTGTGACCTTATTAAAGTTTATGTGACCAGTTGAGTAATTTGTTTAATATTCAACATGATTACATCAGTGAAGTAGCATGGTAGGAAAATAGTAAATATTTGGTGTCTGTGTCAACATTGCAACATATTTCAACCTCATCCTCAATAGGATCTCTGTTCTCTGTTTAAGTGTTCAAGGTCTGCAATCTCAGAAAACCTGAATGTAGCTCACAGAATCCTTGTAACCAGCGCTAAGAGCCTATTCTGAGGACCAGACTGGGAGAGATGAGAGTGAGATGGTCTAGTTCATGCTCAAGTGAGTGAATGACATTTGGAGTGTTCTGCACTCCTGTAATGAGTTCCTACCAACCACCCTGCCTCAGTTGTCCCTTCATTTCCTCCAGAATCCTATGTGTGACTATTTCCTGCCTTGTACCCCTGCCTTCCTCTCTAGTGTCTCTGTAATTCCCTCTGTGGGTCAGAGACCTGTGACCACTGCATTCTTTGAATAAATGTTTAGTTTCTATCTAATTTTGGATGAAACTGATAGGGCATGGGGTAGCCTGTGCTTTGTCCACTGTGGATAACTTTATTCTTGAATTTGTTTCCATTCCAAGTGGTGACTATTGTTTGGGAAGAGCTGTCACAGATGATGAAATTAAACCTACAGTGCTTAATCAAACTTCTTTGTTCCAGCTTCACAATGTATCCCTCTAGACAGTCACCTCTTCTCCAACAAAGCCATTTTGTGTGTGGCTCCATGCATGGGCAAGTTGCTGCAAGAGTTGACTTCAGGCTGTTGTAAGTGGCTTGTTCTCTAAAGCAGATGATGCACAATGGTGGTGAAGTGAAAATACATTTACTGCTATTGAAATTTCCCATTCCACATCTAATAGCCTTGGGAATAAATGATTCAGTCTGAGGAGCTTTGGGATGTATGATTCAGGCAAACGGAAGTGAGAAGGAAAACACAGTGTTTCATGTGTTTCATAGAAGCTTTCAGTCCCTACTATGATTCTTGTGATGAGGGCTTCCTGTGATGACCTCAGTGACTTAGAACACTCTAACCTGAGGAGAGGTTGACTCAGTAGGGATGGACAGGAAGGAACAGTTGATTTACATCAAAAGGAGCCATGCTTATGAAGGGTGGGCATTGATGAGAATATACCCCCGCTTCCCTGCCCTTCAACTCTAGTCCAAAGCATATTCCAGTTAGCACACTAGAGTCCCCCTGTATGATGGACCTCACTTGGCCACAGCATTGATCTGCTCCCCTATCTTCTCTGATGCATACTTTTGTCTTTTCAAGTTACTTCTTGGGATGAAATCCCATGTCTGACATTTGTCTTTCAGGGTCTGCTTTTTGGGGGACACTAAAGCTAAGAACACTTGTATGTACCCAGTGTCTGAATACCTTTTCATACCAGCCTTGAAGGATCCGTCATATCTGTCTTTCAGATTAGAGTACTGAGATTTAGAGAGGTCAAGCAGATTATTAATTCTCATGGAGTAATTCTGATTTTACACTATATGAAGATATTCTTATGGGGCTATTCTGTATGTCTAAATATCATTCTAGTCATTGCAGGATTGTATTCAAGCTAATGTGTTTGAGGGAGTGCCTATTAATTTTCCTTAAAATATTTCTCATGGTTATATTGTGTCCAAATTGTAAACACAGGCTTATACAATATTCAATTCTCAATGTTAAAAACATAATCTTAAATCACTGTAAATTTGCAACTTTAGTTGTGCTCTATCTGTAATGTGCTCTTCTAACTCCTTCTCAAGAAAGAAGGAGTTAAAAGAGCAGAATCCTACAGTGTTATAAAGGAGAAATAAAATGACAATCATATCAAAATATCCATTTAATTTCATAATTTTTTGTATTCTCATAACTTTCCCAATCAGATTTAAGATGATATTTTTCTTTTTGCTCCTGGTGTAACTAAGCACAATTGTTTCCACTTGCATATATTTTGTTTTAAAAATTATTATTTTATTTTTCTGATGTTTGAATACCTTATGTCTAATTTACTTTTTTCATTTGTGAGTGCAGTTTGCATTTTGTTGGCTGATTTTATTTTACATTCATCAAGATAATAATGTATTTTTATCAGAAATACTGGTGTATAGTTTTGTTTTGTTTTTTCATTTGTTTGTTTTTCCTTCTCTGGGTTTGGCATCAAGATAACATTTTCTGTATAGAATGTGGTTTAACGTGCAGGTACTCTGAACAACTTTTTGAAATAGTTTCAAAAGCATTTGTGTGACTTATTCCTTTGATGAATTTGGCCATGATACCACCTGGTCCTTGGCTTTCTCTAAAAAATGAAGACATTTACTGATCAGTTTAACCTCATTGATTGTTATTGTTCTGTTTTCAGTAATTTCATTGCTCAATTTAGGAAACTGAGAGTATTAAAAATTATTTACCTTTGTATGTTTCTGGCATCCTTCATTATGTTCTTCACCATCTCTTACCTTAATAATCTGAACCTCTGTTTTGGAAATGGCCCTGACTCAGGCAAAAAAAATGTATTTAATAATTAAGAGACACTATTAAAAGTCCAAATATAAGTTATGGAAGTTCTAGAAAGCACAAAAAGAGAAACTCGTTTTAAAGTTGTATTAATGAGATATTAAGTGAAAACTTCATTAATATGAAGAAAGAATTGAGAAAAAAAATCCAGGAAGGGCATAGAACTCATAACAGTTTTGACTAAAAATGATCATCATCATGACACATGAAAATCAAGCTTTCTTCAGTTGAATATAAGGAAAAGATTCTTAAATATGCTTGTGAACAAAACCAATTAACTTATTGAGGTGCCCCAACAGACTTACGCTTGACCTCTTAGAGAAAACCCCATAGGCCACAAGAGAATAGAGTGATATAGTCATCCTATAAACCTGTCATCCTAGAGAATTTACCCAGCAAAGCTTTCCTTTGTCTTTTAAATTTGATAGAAAATTATTTCACGGTAAAGAAAAGCTCAAAAAAGTAGTCTCGTCGAGAACTGCTGTGCAGACAGTGCTAAAAGATGGTCTCTTGACAAAGAATAGAAATAGCACCTACCAAAAAAGGCAGATATGGAGAGTGCCTCAATAAAATGACACAAGAAGACTAATTAAAAAATTAACAAAACATGGCTTCAATGGCAGGACCTAATTATTACCTGTCCATATTAACTCTAACCGTAATTGGTATAAACTCATCAATCAAATCTCAGAGATTAGCAAAATGGACTAAAAAACAAAATCTATTTTTTCCTATAGGAGGCATATCTCATTAACAAATCTATGTGGAAACTGAAAGGAAATGATGGAAATGATAATTACAGACTTTAGAGATAGAAAAATTGAGCTGAAGTAGCCTTCTTATATCAGATAATATAAAGTTTAACATCAAAAAGTTTAGAAGAGATGAAGAAGGACATTGCATGATGATTGAAGGATCTTTTTGGCAGAAAGAAACCTCATAATAAATGTATACACACTAAATTCCAGGGCTCCTGGCTAGATGATAAAAATATTAATGAATTTAAGTGAAAACAATGATGCCAATACAATAGTAGTTGGGTACATTAATACTCCCTTTACATCAATAGACAGATTTATGGGACAGAAACTTAGCAAAGAAATGACACACTTCCTCCAGACATTAGAGCAAATGGACGTAACCTTTGCTTCTACACATTGAGAATGTACTTGTTTTTTTCATCAGTACCTGGAACTTTCTCCAAGACTGACCATGTTGTAAGCTGACACTTGAAAAATAATTAAAATTATATCATGAATCTTCTCAGACCATTATAAAATGAAATTGGAGATCAATAAGTGAAGATAATCCAAAAGCCATGCAAACACCACGGGACTGAAAAAAACATTCAGTTAGATGAACAATGGCTTATAGAGAAAATTAATGGGAATCATTTTTAATTGTTTGAAGCAAATGAAGGCATCAACATAACAATAAAACTTATGGGACAGGATATTGACAATGTTAAGAGGGAAATTCAATTTAATCAATGCTTCTGTTAAGAAATTTGAAAAGCACCAAGTAAATTAGCTAACCTTAGATTTGAAGACTATAAAAATAACAGCAAAACATGGCCAAGATAAGCAGGAGAAAAGAACCAGTGAAAATAAGGGAGAAAAATGCCAAATGCAGGCTAAAGGAGCAACACATAGCTAAATAAATACGACAGTTTGTTCTTTAAGAAAATCAACAAAATAGATTCCCTACTAGCCCAACTAACCAAAAGATAAAAAGAGAAGAAAAACATTTGTATCAATAGGATTACAGAATTCCTTCATCCAAGGAATTATATGTATGTATGTGTGAAATCAATAAATTGATTTTTTTAAAGGTTTATTTATTTGATTACAAAGTCAGATATACAGAGAAGAGGAGAGACAGAGAGGAAGATCTTCCATCTGATGATTCACTCCCCAAGTGAGCCGCAACAGCCGGTGCGTACCGATCCGAAGCTAGGACCCTGGAACCTCCTCCAGGTCTCCCACGCGGGTGCAGGGTCCCAAGGCTTTGGGCCTTCCTCAACTACTTTCCCAGGCCACAAGCAGGGAGCTGGATGGGAAGTGGAGCTGCCAGGATTAGAACCGGCACATTTAATATGCTACAAGTTTACCAAACTCTCTTATGAGTTCCAATAATCTTCTGGTTGAATATTTTGGTTTTGCCATATAAACAGTTGGCTGGTATGCAAACAAGGGTAGGTCATCTTTTCCTTTTCCAATTTGTGTCATTTTCACAAGCAGCAGCTTGCAGAATGACTGTGAAAAAATATGGGTGTGAAAAGATAGGACGTGGTGGTGCCAGCCTGGGAGTGTGTTCTCCTATTTTTGGGTAATCAGAATTAACCATGACAGTCCCAAAATATATATGGTGTCGGGTTCCTCATAAGAAAACGAGAAACAAGAAGTTTTATAACAAGTGTTTTGAATTCTGTATCCCGCATTTTCTCGATGTCTTCCTCAGTTAACTTTGAGGTTTGCAAAGGGTTTTTGTTTCTTTGCAGGGGAGTCTTCAGTAACATTCATTGTGCATCTGTCTCTTCTTTTGCTCTTTGTCATTGTCCATCTGGTTACCAGACACCAAGTGTCTTATATAGCTAGGTTGGTGGTGGTGCTGATCTTGCAGGAACCTATTGGCCATTGGGTCTGAGGGCCACACGGACCTATTTTGAGTCATATGATGCCATAGTCAGTGTTATTTTCCTGTGGGACCACTGCAATGTAATGAGCTTAGTGAGTTCCCACCAAACTCAGCACATGGGCAGCTCACTGTTGTCCCTTGCAGTCTTAAATATTTTGACACACTGTAATAAATGGGGCGTGATGTACCACTAGTAAAGTTCTTAATCTTCTGGATGTCAGGTCTGAGGTCTACCTGGACCTGTCTTGGGTGAACCCTGTAGGATGCCAGGTTGTTGCAGTTCACTCAGCCAGAAATTAGTTCACTCCCTGCTCAGTGCATGCACAGTCCTGTCCCATAGCCCTTGCCTCCTTAAAAAAAAAGGCACCCAATTCAGCTTTAGGAGGTAGACTGGGCTGTGAAACCCACCTTGTTCCTGCATCCGCTGCCTGGGGCCTGCCATTCTGTCACTGCCCCTGGTCAAATCAAACAAACCAGCAGGCATGCAGTTCTTTGTCTGGGTTTACCTTCTGAGTTCCCAGTAAACGTCGCTTCCCACCTGTTTGCTGCAGGCATTCTGGCTCCCAGTGGAGTTCAGATCACCATTCGATGAATGACGCTGGAGTATCAGTCACTGCAACAAAACACCATTGGTTTCGCTGCTTCCCTGTTTCTGTCAGTCTCCAGGTATCCCTCTGCTGTTGTTCTGTTCTCTCCTCTTTCCTGGAATGTACCCTCTGCTTCACACTGGCTAATATTTTTCAGTCTGTTTAAATGTGTCTTTACCCTATTCCACAATCTTGATTCTCTCAAGTTCTTGTCAACAGCAAGAAGCGCATAAAGCAGACATTCAAGGATTTCAAGAAATGTGTCACACTGGAAATGAATCAAATGAAAGTTGATATATCCAAAAGGAAGAATACAATGGAGCAAACTAAAACTAGAGTGGAGAGTCTCCAAAATGGAATGAAGCAAGCAGAAAAAAGAATCTCAGAATCGGAAAATATTTTCTGTCACCAAGGGGAAGCAAACAAAAAGTTGGAAGCAGAGCTGGATCAGGCCAAGAAAAAGTATTCAAGAATTGGAAGACACTATTAAGAGGCCAAATATGAGAGTTATGGGAGTCCCAGAAGGTGCAGAAAAAGAAACTGGTTTTACAAACATATTTAATGAAATAATAAAGGAAAATTTCCCTAATCTAGAGAAAGAATTGGGAAACAAGATCCAGGAGGGCACAGAACTCCCAAAAGACTCGACCAAAAGTGATCTTCACCACAATACATGATAATCAAGCTCTTTTCAATCGAACATAAGGAAAAGATCCTTAAGTGTGCACATGGAAAAAAATTAATTGACACATAAAGGAATGCCAATTAAAAAAACAGGAGACCTCTCACAGAAAACACTGCAGGCAAGAAGAGAATGGAGCAACATATTCCAGATTCTAGAAGCAGAAAAAAGAAAGAAAAATGTCAATCCAGCATAACCTACCCAGCAAAATATTCCTTTGTCTTTGAAAATGAAATAAAATTCTTCCACAGTAAAGAAAAGTCAAAAGAATATGCCTCTTCCAACCTGCCCTACAAACGATATTTCAAGATGTTCTCTTGACAGAGAAAAGAATAGTGCACACCAGACCCAAAGGCAAATGTGAAGAACATCCCAGTAAATAACAACAGATGACTAAATCAATGAGCAACCCATTGCTAAAATGTCAGAACAAAAATCCCACCTATTTGTATAAACTCTGAACGTAAACTCTGAATGTAAACTCTGAATGAAAATTAAATGTCATACATTAGTAGACTGGATTGAAAAGCAAAACCCATCTTTTTTGTTTTTTTTTTGTCTGTTTTTTTGTTTGTTTGTTTTTTGTTTTTGTTTTGTTTTGTTTTTTGTTTTGCCTACAGGAGACACATTTACCAACAAAGATCAGCAGAAACTGTATCACATGGACTTTTTTCTTTTCTTTTGTCTCATAGATTTTGATTTTTTTGTGTTTTATCTCTTCAAAACACTTCTGATTAAATTCTTCAATGAGTCATAGATCATACAGAAGCATCATTTTCTTCAAGAAGGTTCTTGACTTTCTTTTTTCAGTTCTTCAGTGACACATTAGTCATTCAGTAGCTTGTTATTTAACTTCATGGTGTTGTTAATCTTTTTCTTTCTGTTGTTAATTTTGTATTGTGGCTTTTCATATAAAGGGATGTATAGTAACTGTGCAATGGAGACTATCATATCCAGATGTGAGGATACAATGCAATATGCATCTCTACTTCCACATAAAGTTGGACTCCCACTGCAACTGTTTACTGTATTTTGAAAATAGGATGTTGGACTCTTTGCCTTTGCCCATGCATGCAATAATGAACATATGATTGTGTATAAAGAACTATATTATAGTAGTGGTATAGGAGAACTCAGTGAGAGGAGAGGGAATTGGAGAGGGGATAAGGAAAATACCAGGGCCTATAGAACTGCATTATAAAATGATAATAATAAAAATAAATAAATACAATTTGAAAAGTGAAAGTGAGAAACAAATATGCTTATGACAAGTGATCAGGAACAAGGTCTACATTCTAATCTTAGCAAATTGCCAAATTTTCAGTTGGTTTTTAAATTAAAGAATAAACTCATGTCCCCTCTTCTTCACATGAGAAAATTCATTATGCAATCTGAGATTACTTTATAACTCTTGTACTTGCTCAGCCATTAGCCATTAAAAATGAACAACTTTAGTGAGACAGGTTCAGATCAGGCAATAAACAGGTCCTCTGTTCTGATTTTATTTAATCAAATCCAGCATGAGCAAGAATGGTTGAGTAAGGTTCCAAACTCACTATAGATCTCAGGTCAGGATCTGTCCTAATGTATAGTGCCCTGGGATGGACGGATGTAATGCTGAAGATTCCATTTCATACCAGGCAGTTGTGGCTGAAGAAGTGTGAATAACTGACACAGAGTGGCTGCATTAATAACATGCTGATAGGACTGGAGAAAAGATGGCAGACTGCAGAGAGCTGGTGTAGGGTGGAGTAGGGAAAGAGGGGAACCGATGCAGCAGAGAAATAGGCCAGGAAACACAAAATTGTAGGGAGAAGAGTGGGAAGATCCCTGGAGTTCACTAAACCAAGAAGATCTACACAATGTGTAGGGAGAGCCGCAAAAAGTAAGAAAGAAAATACAGCACGCTGCGAGAAACTTGGTGAGTCATTATCCCAGGCAGGGGGAAGGCGGCAGAATCTCAACTGTGCCAGGGAAAACAGAGGCGGCTGGAAGGATAGGCCCCCACACTGACAGGGGCACCAGTCCACTGGAGGGCAGGAGCCCCAAGAAGAGGCTACTGGACTAATCATAGGGGGCATCATCCCCTGCAGAAGTGGACAAGCAGGGGAGATTTCCCAGAAGTGTGCCTCCCAACTGCTCAGCAGCTTTGAGAGAGTGCAGAGGGAACTGGAGCAGCGCTGTGGGACTGGGGCTCAGAAATCCCCATCTCAGCTATGAACCGTGGACTGGCTGCTAGAGAATCATGGATCCTATTGCTGGGCTCAGCGTGAGCTCCAGAGGCTGGGCAACACTCGGCAGAACCTCACGACCTGGGCAGAAGAGCAAACTAGTAGGGGCACAGCTGTGTGCCTGTCACAGCTCTGTGCCTCTCAGGGCTCCACTTCCACCACTGAAAAAGTGCAACTGAGAAAGTAGCTTCTCTCAGGCAGAATCCCCTGCTGGGCTCAGCTGGAGAGGCCGAACCAGAACCAGCTCAGCAGAATCGGCCAGACAGGCTTTTGCAGCAGGAGACCGCTCAGAAAAACCTGCCTGCCAAGTGGTGGGAGACGGTGTTGCAACTTTCAGTGGAGCAGCACGTCTGAGTGGGAATTCAGGATAGCAGAGTTCCGTGCTGAGGCCTGTAGAAATTTCCTACCCAGCCCAGGGTTAGGGATTTCAAGCTTCCAGCAGCAGAGGCCTCTGCTGTGCTAACCTCAACCCTGAAGGAGTGTATCGGCTCGGCACTGAGGCAGAAACCCCCACTGTGCTAGGCTTGTGACCCAGAGCTGAGGTGCAGCTCGGCAGAGTGAATCTCAGTGGGGCAACGCCTTTGAGAGGGAGCTGCAGGGGAAGGGGCCTGACACTAGGGCTGGCCCACAAAGCTTCCTGACCCAGCTCGGGGCTGTAGATTACAAACTCTGAGCAGCAAGAGCTGGTGACTTAGGGAGCACTCCCTGCTCTACTCAGCTGGAGCCTCAGAAGTGCTGGCCCCACCCAACAGATCTGCTGAACCAAGAAGAAGCACAGGCAAGCAGGGCCACCACAGTGTGCTTCACAACAAGGCTAAACATATGTGAGGGTAAGGCTGGGTGTAGAACCGCAAGTTATACAACTACCCAGAGAAAAAGACAAGAAGCCCAAGGTTACAAATTCTATCATCTACGCTCCACCCCTATTGGCACACGTAGGGCAACTCCTAATCAACTAGCTGCAACGGAGCCAGGTGGCAGAAATATAAACCAAGGCGCAAATGAAACAACCCAACAACAACCCCACCAACACCTGCTGTCCCCAATGGAGTAAGAAATATAATGCTTATGCCAGCACCCATACAGCAGCAGTTAGATCACACCTCCTACAGATTACAGCACTGAGCGCAACGGCTTTGGACAAACAAGTCAGAAGCTAAAATCCCAAAACAACAAGAAGCGAAAACACAATGAGGAGAAGTATCAGAAAAAGCAATGACCCAGAAGAAAGATCAAGCACTCTCTCCCAATACAACCAAAAACTAATCTCAATATCTGAGATGCATAAAGAAGACATAGAGGAAATACCACATAAGGAATTTAAAAAACTAGTGATGAAATTCATCAGAAACAGTGAGAAGCACTGGGAAGAGTCCAAGGTATTCGAAAACCATGTCACTGCAGAAATAAATCAAGTCAAAAAGGGAATCCTCAATATAGAGCACAAAATGAAAAGCCTAAGCAATAGAATGAACACAGCAGAGGACAGAATATCAGAATTGGAATACATTTTTTTAATTATTTATTATTTAACTTCAGTAATTACATTGTATTATGTGACACAGTTACATAGATACTTGGGTTCTCCCCACCCCTCCCCAAACCATTACTGTTGAAGTATTGGATTTCATTCTCAAATACAAATGAGAGCTTTGCTGGGTACATTATTCTTGGTTGGCAGTTGTTTTGTTTCAGGACTTGATAGGTTTTACCCCATTCTCTCCTTGCTTGGAGTGTTTCTTCTGATAGGTCGGCTGTGATTCTGATTTGCCTTCCTCTGAAAGTAATCTTATCCTTTTTTCTTACTTATCTTAGAATAGTTTCCTTGTATTTGCTTGAAGGTAGCTTGAGGACCACATGCCTGGGTGACAATCTGTTTGGATCGAATCTGCTGGGGGTTCTGTGTCCTTCCTGGCCTAAACTCACCAATCAAAAGGCATAGATTAACGGAATGGATCATCAAACAGCACCCAACAATCTGTTGCCTACACGAGACACATCTAACCAGAAAAGCCTCTAAGAAATTGAAAGTGAAGGGATGGAAAAAGACATTTCATGCCAATGGACGAGAAAAAAAGGCTGGCATAGCTGTCCTAATCTCAGATGATATAGACTTCAAGCTGACAGACATCAAAAAGGACAGAGAAGGACATTACATATCGGTGAAGGGACTGATCCATCAGGAAGTAATTACAATCGTGATCATATATGCACCTAATTCCAATGCACCTAGGTACGTGAAGCAATTACTTACAGACTTAAGGGGAGACATAGATATACACACAATAATAGTAGGCGAGCTTAACACTCCGCTAACAACTATAAACAGATCAACAAAACAAAAACTCAACAAAGAAATAACAGAGCTCATACAAACATTAGAACAACCAGACTTGATAGACATTTACAGAACTTTTTATCCTAAGAACACAGATTATACAATTTTTTCAGCAGTGAATGACACCTTCTCCAGGATCGACCACATGATAGGACACAAAGAAAACCTAAATAACCTCAAGAAAATAGAAATCATACCATGTACCCTCACAGACCACCACAGAATGAAACTGGAAATGAGCATTTCAAAATGCCCCAGGAAATACAGAAACTCTTGGAGGTTGAACAATATGCTATTGAATGAACAATGGATCAGGGAAGAAATTAAAGATGAGATCAAAAAATTTATGGAAACCAATGAAAACTCTGACACAACATTCCAAATCTTATGGGACACTGCCAAAGCAGTGCTACGGGGTAAACTCATCGCAATTGGAGCTCATGTCAAGGCCTAAGAGAAGTGCCAAATACAGGAACGAAACACACCTCCAGGAATTGGAAAAACAGCAGCAGATGAGCCCCACACACAACAGGAAACAAGAAATCATCAAAACAAGGGAGGAAACCAACCAGATAGAAATAAAAAAAAATACACAAAATAAATGAATCAAAAATCTGGTTTTTTGAAAAGATAAACAAAATAGACACGCCGCTGGCCCGACTGACAAAGAAAAAACAAGAGAAAGCAAGAATTAACAGCATCAAAGATGAAAAAGGCAACATAACAGACATTACAACCATTAAGAACATAATTAGAAATTACTACAAAGCACTGTACTCCAACAAATCAGAAGACCACCAAGAAATGGAAAGGTTCTTAGACTCACACCACCTGCCAAAACTTAGCCTAGAGGCAACAAATGAACTGAACAAACCCATAACTGAAGCAGAGATTAAAATCTCCCAACAAAGAAAATCCCAGGCCCAGACGGCTTCTCTGCAGAATTTTACAAAACATTCTGAACAGAACTAACCCCAATCCTCTACAAACTCTTCTACACAATAGAAAAGGAAGCAACCCTTCCAAACTCATTCTATAAGGCAACATTACCTTAATCCCAAAACCGGACAGAGATCCTACAGAGAAAGAAAACTACAGACCTATCTCTCTGATGAACATTGATGCTAAGATACTCAACAAAATCCTAGCCAATAGAATTCAAAAAATCATCTGACAGATCATTCAACCACATCAAGTAGGATTCATCACCGGAATGCAGGGGTGGTTCAACATAAGGAAATCCACCAATATGATATACCACATCCAAAACTGAAAAACAAGAATCACATTATAATATCAATAGATGCAGAATAAGCTTTCGACAAAATCCAACATAATTTCCTGCTAAAAACCGTAACCAAGGTAGGCATAGATGGAAAAATCCACAACATAATCAAAGCAATATGTGAAAAACCCAACACCAGCATCATACTGAATGGAGAAAAACTGGAACCCTTCCCACTGAGATCTGGAACAAGACAGGGATGTCCACTTTCTCCACTGCTGTTCAACATAGTCCTAGTGGTACTTGCTGAGGCCATAAGACAAGAAAAAGAAATCAGAGGAATCCAAATGGGAAATGAAGAAGTCAAGCTATCACTATATGCTGATGACATGATTATTTTGTAGAAGAGCCAAGAGACTCAATACAGAGACTGCTAGAACTCATACAAGAGTTTGGTAGAGTGACAGGGTACAAAATTAATGAAGAAAAATCAACAGCCATAGTGTATGCAAACAGCCCAAGTTGGAAAAAGATCTAACCAGCAAGATACCATTCAAAATAACTGAGAAAAGCATGAAGTATCTGAGAATAAATCCACCCAAAATTGTATGAGACCTCTTTGACGAAAACTGCAAACTACTTAAAAAAGAAATTGAACAAGACCTGAAAAGATGGAGTAACATCCTATGCTTCTGGATAGGTAAAATCAATATCATTAAAATGTCTATATTGCCAAAGGCAATATAGACATTCAACGCCATTCCAATCAAATTGCCAAAAACACTCTTCACAGAACTGGAAACAATGATTCAAAGGTTCATCTGGAAACACAAAAAACCACGAATAGCCAGAACCATCGTGAAGAACAGGAAGTTAGCAAGGAGAATCACAGTCCCAGACCTCTGGACATACTATAGGGCAGTGGTTATCAAAACAGCCTGGTACTGACACAAAGATAGAGAGGAAGATCAATGGAACAGAATAGAAACACCAGAAGGGAACCCACACAGATACAGTCAAATAATCTTTGACAAAAGGACAAACGATAATCCAGGCAAATGGGAAGGTCTCTTCAATAAATGCTGTTGGGACAACTGGTTAATAGTCTGCAGAAACAAAAAGATAGACCTACATCTCTCACCATACACCAAGATCAAATCTAAATGGATAAAAGATCTAAACCTACATCCAGAAGCCTTCAAACATTTGGAACAAAATGTTGGAAATACTCTGCATGATCTAGGGTAGGTTCCTACTTCCTAAAAAGGACTCCAAAAGCAATAGCAATCAAGACCAGAATAAACAAATGGGACCTCATCAAACTAAGAAGCTTCTGTACAGCGAAGGAAACAATCAATAAAGTAAAAAAGCAGCCCACAGAATGGGAGAAGATCTTCATGCACTAGGTAGGTGATAGAGGGCTAATCTCCAGAATATACAAAGAACTGTAAAACAGCCAAAACACCAAAACAAACAAACCACTCAAGAAGTGGGCATGGGAAATGGGCAGACACTTCACAAAGAAACAAAGCCAAATGGCAAATAAACATATGAAAAAATGCTCAAGCTCCCTGGCAATAAGGGAAATCCAAATTAAAACATCAATGAGGTACCACCTAACGCCAGTAAGGGTGGCCAACATGAATAAAAGCACCAACAACACTTGCTGGCGAGGTTGCGGGGAAAAGGGAATCCTACTCCACTGCTGGTGGGGCTGCAGGCTGGTACAGCGTCTATGGAAATCAGTATGGGGAACATTCAAACAACTCAAAATCAACATACCATATGATCCAGCAATAGCACTCCTAGTAATATATCCAAAACACCTGTTACACGAGAAACCAATATGCACTCCTATGTTCATAGCAGCACAATCAGTAATTGCAAAAACACGGAAGCAGCCAAAATACCCATCAGTAGAGGATTGGATAAGAAAGCTATGGTTTTGGTGTTGAGGATTTTCCTGCACACTCCCCCCCCCAAAAAAAATGTTCTGCACATTAAATGTCGACAAATATCTTGTTAGAGTTACAAGCCAGTCTAGATTATCCCAAAATCTGCCAAGATCAACAAAATTATACTTCAACACAACAAATGGCTAAATACTAAAATGAAATAGATATGAGACAGCTGAATGGTACCCTATAGCCTTTTCAAGGTATATAGCAGCCGGTCCGGTCCTGTATATAAACTAAAATTGAGATGTCAATGAGCTAATCATAGGTTGTGGTTAGGACTTGTTTTTTGTTATTTTGTTCTTTTTTTTTTTTTTACATACTGGTTACTCAAAACTATGTCAATTTCATAATATTGCAAATTGCTGTTGATGTTATATTGGGACTCTTAATTGACTGTGATGATATTATACCAGCTCTGACTTCGGACCTGAAATCGTCTCCCCAAGAAACTGTTCAACCCATCTGGACAATAAGTAGCTGGACTCCATGCTTAATATATGCTTGCAAGGAAAGAATCTTGATTGAATTTGAACTGTAATGCTGCATCAAGGTGGAGGAATCCACCAGGGGGGACGGGAGGGGGAGGGGGAGGGGGATTCCCAAAGCCTATGAAACTGTCACATAATGCTAAATATTAATTAAAAATAAAAATAATAAAAAAAAGTGCTACCATCAAAATGCATACTTGAGAATCCACAAAGAAGAAGAATGCAAATTTGACATGTTGAAGATGTAACATATGTATTAGATGTTGGTGACTATGTAAATATATGTTATAACCGTATAAATAATATATGAAGAGTTCCCAGAAATCACAAAACTCAATATAAACATGGAAAAAGGATATATAAACACAGTCACTGAAAGAAGAAATTCAAGTGGCCTATAAACAAGTGATAAATGCTTGTGTTAGTAAGTTATCGAGAATGCGGTGGTGTTTGGAATAGTAGTTAAGCGGCTGCTTGGTGTGCCTGTGTCCTGTATTGAAGTGTCTAGGTTCCAGTCCTGGCTCCACTCCTGCTTGAAGCTTCCTAGTGTGGGATGTATCAGGTGATGATTCAATTACTTGAGTCTTTGCCACCTCGGAGAGACCTAGACTGAGTTTCATACTCTTAAATTCTGCCCAACAATCTAGCTGGTTTAAGCAGGCATTTGGGGAGTGGAACAGTAAATACAAAATAACTTCATGTCTGCCACTCTTCCTTTCAAATAAAAAAGTAGTTTTGAACAAATACAGAATATCTTTATTGACCGTGAAGACTGGTAAGCATTTTTAAAGGATTGGTGTTTTTAGTGTTGGTGATAGTATGGGGAGCTGGACATTCTAATAGGCTATTAGAATTACTCTGGTGGCAAAACTTTTTGTGTAAACTGTTTTCAAGATACTTTGCCAGTAATGTGACTTTTGACAGTCTATGTGTTCTAGAGAATTATTTAGGTGTCTCATACAAGCTCATGCATATTGGCTTTTATTTGCCATCACAAAGTGATTGGAGAAGGGTTGAGTCATGATAGTACTATGTAGTAGAATGGGATAGATGTGATGTTTAGGCACCAAAAATGTCCAGGAGTGAGAAGATAAAATTTTGTGCTGTACTACCATGTGTAATATGATGGATTAGTGTTCGTGTGCTGAATGTATTTAAATACCTCGAGGAAGGGTCTGGAGGAAGAGTCTACGGCAAACTTACATGCTTGTCAATCCTAGGAGCGAGGGTCTCTCCTTTTTATTTCCTAAACTTAAATGTTGCTATAATTTTACAGAATTAAATGTTTAGGAATATTTTAAAGCACAATAAAAGTTCAAAATTTAAAAAAAAAAGAAAGCTATGGTTCATCTACTCCATGGAATACTACTCAGCTATTAAAAAAACAAAATGCAGTTCTTTGTGGCCAAATGGGCCAAACTGGAAACCATAATGCTAAGGGAAATGAGCCAATCCCAAAAGTTTAAATACCACATGTTTGCCTTAATTTAAGATGATATGATGTTATGTATAACGTGTTATGTTTTGAATGTTATATGTTGTGTATAAACTGAAATTGAAATGTGAATGAGGTGGTCACAGAAGGTGGTTAAGAACTCGCATTTACTTTTAACATATTGGTTACTCTTTACTATGTCAATTAATTCTATAATGATGTAAATTTTTGCTGATGGTATGTTGGAGCTTTTAATTGATCGGGATGATAGTCTGCTGGCTCTGTCTTCAGACCAGAGAAGGTATACCTAAGAAGCCGTTGAACTTGACTGGACAATAAGATGCTGGACTCTATGTTTGGTATATGCTTGCAATGGGGGAATCTCAACTGAACTTGAACTATGGTAATGCAACAAGGTGGAGGAATCCACCATGTGGGGAGGGTTTGGGGAGGGGTGGGAGAATCCCAGTACCTATGAAACTGTGTCACATAATACAATGTAATTAATGAATTAAAAATAATAAATAAAAATAGTTATTAAAAAAACCAAACAAAATAGATTTAGGGGAGAAAAGACCTGGAAGTTTCTTGGAGAATCAATAAGAGGGAGTGGACCCCTCCCCAAAAACAAGAACCACTAGGCTGATTCATCTTGCATATGCCCTTCACCAACATGCCGAGTTCCTTCCCTAGAATTAATATGTTGCCACCCTGCAGCAACACCAAAAATGACGAAGAATCTCGAGGGCCTGGAAAAAAAGGAACTGCCACCACAACCAGCACACACACACAAAACGAATGAAAAACCGAACCAAAAAGAAGGCGAATGAAAAGGGACAGATGAACCAAAAGGAGGGTGAACCAAAAGGGTTTATTGCCGAAATTGTGCTGCTTATATCCCGTTCTCCTCCAATCACTTCTCCCCTTGGATCCACGGGGCGCTATCTGATAGGCCAGCAACCACAGCGGGGGAGGATTAGCCTATCCTTGTGACTTCCTGCCTGCCTACTGGTGGGACAAATCCCACCTCCTGGCACTCGGCCAGTCACCATCTTGCGTCTCCTAACGTATACGTGGGGTCAGCCACTCCCCACATTAATATTTACGTAGTGCAATATGAGGTACCAGAAACTTTGTTTTTAAGCATGGTTGAAATGGCTTTTTACTGATGTTTTCTCTGAATGTGGAGCTCATAGCATGTGAAAGTCACAACTGGAGTATTCGTTTGTGTGGGCTGCTCAACTTTCTTCATTTCAGTACAATGTGCTCAATGGGCACTACGCATAGAGTGACAAAACTGACTTACTTTGAGAGTTGTGTGTAACCCTGATGGTATATATAGTTAGTGACTCAAATGGATCTGTTTCCACACAAGTATCACTGAGCTGATTCATCGTGAATATTCCCCTCACCAATATGCTGAGGTCCATAGAGTTAATATGTACAGTGTGTATTATGTGGTGTCAGAACCTTTGTTTTCAAGGCTAGGTGAAAATCGCTTTGGATCTGATGTTCTCACTGAATATGAAGATGGTAACATGCAAAAAAGGAGCTAGAGCATTCATTTAATTGGGAATCTTAGCAATCTTCATTTCTGTAATATGCCCTAAATTGTCATTAATCATAGATCGAGAAAAGTGGCTTTCCTTAATTTCTGCTTGTAAGTCTGATGTATTTGAGGTTAGTCACCCAAGTAGAGTTGTTCTCACACAGGGACCACTCAACTGATTTGTCTTGAATACACCCTTCACCAACATGCTGAGTCCCCTTGAGCTAATATGTACGTAGTGCAGTATGTTGGGCTTTAGCACTCTTTACGCAAGGCTAGCTGAAAATGGTTTTCGTGCTGAAGTTCTCTCTGAATTCGGCATTGGTAGCATGGCTTATATGTGGATTATTGTTGCCTAAAACTACCTCATCCCATCCCATACTGTGGCACATAGGAACTTCAGCATGTGTTGGATCCTACCTTAGTCTGGTACACTCTCAAACCTTGCATACACACATGCCCAGGTATATTGAAACTGTGATTTTGCCTAGTTCACCCCTATTCCTAACTCTTGCACTGACCAGTGGAACTGCAGCATAGTAGAGTTTCACTCTTCTCCCCTACCAGACCTTCTCCCAGCTACAAATCTTAAGTATACCAAGATTTGCTCTCACACTTGTCATTGGATTCTGAAGCCTGGCCTGCCCAGCCCACTCCCGTCCACAACACCAGGCAGTGGGTGATTCAGTGCAAGTCTGCAATGCATGCCCTCATTTCTGACCCCATTCAAATTGGAGGATGTGATAAACTAGCCCAACCTGGCCCATACCACATCCTGCCTCAGGCGCCTGCCATTGAGCTACAGCTTAGCTCTGCCCTCTTTAGTCCACCACCTAAGTCAGCCCACATACCTGCCAACAAGTGGAGATACATGCTCACCAGTAGGAATTTCAGTCCAGGAGGGGAGTTCCCCAAGTTCCCCATCAGGTCCATTTCCAGACCTCATGCTTGCCAGTAGATTCTAAGCCCCTACTCAGAATAGTCTGTATCTTTCACCTCAGCCTTTGTATGTGCTGGTGAATGTTGTGTTCCTGTCCATCACACACTCTGTTTTTGGGTCATCTGTGGGTGCTACAGTCTGGAACAGCCCAGCCTATTCCTAACCATTTAGTGTTGTTTAGTTCTGTGCTCATGCCTACCTTGGCCAGTCACTACCCACAACCCTTGAGAAAACCAGTAGATAGCTGTTCCATAGGGGTTACTGCACAAATTCTCCACATGATCGGTTCTCAGACCTGATCTCTTGTGTGCCTTTTAGTGTCATGGCACATCTTACCATGACCCACCACCTGCCCCAACAGGTAATGTGAACTGCATCCTGGCAGACAGGCTTCCGAGCACTAACTTCTTAAAATTTAATTTTATTTTTGATGATATGTACGTTGTTGATCAGGAAAGAGTCAAGGATTTGGGGAAAGTGGTAAGACCATTATTTTCACACCTTCTTTTTCTTCCAAAAGCAGGGGGAAGGGGAAGACAAAGGGAGAGGCTATATCCAGCCTCTCAACCTCCCCAGTGATGGGGAAGGGACACTGAATTTCATCCCAGGGTACCTGATATGGAGCAGGTTCTGAGGTTCTGCTCAAGTGCTTTCCATAGTTCTGACATGCTGTTAATCTCACAGGTCCATGGATGAGGAAATTCTTCCAAGGTCCATTGGGAGACATAATTTACCTCAGAGACTCCAACACCAGGAAATTCACTGTCAAGCTTCATGGAAGTAGATGATGAATTTGTTCTATCCTCCTTCCTCTGCTGTGGTGCCAGATGTCTTCTGCAGTTTCCAATGGACTGCCAAATCTTCCATGTGCATCTGCATATGCCATCCACTGCTATGTCTAAGTCACTGAGGAGGCCCAGTTCTGGCATATGCATTCCATTGTCAGACCTCAGGTTGTTCCATTCTGCTCATGGTTCCAGTTCTGAGTCCAGTAGTCCAGGTTGGGGAATTCCCACTGGATCATACCCCAGCTCTAGCTTCTGTGCATGCTAGCATGCAGTCAACTGGTCTGGTCTTTTCCACATCCCATTCATCTCTCATTTATATCATTGGGAATTGAAGCCTAACTCGACAAAACTGATTCCACCCACTAGGACACACTCATGCCAGCAGATGCCACTGTCTGTCCAGCCAGGCCCGCCATCAATACCAGTTCTGATGCTCATCAGTGGGAACTGCACCCATCTGAGAATTGGCCACAGTTTCCTTACTGGGTCAACCTTCTAACCTGGACCTTGCACTCTCCAGGTGATTCTGCAGTCCAGTTCAACATGAATGGCTTCTAGTACCAGCACATGCCAGCTGTTGTTGTGCCAAAGATTGTCAGCCTGCTTTTATTCTGGATCAATCCTGAACCAGTGGATACAGTTGGTCAGCCCAGCCTGGCTCTCTTCCTAACCCAGTTCACATGTAGATTGACAGGGATTATAGCCCTGCCAGTCTGATCTGACCCCAGTCCCAGCTCCCATGCTCACCAGCAGGAGCAGTGGACCAGCAGGGGAATTCCCAAAGCTCCACCACCAGGCTTTCACCCCCCCCCCTCTTGGGGCTTGTATGTGTTGTTGCGTGCTGTGTCCCAGTATGGTATGGCCCATCTCACCTCAGTTTCTGCCAAGCCCTAGCTTTTGCCTGCACTGGTCAATACTAGCTAGCCCAGCTTAGGTCTCCCACATGGATAGGTGCATTTGTGTGACCCAGAAAGGTCTTCAAGTTTCCCTCCTCAAAACTGTGTGGTCACAGCCTCCTGGTGTACCTTCAAATGCAATGTTCTGGTCAGTGGAAATTCCCCAGAGAGCATTCCTCACCTTTAATGTTCTCCTTTCCCATTCTCCCCTCCCACAAATCCCATATGCCCTTGCCTGAGCTATCCACAGCCTCCATGCCCACGAGTGTGCAGGTCCTTTGCCTGAAGATCATTCAGATCTGGGAAGTTTTTTGTCATGAGGAATTAACCCTTCATTAGAAAAACAAATCTGTTATGGGTATTAAAGGTAGTACTCTTTTTTCTACTAAGTACAGATCAGAAAGTAAGGGTCTGTTATTACAAAACACACTATACAGGAGCGGAAAGCAGGGTATCATACCTCCATGGGCTCCACTGACTGTGGATCAAAAACATGAAAAAAGAGAACTGGCAGCTGAACTGATTGTGTGTGGACTTTTTCCTGCCCTTATTCCAGAAATGGGGCATGTCTTATCTGGTAGCCATAAGAACCTGACAGAACAGGAAGGAAAAAATAATAAGAGAGAGAGAGAGAGAGAATGTGGAATTGTTGATCTCACCCACCTTCCTGAAGCTCTTGATCCTTATCACCTTAATCAACTATGTAAAAACTCAGCAAAAATAATAATAATTAATAGTTAAAAAAAAGAGGCCAGCCTAATTTGGTCTAGTCCTGCCAAGGCAATTGTTAATGGGAATCTAAATTCTTTATGTCTAACACAGTGTTATTTTTAAAAATATTTACTTATTAATTTTTATTGGAAAGTCAGATATATAGGGAGGAGGAAGGACAGAGAGGAAGATCTCCCATCTGTTGATTCACTCCCCAAGCAGCTATCATGGCTGAGGCTAAGCCAATCCAAATCCAGCAGCCATGAGCTTCCTTCATCTCCCATGCGGTTCAGGTTCACAAGGTCTTGGGACATCCTCCATCACTTTCCCAGGCCATAAGCAGGGAGAGGGATGGGAAGCAGGACCGCCAATACAAAAACTCGTGCCTAAACAGGAATCCAGCCTGTGCAAGGTGAGGGCTTTAGCTATTAGGCTACCAAGCTGGGCTCAGTGCTATTTTTAAGTTGATCATTCTGTTTGGCCTGCAAAAGATATTATGAGTACCCAGATGATATTTGCCACCACAACACCTAAGCAGTGAGGCATAGCAGCTATTTATGTAACAAAATTATATTTTATTTTAGTTGTTAATAAGTCTACATATGGTCTAAAGCCTACAAGCGGGTGTGTGTGGGTTATACAACATCAGGCTGCTTCTGTAAAGGGCTTGAGCATCTGTGATTTTGGTATGCTCAGTGTGTCCGGAACAAGTCCTCTGTTCATACCGAGGGATGACTAAATCATTGGACCCTAGAGGGAATGGCAGTGACTGTAGTGTTACAAAAAGTTAGGTCCTGCCTTTAAAAAAATGTGGTTATAATTACGCCAAGGGATTAATACCTGATAAACCCAAACAGAAAGGTGCAAAGGATTTAAAAAATGGATTGGTATCTGCTAGTTTTAATCTTTTGTGAAGTGTGAGACAAATTTTCAGGCCTTAATTGAGTGTGTATAACTCTCCTTACAACCCAGAACTCACAGGTGAAACCCATTTCAAAAACGATCAAGAAACTATCGAATAATGGTTATGTTTCCCTCTGAGGAAAGACAGCTTAGTGACTGGAGTGAAGATTTTCTATGGTTCCCAGACTGATACAGCCAAGGGAAGGCCATTAGATGGTGGTTGTCTCCTGATTTCCTGATGCTTTCAGAATTTCCTGAGGCATATTCAGCTAACTGAATTAGTTTTGTAATCTTTGGTATTCCCCCCTTTTTGCTTTACGCACATTCTTCTGGTGAGTTTTTCCTTTCTTTTCTTAAGATTTATTTACCTGTTTAGTTGAAAAGCAGAGTGATAGGACTCTCATCTGTTAGTTTGCTTCCCAGATTGCCACATTGGCCAGGAATGGGCCAAAACCAAGCCAGGATCCTGAAACCCCATCTGAGTCCCACATGCATGGCAGAGGCCTAAGTACTTGGGCTGTCATCTGATCCTTTCTGAGGCACATTAAGGGGGCTGGATTGGAAGCAGAGCAGCTGGGATTCTGAGCATTCCACTCTGGGGTGTTGTCACAGGGAAGAGTTAACCTGTTGTAACGCAGTGCATGCCTCAATTTTCATCTCTGTGTCCAGTGATTGCTGATTGTTGGTGCCTGGCAGTGATTGGCATCAGCCTCTTTATTCTGGAGCTTTCTTCTGCTTTAGTGGTGGGGAGATAGTGCTTTTAGTAGTTCCTGTGGGGGTAGGAGGGGAGGAAAGCAAGCTGAGTCTGGCAGCAGCAGTTTCCCAGTGTCCCTGGCTTTCACAACTCAACTTGTATGTTTAATGACTTCTGTTAGTGTTAGTGTAGTGTTCCAGTAGACACACACTGCAAATGCCTAGCTAAAAGTTGCTTTTCATGCTGTAATGGCATTTAAGTACTGCCTGCTTCTTAGTTCTGAGGTCACAGCTATTCAGTGGTTTCTAGGAAAGGATTGGCTAGTATGAAAATAAATTATTAAAAAAGATAACCAAGGACCTTTCAGGGTATATTTATATGGAGGGTTCTATTGCCCTCTTGTGGATGTCAGATAGCATATTTACATTTTCAGTTCTGTTGCTCAGGGTTGCCCATGAAAGGCAAAGAGAACTCAGAGCATCAAATCAGTATTCTTTCCCTGTTTCTTCTCCAAGGCTGGTCTGAGTTTTGCTGTGCAGCGGGGTAGGCTGTTGGTTGGGACATGGCATCCATTATCAGAGAGCCAGTTAGAGTCCCAGTTATTGTGTTTCTGATCCACCTTTCTGCACCTTGGAGGCAGCAGATGGCTGAATGTGTACCAGTCATGTGGGAGACATGGTGGAGTTCCACAGCCCTGGTTTTGGCCTGATTGAGCCCCAGGTGTTTGTATGCATTGGCATGTAACCCAGTGAATTGAAGGTCTCAGTCACTCTTCTCTCACTGATGCTCTGCGTTTTAAATAAATAAATCTTTAAAAAGATAGAAGCTCATTTTATAAACAGGAAAGGTTAATTTTGACTCGCAGTTTTTGAGGCTCTTTAAAGTACTTAGGCCATCTTCAGCTGCCCTACCAGGTGCATCAGCAGGGAGCTGGATCAGAAACAGCAACAGGAATACAAATCAGTGCTTGGAAATGGGACACTAGAGTCGTGAGTGGCAAATTTGCCTACCTGATGAGTCACAACATGGGCCCCAAGGTCAACGATTTTTGGGTGTTCTTTGGCACTAATGAGAAGCTAAGGCAATTGTTGTTTGAAAGTTGTGAGATGACTATGTTGGCTTTTCCTAGACATGCTCTGGACACTTGGATGAATTTGTTTTGAATGCTTCAGTTTCTATGCATCAGTTCTGATACTATTTCTTGAATACATTTTTTTTCCTTTTCTCTCCCTCTCTTCCTGTTTCTGTTTTTGTTTTTCTTTTTTCTGAGACCCATGAGTAGTGGCTGCTATGGATCATTTTCTGTGACTGAGGTGTTTTGTTTTTGTTTTTGGTTTTGGTTTTTTATGCTTTTATCCTGAAGTGTTAGAATTCCATCACAAACCTTGTTCTTTGGATGTTTTCTTCAAGTTTGTTTATAATTAAGGAATGCCTTTTTGGATTTCTGCTTAGGTCTGATCCATTTGCTTTCTGTTTTTCTCCTGGCTGTATGTTCTCACCGTGTTCTTGCTGATTCATGGTTTTATGTTTCTAACTTGAAGCCATGTGATTTTTCATTTATGCCTGCCTGTCTTACTTTTCTGTAAGAATGTGTAGTAAGCATCTTAAAATCAATACATTCAGGGCCCAGCGTGGAGGCCTAGCGGCTAAAGTCCTCACCTTGAACTCGCCGGGATCCCATATGGTTACCACTTCTAATCCCGGCGGTCCCGCTTTCCATCTGACTCCCTGCTTGTGGCCTGGGAAAGCAGTCGAGAATGGCCCAAAGCCCTGGGACCATGCACCTGGATAGGAGATGCGGAAGAAGCTCCTGGCTCTCAGCTTCGGATTGGCACAGAACTGACCATTGCGGTGACTTGGGGAGTGTATCATTGGACGGAAGATCTTTCTCTTTGTCTCTCCTCCTCTCTGTATATCTGACTTTCCAATAAAAATAAATAAATCTAAAAAAATCAATATGTTCAAACCCATGCTACTTAAACAATCTTTATCATTTCAGTATATTTTAACTTTATTCTTCGATTTGTCTGCTTTAAAAAACCATATAATACTCCTGTTTTCTTTTTTTTAAATAAAGATTTATTTATGTAAAAGGCAAATTAAAGTACAAGAAGAGAAGGGAAATTAGAGGAAAAAAAAGAGACAGTATGGGAGAAAGAAGAAGGAGGAAAAGACCGAGATAGGCAGAGATCTTCCTTGGCCATCCACTGACCAGGTGGCCGTAACACTGTGGCTGGCACAGGATGAAGCCAGGAACCAGGAGTTCCAGCTGGGTCCCTCATGCTGGAGTAGGTGGCATGAGCTGAACTGCCAGAGCCATCAACTGCTATTTCCTGAGTGTGATAGCAGGGAGCTGGATGAGTAGCAGAGCAGGCAATATTCAGTCCTGTTGTCTGATGAGGTATTGGAAACTGCTTATATAGCTTCCAGGTTTGATGTTTTTATGCTTAATGCTTTATAGCCATCATCAATTGCCTTGCCTCTTACTTTTCTTTCTCTCATTTTTGCTTATTTATTTTAAATTTTTATTTGAAAGACTGGGTTACCAAGAAAAGTGAGTCAGAGAAATCTTACATCTGCTAGTTCACACCCTAAATGGCTGCAGTGTCTGAAGTTAAGCTGATCCAAAACCAAGAGCCTTTTTTGTGTCTCCCATTTGGGTGTAGAGGCCCAAGGACTTGCGCCATCCTCTGCTGCTTTCCCAGGCACATTGGAAGGATGCTAGATCAGAAGTGAAGCAGCTGGGATTAAACCTCAACCTGTAAGGTTGACCTCAGCGCTGCAGGAGAAGGCTTAGTGCACTACACCATGGCAACAAACCTTCTTGCTCACTTTTCTAATCCTAGTGGCCAAATTCCAGGCAGAGTGACATCTGTGGCCTGCCATTCCCTGGGTGCCGCTTACAACATTACTATGAGTTCATGAATGCTCAAGTATGGTCTTAGAACTGCTTATACATCTCACTCATCATTCCCTTTCTCATGCATCAACATGACTGTTCTATATTTGTTTTTCCCACGCTTCTCTTAGCATTCATCTGAAGCTATCAGAATAGAACTCTCTTACACACCCATGCCCCATCTATACTATCTATACTATTCATGCCTCATCTATCCTATCTCAGAAGAACAAGCAACAGGTTCCTATTCAAAACTAATGGCCATCCATGCCCTGTAAGCAAGGACTTGGGTCCTTTACTGATCACATTTCTTTTTCTCTGCTAAGTCCTTAACCACTTCATTTGTAGCAGCTTATTGCAATGGATCCATAGACATATTACAGGTCCACCTGTTTGTGTTTGTTTTTTAATTGTTTTTATTTTTATTTGAAAGCAAATTTATAGACATGGAGAGTTAGGGGAAGAAAGATACCTGATACCCATTGGTTCACCCCTCAGATTTCCACAACCTCAGGACCTGACCTAATTTGAAGTTGGGAGCAAGGAACTTCTGGGTACATGCACCACAGGACTTGAGTCAGCTGCTGCTGCTTTCCAGTCATAAGCTATCTGAAAGGCAGCAAGTCAGAGAGAAAGAGAGAGAGAAGCAGGCAGACAGAGACCTAAATCCCCCATCCACTGATTCACTCTCAAAATGGCCATAGTAACCAGAGCTGGGGCAGACTGAAGCGAGCAGCCAGGAGCTCCATGTGGGTTCCTGCATGGGTTCAGGAATCCAAGCACTTGGATTGTATTTTACTTCCTTGCAGCAGGGAAGTAGATTCGAGGTGGAGTAGCCAGGACTCAAAGTGGTATTCCTGACACAAGGACTGCCATGTTAACTCCGACTATTTACCATTTTACTCTCTACAGTCAAGTGACATTACTGTATGCACAGTTTGGTGTACCTGCCTCACGTATGAAGTTTTAGGTCCTTTTTATTATCCCAAAAGATCATGCAGTCTTCCCAGTTCTCTCCCTTCCAATTGGCTTTGTTTTGATGGATTTCTGTGTTCAGGAGTTTTGGTACACATGTGATATATGACCTTGTGTTTGGCTTCTTTTACTTAGCGTAATAAAGTTTGTGAGGCTTGTCAGGTGTACCTCTTGCATGTTTTTTTTTTCCTTTTTTTAATATTCAATAGTTTGAAACACACAGTTATATAGACAACTCTGCACTGGCCAGAGTTGGGGCAGGCTGAAGGCAAGAGGCTTGAACTCCCTTGTGGTCTTTCCTAAAGGTAGCTGAGTCCAAGATCTTAGGGACATTTTCCTCTACCTTCTGAAGAGCTCTCTCAGGGAGCTGGATCAGAGGCAGAGCAGGACTCTAACCAGCCTCCATATGGTATGATGATGTCACAGATGGTGTCTTAACCAGTTGCACTACCCCACATCCTTCTGTTTTTGGCTGTAATATTCCAGTGTCTGTAAATATCAAATCTGATTGATCTATCTATTGGAGACATTTTTGTTGTTTCTACTTTTTGGCTAAGTTGAATAATGCTACTGTGAACATTTGTGTACAAGGATATATTTGCATGCTATTCTCAGTTCTTTGGGTTTGCTCTGAGGATTTGAGTCACTGACATATGTTTAACTTGACCAAGTTTGTTTAAGCAACTGGCAAACTATTTACTGAGGGAGATGTACCATTTTACATTCCCAGTAGCAATGCAGGAGGGTCCTAATTTCTCCACATTCCCAAAAAACTCTTTCTTCTTGAAATGATGGTTGTCCTAGTGAGTGGAAAGTGATGTCCAATTGTGAGTTTGGTTTGCCTTTCCCTAAAGATCAGTGCTGGAGCATCATTGCATGTGCATTTGAGTGTCTTCCCTTGAGAAAAGTCAGTTACAGCCCTTTGCCCATTCTTTAACTGGGCTGTCTTTTAGTAATATGTAGTAAGGGTTGCTTATATGTTCTTGATAATTACTTTAGCAGATCTATAATTTGTAGCTGCATAATGTTGTAACATAGCTGGAAAGAGAACAAACTAATTGGTATTAGACTGTGTGCCTTATGGCATGGCTCTGTTGCCTGCTTACTAGCACATTCAAAATGTGGGGGCTCAAGGATTATAAGACTCTTGAGATGGTGCTATGGAATAAATAGCTTTAAAGTGCTCACTCTTGATTATGCTAATATTTTTGCTTAATGCTGAACACAAACTCTTACAATGATGGCTCATAAATCCCATAAGAAAGTGTCTAGTGTAGGCTGCTGGATGTACTGTTTACATTTTTTTCCCAGTGAATAAATTTATTCTGTTTCTCAAAATCTCCAAAGTGATTTTTAAAATTTACATATATTTTTATTGCATTTCATTTTATAACAACGTTTCATAGACTCTGATGTTCCCCCATCTCTTCCAAAGCCCTCCCCCCATGGTGGATTGCTCCACCTTATTGCAGTATTACGGTTCAAATCTAGTCTTGTTACTTTCAATGCAAGCATGTGCCATGCATAGATTCCAGTATCTTATTGTCCAGATAAATTCAACTGTTTCTTGGGGAGACCAACTCTGGTCAGAAGACATAGCTGGCAGAATATCATTCCAACCAATTAAATGCTATAACATAACATCAATAACAGTTTCCAACATTATGGGGTTAATTAACGTTGTATTGAGTGACTGATACGTTGGACAATGCAAGTTCTTAACCACATCCTCTGACTACTTCATTAACATTTCAATTATAGTTTGTATACATCTGGCTTCTATCTAACTTAAATTGGCTACAGGATACCATTCAGCTATCTCATGTCTATTTTCATTTTTGTGTTTAGCAGTTTATTGTGTTGAAGCATAATTATTACTGAACTTGGCAGATTTTAGGGTAGTCTAAATTGGCTTATGCCTTTAGTAAGGCATGTGACACCTGTTGAGGCATAGAACACTGTTGGGAGGGGTGTGCAGAGAAATCCTCCATAACCTATTTTGGAGTAGTTTGTTTATGTGTCCTACCTAGTAAGGAATGTGTGAGTCCCCACTGATCATTTCCTGTCTAGTTCTAAGCTTTCCTAGTTGTTCTCTGTCTATTCTAATTTTTTTGTTGTTATTTGTTTTGTTTGGGGGGTGGGGCTCCAGGGCATCCCTGATGGTCATTGCAAGAGAGGGTGGGGATACAGTACTGGAACTAAGTAAGGATCAGAGAAAGCTCCCCTCCCTGGTCTTAGAGGGAGTTTATTGTTCTTCTGTTTCTGTAGACCACTCAGGGCTCTTGGCTATTGTTCCGGTGACATTGGGCTCTGCTAGGAAGGATATGGACTTCTATCCCATGTGGGAGATTCAGGTGGGAGTGGATGACCTCAGAGTGCTTAGCTTTGGAAAGCACAATTCCCCATGGTCTCCTTGGCAGTTGGGATGTAGTCTTTGGTGCCCATACTGGCAGTCCTTGGTGAGGATCTGGAAGTCTCCAGGGTTGGAACACAAGTCTCCTCTTGTCCATCTGCTCCACTCTGAAATCTCCCCCGCTCTGTGCATATGACCTCCTGTTAAGAGGTTGTCAGGGTCGCTCTTAACACCTCCCGTGTCTTTGTGGTTTTACTATTGTCTAATGCTGATTCAAGTCTATTGTCTATAAGTTACCTGTTATGTTCCTGATAGATTATGCTTTACATCTGTCTCACACATTCTAAGGAGATGGAAGATCTCTCTGCTCTCCCTCCCCATTACCAAGAAGCATAGGGTCTTAAAATGTATTAGGTTTTACAGTTCTTTGATGAAGATCATGAGCAGTCTGCCTCACATTGATTGTTGGTTCATTGATTACATCAAAATATGTTGTTGCATGAGTTACAAGTTGTCAGAGGTTGAAATAATACTACATTTTGCAGATACCATTTTTCAGATTGACAGCATTTCAACCTAAATTAAGGCAAATATGTGGTATCTCACCTTTTGGGATTGACTCATTTCTCTTAGCATGATGGTTTCCAGTTGGGCCCATTTGGCCACAAAGAACTGCATTTCATTTTTTTTAATAGCTGAGTAGTATTTCATGGAGTAAATAAACTATAGCTTTCTTATCCAGTCTTCTGTTGATGGGCATTTTGGCTGCTTCCAAGTTTTTGCAATTATTGATTGTGCTGCTATGAACATTGGGGTGCATGTTGGTTTCTCGTGTAGCAGGTGTTTTGGATATATTCCTAGAAGCTCTATTGCTGGATCATATGGTATGCAGATTGTCAGTTGTTTGAGGGTTCTCCATACTGATTTCAATAGAGGCTGCACCAACCTGCAGCCCCACCAGCAGTGGAGTAGGGTTCCCATTTCCCTACATCCTCGCCAGCAAGTGTTGTTCATGGATTTTTGTATCTGTGCCATTCTTACTGGCATTAGGTGGTACTTCATTGATGTCTTAATTTGGATTTCTCTTACTGCCAGGAAAATTTAGCATTTTTTCATGTTTGCCTTTGGATTTGTTCCTTTGTGAAATGTCTGCCCATTTCCTGTGACCATTTCTTGAGTGGATTCTTTGTTTTGGTGTTTTGGTTTATCTGGAGTTCTTTGTATATTCTGGAGATTAGGCCCCTATCACGTATGCAGTGTGCAAAGATCTCCCATTCTGTGGGTTGCTTTTTCATTTTGTTGATTGTTTCCCTTGCTGTGCAGGAGCTTCTTAGTTTTTGTCTATTTTGGTCTTGATTGCTATTGTTTTTGGTGTTCTATTTAGAGATGCAGGGCCTACACCTTGATCTTTCAGGGTGTTTCCTGCATTTTCTTCCAAAAGTTTGAAGGTTTCTGGGTGTAGGTTTATGTCTTTTATCCATTTAGATTTGATCTTAGTGTATGGTGACAGATGCGGGTCTATCTTCTGGTTTCTGCAGGCTATTAGCCAGTTGTCCTAACAGCATTTATTGAAGACACCTTCCCATTTGTATAGGTTGTCATCTGTTTTTTGTCAAAGATTATTTGGTTGTATCTGCATGGGTTCCCATCTGTTTTTTCTATTCTGCTCCATTGATCCTCCTCTTTATCTCTGTGCCAGTACCAAGCTGTTTGATAATCACTGCTCTATAGTATGCCCAGAACTGTGATTCTCCCCTGTTAACTGCATATTCTTCAGGATGTTTCTAGTTATTCATGGATTTTTGTGTTTCCAGATGAATCTTTGTATTATTTTTTCAAGTTCTATGAAGAATGATTTGGGTACTTTGATTGGGATTGCATTGAATGTATATATTGCTTTTGGTAGTATGGACATCTTGACGATATTGATTTTACGTATCTGGAAGCATGGGATGATTCTCCATCTTTTGAAGTGTTCCTCAATTTCTTTTTTAAGTTACTATAGTTTTCTTTAAAGAGGTCTCCTATGATTTTGGTGAGGTATATTCCTAGATACTTCATACTCTTCTCTGTTATTTTAAATGACATTCTGCTGGTTAGCTATTTTTCCATCTTGGTGCTGTTTGCATACACTATGGCTGTTGATTTTTCTTCATTAATTTTGTATCCTGCCACTCTACCAAACTCTCGTATAAGTTCTAGCAGTCTCTGTATTGAGTCTCTTGGTTCTTCTATGTAAAGGATCATGTCATCTGTGAACAGTGATAGCTTGACTTCTTCATTTCCCATTTGGATTCCTTTGATTTTTTTGTCTTTTCTTACGGGCTCTGCAAGTACTTCTAGGACTATGTTGAATAGCAGTGGAGAAAGCAGACATCCTTGTCTTGTTCCAAATCTTAGTGGGAAGGGTTCCAGTTTTTCTCCATTCAGTATAATGCTGGTGTTATGTTTCTCATACATTGCTTTGATTATGTTGTGGATTGTTCCATCTATGCCTACCTTGGTTAGGGCTTTTAGCGTCAAGTGGTGTTGGATTTTGTCGAAAGCTTTTTCTGCATCTATTGATACTATTATATGATTTTTGTTCTTCAATTTTTGGATGTGGTGTATTAAATTTATCGATTTCTGTTGAAACTTCCCTGCATGCCAGGGATGAATCCTACTTATTCCGGATGAATGATCTGTCTGATGTTTTTTTGAATTCTATTGGCTAGGATTTTTTGAGTATCTTAGCATCAATGTTCTTCAGGGAGATTGGTCTGTAGTTTTCATTCTTTATTAGTTCTCTATCCGGTTTTGGGATTAAGGTTATGTTGGCTTCATAGAATGAGCTTAGACTTGTTACTTCCTTTTCTATTGTTTTGGAGAGTTTGTGAAGGATTGGGGTTAGCTCTGCTTGGAATGTTTCGTAGAATTCTGCGGTGAAACCATATGGACCTGGGCTTTTCTTCATTGGGAGATCTTTAATCATCAATTCGATCTCTGCCTCAGTTATAGGTTTGTTCAGGTCACCTGTTGCCTCTGGGCTAAGTTTTGGCAGTTGGTGGGAGTCTAAGAACCTTTCCATTTCCTTGGTGATATTCTGATTTGTTGGGTTGCAGTTGTTCCTAGTAGTTTCTGATTATTTTCTCAATGGTTGCGGAGTCAGTTGTTACGTTGCCTTTTTCATCCTTGATGCTATTAATTCTTGTTTTCTCTTGTCTTTTCTTTGTCAAACAGTCCAGTGGGCTGTCTATTTTGTTTATCTTCTGAAAGAACCAGCTTTTTGATTCATTGATTTTGTGTATAGCTTTTTTTTATTTGATTTATTTTCTCCATTGTTTTGATAATTTCTTGTTTCCTTGTGTTTGAAGGGTCATTTTGTTGCTGTTTTTCTAATTTCTGGAGGTGTGTGTTTAATTCTTGTAATTGGTATCTTTCTTGGGCTTTGGCATTGGCACCAATTGCTATGAACTTACCATGCAACACTGCTTTGGCAGTGTCCCAGAAATTTTGGAATGTTGTATTTGAGTTTTTGTTGGTTTCCATAAATTTTTGATCTCGTCCTTTATTTCTTCTGTGACTCATTGTTCATTTAGTGGCATATTGTTCAGCCTCCGGGTGTTTACTTACTTCCTGCGGCATTTTGATTTATCCATTTCCAGTTTCACTCCTTTGTGGTCTGAGACGGTGCATTGTATGACTCTGATTTTTTGAAGTTAGTGAGGTTTGCTTTGTGCCCTATCATGTGATCAATTCTGGATAAGGTGTCATGCACTACTGACAAAAATGTATATTCTGTGCCTGTGGGGTGGAGGAATTTGTAAATATCTACCAAGTCCATTAGTTCTATGGTCTGTGTGAGTTCTACTGTTTCTGTTAAGTTTCTGTTTCGTTGATCTGTCTATTGGTATTAACAGGGTGTTGAGGTCTCCCACAATTATTGTGCGTGCATCTATGTCCCTTCTTAAGTCTACCAGCAAATGCTTCATGTAGCTGGTTGCACCTGTGTTTGGTGTGTAGATGTTTATAATGGTAATCATTTCCTGCTGGAAGGTTCCCTTCAGCAATATGAAATGTTCATCTCTATCTCTTTTGATGTTTGTAATGTTGAAGTCTAAATCATCTGAGATTAGAATAGCTACTCCAGCCCCTTTTTTTTTTCATCCATTGCAGTGAAATATATTTTTCCATCCCTTCACTTTCAATTTCTTCAATTTTTTTTGCTTAGATGTGTCTCTTGTAGGCAACATATGGCTGTGTTCTGTTTGTTGATCCATTCTGTTAATCTTTGTCTTTTGATTGATGAGTTTGGGCCATTTGTGTTTAGGGATAATATTGAGAGGTTGTTATTTTGAGCTGCCATGAACATGTGTAAGCATGCAAGTGTGAATTTGTGTCTATTAGAATCTTACTGGTTGACTTTCCTTTTATGGATTTTAGTGGGGAGGTCTTCCCATTTGCCATCTTTGATTTTGGTTTGTATTTTTTTCTTTCTGGGTTTAGCACCTTCCTGAGGAGATTTTCCAGAGCTGGTTTCGTGTTGATGTATTCTTCGAGTTTCTCTTTACTGTTGAAGTATTTGATTTCATTCTCAAATACAAATGAGAGCTTTGCTGGGTACATTATTCTCGGTTGGCAGTTATTTTGTTTCAGGACTTGATAGGTTTTACCCCATTCTCTCCTAGCTTGGAGTGTTTCTTCTGATAGGTCGGCTGTGATTCTGATTTGCCTTCCTCTGAAAGTAATCATAGCCTTTCTTCTTACTTGTCTTAGAATAGTTTCCTTGTTTTTGCTTGAGGGAAGCTTGAGGACGACATGCCTGGGTGACAATCTGTTAGGATCGAATCTGCTGGGGGTTCTTTGTCCTTCCTGCAATTGTGCTGGATTTATATTTCCGGTGTTCTGGAAGTTCTGTATTATCTCATTGAGCACCCATTGCAAGTCTCTTTTTCAACTCCTACGGGAAGGCCCATTATTCTAATATTTGATTGTTTGAGGTTGTCTTTCATTCCTGTATGGACCTGTTGGCTTTATTCAGGTTTGTCACCAACTGTTTGATGAGCTGCTGCCTTTCATTCAGATTGTCTTCCAATTCTGATATTCTGTCCTCTGCTCTATTCATTCTGTTGGTTAGGCTCTCACTTTTATGCTCTAGATTGAAGATCCTTTTTGACTTGATTTATTTCTGCAGTGACATGGTTTTCAAATTCCTTGGACTCTTCTCAGTGCTTCTCACTGTCTCTGATTAATTTCGTCACTAGTTTCTTAAATTCCTTATCTGGTGATTCCTCCATGTCTTCATCTTGCATCTCAAAGATTGAGATTAGTTTTTGGGTTTTTTTTGTTTGTTTGTTTTTGTTTTTTGTTTTTTTCTTTCAGGGGAAGTGCTTGATCTTTCTTCTTAGTCATTACTTTTTCTGATACTTCTCCTCATTGTGTTGCTGCTTCTTGTCATTTTGGGATTTTATCCTATGACTTGCTTGTGCACAGCCATTGCCCTCAGTGCTGTAATCTATAGAGGGTGCGATTCAACTACTGCTGCATGTAATGTTGGCATAAGCATAATTTTTCTTGCTCTACTGGGGACAGCAGGCAATGGTGGGGTGTGTGTTGGGTTGTTTCATTTGGCCCTTTTATTTATATCTGTAACCTGGTTCTGTTGCAGCTAGTTGGTTAGGTGTTGTCTTGTGTGTGCCAACGGGGATAGAGTGTAGATGAGAGCCTTTGTAACCTTGGGGTTCTTGTCTTTGCTCTGGGTAGATGTAGAGCATGCGGTTCCACACCTTACTACACTCTCACAAATGTGCTCCCCTGTTGGGAAGCACACTGCTGTGGCCCTGCTTGCCTCTGCCTCTGCCTGGGTCAGCATACTCAGTTGGGTGGCGCCTCTGCATCTGGGACTCTAGCTGAGCACAGCAGGGGATTCCTCCTGAGTCTCCAGCTGCTTGCTGCTCGGGGTCTGCAGCTCTGAGCTGGGTCAAAAAACTCTGGCCCAGCCCTAGTGCGAGGCTCCTCTCCCTGCTTCATTCACTCAAAGGTGCTGCCCTGCTGGGAGACACACTGCTGTGTCTCTGCTAGCCTGCGCCTCTGTCCAGGTGGGCAGACTCTGTTGAGCAATGCCCCACCTCCGGGGTTCGAGTTGAGCACAGCAGGGAATTCCACCCGTGTCTTCAGCTGCTTGCTGCTTGGAGTTCGCAGCCCCACCCTGCCCTAGTGCCAAGCTCTTCTCCCTGTTACATTCTCTCAAAGGTGCCAATTGGGAGGCACGCAGCCATGTCCCTGCTAGCCTGCACTTCTGCTCGGGTCGGCTGACTCTGCCGAGTGGTGCCTTGCCTCTGGGGCTCTGGCTGAGCACAGCAGGAAATTCCGCCAGAGCCTCCAGCAGCTAGTTCACAGTTTGGAGCTGAGTCGGGGATTTCTGTGGCCCAGCCCCAGAGTCCAGCTCCAGTACCCTCTGCACTTTCTCAATGGTGATGACCTGTTGGATGGCATGCTGCTGGGAAACCCCCTCCCTGCTTGTCTTCTACCTCTGCACAGGTTGATAGCCCCTATGTTCAATCCTGCAGCCACCTCTAGGGTCTCCAGCACTCCAGTGGTCTGTGGCTCCCTGGATTGGATGAGACTCCACCGGCCTTCTCCCTGCCTGGGACCGTGACTCACCAAGTTTCGCATGGCATGCTGCCTTTCCTTTCTTTCTTTTTCTGGCTGTCCCTCCACGCTGTGTAGATCTTCTTACTTCAGTGAAGTCCAGTGACCTTCCCGCTCCTCTCCCTGCAATTCTGTATCTTCTGGTTTGTTCCTCTGTTGGATTGGTCCCCCTCTCTCCCTACTCCACCTTATACCAGCTCTCCGTGGTCGGCCATCTTCCTCCAATGTGATTTTGACCAAGTAAATCTGTGTTCAAATATTTTTTTTTTCCTTGAAAATCTTAACCACACCCTTGCATTGTCTTTTGTCATAAAGTCTTTTGTTCAAATCCAGTGAAATTCTGGTTTTTTGTTGTTGTTGTTGTTGTTGATGATATTTGGGAATAAGGTAGTCCTTTATCTAGGTGCCTGATGATTTTTTTCCCTTGAAGACAAATAAAATTTTCTGAATAATGACCATTTTCAGTCAATATTCCATGGTCACAAACCCATTGAACTGCAATGTTGTTTCAGATGGTCATCTACCATTGTTTCCTTGTTATTGTTTCTGGGGAAGCTGTCATTCAAGAATCAATATGGGATGTCCAGGACCCTTTCCTGAGCTCTTATGTGTGTCCCAGCTGTACTGGATGAGTCCAAATTTGCATTCCCATGTTTCCTCCATGTGGATCAGGCGGCTGGAATGGGTAAAGAGGGAATCACTTAATTGACCTGATGTTGGA